>NC_140084.1:30574257-31300345 GCF_964194135.1 Talpa europaea
GATGTAAGAAGGGCAATATGAAGTAGAAGAGATGAAAGCAACATGAAAACAATGAAAAAGCTTATGTACAATTAACAAGAATTAAAACGGTTTGTTGACATGGACACAGCTAAAGATAAACATTATCTTCTTTGCTGGATTGAAGACGGGAAAGCTGAACAAGATGAGAAGAAGAAAAAGATCACGAAGATGAATAAACTCAAGTAGAATCATCAGGAAAGAAGATGATGATCTAGAAACGAACACAGCTGAAGAAAAAGAGTACTGCAATCATGCAGAATCAAGAAGGCCAATATATGAAGAAGGGAGAAGAAAAAGATGAATACCCTCTTGTAGAACCAAGCAGAAAGAAGATTATGATGTAGTCATTGTCACAGCGGAAGAGAGAGTGGAATCCTCTTATTCTGATTGAAGAAGGGTAGGCTAAATCAGAAGGGAAGAAGAAAAAGTTGAATCGCATGAATAAAGTCATGTAGAATGAACAAGAAAGAAGATGATGTTGTAGAAATTGACACAGTGGAAGAAAAAGAGGATTGCAACCATCCGGGATAAAGAATGCAAAATTAGAAGATGGGAGAAGTAAAAGGACAATAAAATCATGAGAAGGAACATGATAGAAGATAATGACATAGGAATGGACACAGCTGAAGTCAAAGAGATATCCTCTTATCTGGAATGAAGAAGTCCAAGCAAAGAAGAAAAGAAGAAGTAAAAAATGAAGAAGATGAATAAATTCATGTCGAAGACACAAGAATGAAGATAATGACATGGAAATGGACACAACGGACGAGAAAGAGGAATACATTTTTCTTGATATAAAAAGGGCAAGGTGAAGTATAAGAGAAGAGGAACAACATGAAAAAGATGAATAAACTCATGTAGAATCAAAAATAAATAAGATGATGATGTAGAAATGGACACAGTGAAAAGAGAAAGAGCATCCTCTTGGCTGGATTGAAGAAGGGCAATCTGCAGAAGAAGAGAAGATGGAAAAGATGGAGAAGATGAATAAACTCAGGTAGAACAAACAAGAAAGAAGAAGATGATGTAGAAATGGACACAGTGGGAGAGAAAGTGGAATCCTCTTATTCTGATTGAAGAAGGGTAAACTAAAGTAGAAGAGAAGAAGAGAAAGATGAAGCAGATGAATAAAATCATGTAGAATTAAAAAGAAAGAAGATGATGTTGTAGAAATGGACACACAGGAATAAAAAGAGGAATGCAATCATGTGGAATAAAGAGAGCAATGATTTCAAAGACGGGAGCAGCAGCAGAAGAAGAAAATCATGCAGAGGAAACAAGATAGAAGATAAAGACATAGACATGGAAAAGCTGAAGTGAAAGAGGATTCTCACTATTTGGAATGATGAAGGGGAGCTGAAGAAGAAAAGAAGAAGAAAAGGATGAAGAAGATGAATAAACTCATGTAGAAGCAACAACAAAAAAGATAATGATGTAGAGCGGTGAAGAAAAAGTGGAATCCTCTTATTCTGATTGAAGAAAGGTAAGCTAAAGTGGAAGAGAAGAAGAAAAAAATGAAGCAGATGAATAAAGTCATGTAGAATGGACAAGAAAGAGGATGATGTTGCAGAAATGGACATAGCGGAAGAGAAAGAGGACAGCAATGGGGTGGAATAAAGAAAGCAAAGATTTAGAAGAAGGGAGAGGAAAAAGAAGAATAAACTCATTCTGAAGAAACAAGCTAGAAGATAATGACCTAGAAATGGACACAGCTGAAGCAAAAGAGGAATCCTCTTATCTGGAATGAAGAAGGACAAGCTGAAGAAGAAAAGAAGAAGAAGATGAAGAAGATGAATAAACTCATGTTGAAGCAACAGGAAAGAAGATAATGATGTAGATATGGACACAGTGGATGAAAATGAGGAATACTCTTACCTGGAAGGAAGAAGGGCAAGCTGAAGTAGAACAGAAGAAGAAAAATGTGAAAGATGAATAAATTCATGTAGAATAAACAAGAAATAAGATGATGACGTAGAAATGGACACAGCGAAAGAGAAAGAGAAATCTCTTAGCTGGATTAAAGAAGGGCAACCTGAAGAAGAAGAGAAGAAGAAAAAGATGAATAAGATGAATAAACTCGGAATCACAGAAGGAATATGATGACGTAGAAAAGGACACAGCTGAAGAGAACGAGGACAGAATTCATGTGGAATCAATAAGGCCAAGATATGAAGAAGGGAGAAGGAAAAGATGAATAAACTCATGTAGAAGGAACAAGAAAGAAGATAATGATGTAGAAATGGACACAGCGGAAAAGAAAGTGGAATCCTCTAGCTAAAGTAGAAGAGAAGAAGAGAAAAAATGAAGCAGATGAATAAAGTCATGTAGAATGAACAAGAAAGAAGATAATGACTTAGAAATGGACTCAGCAGAAGAGACGAGGAATACACTTATGTGGAAGGAAGGAAGGCAAGCTGAAGTAGAACAGAAGAAAAAACGTGAAGAAGATGAATAAACTCATGTAGAATCAACAAGAAATAAGATGATGACATAGAAATGGACACAGCAAAAGAGAAAGAGCATCCTCTTAGCTGGACTGAAGAAGGGCAAGCTGAAGAAAAAGAGAAAATGAAAAAGATGAAGAAGATGAATAAAATCAGGTAGAATGAATAAGAAAGAAGATGATAATGTAGAAAAGGACACAGCTGAAGAGAAAGAGGACAGCATCATGCGGAATAAAGAAGGCCAAGACATGAAGAAGGGAGAAGAGCAAGATGAATAAACTCATGTAGAAACAACCAGAAAGAAGATAATGATGTAGAAACAACAAGAAATAAGATGATGACATAATAAATGACACAGTGAAAGAGAAAGAGCATCCTCTTAGCTGGATTGAAGAAGGGCATGCTGAAGAATAAAGAGATGAAGAAGATGAATAAAGAGATGAAGAAGATGGATAAACTCAGGTAGAATCACAATAAAGAAGATGATGACTTCGAAAAGGACACAGGTGAAGTGAAAGAGGACAGCAATCATGCGGATTCAAGAAGGCCAAGATATGAAGAAGGGAGAAGAAAAAGATGAATAAACTCATGTAGAATTAACAAGAAAGAAGATAATGCTGTAAAAATGGACACAGCTGAAGAGAACGTGGAATCCTCTTATTCTGATTCAAGAAGGGTAAGCTAAAGTATACGAGGAGAGAAAGATGAAGAAGATGAATAAAGTTATGTAGAATCAACAAAAAAGAGGATAATGTAGAAATGGGCACAGAGGAAGAGAAAGAGGACAGCAATCAGGTGGAATAAAGAAGGCAAAGACTTAGAAGAACGGAGAAGAAAAAGAAGAAAAAACTCACACAGAAGAAACAAGATAGAAGATAATGACGTAGAAATGGACACAGCTGAAGTGTAAAAGGAATCCTCTTATTCTGATTGAAGGAGGGTAAGCTAAAGTAGAAGAGAAGAAGAAAAAGATGAAGCAGATAAATAAAGTCATGTAGAATGAAAGAGAAAGAATATGATGTTGTAGAAATGGTCACAGCAGAAGAGAAAGAGGACAACAATCAGGCAGAATAAAGAATGCAAAGACTGAGAAGGAAGAAGAAAAAGAAGAATAAACTCTTGCAGAGGAATCAAGATATAAGATAATGTCATAGAAAGGGACACAACTGACGTGAAAAAGGAATCCTCTTATCTGGAATGAAGAAGGGCAAGCTGAAGAAGAAAAAGATGAAGAAGATGAACAAACACATGTCGAAGCAACAAGAAAGAAGATAATGATGTAGAAATGGACACTGCGGAGGAGAAAGTGGAATCCTCTTATTCTGATTGAAGAAGGGTAAACTAAAGTAGAAGAGAAAAAGAGAAAGATGAAGAAGATGAGTAAAGTCATATAGAATTAACAAGAAAGAGGATTATTTTGTAGAAATGGACACAGTGGAAGAAAAAGAGGACAGCAATCATGCGGAATAAAGATGGCAAAGATTTCGTATACAGGAGAAGCAAAAGAAGAATAAACTCACACAGAGGAAACAAGATAGAAGATAATGACGCAGATTTGGACACAGCTGAATTGAAAGAGGAATCCTCTTATCTGGAATGATGAAGGAGAAAGTGGAATCCTCTTATTCTGATTGCAGGAGGGTAAGCTAAAGTAGAAGAGAAGAGAAATATGAAGCAGATGAATAAAGTCATGTAGAATCAACAAGAAAGAAGATGATGTTGTAGAAAGGGACACAGTGGAAGAGAAAGAGGAGAGTTATGAGGTGGAATAAATAATACAAATATTTAGAAGAAGGGAGAAGTGAAAGAAGAATAAACTCATGCAGAGGAAACAAGATAGGAGATAATGACATAAAAATGGACACAGCTGAAGTGAAACAGGAATCCTCTTATCTGGAATGAAGAAGGGCAAGCTGAAAAAGAAAATAAGTAGAAAAAGATGAAGAAGTTGAATAAACTCATGTAGAAGCTACAAGAAAGAAGATAATGACAGAAATAGTCACAGCAGAAGAGAAAGAGGAATACACTTATCTGAATGTAAGAAGGACAAGGTGAAGTAGAAGAGAAGAAAAACAACATGAAAAACATGAAAACACTCATTTAGAATCAACAAGAAATAAGATGATGATGTAGAAATGGACACAGCGAAAGAGAAAGAGCATCCTCTTAGATGTATTGAAGAAGGCAAGCTGAAGAAGAACGGAAGAAGAAAAAGATGAATAAATTCAGGTAAAATCAACAAGAAAGAAGATGATGATGAAGAAAAGGACACAGCTTAAGAGAAAGAAGACAGCAACCATGTGGGATCAAGAAAGCCAAGATGTGAAGAAGGGAGAAGAAATAGATGAATAAACTCATGTAGAAGCAACAAGAAAGAAGATAATGATGTAGAAATGGACACAGTGTAAGATAAAGTGGAATCCTCTTATTTTGATTGAAGAAGGGTAAGCTAAAGTAGAAGAGAAGAAGAAAAAGATGAAGTAGATGAATAAAGTCATGTATAATCAACAAGAAAGAAGATGATGTTGTAGAAAAGGACACAGCGGAAGAGAAAGAGGACAAAAATCATGCGGAATAATGACGGCAAAGATTTTGTAGATGGGAGAAGCTAAAGAAGAATAAACTCACGCAGAGGAAACAAGATAGAATATAATGACATAGACATGGACACAGCTGAAATGAAGGAGGAATCCTCTTATCTGGAATGATGATGGAGAAGCTGAAGAAGAAAGGAAGAAGAAAAAGATGAGGAAGATGAATAAACTCATGTCGAAGCAACAAGAAATAAGATGATGATGTAGAAATGGACACAGCGAAAGAGAAAGAGCATTCACTTAGCTGGATTGAAGAAGAGCAAGCTGAAGAAAAAGAGAAGAAGGATAGGCACTAATTCGTCTCTGAATGTTTGGTAGAATTCATTGTAAATCCATCAGGTCCTGGGCTTTTGTTTTTGGGGAGGTTTTTGATTACCATTTCAATTTCGCTGCTTGTAATTGGTCTGTTTAGGTGTTCTATTTCTTCTTTATCTAGCGTTGGGTGATTGTAGAGTTGTAGGAATTTGTCCATCTCCTCTAGATTGTTGAACTTGTTTCCATATAACTGTTCATAGTGGTTACTGATTATTCTTTTGATTTCTTTTGTGTCCGTTGGGATTTCTCCTCTTTCATTTGTGATCCTGTGTATTTGTGCTTTCTCCCTTTTTTCCTTTGTGAGCCTGGCTAGGGGTTTGTCTATTTTATTTATTTTTTCAAAGAACCAGCTCTTGGTTTCATTGATCTTTTGGATTGTTTTTTTAGTTTCAATTTCATTTATTTCTGCTTTGGTTTTTATAATTTCTTTTCTTCTACTGGTTTTGGGGTTTTTTTGTTGTTCTTTTTCTAGATCTTTGAGCTTCGAGATTAGGTTGTTTCTTTGAGTTCTTTCTTGTTTTTTGATGTGAGATTCTATTGCTATATATTTTCCTCTTATTACTGCTTTTGCTGCATTCCATACATTTAGGATATTGATGTCCTCCTTGTCATTCAATTCAAAGAATTTTTTAATTTCTTCTTTGATCTCCTCGTTAGTCCAGTGGTCTTCCAGTAGTGTGGCTTTTAATCTCCATGAGGTAGGATAGTTCCTTGCCTTCTTTTTATGATTTATTTCTAGTTTGATGCCTTCGTGGTCAGAAAAGATGGTTGGTATGATTTCAATCTTGGTGTATCTGTTGATGTTTGTTTTGTGCCCCAGTATGTGATTGATCCTGGAGAATGATCCATGTGCGCTTGAGAAAAATGTGTACTCCGTTTTTTTTTTTTGGATTTAGTGTTCTATAGATGTCTGTTAAGCACAAATGCTCTAGGTCCTTATTTAGAGCTTTAGTTTCTTTACTTATTTTTTGTCTTGTAGATCTATCCATTGTTGATAGTGGTGTGTTGAAGTCTCCCACAAACTCTTCCAAAAAATTGAGAAGGAAGGGACAATACCAAACACGTTCTATGAAGCCAATATTACACTAATACCAAAACCGAATAAGGACAACAGAAAAAAAGGAAAACTATAGGCCAATCTCCCTAATGAACACTGATGCAAAAATCCTCAATAAAATTTTAGCTATCAGAATCCAACAATGTATCCATAAGATAATTCACCACGACCAAGTTGGATTCATTCCAGGGGCACAAGGATGGTTTAACATCCGAAAATCAATCAACGTTATCCAACACATCAACAAAAAGAAATATAAAAACCATATGATAATATCAATAGATGCTGAGAAAGCTTTCAACAAAGTGCAACACCCATTCATGATAAAAGCCCTTGAAATTCTTGGGATACAAGGAACATACCTCAACATCATAAAGGCCATCTATGACAAGCCAACAGCCAGTATCATTCTCAATGTTGAAAAGCTGAAAGCAATTCCATTAAGATCTGGAACAAGACAAGGATGTCCACTCTCACCACTGCTTTTCAATATAATACTGGAAGTCCTAGCCAGAGCAATAAGACAAGAGAAAGACATCCAAGGAATCCAAATAGGAAAAGAAGAAGTCAAACTATCATTATTTGCAGATGATATGATAATATACATAGAGAACCCCAAAAACTCCACAGAAAAACTAATTCAACTCATCAATCAATTCAGTAAAGTGGCAGGATACAAAATCAACACACAAAAGTCAGTAGCCTTCCTATACACCAAAAATAAATCTGAAGAAGAAATCAAAAAACCATCCCTTTTATTACCGAAACAAAAAAATCAAATATTTGGGAATAAATCTAACAAAAGAGGTAAAGGACCTATACAAAGAAAACTATAAAACACTGTTAAAAGAAATAGAAGAAGACACAAAGAAATGGAAAGACATCCCCTGCTCGTGGATTGGAAGAATGAACATTATTAAAATGGCCATCCTACCAAAAGCAATATACAGATTCAATGCTATTCCAATCAAAATCTCAATGGCATTCTTCAAAGAAATAGAACAATTATTGATAAAATTCATATGGAATCACCAAAAACCCCGAATAGCCAAAGCTCTACTGAAAAAAAAAGAAGGAAATGGAGGCATCACACTCCCAGACTACAAACTATACTACATAGCCATAATCATCAAAACTGCATGGTATTGGAACAAGAACAGACATACAGACCAATGGAATCAAATAGAAAATCCAGAAATAAACCCACAGATTTATGGTCAACTAATCTTTGACAAAGGAGCAAAGACTATACATTGGAGCAAAGAAAGTTTGTTCAATAAATGGTGCTGGGAAAACTGGGTCGCTACATGCAAAAGAATGAAGCTTGAACACAACCTCACACTGTACACAAAAATCAACTCAAAATGGATTAAAGAACTAGACATAAGACCTGAAAACATAAAATATATAGAAGGAAATATAGGCGAAACACTACGGGATTTGCACATCAAAGACATCTTTACAGACACATCACCCAAAGCAGTGATAGTGAAGACAAAGATAAACAGCTGGGACTACATCAAATTAAAGAGCTTCTGCACAGCAAAAGAGACAATAACAAAAACAAAGAGAAACCCCACCAACTGGGAGAACATTTTTGCATCCAACACTAATGATAAAGGACTTATCACAAAAATCTGCAAAGACTGATGAGACTCAACAACAACAAAGGAAATAATCCAGTCAAAAAATGGGCAGAAGAGCTAAAAAGAAACTTCTCTGAAGAGGAAATGCAAATGGCCAACAGACATATGAAAAAATGTTCAACATCACTTGTAATCAGGGAAATGCAAATCAAAACTACCATGAGATACCATCTCACATCAGTGAGAATGGCACATATTAAAAAAACTAGCAACAACAAATGTTGGCGAGGGTGTGGAGAGAAAGGAACTTTTCTGCACTGTTGGTGGGAGTGCAAACTGGTCCAACCACTATGGAGAGCTGTGTGGAGATTTCTGGACCTACTAAACATAGAGCTTCCATATGATCCAGCAATTCCACTCCTAGGTATTTACCCAAAGGACACAGAAACATCAATTCCAAAGAGCACCTGCACCCCTATGTTTATAGCAGCACTGTTTACAATAGCTAAGCTTTGGAAACAACCCAAATGCCCAAAAAGAGATGACTGGATCAAGAAGATGTGGTACATATATACCATGGAATATTACTCAGCATTCAAAAAAGATAAACACATGCAATTTGCAGCAACATGGATGGCGCTGGAAGGGATCATGCTCAGCGAAATAAGCCAGAAAGAAAAAGAAAAATACCTGATGGTCTCTCTCATAGGAGGAATCTAGAGAACTTAAATAAGGGACCAGGAAAATGAATATAAGAAAGTGAAAATCAAAATCAACAGAAAACTATGAACCAGAGACACTTTTTGGGGGGTGGGGGGCGGGAGGGGAAGGATTGGGGTCAGAATTGGGCGTTTGCAATTGTATGGGGGAATATAAAAATAAAATTTATTATTAAAATAAATAAATAAATAAAATTAATAGCACAAAAAATAAAAAATAAATAAATTTAAAAAAAAAGAAAAAGAGATGAAGAAAAATTTGAAAAAGATGAATAATAGAGTCAACAGAAAGAAGATGATGACGTAGAAAAGGACACAGTGAAGAGAAAGAGGACAGCATTCTTGCGGAATAAATAAAGCCAAGATATGAAGAAGGGAGAAGAAAAAGATAAATTAGCTCATGTAGAAGCAACAAGAAAGAAGATGATGTTGTAGTAATGGACACAGTGGAAGGGAAAGAGGTCAGCTATCAGACGGAAAAAAGAATTCAAAGATTTAGAAGAAGGGAGAAGTAAAAGAAGAATAAACTAATGCAGAAGATACAAGATAGAAGATAATGATGTAGAAATGGACACAGTTGAAGTGAAAGAGGAATGTTCGTATCTGGAATGAAGAAGGGTAAGCTGAATAAGAGAAGAAGAAGAAAAAGATGAAGAAGATGAATAAACTCATGTAGAAGTAACAAGAATGAATATAATATGTAGAAATGGACACAGCAGAAGAGAAAGAGGAATACTCTTATCTAGATGTTAGAAGGGCAAGGTGAAGTAGAGGAGAAGAAGAACAACATGAAAAAGATGGAAAACTCATGTAGAATCAACAAGAAATAAGATGATGATGTAGAAATGGACACACGAAAGAGAAAGAGCATCCTCTTAACTGGATTGAAGAAGAGCAAGCTGAAGATGAACGGAAGAAGAAAAAGATGAAGATGATGAATAAACTCACGTAGAAGCCAAAAGAAATGTTAATGATGTAGAAATGGACACAGCGGAAGAGAAAAAGAATACTGCTATTTGGAATGTATAAGGGCAAGCTGAAGTAGGACAGAAGAAGAAAAACGTGAAGAAGATGAATAAACTCATGTAGAAATAAGAAGAAAAAAGGTGATGACGTAGAAATGGACGCAATGAAAGAGAAAGAGAATCCTTTTAGCGGGATTGAAGAAGGGCAAGCTGAAGAAGAGAAGAAGAAAAAGATGAAGATGATGATAAAACTCAGGTAGAATCAACAAGAAAGAAGATTTTTCTTTTGCATGTAGCGACCCAGTTTTCCCAGCACCATTTATTGAACAAACTTTCTTTGCTCCAATGCATAGTCTTTGCTCCTTTGTCAAAGATTAGTTGACCATAAATCTGTGGGTTTATTTGTGGATTTTCTATTTGATTCCATTGGTTTGTATGTCTGTTCTTGTTCCAATACCATGCAGTTTTGATGATTATGGCTTTGTAATATAGTTTGAAGTCTGGGAGTGTGATGCCTCCATCCCTTCTTTTTTTTCAGGAGAGCTTTGGCTATTTGGGGTTTTTTGTGATTCCATATGAATATCATCAATAATTGTTCTATTTCTTTGAAGAATGCCATTGATATTTTGATTGGAATAGCATTGAATCTGTATATTGCTTTTGGTAGGATGGCCATTTTAACAATGTTTTTTCTTCCAATCCATGAGCAGGGGATGTCTTTCCATTTCTTTGTGTCTTCTTCTATTTCTTTTAACAGTGTTTTATAGTTTTATTTGTATGGGTCCTTTACCTCTTTTGTTAGATTTATTCCCAAATATTTGATTTTTTTTTGTTTCAATAATAAAAGAGATTTTTTTTTATTTCTTCTTCTTCAGATTTATTGTTGGTGTATAGGAAGGCTACTGACTTTTGCGTGTTGATTTTGTATCCTGCCACTTTACTGAACTGATTGATGAGTTGAATTAGTTTTTCTGTGGAGTTTTTTTGGTTATTCATATATATTATCGTATCATCTGCAAATAGTGATAGTTTGACTTCTTCTTTTCCTATTTGGATTCCTTGTATGTCTTTCTCTTCTCTTATTGCTCTGGCTAGGACGCCCAGTATTATATTGAAAAGCAGTGGTGAGAGTGGACATCCTTGTCTTGTTCCAGATCTTAATGGAATTGCTTTCAGCTTTTCACCATTGAGAATGATAATGGCTGTTGGCTTGTCATATATGGCCTTTATGATGTTGAGGTCTGTTCCTTGTATCCCAAGAATTTCAAGGGCTTTTATCATGAATGGGTGTTGCACTTTCTTGAAAGCTTTCTCAGCATCTATTGATATTATCATATGGTTTTTATATTTCTTTTTGTTAATGTGTTGGATAACATTGATTGATTTTTGGATGTTAAACCATCCTTGTGTCCCTGGAATTAATCCTACTTGGCCATGGTGAATTATCTTATGGATACATTGTTGAATTCTGATAGCTAAAATTTTATTGAGGATTTTTGCATCATTAGGGAGGTTGGCCTGTAGTTTTCCTTTTTTTGTGTTGTCCTTTTTCAGTTTTGGTATTAGTGTAATGTTGGCTTCATGAAGAAAGAAGATTATGATGTAGAAAGGGAAACAGCTGAAGAGAAAGAGGGCAGCAATCATGAGGAATCAAGAAGGCCAGGATATGAATAAGGGAAAAGAAAAAGATGAATAAACTTATGTAGATGTAACAAGAAAGAAGCTAATGACGTAGAAATGGGCACAGCAGAAGAGAAATTGGAATCATTTGATTCTGATTGAAGAAGCATAAGCTAAAGTAGAAGAGAAGAAGAAAAAATGAGGCAGATGAAAATGGTCATGTAGAATCAAGAAGAAATAAGATGATGACGTAGATATGGACAAAGCAGAAGAGAAAGAGCACATCAACCATGTGGAATAAAAAAGGCAAAGAATCAGAGACGGGAGAAGAAAAAGAAGAAACTCATGCTGAAGAAACAAGATAGAAGATAATGATGTAGAAATGGACACAGCTGAAGTGAAAGAGGTATCCTCTTACCTGGAATGAAGAAGGGCAAGCTGAAGAAGAGAAGAAGAAGAAAAAGATGAAGGTGAATAAACTCATGTTGAAGAAACAAGAAAGAAGATCATGACGTAGAAATGGTCAAAGCGGAAGAGAAAGAGGAATACTCTTATCTTGAAGGAAGAAGGTCTAGCTGAAGTAGAACAGAAGAAGAAAAACATGAAGAAGATGAAAAAACTCGGTAGAATCAACAAGAAATGAGATGATGACGTAGAAATGGACACGGTGAAAAAGAGAGAGCATCCTCTAAGCTTGATTGAAGAAGGGCAAGCTGAAGAAGAACAGAAAAGAAAAAGATGAAGAAAATGAATAAACTCAGGTAGAATCAACAAAAATGAAGAGGATGATGTAGAAAAGGAAACAGCTGAAGTGAAAGAGGACAGCAATCATGTGAAATCACGAAGGCCAAGATATGACGATGGAAGAAGAGAAAGATGAATAAAATCATGTAGAAGTAACAAAAAAAAAGATAATGACATAGAAATGGACACAGCAAAAGAGAAAGTGAAATCCTCTTATACTGATTGAAGAAGGATAAGGTAATAGAAGAGAAGAAAAAAAAGATGAAGCAGATGAATAAAGTCATGTAGAATCAAGAAGAAAGAAGATGATGTTTTAGAAATGGAATCTCGGAAGAATGAGAGGACAGCAATCATGCGGAATAAGGAAGGCAAACATTTCGAAGAAGGTAGAAGAAAAAGAATAAACTCATGCTGAAAATCAAGATAGATTACAATGACGTAAAAATGGACACAACAAAAGTGAAAGAGGAATCCTCTTATCTGGAATGAAGAAGGCCAAGCTGAGTGAAAAGAAGAAGAAAAAAGTTGAAGAAGAGGAATAAACTCATGTAGAAACAACAAGAAAAAAGATAATGATGTAGAAATGAACACAGAAGAAGAGAAAGAAATAATCTTATCTGGAAGGAAGAAGAGCAAGCTGAAGTTGAGAAGAAGAAAAAAATGAAGAAGATGAATAAACTCATGTAGAATCAACAAGAAATAAGATGATGATGTAGAAATGGACATAGCAAAAGAGAAAGAGGAATCCTTTTAGCGGGATTGGAGAAGGGCAAGCTGAAGAAGAAGAGAAGAAAGAAAAATGAAGAAGATGAATAAACTCAGGTACAATCAACAAGAAAGTATATTATGATGTATAAATGGACACAGTGGAAAAGGAGGACAGCAATCATGCGTAATAAAGAATGCAAAGATTTAGATGAAGGGAGAAGAAAAAGAAAAATAAACTCAGGCAGAAAAAAAAACAAGATAGAAGATAATGACATAGAAAAGGACACAGTGGAAGTGAAAGAGGAATCCTCTTATCTGGAATGAAGAAGGGCAACCTGAAGAAGAAAAGAAGGAGAAAAATTTTAAGTAGATGAATAATGTCATGTAGGAGCAAGAAGGAAGAAGATAATGATGAAGAAATGGACACAGCAGAAGAGAAAGAGGAATACTCTTATCTGGAAGGAAGAAGGGCAAGGTGAGGTAGAACAGAAGAAAACCATGAAGAAGATGAACTAACTCATGTGGAATCAACAAGAAATAACATGATGACATAAAAATGGACACAGCCAAAGAGAAAGGTAATCCTTTTAGCTGGATTGAAGAAGGGCAAGCTGAAGAAGAAGAGAAGAAGAAGATGAAGAATATGAACAAACTCAGGTAGAATCAACAAGAAAGAAGGTTATAACGTAGAAAAGGACACAGCTGAAGAGAGCAGACAGCAATCATGCAGAATCAAGAAGGCCAAGATATGAAAAAGGGAGAAGAAAATGATGAATAAACTCATGAATAAGCAACAAGAAAGAAGATAATGACGTAGAAATGGACACAGCAGAGAGAAAGTGGAATCCTCTTATTCTGATGGAAAAAGGGTAAGGGGTAAGCTAAAGTAGAAGAGAAGAAGAAAAAGATGAAGCAGTTGAATAAAGTCAGGTAGAATCAACAAGAGAGAAATGATGTTGTAGAAATGAATACAGCAGAAGAGAAAGAGGACAACAATCATATGGAATGAAAAATGCAACGATTTAGAAGGGAGAAGAAATAGAAGATTAAACTCATGCAGAGGAAACAAGATAGAAGCTAATGATGTAGAAATGGACACAGCTGAAGTGAAAGAGGAATCCACTTATCTGGAATCAAGTAGGGCAAGCTGAAGAAGAAAAGAAGAAGAAAAAGCTGAAGAAGATAAATAAACTCATGTAGCTGCAACAAGAAAGAAGATAATGACGTAGAAATGGGCACAGCAGAAGAGAAAGAGGAATACATTTATCTTGAAGGAAGAAGGACAAGCTGAAACAGAAATGAAGAAGAAAAAGATGAAGAAGAAAAAACAACTCATGTAGAAGCAACAAGAAAGAAGATAATGACGTAGAAATGGACCTAGCAGTAGAGAAAGAGGAATCCTCTTAGCTGGATTGA
Organism: Talpa europaea; assembly: GCF_964194135.1. Lineage (NCBI taxonomy): Eukaryota > Metazoa > Chordata > Mammalia > Eulipotyphla > Talpidae > Talpa > Talpa europaea. The sequence goes on from NC_140084.1 coordinate 30,588,447, forward strand.
AGAAGGGAAAGCTGAAGAAGAGGAGAAGAAGAAAAAGATGAAGAAGATGAATAAACTCACGTACAATCAACAAGAAAGAAGATGATGACTAGAAAAGGACACAGCTGAAGAGAAAGAGGACAGCAATCATGTGGAATAAAGAAGGCCAAGATATGAAGAAGGGTGAAGAAAAAGATGAATGAACTCGTGTTCAACAGAAAGAAGAAAATGAGAAGAAATGGACAGAGTGGAAGAGAAAGTGTAATCCTATAATTCTGATTGAAGAAGGATAAGCTAAAGTAGAAGAGAAGAAGAAAAAGATGAAGCAGATGAATAAAGTCATGTAGAATCACAAGAAAGAGGATGATGTTGTAGAAATGGACACAGCAGAAGAGAAAGAAGACAGCAATCATGTTGAATAAAGAATGCAAAGATTTAGAAGAAGAGAGAAAAATAGAAGAATTAACAAATGCTGAAGAAACAAGATAGAAGATAATGAAGTAGAAATGGACACAGCTGAAGCGAAAGTGATAAGAATCTGGAATGATGAAGGGTAAGCTGAAGAAGAAAAGAAGAGAAAAAAATATGAAGAAGATAAATAAACTCATGTAGAAGCAACAAGAAAGAAAATAATGACATAGAAATGATCGCAGCGGAAGAGAAAGAGGAATACTACTATATGGAAGGAAGAAGGGCAAGCTGAAGTAGAAGAGAAGAAAAACATGAAGAAGATGAATAAACTCATGAAGAATCAACAAGAAATAAGATGATGCTGTAGAAATGGACACAACTAAAGAGAAAGAGCATCCTCTTAGCTGCATTGAAGAATGGCAAGCTGAAGAAGAAGAGAAGAAGAAAAAGATGAAGAAGATGAATAAACTCAGGTAGAATCAACAAGAAAGAAGATGATTAAACAGCAATGTACATAGGTGAAGAGAAAGAGGTCAGCAATCATCCCGAATCAAGAAGGTCAAGATATGAAGAAGGGAAAAAAGATGAATAAAGTCATGTAGAATCAACAAGAAAGAAGATGATGTTGTAGAAACAGACAAAGCGGAAGAGAAAGTGGACAGCAATCAGGCAGTATAAAGAATGCAAAGATTTCATAGAAGGGAGAAAAAAAGAAGAATAAGCTCATGCAGAAGAAACAAGATAGAAGATAATGATGTAGAAATGGACACAGCTGAAGTGAAAGAGGAATCATCTTATCTGGAATGAGAAGGGCAAGCTGAAGAAGAAAAGAAGAAGATGAAAAAACTCATGTAGAATCAAAAAGAAACAAGACGATGATGGAGAAGTGGACACAGCAAAAGAGAAAGAGGGATCCTCTTAGATGGATTCAAGAAGGACAAGCTGAAGAAGAAGAGAAGAAGAAATAGATGAAGAAGATGAATAAACTCAGGTAGAATAAACAAGAAATATGATTATGACATTGAAAGAGGACACAGCTGAAGCTAAAGAGGATACCAATCAAGAGAAATGAAGAAGGCCACTATATGAAGAGGGGAGAAGACAAAGATGAATAAACTCATACAGAAGCAACAAGAAATAAGTAATGATGTAGAAATGGATACATCAGAAGAGAAAGTGGAATCCTCTAATTCTGATTGAAGAAGGGTAAGATAAAGTAGAAGAGAAGAATAAAAAGATGAAGCAGATAAATTAAGACATGCAGAATCAACAAGAAAGAAGATGATGTTTTAGAAAAGGACACAGCGGAAGAGAAAGAGGACAGCAATCATGCAGAATAAAGAATATAACGATTTAGAAGAAGGAAGAAGAAAAGAAGAATAAACTCATGCAGATGAAACAAGATAGAAGATAATGACATAGAAATGGACACAGCTGAAGTGAAACAGGAGTCCTTTTATCTGGAATGAAGAAGAACAAGCTGAAGATGAAAAGACAGAGAAAAAGTTGAAGAAGATGAATAAACTCATGTAGAAGCAAGAAGAAAGAAGATAATGATGTAGAAAAGGGCACAGCGGAAGAGAAAGTGGAAAACTCTTATCTATCAGGAAGAAGGGCAAGCTGAAGTAGAACAGAAGTAGAAAATCGAGAAGAAGATGAATAAACTCATGTAGAATCAACAAAAAATAAGATGTTGACGTAGAAATGGACACAGCAAAAGAAAAAGAGAATCATCTTAGATGGAGTAAAGTAGGGCAAGCTGAAGAAGAAGAGAAGACAAAGATGAAGAAGATAAATAAACTCAGGTAAATCAACAAAAAAGAAGGTTATGGTGTAGAAAAGGACACAACTGAAGAGAAAGAGGACAACAATCATGTGGAATCAAGAAGGTCAAATATGAAGTCGGGAGAAGAAAAAGTTGAATAAACTCATGTAGAATTAAGAAAAAAGATAATGACATAGATATGGACACAGCGGAAGAGAAAGTGGAATCCTCTTATTCTGACTGAAGAAGGGTTATCTAAAGTATAAGAGATTAAGAAAAAGATGAAGCAGATGAATAAAGTCATGTAGAATCAACAACAAAAAAAAGATGATGTTGTAGAAATGGATACAGCCAAAGAGAAAGAGCACAGCAATCATGCGGAATAAAGAATGCTAAGATTCAGAAGAAGGGAGAAGAAAAAGAAGAATAAATTCATGCAGAAGAAACAAGATAGAAGCTAATGACGTAGAAATGGACACAACTGAAGTGAGAGAGGAATCCTCTTATCTGGAATGATGAAGGCTAAGCTTATGAAGAAAAGAAGAGGAAAAAGATGAGAAAGAAGAATAAACTCATGTAGAGGCAAATGAAAGAAGATAATGTTGTAGAAATTGACACAGCGTTTGAGAATGAGTACTCTTAACTGGAAGGAAGAAGGGAAAGCTGAAAACAAAAAGAAGAAGAAAAAGAAGAAGATGATGAATAAACTCACATAGAAGGAACAAGAAAGAAGATAATGATGTAGAAATGGACACAGCGGTGGAGAAAGACGAATACTCTTATCTGGAAGGAAGAAGGGCAAGCTGAAGAAGAAAAGAAGAAGAAAAAGATGAAGAAGATGAATAAACTCAGGTAGAATCAACAAGAAAGAAGATGATAAAGTAGAAAAGGACACAGCAGAAGAGATAGAGGACAACAATCATGCGGAATCAAAAAGGACAAGATATGAAGTAGGGAGAAGAAAAAGATGAATAAATTCATGTAGAAGTAACAAGAAAAAAGATAATGAAGTAGAAAAGGACACAGCAGAAGAGAAAGTGGATTCCTCTTATTCTGAGGAAGAGGGTAAGCTAAAGTAGAAGAGAAGAAGAAAAAGATGAAGCAGATGAATAAAGTCATGTAGAATCAACAAGAAAGAAGATGATGTTGTAGAAATGGACACAGCGGAAGAGAAAGAGGACAAAAATCATGCGGAATAAAGAATGCAAAGATTTAGAAGAAGGGAGAATAAAAACAAGAATAAATTCATGCAGAAGAAACAAGATAGGAGTTAATGACCTAGAAATGTCATAGAAGAAGTGAAGGAGGAATCCTCTTATCTGGAATGAAGAGGCCAAGCTGAAGAAGAAGAGTAGAAGAAAAAGATGAAGAAGATGAACAATCTCAGGTAGAATCAACAAGAAAGAAGATGATGACATAGAAAAAGAAACAGCTGAGGAGAAAGAGGACAGCAATCATGCAGAATCAAGAAGGACAAGATCCAAAGAAGGGAGAAGAAAAAGATGAATAAACTCATGTAGAGGCAACAAGAGAGAAGATAATGACATAGAAATGAACACAGCAAAAGAGAAAGAGGAATCCTCTTAGGTGGATTGAAGAAGAGCAAGGTGAAGAAGAAGAGAAGAAGAAAAACGTGAAGAAGATGAATAAACTCATGTAGAATCAACCAGAAATAAGATGAAGAGGCGGATCAACATGGCAGAGAGGAGATGCTGCGAGTAAGATCTCCCATTAAAAAAAGTTAATAGGGAGGAAAAGCGGCAGGTCCCAGTGAGAACTGGGACATGGAGATAAACGGACAACTCCAGCAAACTACCCGAAGAAGAAAGTTGCCATAAAAGAGGACTAGAAGGGAGGAAAGCTCAGAACCCTGCTACCCTCCCCCACCCACAAAGTCGGCACTCTCCGACCAACAGAAAGGAGGAAAAATCAAACTAAAATGACCAACAAGAACAAACTACACATCAAGCGGGACTGTGAGTGGAAAGGAACTATTTCAGCCACCACACCCCGTGAACTGGAGCTGAGGAGAACCCTGCAGGATTCGCCGCGGAGGTGAGCGAATGGCTCCAGGCGCCATTAGAGAAAAACAGAGACTCCCGGAGATCTTCACACAGCCCCGGCCGGCCGGTAAGCTTGAGCATAAAAGCAGCGCGCTGGAAAAGCAAACGCGGATCACGGCTGCCCAGGTCCCTGCGCCTGTGACCTAGGCTTGTGGGGAGACGTGCGGGGGCCCACACTCAGATGAAAGTCCCTCACTGAGTAATCAGAAACCAGGCGCCCAGACACGGGAGTGGGGTGCAAAAGGCGCCATTTCTGCAGTCACTGAACTGGGCTACAGCCCGCATCCTGTGGGCTTTGGAACTGAAAGCTGGGGCACGAAATTCGGGACATGGGTTCTCCACGTCGGTGGGGCACAAGGCAGACACAGCACCCCAAAGCCGTTGAGGTTTTCCCTACCATTCCCACTCTGTCCCCTGTCCCACGGGGTGAAAAAAAACAGCTCCCCAAGGACACTAGGAGACATCTCTGGCACCACCTAGCGACCAGAAAAAAAGTCACTAACACCCCATAGAACGGGGACCTTTCTTCAGAAAAGACTGCTTGAAACCAGCAGAAGGCTCCTGGAGGAGCCAGTGGCGAGCTGGGAAGTTAGCCCACGCCAGGCCCCTTCCAACCAGCAGTCTGAGCACACAGGGGGAATGGGCACCCACGGCCGGGGCAGACCAGGCGCGCAGAAGAGTGTGCCTGAGACTGGACACGCAGGGAGTGCGTCCCGCATCGCCATTTTAGAACAGGAACATTACTTCAGTAAAGACTGCCTGAAACCAGCAGAAGGCTCCCTCAGGAGCCAGAGGTGAGCGGGGAAGTTCACCCACGCCAGGCCCCTTCTGACCTGCAGTCTAAGCCCAGAGTAGGAGCGGGAACCCAATGCGGAGGCAGACCAGGCGCACAGGGGAGTGTGTCCCCATATCGGCATTTTAGAACAGGGATCTTTCTTCGGAAAGACTGCTTGAAACCGACAGATGGCTCCCGGAGGAGCCAGAGGGGAGCGGAGTAGTTCACCCAAGATTTCAGCCAGTCCCAGCAACACAGTGTCCCAATGCATATGACAAATTAGAAAGCAGACAGGAGGGAGTAGGAGAACCACATAAAACCTAACAACTCCTCAGCATAAAACCACACCACAAAAAGAAAACCACCAAAAAGATTGCAATGACAGTAACTTGGAAGAAATTCTGAGCCTTCTAGAAAGAGAATTTAAAATTGCCGTGATTCAAAAAATGACAGAACTCATAAAGGAAAACAATGATCAGAAGAAGGAAATGGAGTCCCTAAAGAGGGAAGCAAAAGAAACGCAGGAGATCAAAGAATTAATGGAGGAACTAAAGAACTCTGGGAAAAGCAATGAAAGCAGAATAGATGAAATGGAAGAATGAATAAGTACTCTTGAAGACACAGAAATAAAAAGAACCAAAACAAAAAAGGAAAGAGAAGTACGAAGGAAAAAGAATGAAGAAAAACTTCTGGAAATATCTGACTCCATGAGGAAAGGAAATATAAGAGCTAAAGGAATACCAGAAGGAGAAGAGAGAGATGTAGGAACACAGAAAATATTCAAGGAGATAATTGAAGAGAACTTCCCAAAGGTGAAGAAGGAGCTGAAAATTGATATACAAGAAGCAAGAAGAACACCAAACTTCCACGACGAAAAGCAAAATACAGCAAGACACATAATTGTAAAGCTTCCAAGAATCCAGGACAAGGAAAAACTAATGAAGCTGACAAGAGGGAAGAAACAGATAATATTCAAAGGAAAACCAATCAGGCTGACATCAGAATTCTCCAAAGAAACACTACGGGCAAGGAGAGAGTGGAGGGACATAGTCAACAGACTCCAACAAAACAGATGCTAACCAATAATACTCTATCCCGCAAAGCTCTCCTTCCTCTATGATGAAAGAATAAGGACCGTCCCAGACAAACAGAAACTCTGGAATTTCATTACGACTAAAACCCCACTCCAAAAAATACTACAAGGAGTCCTAAACCCAGATCTTTAGAGGGACAAATAACAACAAAAGAAGGCAAAAAAAAGTTATTAAAAGAATAAATAAATAAAATCAAAGGAAAGACAAACACAATGGCAAAAACAGATACTAACATATCAATATTAACTCTAAATATAATGGACTAAACTCTTTAATAAAAAGACACAGAGTTGCAGGCTGGATTAAGAAACAAAACCCAACCTTTTCCTGTCTCCAGGAAACACATTTAGCTACAAAAGATAAAAATAGACTCAAAGTTAAAGGATGGAAAACAATCCTACAAGCAAATGGACCAAAAAAGAAAGCAGGAACAGCTATACTTACATCAGATAAAACAGATTTCAAACTCAAAAAGATAAAAAGAGACCCCAATGGTCACTACAATATGATCAAGGGGACAATATTTCAAGAAGAAATGACACTCATTAACATATATTCACCCAATGAAGGAGCACCAAAATATATCAGACAACTGTTGTCCTCTCTGAAAACAGACATCAGAGAAAAAAACATACGTAGTGGGAGACTTCAACACACCACTATCAACAATGGATAGATAAACAAGACAAAAAATAAGTAAAGAAACTAAAGCTCGAAATAAGGACCTAGAGCATTTGGACTTAAAAGACATCTATAGAACACTAAATCCAAAAAAAACGGAGTACACATTTTTCTCAAGCGCACATGGATCATTCTCCAGGGACGTTCATTACTGGGGCACAAGACAAACATCAACAGATACACCAAGATTGAAATCATACCAACCATCTTTTCTGACCATGAAGGCATCAAACTAGAAATAAACCATAAAAAGAAGGCAAGGAACTCTCCTACCTCATGGAGATTAAAAAACACACTACTGGAAGACCACTGGACTACTGAGGAGATCAAGGATGAAATTAAAAAATTCTTTGATTGAATGGCAAGGAGGACACCAATTTCCTAAAGGTATGGGGTGCAGCAAAAGCAGTAAAAAGAGGAAACTATATAGCAAAAGAGGCACACATCAAGAAACAAGAAAGAACTCAAAGAAACAACCTAATATCGAAGCTCAACGATCTAGAAAAAGAACAACAAAAAAAAAAAAACCAGTAGAAGAAAAGAAATAATAAAAACCAAAGCAGAAATAAATGAAATTGAAACTAAAAAAAACAATCCAAAAGTTCAATGAGTCCAAGAGCTGGTTCTTCGAAAAAATCAATAAAATAGACAACCCCTAGCCAGGCTCACAAAGGAAAAAAGGGAGAAAGCACAAATAAACAGGATCATAAATGAAAGAGGAGAAATCACAACGGACACAGCAGAAATCAAAGGAATAATCAGTAACTACTATGAACAGTTATATGGAAACAAGTTCAACCATCTGGAGGAGATGGACAAATTCCTACAACTCTACAATCATCCAAAGCTAGATAAAGAAGAAATAGAACACCTAAACAGACCAATTACAAGCAGCGAAATTGAAATGGTAATCAAAAACCTCCCCAAAAACAAAAGCCCAGGACCAGATGGATTTACAAATGAATTCTACCAAACATTCAGAGACCAATTAGTGCCTATCCTTCACCAACTCTTCCAAAAACTTGAGAAGGACGGGACAATACCAAACACATTCTATGAAGCCATCATTACACTAATACCAAAACCGAACAAGGACAACACAAAAAAGGAAAACTACAGGCCAATCTCCCTAATGAACACTGATGCAAAAATCCTCAACAAAATTTTAGCTATCAGAATCCAACAATGTATCCATAAGATAATTCACCACGACCAAGTAGGATTCATTCCAGGGACATAAGGATGGTTCAACATCCGAAAATCAATCAACGTTACCAAACACATCAACAAAAAGAAATATAAAAACCATATGATAATATCAATAGATGCTGAGAAATCTTTCGACAAAGTACAACACCCATTCATGATAAAAGCCCTTGAAATTCTTGGGATACAAGGACCATACCTCAATATCATAAAGACCATATATGACAAGCCAACAGCCAGTATCAATCTCAATGGTGAAAAGCTGAAAGCAATTCCATTAAGATCTGGAACAAGACAAGGATGTCCACTCTCACCACTGCTTTTCAATATAATACTGGGCGTCCTAGCCAGAGCAATAAGAGAAGAGAAAGACAATCAAGGAATCCAAATAGGAAAAGAAGAAGTCAAACTATCACTATTTGCAGATGATATGATAATATACATAGAGAACCCCAAAAACTCCACAGAAAAACTAATTCAACCCATCAATCAGTTCAGTAAAGTGGCAGGATACAAAATCAACACGCAAAAATCAGTAGCCTTCCTATACACCAACAATAAATCTGAAGAAGAAATAAAAAAATCCCTTTATTATCGAAACAAAAAAATCAAATACTTGGAATAAGTCTAACAAAAGAGGTAAAGAACCTAAACAAAGAAAACTATGAAACACTGTTAAAAGAAAAAAAGAAGAAGACACAAAGAAATGAAAATACATCCCCTGCTCATGGATTGGAAGAATAAACATTATTAAAATGGCCATCCTACCAAAAGCAATATACAGATTCAATGCTATTCCAATCAAAATCTCAATGTCATTCTTCAAAGAAATAGAACAATTATTGATGATATTCATATGGAATCACAAAACACCCGAATTGACAAAGCTCTCCTGAAAGAAAGGAAGAGAATGGAGGCATCACACTCCCAGACTTCAAACAATACTACAAATCCATAATCATCAAAACTGCATGGTATTGCAACAAGAGCAGACATACAGACCAATGGAATCGAATAGAAAATCCAGAAATAAACCCACAGATTTATGGTCAACTAATCTTTGACAAAGGAGCAAAGACTATGCATTGGAGCAAAGAAAGTTTGTTCAATAAATGGTGCTGGGAAATCTGGGTCGCTACATGCTAAAGAATGAAGCTTGACCACTACCTCACACCATACACAAAATCAACTCAAAATGGATTAAAGAACTAGACATAAGACCTGAAACCATAAAATACATAGAAGGAAATATAGGTGAAACACTACGTGATATGCACATCAAAGACATCTTTACAGACACGCCACCCAAAGCAGTGATAGTGAAGGCAAAGATCAACAGCTGGGACTACATCAAATTAAAGAGCTTCTGCACAACAAAAGAGACAATAACAAAAACAAAGAGAAACCCCACCAACTGGGAGAACATTTTTGCACACAACACTAATGATAAAGGACTGATCACAAAAATCTGCAAAGAGCTGATGAGACTCAGCAACAACAAAGAAAATAATCCAGTCAAAAAATGGGCAGAAGAGCTAAAAAGAAACTTCTCTGAAGAGGAAATGCCAATTGCCAACAGGCATATGAAAAAATGTTCAACATCACATGTAATCAGGAAAATGCAAATCAAAATTACCATGAGATACCATCTTACACCAGTGAGAATGGCACATATTAAAAAAACTAGCAACAACAAATGTTGGCGAGGGTGTGGAGGAAAAGGAACTCTCCTGCACTGTTGGTGGGAGTGCAAACTGGTCCAGCCACTATGGAGAGCTGTGTGGAGTGTTCTGGACCTACTAAACATAGAGCTTCCATATGATCCCGCAATTCTACTCCTACATATTTACCCAAAGGACACAGAAACATCAATTCCAAAGAACACCTGCACCCCTATGTTTATCACAGCACTGTTTACAATAGCTAAGCTTTGGAAACAGCCCAAATGCCCAAATATGATGATTGGATCAAGAAGATGTGGTACATATACACAATGGAATATTACTCAGCAATCAAAAAAGATAAACTCATGCCATTTGCAGCAATATGGATGGAGCTGGAAGGGATCATGCTCAGCGAAATAAGCCAGAAAGAAAAAGAAAAATACCAGATGGTCTCACTCATAGGAGGAATCTAGATAACTTAAATGAGGGACCAGGAAAATGAATAAGTATAAGAAAGTGAAAATCAAAATCAACAAATAACTATGAACCAGAGACACTCTATGGGAGGTAAGGGGCGGGAGGGGAGGGATTGGGGTCAAAATAAGGGGGTTGCAATTGTATGGGGAATATAAAAATTAATTTTATTATAAAAAATAAATAAAACTGAGCCTGGAAAAAAAAGAGTCAGACTGTAAGCAGCAGGTATTTTGGGCCATGATTCTCTGTTGAAATCACCCAGCTTTGTTACTGTATTATGAAAAAAATATAGATAATTCATAAGAAAATGAACATATAGCTATTCCAATAAAACACAAAAGTGGAGGGCTCCATAAAAAGAAAAAGACGTAAGATGATGATGTAGAAATGAACACATCTAAAGAGGAAGATATTCCTCTTAGCTCGACTAAAGTAAAGCAAGCTGAAAAAGAAGAGAAGAAGAAAACATTGAAGAAGGTAAATAAACTCAGGTAGAATAAACTAGAAAGAAGGTTATGACGTAGAAAAGGACACAGCTGAAGAGAAAGTGGACAGCAATCATGCGGAATGAAGAAGACCAAGATATAAAGAAGGGAAAAGAAAAAGATGAATAAACTCATGAATAAGCAATGAGAATGAAGATAATGACGTAGAAATGGACTCAGCATAGAGAAAGTGGAATTATCTTATTCTGAGTGAAGAAGGGTAAAATAAAGTAGAAGAGAATAATAAAAAGATGGAGCAGATGAAAAGTCATGTAGAATTAACAAGAAAGAAGATGATGTTGTAGATATGGACACAGCAGATGAGAAAGAGGACAGCTATCATGCGGAATAAAGAAGGCAAGAATTAGAAGAAGGGAGAAGAAAAAGAAGAAGAAACTCATGCAGAAGAAACAAGATAAAAGAAAAAATGATGTAGAAATGGACACAGCGGAAGTAAAAGAGGAATCCTCTTATCTGGAATGAAGAAGGGCAAGCTGAAGAAGAAAAGAAGAAGAAAAAGATGAAGAAGATGAATAAACTCATGTAGAAGCAACAAGAAAGAAGAAAATGTTGTAGAAATAGACACAGCGGTAGAGACAGAGGAATAACCTTATCTGGAAGGAAGAAGGGAATGCTCAGGTAGAAGAGAAGAAGAAAAAGATGAAGAAGATGAAAAAACTCATATAGAATCAACAAGAAATAAGATGATGATGTTGAAATGGACACAGCGAAAGAGAAAGAGGAATCCTGTTAGCTGGATTGAAGAAGGGCAAGCTGATAGAGAAGAGAAGAAGCAAAAGATGAAGAAGATGAACAAACACAGTAGAATCAACAAGAAAGATTATGATGTAGAAAAGGACACATCTAAAGAGAGAGAGGACAACAGTCATGCGGAATCAAGAAGGGCAAGTTATGAAGAAGGGAGAAGAAAAAAGATGAATAAACTCATGTAGATGTAAAAAGAAAGAAGATATTGATGTAGAAATGGACACAGCGGAGGAGAAATTGGAATCCTATTGTTCTGATAGAAGAAGGGTAAGCTAAAGAAGAAGAGAGGAAGAAAAAGATGAAGAAGATGAATAAACTCATGTAGAATCAACAAGAAAGAAGATGATGATGTAGAAAAGGATAAAGCTGAAGAGAAAGAGGACAACAATGATGTGGAATCAAGAAGGCCAAATTATGAAGAAGAGAGAGGAAAAATATAAATGAACTCATGTAGAAGTAACAGGAAAAAAGATAACGACATAGAAATGGACACAGCGGAAGCGAAAGAGGACAGCAATCATGTGGAATAAAGAATGCAAGATTTAGAAGAAGGGAGGAGAAAGAGAAGAATAAACTCATGAGAAGAAAAAAGATAGAATATAATGACATAGAAATGGACACAGCTGAAATGAAGGTGGAATCCTCTTATCTGGAATGAAGAAGGGCAAGCTGAAGAAGAAAAGAACAGGAAAAAGATGTAGAAGATGATTAAACTCATGTAGAAGCAACAGGAAAGAAGATAATGACGTAGAAATGTACACAGCAGAAGAGAAAAAGGATTACTCTTATCTGGAAGGAAGAAGTGCAAGCTGAAGTAGAACAGAAGAAGAAAAATGTGAAGAAGATGATAAAACTCAGGTAGAATCAATAAGAAATAAGACGATGACATAGAAATAGACACAGCAAAAGAGAAAGAGCATCATGTTAGCTGGATTAAAGAAGGGCAAGCTGAAGAAGAAGAGAAGAAGAAAAGATGAAGAAGATGAATAAACTCAGGTAGAATCAACAAGAAAGAAGATGATGGCGTAGAAAAGGACACAGCTGAAGAGAAAGGGGGCAGCAATCATTCAGAATCAAGAAGGACATGACATGAAGAAGGGAGAAGAAAAGATGAATAAACTCATGTAGAAGCAACAAGAGAGAATATAATTACATAGAAATTAACACAGCGAAAGAGAAACAAGAATCCTCTTAGGGCCTCCGCGGTGGCGCAGCGGTTGAGCGCTGGGCTGTGAAGCTGCCCGCAGCCTCTGCAGCGCTGGTTTGATCCCCGGCTGCTCCCCAGCCACCGGAGGAGGGTCCCACATGGCGCAGGCCTCTCCTGCCGCCCGCTGCTCCCCTCAGCAGTGTACTTCAGTCCTTCTGCCTGCTCTGCTCCCCGCTCTGGCTCTGGTGAATTCTCTCACCCTCCCGCGCTTCTGACTGCACCCAGTACTTGTATGTACAAACAAACAAATAAATAAATCTAAAAAAAAAAAAAAAAAAAGAATCCTCTTAGATGCTTAGATGGATTGAGGAAGAGCATGCTGAAGAAGAAGAGAAGAAGAAAAAGTTGAAGAATATGAATAAACTCATGTAGAAGCAACAAGAAAGAAGGTGATGTTGTAGAAATGGACACAGCAGAAGAGAAAAAGGACAGCAATTATGCAGAATATAGAATGCAAAAATATATGTTTTTTTAATTTTATTTTTATATTCCCCATACAATTTCAACCCCCTTATTTTTATCCCAAGCCCTCCTTTCCCTGGCCCCAGCCCCAATAGAGAGTCACTTGTTCATAGTTATTTGTTGATTTTGATATTTTCTTTCTTATAGTTATTCTTTTTCCTGGTCCCTTATTTAAGTTTTCTAGATTCCTGCTATGAGTGAGACCATCCAGTACTTTTCTTTTTCTTTCTGGATTATTTCGCTGAGCATGATCCCTTCCAGTACCATCCATTTTGCTGCAAATTGCATGTGTTTATCTTTTTTGAATGCTGAGTAATATTCCATGGTATATATGTACCACATCTTCTTGATCCAGTCATCTATTTTTGGGCATTTGGGTTGTTTCCAAAGCTTAGCTATTGTAAACAGTGCTGCTATAAACATAGAGGTGCAGGTGTTCTTTGGAATTGATGTTTCTGTGTCCTTTGGGTAAATACCTAGGAGTGGAATTGCTGGATCATATGGAAGCTCTATGTTTAGTAGGTCCAGAAATCTCCACACAGCTCTCCACAGTGGTTGGACCAGTTTGCACTCCCACCAACAGTGCAAGAGAGTTCCTTTTTCTCCACATCCTCGCCAACATTTGTTGTTGCTAGTTTTTTTTTTTAATATGTGCCATTCTCACTGGTGTAAGATGGTATCTCATGATAATTTTGATTTGCATTTCCCTGATTACAAGTGATGTTGAACATTTTTTCATATGCCTGTTGGCCATTTGCATTTCCTCTCCAGAGAAATTTCTTTTTAGCTCTTCTGCCTATTTTTTGACTGGATTATTTTCTTTGTTGTTGTTGAGTCTCATCAGCTCTTTGTAGATTTCTGTGATCAGTCCTTTATCATTAGTATTGTGTGCAAAAATGTTCTCCCAGTCGGTGGGGTTTCTCTTTGTTTTCCTTATTGTCTCTTTTTCTGTGCAGAAGCTCTTTAATTTGATGTAGTCCCAGCTGTTTATCTTTTCCTTCACTATCACTGCTTTGGGTGATGTGTCTGTAAAGATGTCTTTGATGTGCATATCACGTAGTGTTTCACCTATATTTCCTTCTATGTATTTTATGGTTTCAGGTCTTATGTCTAGTTCTTTAATCCATTTTGAGTTGTTTTTTGTGCATGGTGTTAGATAGTAGTCAAGCTCCATTCTTTTGCATGTAGCGACCCAGTTTTCCCAGCGCCATTTATTGAACAAACTTCCTTTGCTCCAATGCATATTCCTTGCTCATTTTTCAAAGATTAGTTGACCATAAATCTGTGGGTTTATTTCTGGATTTTCTATTTGATTCCATTTATCTGTGTGTCTGTTCTTGTTCCAATAACATGCAGTTTTGATGATTATGGCTTTGTAGTAAAGTTTGAAGTCTGGGAGTATGATGCCTCCATTCTCTTCCTTTTTTTTTCAGGAGAGCTTTGGCTATTCGGGGTTTTTTGTGGTTCCATATGAATTTCATCAATAATTGTTCGATTTCTTTGAAGAATGACATTGAAATTTTTATTGGAATAGCATTGAATCTGTATATTGCTTGGTAGGATGGCCATTTTAATAATGTTTATTCTTCCGATCCATGAGCAGGGGATGTCTTTCCATTTCTTTGTGTTTTCTTCTACTTCTTTTAACAGTGTTTTATAGTTTTCTTTGTACAGGTCCTTTACCTCTTTTGTTAGACTTATACCCAAGTATTTGATTTTATTTGTTTCGATAGTAAAAGGGATTTTTTTTATTTCTTCTTCTTCAGATTTATTGTTGGTGTATAGAAGGCTACTGATTTTTGCATGCTAATTTTCTATCCTGCCACTTTACTGAACTGATTGATGAGTTGAATTAGTTTTTCTGTGGAGTTTTTGGGGTTCTCTATGTATATTATCATATCATCTGCAAATGGTGATAGTTTGACTTCTTCTTTTCCTATTTGGATTCCTTGTATGTCTTTCTCTTCTCTTATTGTTCTGGCTAGGAAGTTCAGTATTATATTGAAAAGCAGTGGTAAGAGTGGATATCCTTGTCTTGTCGCAGATCTTAATGGGAATGCTTTCAGCTTTTCACCATTAAGAATGATACTGGCTGTTGGATTGTCATATATGGCCTTTATGATGTTGAGGTATGTTCCTTGTATCCCAAGAATTTCAAGGGGTTTTATCATGAGTGGGTGTTGCACTTTGTTGAAAGCTTTCTTGGCATATATTGATATTATCATATGGTTTTTATATATTTTTTTGTTGATGTGTTGGATAACGTTGATTGATTTTTCAGATGTTGAACCATCCTTGTGTCCCTGGAATGAATCCTACTTGGTCGTGGTGAATTATCTTATGGATACATTGTTAAATTCTGATAGCTAAATTTTTTGAAGATTTTTGCATCAGTGTTCATTAGGGAGTTTTCATTAGGGAGATTTACCTGTAGTTTTCCTTTTTTGTGTTGTCCTTGTTTGGTTTTGGTATTAGTGTAATGTTGGATTCATAGAACGTGTTTGGTATTGTCCCTTCCTTCTCAATCTTTTGGAAGAGTTTGTGAAGGATAGGCACTAATTGGTCTCTGAATGTTTGGTATAATTCATTTGTAAATCCATCTGGTCCTGGGCTTTTGTTTTTGGGGAGGTTTTTGATTACCATTTCAATTTCGCTGCTTGTAATTGGTCTGTTTAGGTGTTCTTTCTTCTTTATCTAGCTTTGGGTGATTGTAGAGTTGTAGGAATTTGTCCATCTCCTCCAGATTGTTGAACTTGTTTCCATATAACTGTTCATAGTAGTTACTGATTATTCTTTTGATTTCTGCTGTGTCCGTTGTGATTTCTCCTCTTTCATTTGTGATCCTGTTTATTTGTGCTTTCTCCCTTTTTTCCTTTGTGAGCCTGGCTAGGGGTTTGTCTTTTTATTGATTTTTTTCAAATAACCAGCTCTTGGTTTCATTGATCCTTTGGATTGCTTTTTTAGTTTCAATTTCATTTATTTCTGCTTTGGTTTTTATTATTTCTTTTCTTCTACTGGTTTTGTTTTTTTTGTTGTTGTTCTTTTTCTAGATCTTTGAGCTATGATATTAGGTTGTTTCTTTGAGTTCTTTCTTGTTTCTTGATGTGAGCCTCTTTTGCTATATAGTTTCCTCTTTTTACTGCTTTTGCTGCACCCCATACGTTTAGGAAATTGGTGTCCTCCTTGCCATTCAATTCAAAGATTTTTTTTTAATTTCTTCTTTGATTGCCTCATTAGTCTAGTGGTCTTCCAGAAGTGTGGTTTTCAATCTCCATGAGGTAGGAGAGTTCCTTGCCTTCTTTTTTTTTTTTTTCTTTTTGGAATATATTTTATTCTCATCACATTTCATTAGCTTTGATATATTCTAAAATGGAGACATCAATCAATGTACACTGTTAACCTTGCAATCCTGTCTAGGAACAGCTAACTCAATTACAGGAAGAAAATAATTGTTTAAAAGAATGAAGATTGCAATTTTTTTGGGAGAAAGAAGATTTCTCCTTTTGAGAGAAAAATCAGCTTTTCAGCTCCAAATATGTGTGGGACTGTTGAACTGTTGGAATGTGGAATGTAGATACATCTTTACTTTTTTCACAAGAAACTAGAAACCCATAATGTCCAGCCAAATTTAATGTTGGCAACAATTCTAAGGAATTTTAATTATGATGCAGGGAAAACAAAACATTTCTGTAGGTCAAATTAATCCAGTTGGCTAGCAGCTTGTGAATCTAAACCAAGACAGAGTATTTTCCTGCCTCAGCAAGTTTGCTTACCAGCTTCCCTCAACTGAGAAAGCACTTTTTAAACTGAGATTATCACGTGTGAATCTGCCTAGCTAAATGACTGTCTGCATAAGCACTTTCTCCTGTGTTAAAGGTAGAAATCATGTCTGCTTCCTCAATGTTTGTTAAACACTTCTTCAGTACTTATTTGCCACTCATGTTATATATCTCCTTAAATGTCTTAAGTTTCTAGATAAAACTATATAAGACTCTTGACACGGGGTTCCATGACTAGTAAATGGACAACCAGGATTCAAACTCTGGCAACACTAACAAATGCTGTAGATTCTGAGAATATGCCATTGGCATCCTTTAGGAAGTACAGGTGACTCCCAAAAAAGGCATGTGAAATTCAGGCTTATATAAGTGCCTGAAAAATTCATCCTATATTGTAAGATCTGCCATGTCTATTCTCCATTAGTTCCAAAAGTCCAACAATACCTGACCTTACTTTCTTCCTGAAATGCTGTCCTTATCATATAAACATTTTTCATGCGTCATGTGTGTGTCTGGTTTGTAATCTATATTTTTTATATCCTTCAGTGTGTTTTTTCTCCTCTTTCTGACTAAGGACAAATGGAGTATGATATGATATACTGGAAAGTCCTGGTCATCTGAATCTTCTACACTTCCAATTTGTGACTCTGGATCCTTGATAAATAATTTTATAACAATAATACCACAAGTCACCTGAGAGACCTCCATATTTCCAACTCCAAGAATCTGAGTTAGCTTCAATATTCTGGGCTTTTAGTTTAGTTTAATAGGTTTAAAATTTATAAAACATAAGATATGGAACCAATGACTATTGGGTGTTTTACCCTTGAAAGGAATTAACTATGTTACTCCTTGAAGGGCAGAGTATTTTCCCATTTTGTGGTAAACTTGATCATTAGCAGAAGAAATAGAGGTCATAACTTTGCCCTATTCTTCACAGGCTTTCTCAGAATTATTCCAATATTTTCTTTTAGAACTTGGAAAGGAGGGAGTTTGCAATCAGAGCATATCTCAAGCCCAAGTTTAATAATCCAAGCTATAAATTAGAGCATTGAATAGTGATTCCCTCTCTAAGGGATTGGCACTAGAATGCATTTGTTATAGAAGCAATTTGAAAGAGAATAGAAACATTTAAGCTTATATTCTACCAGTTTTAAAATTCAGTCTAATCATGCTTTGTTACATTTTACACAAATAGATTTTTATTGAATTGTTTTAGGAATGTTCTTGAATATAATTATGACTGTATTGCAATTATAATTATGACTGTGTTTTGAATTCTGGAATAACTAAAAGGGAAACTAATGACCTAACTGAAAGCAAAATTTAGTTATTTGGCTAATAATCAGGGTTCTATATTTGCATGGCTGTTGGAATTCCCTTGTCATTTTATTTATCAAATCACTATATATTTTTTTAAATAAATTTTATTGTTATATTCCCCATACAATTGCAGCCCCCCCCATTCTGACCCCAATCCCTCCCCTCCCGCCCCCCTAAAAGTGTCTCTGGTTCATAGTTTTTTGTTGATTTTGATTTTCACTATCTTATAGTTATTCATTTTCCTAGTCCCTTATTTAAGTTTTCTAGATTCCTGCTATGAGTGAGACCATCCGGTATTTTTCTTTTTCTTTTTGGCTTATTTCGCTGAGCATGATCCCTTCCAGCGCCATCCATGTTGCTGCAAATTGCATGTGTTTATCTTTTTTGAATGCTGAGTAATATTCCATGGTATATATGTACCACATCTTCTTGCTCCAGTCATCTATTTTTGTCCTTGCCTTCTTTTTATGGTTTATTTCTAGTTTGATGCTTTCATGGTCAGAAATGATGGTTGGTATGATTTCAACCTTGGTCTATCTGTTGATGTTTGTCTTGTGTCCCAGTATGTGATCAATCCTGGAGAATGATCCATGTGCGCTTGAGAAAAAATGAGTACTCTGTTTTTTGGGGGGGCGGTTAGTGTTCTATAGATGTCTGTTAAGCCCAAGCACTCTACATCCTTATTTAGAACTTTAGTGTCTTTACTTATTTTTTGTCTCATTGATCTATCCATTGTTGAAAGTGGTGTGTTGAAGTCCCCCACTACGTATGTTTTTTCTCTGATATCTGTTTTCAGAGATGACAATAGTTGTCTGGTATATTTTGGTGCTCCTTCGTTTGGTGAATATATGTTAATGAGTGTTATTTCTTCTTGAAGTATTGTCCCCTTGATCATAAAGTAGTGACCATAGGGGTCTCTTTTTATCTTTTTGAGTTTGAAATCTGTTTTATCTGATATAACTATAGCTGTTCCTTCTTTCTTTTTTGGTCCATTTGCTTGTAGGATTGTTTTCCATCCTTTAACTTTGAGTCTATTTTTATCTTTTGTAGCTAAATGTTTCCTGGAGACAGCAAAATGTTGGGTTTTGGTTCTTTTTATATTCCTAAGGGATTCTTTATTTTTTTAAATAATAAATTTTATTTTTATATTCCCCATACAATTTCAACCTCCCTATTCTGACCCCAATCCCTCCCCTCCCGCCCCCCACCCCCCAAAAAGTGTCTCTGGTTCATAGTTTTTTGTTGATTTTGATTTTAACTTTCTTATAGTTATTCATTTTCCTGGTCCCTTATTTAAGTTTCTAGATTCCTGCTATGAGTGAGACCATCTGGTATTTTTCTTTTTCTTTCTGGCTTATTTCGCTGAGCATGATCCCTTCCAGCGCTGTCCATGTTGCTGCAAATTGCATGTGTTTATCTTTTTTGAATTCTGAGTAATATTCCATGGTATATATTTACCATATCTTCTTGATCCAGTCATCTATTTTGGGGCATTTGGGCTGTTTCCAAAGCTTAGCTATTGTAAATAGTGCTGCTATAAACATAGGGGTGCAGGTGTTCTTTGGAATTGAAACTAGCAACAACAAATGTTGGCGAGGGTGCGGAGAAAAAGGAACTCTTCTGCACTGTTGGTGGGAGTGCAAACTGGTCCAACCACTATGGAGAGCTGTGTGGAGATTTCTGGACCTACTAAATATAGAGCTTCCATATGATCCAGCAATTCCACCCCTGGGTTTTGTTTCTTAATCCAGCCTGCGACTCTCTGTCTTTTTATTGATGAGTTTAGTCCATTTATATTTAGAGTTAATATTGATATGTTAGCATCTGTATTTGCCATTGTGTTTATCTTTCCTTTGATTTTATTTATTTATTCTTTTAATAACTTTTTTTGGCCTTCTTTCATTGTTATTCATCCCTCTGAGGTTCTGGCTTTAGGACTCCTTGTAGTATTTTTTGGAGTAGGGGTTTAGTCATAATGAAATTCCAAGCATTTATCTTTTTTGATTGCTGACTAATATTTCATTGTGTATATATACCACATCTACCTGATCCAGTCATCTATTTTTTGACATTTGGTTTGCTTTCATGTTTGGACTACTGTAAATAGTGCTGCAATAAACATAGGGGTACAGGTGTTCTTTTGGATCAATGGTTTTGTGTCCTTTGGTTGGTAGATGCCAGGGAGTGGAATTGCCGTGTCATATGGTAGCTCCATTATTAGTAGGATGAGGTACCTCCAGACACCTTTCCATAGTGCTTGGATCCATTTGAACCCCCACTAGCAATGTAGGAGAGTGCCTTTTTCACCACGTCCTCGACAACATTTGTTGTTGCTAGCTTTTTTGATATGTACCATTCTTACTGGTCTAAAGTAGTATCTGAATGTGGTTTTGATCTGCGTTTCCCTGATAATTACAGATGTTGAACATTTTTTCATAAGCCTGTTGGCCATTTTCATGTCCTCTTTGGGGAAATGTCTTTTTAATTTCTTCTGCCCATTTCTTGACTGGAGTGCTTATTTTGTTTTTGTTTTTTTTGTGTGCATTCTTTGTATATCTTTGTGATCAGTCCCACATCAGTTGTATGGAGTGCAAAAAATTTTCCCCAGTCAGTATGGTGTCCCTCTGTTTTGCTTAAAGTCACATTTGCTGTCCAGATGCTTTTCATTTGGAGGTAATTGCAGGTGTTAATCTTTTCCTTGACTTTCTTTGCTTTGGGTGATGAGTCTTTAAAGATGTCACTTAGATGTATGTCTTGTATTGTTTTACCTATATTTTCTTCTGTGTAATTTATGGTTTCGGGTCATATGTGCAGTTCTTTTATCCATTTTGATTTGGTTGGTGTGCACGGTGAGAGGTAGTGGTCTAGATTGTTATTTTTTTCCCTTGCGGTGGTCCAGTTTTCCAAGCACCATTTAGTGCACAAACGGTCCATGTTCCCACTGTCCATTGTGTATTCTTTGCTCCTTTGTTAAAGATCAGTTGTCCACATAAGTGTTACTTTATTTCAGGGCTCTCTATTTGGCACCATTGACTGTGCAACACACACATTCTTCATTCTTTCTTGGTACAACCATGTGCAGGCTGATACTCCATTTCTGAGGTGCACACACAATGAATTTACTTCAGTCCTCACCCAACACTGCACACGTTGAATCAGTTCTTACCTAATCATAAACACGCAATCAGAATTTTATAGATGACCTCATTTTATACACAGCATAGTTCTTTCTTTGTTCGTATACTTTCACACACACACAATTCATAAATCACCTAGGTGCACAACACACATAATCCATTCATTGTTCCCACCCTTGATCACAAGCAAAGCCCATGATCAGTTAATGTTTCCTTGCTTAGTCATGCAGACATATCAGCTTGTCATTCAATGTCTAGGCACTGTCATCACAGACAATCTTCATTTTTCAATTACTTTCTCTGGCACAAGATAGTTTCATAGTTACTTCTATCCACACCTAGTCTCTCACACATGTACAATCACTTCATTCCTCACCTAGTCAATACAGATACATGCACAGAAACACGCACACAATAAATTATGTGCACTTGTGATTGTCCTCATAGTCAGTGAATGTTGAAAGACTGCATTGAGATAACTGTATTTTATTTAGGTTCACAGGAGGAAATGCACAGAAGTTGCTCATGTCACTAAACTTGAACCCTGAGTGTTAATGCAGTTTTCAGAGTGATGCAACATTACTGGACAGAAGCGCTGTTTGGAGGTAGTTAGGCACTTGTAATTATCCTCATAATCAGGGATTGTTAAAAGAACACACTGAGACAACTGTGTGTTTTGCTTAGTTTCAAGGGAGGAATCATATATACGTTGCCCATGTCACTTGACTTTGAACTCTGAGCGTCAGTGCAGTTTAGAGAGTATTCAGCTTCACCGGCCAAAAATGCTCTTTGGAGGTAGTTTTAGACTTGTGATTGTCCTCATAACCAGTGACTGCTAAAAGAACACCTTGAGATACTTGTGTATTTTACCGACCTTAAGGGGAGGAATCACATATAAGTTGCTCATGTCACTGGATGTAGAACACTAACTGTTAGTGTTAAAAGACCACATTGAGATCACTGTGTAGTTTACTTATCTTCAAGGGTGGAATCACACTAAGTTGCTCATGTGTCTAGGCTTTAAACACCGTTAAGTGCAGTTTTCAGAGATTCAGCTTTACTGGCCAAAAGTGCTATTTGAAGGTAATTGGAGCACTTTGGATTTTAGTGACTGTTAAATTGCTGCATTGAGATAACTGTGTATTTTACCATTTTTCAAGGGAAGAGTCACATATATGTTTGTTGCTAGAGTCACTAGACTTTGAGTTCTGAGTATTAGTGCAGTTTCAGATAGATTCAGTTATACCAATCACTAGCACTGACTGGAGGTAGTGTGAGCCATTGTGATTTACACATAACCAGTAACTGTTAAGAAGACCGCATTGAGATCATGCTTCCCTATTTGTTTGAATTTCCATCCTTTCATGAAATTAAAGTAGAAATTCTGAGATGGGACTGTGAATGCTGTGCATACTATTATAACTGCCCCGCCCCCAGCCATGGAGCACCCAGGTCCATTTTGATCCCTGCTGTGCGGGGTCATGTGCCAGGGGACTTCTGTCCACACAGAGGAGCTGGTTTCTGGAGGACCTGCCAGTGGACACCACAACACTTCGGTGTTGGGAATACATAGGATCCTGTGAAGAAAAAGGTAAGGAGTAGTGAGGAAAAGGTGAGATAAGGTAAGTACACATAGGGTAAAGAGGAGGAAGAGGGGCTAGGAAACGCGAACCTAGTAACTGTTCTCGCTCTTACACACAGTTATTTTGTTCTTTTCTCACCTAGTCACATCAGCTACAAGCCACATATATAATTTCTCACATACTGACACACAAGTATTTATCTCTCACCTTGTCGTGCTCATACATATCAATATATCATGACTTTGTCTCACTGAGTCATGTACACACACACTAGCCATTACTTGATTTCTCACCTAGACACAAACAGATGCATAATCCTTTACCTCATTCCTGTTCTTGGCAAACACACACACTCAGTCACCTCATTCTGTATCACTTTACACTCACATGGTCCATGATTTTGTTCCTCATCTGTGAGCACATGCACCATCCATTACTTCATTCCTTACCTATTCACACATACAGTTTCTCATTTCTCACCTTGTCTTGCACACATACACAGTCACTT
This sequence comes from Talpa europaea, assembly GCF_964194135.1. Taxonomy (NCBI): domain Eukaryota; kingdom Metazoa; phylum Chordata; class Mammalia; order Eulipotyphla; family Talpidae; genus Talpa; species Talpa europaea. The sequence goes on from NC_140084.1 coordinate 30,611,814, forward strand.
TTTTCTCACCTATTTTTACACACATAAACATAATAACTTTTCTCACCCAACAATCACACACAGGCACAGGCACACACAAAATCACTTCATCCCTTACCTCTGAAATTAAGCACAGAAACACACAATAACCTCATTTGTTACCTCATCTCACCACAAACACATTCAGAATCACTCCTCACCTAGGACACAAACACAATCAATTTCTTCATTTTTTGCCCAGACACACAATGTTTCATTCCTCACTTACCACAAGCACACCTATAGAGTATGTTCCCTCATTCCTCATAGAGAGACACACAGTTCCTTCATTTTTATTACTAACATGCAAACATACCAGAGACTCCATTTTTCTTGTAGTCTCAAACAGCCACCTACTTTCTCCTTGTCTTCACACAGACATATTCACACACTCACACAACACTTCATTCACCAAGTGGTCTTATGCCTATGCGAGTACTATGTTTGTCACCTACTGTCATACATACACAATCAGTTACATTTTTCATTCGTCTCACTAACACCCATAATCCATCTATTTCTTACCTAGCCTCACACAGGTACTTCTTTCTTTAGTAGTTACAAACATGTTTCACAATTACTTCAAGTCGTCAAACCACATGCACACAAATACAGTCCTTTGCTTTTATTAAAAAAAATATTTCTTTTATTAGGAATGCAAGAGCTGGGGTATAAGCCAGAGGTGTGGGAGGGTGAGGGGGATTCATTAGAGAACAGAGTAGGGAGCAGAACAGGTGGATCACACTATCCTTTCCTTCTTTCCTCACTTTCCTTTTCTTCTTTGAGCAATACATGCACAAGAAGTTATTTCCTCCTACCTAGTAAAATACTGCAGTTCTATCAGTTTTCAGCAGTCCCAAGTACATATGTACGAGTACCCGTTTCAACAATCATACATGCATCTACTACTCTTTTCTTATCCACTCATTGATAGACACAATTTCTTCACTAGTACACATGCACACAATAAATCACCTCATCCCCCAGAAGTCACACATCCACATTGATAGCTTCATTGCTTAAAGAAATCACTACTAGACACCTTTAATTCATTCTGACCTGGTCTGTCCGTCTGTCTGTCTCCCCCAAGATTACTTAATTCATCAACTAACAATACACAGATCTAGACACAATTAGTTCCTTACAGCACTCCCGGGTGGCACAGGCAGTTAAGTGCAGTGCTATGTCTGCACCCTCTGCAGTGTAGATTTGAGCCCAGCTATGGGGATACCCTCATGGTGCGGCTGACCGCTCCTGTCCAGTGGTGGGTTCCCGCTCCCCCTCTGGGCTGGGACCGCAGGCCAGAAGGGGTCTGGTGTGGGCGAACTTCCCAGCTCACCTCTGGCTCCTCAGGGAGCTTTCTGCTGGTTTCAGGCAGTCTTTACTGAAGAAATGTCCCTGTTTTAAAATGGCGATGCGGTATGCACTCTCTGCGCACCTGGTCTGCCCCAGCAGTGGGTTCCCACTCCCCCTCTGGGCTGGGACTGCAGGCCAGAAGGGGTCTGGCGTGGGCGGACTTCCCAGCTCACCCCTGGCTCCTCAGGGAGCCTTCTAGTGGTTTCAGGCAGTCTTTACTGAAGAAATGTCCCTGTTCTAAAATGGCGTTGCGGGACGCACTCCCTGTGCACCCGGTCTGCCTCGGCGGTGGGTTCCTGCTCCCCCTCTGGGCTAGGACTCCAGTCTGTCTGTTCTGTTCCCCACTCTGTCTCTGGTGAATCCTCTCACCCTCCTGCAAATCTGACCTGTACCCCGGATCTTGTATAAATAAATAAATCTTTTTAAAAAAACAAAAGAAATGGCTTCATTTAGATATAATTCATATAAGGCTCACTTTAGAACATATTATTCAATTTTTTTTGCTTATTGTAGGATAAGTCAGGCTTTTTCAGGCTTTTCTGCCCTCTTGCCATTAGGATTGCCCTGCCTGATGGGGCACCTGCATTTTGTTACTTTTTTTTTTGTTAAAGATTTATTTATTTATTTATACAAGCACTGGGTATAATCAGAAGCACAGGATGGTGAGAGAATTAACCAGAGCCAGAGCAGAGTGCAGAACAGGCAGAGAGATGACTGCCGAAGGGAGCAGTGGGAATGGCAGGAGAGGTCTGCACACCATGTGGGACCCTCGCCCAGCAGCCAGGGATCGAACCAGTGCTGCAGAGTTTGTGGGAAGCTTCACAGCCCAGCGCTCAATCGCTTTGCCACTGGGGAGGCCCACTACATTGTTCTAAGTTATGGTGTTTACTTCTGTGGGCCAAGACAGCAGTATTGAGATATTCACCAAGAGAAGCAGAAGCAGGGGAAAGAACAGGAGAGAGAAGGGGAGAAAGAATGCCAGAGAAGCCCAGAGTGAAGACTTGTCTGGGGCTTGGAGGCCTGCCAGCCCCCTGGCTCCCCTGCCTGCCATGTGCCTGGTTACTGCACTACATGTAAAATCTCAGTAAAAGCCTGAGAAATTCACCGAGGGCTCCAGGACTCTCCTTTACTGGTCTGGTCTGCTCCAATCAGAAAACCTGCTCTGTCCCTGTCCTCACACTACAGAAGGGCTAAAGACGCTGCAGGAGCACAGGAGGTGGACAAGGTCTTGGATCTGCGGGACGAGACCTCAAGTGCAGGAGGAGACGGCCCACAAAGACTGGCCCACGACTCCTGAGGCAGCAGAATCATTGTGGAAGAGAGGGCCACGATTCGGGGCTCACCAGCTGATGGATGGACTTGGACTGACAATCCCACCAGAAGGCAGAGGAACTTTGGCAGGGTGATGTTATGTTTTGGGGACCCTGGGGGAGTGTGATATTGTTTGTACACTACAGGAGATGGGAATCTGGGGGTGGCCAGTAGGCCTCTGTGTTTAAAAGCAGCCTGTGTACTGCCCAGCAAACCTAGGGCCACAGCCCAGAGAGGTAATGGCCAGAGTAGAGGAAGGGGCAGGCATACTAGGAGCCCAAGAGATTGAGGGATGTAGCCCTTGCCAAGTTCTTTGCAGCCAGGCAGAGTAAAAGCCAACTTGGAATGGCAAAAGCTGGTGCTGAGATTGGGAAGCCTGAGCAACTGTTAAGCAGCCTAAGTTTGCTAAAGAAGGCCAGTGAGTCTCTTAAAATCACCTGTGGGCGATGCCCTGTTCAGTTGCTGAGTGAGGGTGAGTTGCTGAAGAACCTGTCCTTGGAGGATGGCTAGGGAATGTGTTGTAGGGCAGGGAGAGGGGCACCCCCGACCCTGCAAACCTGCCTACTCTAAATGGGTTCTGCTATCCGCCGCATCAACACAAAACATATGAGACTTTAACGGGAAGGAACTTGTAGGGGCAGGAGTGGCATGGAGCAGGATCTTTATGACCCAAACAGATGGAGTACAGTCCTGCAGCCCTTGGTGGATTTTCAGGCTTTTATTGGGATTTACCAGGTACACAGCAGGCAGGGGGTGCCAGGGGTGCTGGGAGGCTGGCAGGCCTCTGTAGGGTAAGGAAAATGTCAGGCTTTTCTGCCCTCCCGCCATCAGGACAGATGATGGATGCTTGCAGTCCTGAATGCATGCCTGATGGCGGGCACCTGGAATAGGGTGTGGGCATAGGTAGATGGGATTCACCTGGGCTAAGACTGGGCTTTTAAGGTCGGCATCACAGGGATGACAGCAGAAGCCAAGAAGCCGAGAATGAACAGAAGCCGAGAGAGAACTGAGAACGCTGGAGAGCCCAGATAGAGTGAAGACTTGCTGGGGGCCTGGGAGGCCTGCCAGCCTCCCAGCACCCCTGCCTGCCATGTACCTGGTAATCCCAATAAAAAACCTGCCAAAAAACCACCAAGGACTCTGACTCCTCCTTTACCCAGTCTGCTGGATATTAGAAAACCTGCACAGTGCCCATTCCTGTCCCTACAGCCTCCCAGTCCCCAGCAAGTCTTCACTCTTTCTGGGCTCTCTGGCATTCTCTCTGCTTCTCTTCCACTCTCTTGGCATCCCTGTGACACCGCCCTTAAAAGCCCAGTCTCAGCCCAGGTGAATCTCATCTACATATGCCCACACCCTACTCCAGGTTCCTGCCATCAGGCATGCATTCAGGACCGCAGGGTTCTGCCATCTCTCCTAATGGCAGGAGGGCAGAAAAGCCTGATACTTTTACCTTACCCTACAGAACTTTAATACAATTAGTAAATCATACAGGGAAGGAAAAGAATCTAGTTTCTAAATCAAGCACCCAAAGTTACCCACCCCCTCATGGGTTAAAGTCCACCCAAGCAGGATTGGCCCAGAGCAAGGCCCCAAAGCCCGCCCCAAGTCGAAAGTATCTTCCAGTGGGGAACCACAGAAAAGGATCAGAAACAAGCAGAGAAGTCTGGAGGGAAAAGAGCAAAAGCAACATCAAGGCAAAACTGCCACTGTCACCTCCCCGCGGGTCTCTCACCCACATCTGTGTCACCCAGTTCATGACCAAAAGGCAAGCACAGTTTCTTTATGTGTCTCTCAGCTCCACGTGCCTCCTTGTGGGATAAGTAGGGGGGAAAGCGTCAGGCTTTTCCGCCCTCCCACTGCGCATCCACACTCAGTCAAACGGCATGGCGTGCGTGGTGTGCGTGGTGTGCGTGCATGCGTGGCGTGGCGCAGCACAGTGTGGTGCGGTGCGGAGGACAGAGGAGTGGAGCAGAGTGGCAGAGCACGACAGAACACGGCGATGACTGAAAGCGGACAGCATGAAGACACCAACAGTGCTGCTAGAACCGATAATGGACCTCCCCGGTGTGGGTTGGTTGCACGACACTCCGGGTCTCCTGGCTCTCCATCCTGCATCCTTCCCTCCTCAGTCTCCTCTGCAGCTTCTCTCCCTGCTCAGCTCCACCCTCCTTTTTGGGTGGGGCAGGGAACCTGGAGCCTCCCCCTTTCCTAGGGACCACCCTGTTACAGGTGATGCCCTGTTCGTTGCTGAGTGAGGGTGAGGAGCTGAGGAGCCCGGCCTTGGAGGATGAGTGGGGAACGTGGCTTGTGGTGGAGCCCACAGCTGAAGAGGGGACCCAAGAGAGACCGCATGTGGAGCTTGTGTCCATGGATCCCCGACCCATGTGCTTGTGCAACGGGTTGGCCTGAGTGCAGGGGTCTGTGTGTGGCACTGGTGGTTATTAAGGCCGAGTGTTGGAGTGACCGCAGACAGAAACCCTGAGAAGGGTCATTACCCCCAAAGAGTACAGAATCGCCAATCCAAGAGTGAGTGCATCCTGGGGGTGGATGCGGTGTGAGGCTTGTGGCTAAGACTACAGCCAGAGAGGCCAGGAAGTCTGAAGGCTCCTGGTGTGTGACGGCAGATGCCTGAGTGGTTCCCCCTTGCATGAGCAGTGCCTTTGGCAGCAGAAAGGGTGGCTCATCTGCTGGTGCCAATAATTGTCTTTTGCCACTTGGTTGGTGCCCTGCCTGGACTCATTTGTGTTCTGTTGTATTGTTTCATTGTGATGTATTCAGTTTTATTCTATTTTCTTTTGTGGGCCATGGCTGCAGTGTTTATGTTCGTTAAGGGAAAATTGTTTATTTTATATTTTTTTCAAAGTACAACAACTTTTAATACACCATTAATACTAATGATTAAAAATTATTGCATAGTCTTATGCATTTACCCTAAAACATTTTCTGAAAGTAAATTTGGAAAGAATTATATAAAAGGGAAAATTGTTTATAACTTACATGTGGACTGTGTAGCAGAAAACCCTGAGGGGGTGTATTGTAAGGTAAATGGTTTTCAAGCTTTTCTGCCCTCCCACCATTAGGATTGCACTGCCTGATGGGGCACCTGCACTTTGTTACATTGTTATAAGTTATGTTGTTTACTTCTGTGGGCCATGACAGCAGTATTGAGATACTGGGGGAGAGAAGCAGAGGCAGGAGGGAGGCAGGAGCGAGAAGGGGAGAAAGATAGTCAGAGAGCCCAGAGTGAAGACTTGCGAGGGTGCTTGGAAGCCTACAGGCTTCCTGGCCCACCAGCACCCCTGCCTGCCATGTGCCTGGTTGCTGCACTACATGTAAAACCTCAATAATAGACTGAGAAAGCCACCAAGGGCTCCAGGACTCTCCTTTACCTGTCTGGTCTGCTCGAATCATAGCAAACCTGCTCTGTGCCCTTCCTGCCACTACATTTTTTCACAAAGTTGTGCATCAATTACCACTAATTAATCCCAGACCCTTGGCATCATTCATTGGTAATCATTCCCCACCGCCCCCATCTGCAGCCACCAATCAAATCCTCTCAGTGTATTTGCCTATACTGAAATTTTCATACAAAAGGAAACTTTAAATTTGTGGCTGTGGGGTAAGTAGGGGGGTAAAGCTTCAGGCTTTTTTACCCTCCCACCGTGCATGCACACTCGGCCAAACGGCATGGTGTGCGTGGTGTGGCGTGGCATGCGTGGTGCAGAGGACGGAGGAGTGCAGTGGAGTGGATGGAGGTGTGTGGCGGAGAGTGGCAGAGTGCAGTGATAAACAGCGGAGAGTATGAAGACACCAACACGGCTGCTAGAACCGGTAATGAACCTACCAGGTATGGGTTGGTTGTGCTACAGTGGCCTTCTGTTTCTGGCCATTTTCCCTTAGCCAATGTGTTCAAAACTCATGCCTGTGTAGTATGTATCAAGTCTTTATCCCTTAGTATGGCTGAATAGTATCGAGTGTGTGGATACATCACATTTGTTGATCCATTTATCAGTTTGTGGACTTGTGCGTTGTTTCTGCTTTATGACTGTTATGAACATGCCTGCTGCAGACACTTGTGTGCAGTTTCTTACAGGCGTGTTTTGAATTCCCTTGGGGTAGTGTAGGGGCAGGATGGGCACTGAGCAGGTTATCTGTGATCCAACAGACGGATAAAGGAGAGTCTTGGAGCCCTTGGTGGCTTTCTCAGGCTTTTCTTGAGCTTTACATGTAGTGTGGCAAACAGGTACATGGAAGGCAGGGATGCTGGGGGTCCAGGAGGCCAGCAGGCCTCCAAGCCCCCAGCAAGACTTCACCCTGGGCTTCTCTGGCCGTCTTTCTCCCCTTCTCTCTCCTGCTTCTCCTTCCCTTGGTGACTGTCTCAATATCCCTCCCATGGCCCACAGAAGTAAACAAGACAGCTTGCAACAATATAACAACTACATGTGCCCCATTAGGCAGGGCAATCCTAATGGTGGAAGGGCAGAAAAGCCTGAAAAACATTTTACCCTACAGGCAGGTGTCTGAGAGTGGAATGCTAGGTCATGTGGGAACTCTAGATTTAAAGTAGACTTCCATGTTTTAGAAATTCTGGCCTTTTACCCAGGCAGAGGAAGAACAACAGTACTTCAGGAATGGTGAGGTCAGGAGAAGCTTTATTACTCATGCATGAGGTCCCAGACCTGGGTAGCCCTGGAAGGTCTGAGCACCTGTTTAAAGACAAAAGTTTCCTTTTATACACAACTGTCTTTATATTTGTTACATGGATAGTATCGTTTTTTTCAGCAGGCACAACCATTTCCTCCTGCAAAGTCCCCAGACAAGGGCCGGGAAGGACAGGTAAAGGGGGAAATAGGCAGACAACTAGGATGGCCTTGGAGAGACAGACCCCCTTTGACTGGCTACCGACCCTTCTGAAATGCATCTTTGTTAGGTAGCAGTGCTGAGGCCCTGACCATGAATCTTTAAAGAGAAAGAGCTGTAAGTAAGCAAACTTGTTAATTATGCCTGCTTTGGAGTGTTCATTGCACCTGGGTTGGAAGTTCTGTTGGAATCTTTATTATATTCATTTTGCTCAATAATATATTTTCTCATCAGTCAAACTATTAGTGGGCAGAATAGGGGCACCTTAGGACCCCCAAACCGCCTGCTTAAGTGTTCTGCTATCTTCCATGTCAATCAATACAAAACATACTCTTAGTGCACTTAACCTTCAATAGACAAGCACTTTTATACAATTAGTGTGCAGTAGAGAGACAATTAGTATGCAGTAGAACGAAGAGAAAGACTATAGTTAAAAATTTCCCCATTAAACACTCAAAGTTACCCATCCCCTCCTGGGTAAATGCCCAGACAAACAGTGTTGGTCAAAAGCAGGGCAGCAGAGATCCAAGAACCTGCCATAAATCTAAGGTACCCGGCCTCCCTGGTGGTGTAGCGGGTTGAGCACAGCACTGTGAAGCTGTCTGCAGCCTCTGCAGCATGGGTTCAATTCCCGGCCAGCCAGGGAGATGCCCACATGGTGTGGCAGACCTCTCCTACCTCTCCTGCTGCTCCCCTCAGCAGTGTCTTCGGTCTGTCTGCCTGTTCTGCTCCCTGTTCTGTCTCTGGTGAATTCTCTCACCCTCCCGCGCCTCTGGCCTGTACCCCAGTTCTTGTATAAATAAATAAATCTTTTAAAAAATTCTTCGGCACCTTTGGGCGGGGACCCATAGGAAAGGGGCCAGGCAAGTCTGGAAGGAAAAGAGCAAAATCAAAATCAAGATAAAGGCTGCCATAGTTGGCCTCCCCATGAGTCTGTCACCCATGTTTCTGTCTGTCTCTTCTAAGTGTCTCCTTCCACAAGTTCCTGGTACAAATCCAAGAAGCAAGTGTGGCTTCTTCACATGTCTCCTTGCTCTAAGTGCTTTCTCCTGGTCTTCTGCCCGGTCTCTTTTTCCTTAGTCCTTTTTGCAGTCTTTTCTATTGTAACTTTCCCTGGCTGCTCAGCTCTGCCCTTCCTTGGGTGGGGCAGGGAAGGTGGGACCTTCCCTTTCTGTGGATATCACACTGTTAGGAAACTTTTCTAAAGTACCTGCACACTTTATACTTCCACCATCAATGTAGGAGGCCTTTACATTTCTCCCCATTCTACTCAGTACTTGGTAATAACCATCTGTTTGTAGCCATCCTAATGAATGTGAAATGGTATCTCTGTGGTTTTGATTTGCATTTCCCAATAACTAAAGCTGTTACTGCTTCTTTTCTTCCTTATTGACTATTTGTCTATCTTTTTTGGGGAAATGTCTATGCAAATTTCCCCATTTTTAGTTGATTTGTCTTTTTGTTGTGTTTAGAAGAGTTTTCACATGTCCTGCATATGCCAATATTTCCTCCCATTCTCCCATTTTTTTGTAATAAATTTTATTTTTATATTCCCCATACAATTGCAACCCCCTTATTTTGACCCCAATCCCTCCCCTCCCACCCCCTACCCCCCATAGAGTGTCTCTGGTTCATAGTTTTTTGTTAATTTTGATTTTCACTTTCTTATAGTTATTCATTTTCCTGGTCCCTTATTAAGTTTTCTAGATTCCTGCTATGAGTGAGACCATCCGGTATTTTTCTTTTTCTTTCTGGCTTATTTCGCTGAGCTTGATCCCTTCCAACGCCATCCATGTTGCAGCAAATTGCATGTGTTTATCTTTTTTGCCATTCTCCCACTTTCTTGATGGGTGTCCTTTGAAATACAAAACCTTCTACTTTTAATGAAGTACAATTTGTATACTTTTGACCATTGAACTATGTGGAAGTTAAGGATACCAACACCTCAGGCAATTGAAAATCCACGTATACATTTTGACTCTCAAAACTTAACTACAGACATCCCTTGGTATCCTAGGGGGATTGGTTCCAAAATCCCCCCACCCCCACCCCAAAGCTGAGCATGATTAATCTCTTATCATCAACTCTGTTTTCACAGGTTCTTCATCCTCCAATTCAACCACCCACATCTGAGGTAGACAGAAAACAGATGCATATAAATAGACCTATGAAGTTCAAATCTGTATCAAACTGTTTTCCATTGTCTAGTGTGATGTTTAGTGTGAAACCTAAGAAACCATTGTCTAATCCAAAGCCATGAAGATTGGCTACTACTTCACAAGACCTACCCTGTGTTGGGTGCTGTGTGTGTGTGTGTGTGTGTGGTGTGCGCGCGTGTGTGTGTGTCTTTCTGTCTGTCTGTGTGTGTGTACTTTCTTTTCTCATCACATCCTGGCAAGGCAAGAGTTTGTACTCCCATTATACAGACGGGAAATTGAGGCCCAGGCAGAGGGCCCAGGTGGAAAAGAGTCACGGCGTTGACGCCAGGCACGTGGGTGCTGCTTTATGAGAATTCTCATCGCTCACCTCCAGTGATTCTCAAAGTGTGGCCCTGGCCAGCAGCCGCAGCAATGCTTGCACCACCAACACCAGCTAAGCCAGAAGTCCTGGCGGTGGGGCCCAGAATCTGTGTTATTTAAGAGCTTTGAGTGATAGTGATCTGCATTCAAGCTTGAGAGTGATGCCCTCCCAGGCCAGCAGGGCAGTTACCTGGGGAGGTGGTGTTGGTGGTGTTTTAAGTACCAGATGGGGGAAAGGCACAGCCAGAGGCTTGATTAATGGGTGTGGGTGGGGGCTGGCCTTCAAGCCTGGTAAAGCTCCCTGGTTGCTCCTTCCTAATGCCTCCTTGGGCCTCAGTCCCTGCCTGAGGAGCAGGCACCACATTTGTCCTATTTTACAGGAGCAGAAGCTCTGGGAGATTAAAGTTCCTGTGCAAGGTTATACAACCATGGAGAAAACGGGGAGTGGGGGGGCTGGAATGTAGTCCCTGCCCTTCCACTCCCGGGTCTTCCTCCCAGTCATTACTTTTGGCAGAATTTAGACCCAGGTGTTGGTTCCCCAAACACCTCTTTGGGAAGTAAATGATGCCTGATGCTGCCATCTAGTGGCTATTAATGAGAACTAACGTGTGTCCTCAGGATTCTTAGAGGTTTTTTTTTTTTTCCTAGAATGTATGTACTTTATTTTTTTTATAATAAATTTTATTTTTATATTCCCCATACAATTGCAACCCCCTTATTTTGACCCCAATCCCTCCCCTCCCGCCCCCTACCCCCCATAGAGTGTCTCTGGTTCATAGTTTTTTGTTGATTTTGATTTTCACTTTCTTATAGTTATTCTTTTTCCTGGTCCCTTATTTAAGTTTTCTAGATTCCTGCTATGAGTGAGACCATCCGGTATTTTTCTTTTTCTTTCTGGCTTATTTCGCTGAGCATGATCCCTTCCAGCGCCATCCATGTTGCTGCAAATTGCATGTGTTTATCTTTTTTGAATGCTGAGTAATAGTCGATGGTATATATGTACCACATCTTTTTTTTTTATAAATTTTATTGTTATATTCCCCATACAATTGCAGCCCCCCCATTCTGACCCCAATCCCTCCCCTCCCGCCCCGCCCCCCTAAAAGTGTCTCTGGTTCATAGTTTTTTGTTGATTTTGATTTTCACTTTCTTATAGTTATTCATTTTCCTGGTCCCTTATTTAAGTTTTCTAGATTCCTGCTATGAGTGAGACCATCCGGTATTTTTCTTTTTCTTTTTGGCTTATTTCGCTGAGCATGATCCCTTCCAGCGCCATTCATGTTGCTGCAAATTGCATGTGTTTATCTTTTTTGAATGCTGAGTAATATTCCATGGTATATATGTACCACATCTTCTTGATCCAGTCATCTATTTTTGGGCATTTGGGTTGTTTCCAAAGCTTAGCTATTGTAAACAGTGCTGCTATAAACATAGGGGTGCAGGTGTTCTTTGGAATTTGTGTTTCTGTGTCCTTTGGGTAAATACCTAGGAGTGGAATTGCTGGATCATATGGAAGCTCTATGTTTAGTAGGTCCAGAAATCTCCACACAGCTCTCCACAGTGGTTGGACCAGTTTGCACTCCCACCAACAGTGTAGAAGAGTTCCTTTTTCTCCACACCCTCGCCAGCATTTGTTGTTGCTAGTTTTTTTAATATGTGCCATTCTCACTGGTGTAAGATGGTATCTCATGGTAGTTTTGATTTGCATTTCCCTGATGGCAAGTGATGTTGAACATTTTTTCATATGCCTGTTGGCCATTTGCATTTCCTCTTCAGAGAAGTTTCTTTTTAGCTCTTCTGCCCATTTTTTGACTGGATTATTTTCTTTGTTGTTGTTGAGTCTCATCAGCTCTTTGCAGATTTTTGTGATCAGTCCTTTATCATTAGTGTTGGGTGCAAAAATGTTCTCCCAGTTGGTGGGGTTTCTCTTTGTTTTTGTTATTGTCTCTTTTGCTGTGCAGAAGCTCTTTAATTTGATGTAGTCCCAGCTGTTTATCTTTACCTTCACTATCACTGCTTTGGGTGATGTGTCTGTAAAGATGTCTTTGATGTGCAGATCACGTAGTGTTTCGCCTATATTTCCTTCTATATATTTTATGGTTTCAGGTCTTATGTCTAGTTCTTTAATCCATTTTGAGTTGATTTTTGTGTATGGTGTGAGGTAGTGGTCAAGCTTCATTCTTTTGCATGTAGCGACCCAGTTTTCCCAGCACCATTTATTGAACAAACTTTCTTTGCTCCAATGCATAGTCTTTGCTCCTTTGTCAAAGATTAGTTGACCATAAATCTGTGGTTTTATTTCTGGATTTTCTATTCGATTCCATTGGTCTGTATGTCTGTTCTTGTTCCAATACCATGCAGTTTTGATGATTATGGCTTTGTAGTATAGTTTGAAGTCTGGGAGTGTAATGCCTCCATTCCCTTCTTTTTTTTCAGGAGAGCTTTGGCTATTCGGGGTTTTTTGTGATTCCATATGAATTTCATCAATAATTGTTCTATTTCTTTGAAGAATGACATTGAAATTTTGATTGGAATAGCATTGAATCTGTATATTGCTTTTGGTAGGATGGCCATTTTAATAATGTTTATTCTTCCAATCCACGAGCAGGGGATGTCTCTCCATTTCTTTGTGTCTTCTTCTATTTCTTTTAACAGTGTTTTATAGTTTTCTTTGTATAGGTCCTTTACCTCTTTTGTTAGATTTATTCCCAAATATTTTATTTTTTTTTTGTTTCAATAACAAAAGGGATGGTTTTTTTGATTTCTTCTTCTTCAGATTTGTTGTTTGTGTATAGGAAGGCTACTGACTTTTGCATGTTGATTTTGTATCCTGCCACTTTACTGAACTGATTGATGAGTTGAATTAGCTTTTCTGTGGAGTTTTTGGGGTTCTCTATGTATAATATCATATCGTCTGCAAATAGTGATAGTTTGACTTCTTCTTTTCCTATTTGGATCCAGCAATTCCACTCCTAGGTATTTACCCAAAGGACACAGAAACATCAATTCCAAAGAGCACCTGCACCCCTATGTTTATAGCAGCACTGTTTACAATAGCTAAGCTTTGGAAACAGCCCAAATGCCCAAAAATAGATGACTGGATCAAGAAGATGTGGTACATATATACCATGGAATTATTACTCAGCATTCAAAAAAGATAAACACATGCAATTTGCAGCAACATGGATGGCGCTGGAAGGGATCATGCTCAGCGAAATAAGCCAAAAAGAAAAAGAAAACTATCAGATGGTCTCACTCATTGCAGGAATCTAGAAAACTTAAATAAGGGACCAGGAAAATGAATAACTATAAGAAAGTGTAAATCAAAATCAACAAAAAACTTTGAACCAGAGACACTTTTTGGGGGGTGGCGGGCGGGAGGGGAGGGATTGGGGTCAGAATGGGGGGTTGCAATTGCATGGGGTAATATAAAAATAACAAAAACAAACAAACCAAAAAATAGGTCTGTTCTTGGCCCTAGGAGGACCTTTCTTGTAGGTGGGTCGGGCAAGGAGGGGGTGGTACCTCCAAATGGGAGACTTGAGGTGGCTGTGGGGTGGGGAGGGTAGCCTCTGCTGCTAGTGTCCAGGGTGCGGTGCCTGAAATAGTTCCTTTCCACTCACAGACTTGTTTGATGTGTAGTTTGTTCTTGTTGGTTGTTTGTGGTTTTTTTTTTTTTTCTCTCTCCTCCTTTCTGTTGGTCAGAGAGTGCCAATTTTGTGGGTGGGGAGGGTAGCAGGGTTCTGAGCTTTCCTCCCTTCTAGTCCTCTTTTATGGCAACTTGGTTCTTCAGGCAGTTTGCCAGAGTCACCCGTTATCTTCCATGTCCCAGTTCTCACTGGGACCTACCGCTTTTTCTCCCTATTCACTTTTTTTTTTTATGGGAGATCTTACTCACAACATTTCCCCGCCATCATGTTAATCCTATTCCCTCAGTCCTCAATCCAGCTTATTAGTTTAAAGTCAAGTTTAAGATAGGGCAGAACTCATTTTCTACACACTGAACATGTACATTATTTATCATACTTTGGGGTTTCTCCCAGGACAAAGACACACTGTATTTAGTCCCAAGCTGCAGGATGTGTCATAAATTTTACATGACCATTTAGGGTTCATGTTTCAGCTCATTGTTAATCCATTTATAGTTATTGTACATTGGTACTTATCTCACAGGGTTGGTCATATTCATGATGTACTGGATGCCTAGTCATTGATCAGGAACCTTGGCTGAATACCTTATATGGTTCTTACAGGGAAAATGCGTCCTGCTTGATGACAATGCATTTTATTTTTTTTAAGATTTATTTATTTATGCATACAAGAACAGGGGTACAGGCCAGAGGTGTGTGTAGGGGTGGTGGTGAGAGGATTCATCAGAGATAGAGTGGGGAACAGAACAGGCAGATCTACTGAAATACACTGCTGAGGGGAGAAGAGGGTGAGTCAGTAGAGTTCTGCTGCGCCATGTGGGTAGCTTCCTGGCCAGGGATAGAACTTGTGCTGCAGTGGCTGCTGATAGCTTCATAGGTTGCGTCTTAACCTCTTGCGCCAGGGGAAGGCCGACAATGCATTTTATGAAGTGATTTCAGAAATTCAGAGAATTTTCTTCAGGGGGAAAAACTCCCAAAGTCAGGGAAGTTCCAGATTTTTAGAGGTAGATAAACCTGAATTCATTTTGTGGCTTGGGAGAGTGCCTCAACCTTTCTGTACCTCAGTTTACTCATTTAGGAATCAGAGGGGAGGGAACACCCTTCCCAGATCCTGAGGGGTTGTGTGTGCAGACCCTATGCCTGGGTCCTTTTATCTTCTCGGGCATTGATGGTGATTTTGTGGGTGCCCTGCAAGCTGCAGCTAGTCCTGTGGGTTGGGGGAATCCAGCTTTGGGGAGGAATGTCTTCCCAGGAATCCTCTGGCCAAGCAGTGTCTTTTCAGCAAACATTAGGATTTTGCTCCAGTCCTCCAAACTAAACTAGTTTCACTTTAAATAAAAGAAATCAATCCTGGCAGCTGTGCTGTTGCTACAGCATTGATTTGACATAAATTTTGAGATAGCCTAGCCAATAAATAAGTGGAAAGGCAATAAACGCTGGGGAGAATTATCTGCATGGGGTTGGGGCAGGCCGCTGGGGAGGGGTCTGCCTTCCTCCTGCTTAAGCCTGAGACCCTTGTCGATGGTAAGGCAGCAGAACAGAGCCCCAGGCAGGGGTGTCTGAAGTGCAAGGTGGACTTGGGGCTGAGGAGGAGGGTCTGGGGCCTCTCTGGAACTCCATGTTTGCTTAGCCCAAACCAGCAGAGCAAGAGGAGGTCTGTTCCCTTACCTTTGTGCCCACACCTCGCTGTGACTGTGTGCCCTGGCCGTGTGATCATGGATTGATGCCTTCACCTCTCTGTACCTTCGGTGGCTCACCTGGGAGGCCAGGCTACTTCTGGCAGGCATATTGGGAGAAGCAGGAGCAGCGCCACCATAGTCTATCCATGTCAGAGGTGGCTGTCACATGCCCAGGGTTAAGGGAGCTGTCTGTCACGTGCCCAGCGCGCACAGGCCCTCTATAAGCACTAACAAGCTCTTGGCACTCCCCAAGTGCCAGACCTCCCTCTTGCTCACTACTGTGTCCTGATGCTGGCCCCACTGTGGCCTGAAGAATGGTCTGTTGTTACCTTCCTGGTTGCCCTTTGGTTCCCAATTCCAGTCTCTGGGTTCAGACTTCTTGGCCCCTCTGGCCTTGCTAGCTCACTGTCTCCACATTGCAGGGGCTTAGCTGGTCTTGAGACAGGGCAAGCTAGGGTTATTAGGCAGTTTTTAGGGACAGTGCAGGAGGGGACCTCTGAAGAATTTAGGGAGGCTTCAGAGATAAGGACAACCAAAGAAATATAACCAATTCCATTAGGAAAACAAACACCCCAGGACCACGAATAATATTAATACTGTTAATGATGGTCCTGGTTTTTTTCAGGTGATAAAGGGACGTGGAGACTGGAGAAATGGAGAGTGGTTTAATTTATGGACACATTAGAAGGGCAGCTGTTTAACTTCAATGCAGGGATGCCCATCCAGAGGACTGGGCCATAAATTTAAAGATGCAACTAATGGGGAAAGAAAAAGCTGTTAGATAAGGAATGTGAAGATCCCGCACTCAGTAACAAATTAAGTAAGACAGCCGAGAACTAACCAATCACAAAGAGACTGGTGAAGTTTTAGAATAATGAGGGAAAAAAGGTATATATTCCCTAAGACACGACTCTACTTTGGCTTCCTTGCCCCTCCCAGGCCTGGTTCCCTGGCCTGGGAGTCCCACTTTATTTCTGCTCTTTTTCTCCTCAATAAACTTTTTTCTTCTAAACAAACCTGCGCTTCTCTCTTGCTTGCCTGAGCATCTGCGAAGTTCCTGCTGTGGCTTTGTGAGACACCAACCCGTGGGCTGGGGCTAGCGGCTGGGGCTCAGCGCTGCCCTGCAGCCTGAAATCCGATCCTGGCTGGGAGACTAGGCCTGACAATTCCGGTATCAGTCTCCAGTCAGTTCTGAAGCCCCGTCCTGAGAAGGATGCCTTCACCGAATAATTGCATTTTTCATAGCACATTAGCCACTTAATTGCCGGTTAATATGAACATCAGATAAAGAACTGTTACTTGCATCTGCTTAGTGGTAGGTGATGAGGAGGAAACAAATTTGCAGCGTCATACGTTTCCCCATGACTTCTCTCTCCTGACGTGTTTGTCAGAGATAAAAGAATCTTCTATTAAGAATTTGCACTTTGGCGCTGGAAGGTATCTGCTGGGCCATGATTCATGGAGCCCCTGGCATTGTCAGTGCCTGTGAGCAGGCTGGGGGCCTCACGGGGAAGGGCTGGGTCAGCACCCCCACCCCCCCACCCAGCCCTGCTTCACCTCCCCACCACACCCTTCCAGGTGCTGCACCTCTTGGTGCCGATGGTTTTGCTATCCCAGCCACATCTTTCCCATGACCGTGCTCAAAGCTCCCCACCCCACCCCCGACTTCGGAGGCAGGCAAGGCTAAACCTCAGCTTCATGCTGTCTGACCTTTATGAACTGCTTGCTGTCTCTGAGCTTCAGTTTTTCTCAGCTATGCAGTGGGAACACTAATGCCAGGTCTGCCCTACCCATTGTTCACAGTGCCCAGTGCCCGAGGTTCTTTCAGGGTCTGTGGTAGGAGTAGAGTGGCCACCTGATGATGTCCACATCATAATTTCTAGAAACTGTCACGATATGCCCTATGGCACAGGAGAATTAAGGTTGCAGATGAATTTAGGGTTACTAATCAGCTGAGCTTACTGTAGATGCTCCTGATAAATATGTATGATTGCAAGGGTCCTAAAATGTGAAAGAGGGAGGCTGAGACTGAACCCCAATGTCCAGGGAGGGCCTGGAAGGCTGCTGTCTGGTTAATAGGGCCCAGGGGATCCTGCCATACTGGTTACATGCTCAACTTGTGACAACGAGGGATGGGGACAAAACAAAAAGGATGGACACGTGGCTCTGGGTAGGTTGTGAGCAGATGTGTGGTCATATTTTGTCCTCATAGCCATCTTTCAAGGTGCTAACAGGCCCGTTTTAGAGATGGGTAACACCAAGGTGCAAGAGGTCAGCATGAGAACTTGGGAGCAATGAGATTGAGGCCAGGGGAGGTGGCATGCAATGTCCTGGGGCTGGTGTAGCTGAACCAGGGCTCGGGCACCGCTGCAGTGTTCTGCCGCAAGGAGGGGGTGGCATGGGGGGCTTGGTTTCTTCTCCCTACCCAGACACACTGAAACCCATTGCTCCTTTCTGCAGGCCGTGTGTTCCCATATAGGTCCTAGGACTGTGGGTACCTAGTTCACCCCAGCAGGGACCTGGAGTGGGGGGGGTTGTATGTGAGAGAGATTGGGAGACCCAGTCTGGGGTGGGGTTCATCCCGTCTGGGCATGGTTCCTATAAGATCCCCTTTGTGAGGCCTGCTGGGACTCAGGTTCTCTTGCCCCTGGGAAGAGGGTGTGGCTGGACCAGGTGGTCAGGAAGGGCCTGGGACCAGCCCAGCAGGTGCAGTCCCAGCTGCCCTCTAGAGATCTCTGCTGGGGCCCAACAATGCCCCCTGCAGCTAGCATATTCTTTCTTCTTTTACAAAACAAACATCCAAAACATAAAAAAAAATAAAGACCACGTACAGCGATCCAGAAATTCCCTTCATATCCCTTTTTTTTTAAATAATAAATTTTATTTTTATATTCCCCCATACAATTGCAAACGCCCCATTCTGACCCCAATCCTTCCCCTCCCGCCCCCCACCCACCAAAAAGTGTCTCTGGTTCATAGTTTTTTGTTGATTTTGATTTTCACTTTCTTATATTCATTTTCCTGGTCCCTTATTTAAGTTTTCTAGATTCCTGCTATGAGTGAGACCATCCGGTAGTTTTCTTTTTCTTTTTGGCTTATTTCGCTGAGCATGATCCCTTCCAGCGCCATCCATGTTGCTGCAAATTGCATGTGTTTATCTTTTTTGAATGCTGAGTAATATTCCATGGTATATATGTACCACATCTTCTTGATCCAGTCATCTCTTTTTGGGCATTTGGGTTGTTTCCAAAGCTTAGCTATTGTAAACAGTGCTGCTATAAACATAGGGGTGCAGGTGCTCTTTGGAATTGATGTTTCTGTGTCCTTTGGGTAAATACCTAGGAGTGGAATTGCTGGATCATATGGAAGCTCTATGTTTAGTAGGTCCAGAAATCTCCACACAGCTCTCCATAGTGGTTGGACCAGTTTGCACTCCCACCAACAGTGCAGGAGAGTTCCTTTTTCTCCACACCCTCGCCAACATTTGTTGTTGCTAGTTTTTTTAATATGTGCCATTCTCACTGGTGTGAGATGGTATCTCATGGTAGTTTTGATTTGCATTTCCCTGATTACAAGTGATGTTGAACATTTTTTCATATGTCTGTTGGCCATTTGCATTTCCTCTTCAGAGAAGTTTCTTTTTAGCTCTTCTGCCCATTTTGTGACTGGATTATTTTCTTTGTTGTTGCTGAGTCTCATCAGCTCTTTGCAGATTTTTGTGATCAGTCCTTTATCATTAGTGTTGGGTGCAAAAATGTTCTCCCAGTTGGTGGGGTTTCTCTTTGTTTTTGTTATTGTCTCTTTTGCTGTGCAGAAGCTCTTTAATTTGATGTAGTCCCAGCTGTTTATCTTTGTCTTCACTATCACTTCTTTGGGTGACGTGTCTGTAAAGATGTCTTTGATGTGCAAATCCCATAGTGTTTCGCCTATATTTCCTTCTATGTATTTTATGGTTTCAGGTCTTATGTCTAGTTCTTTAATCCATTTAGAGTTGATTTTTGTGTATGGTGTGAGGTAGTGGTCAAGCTTCATTCTTTTGCATGTAGCGACCCAGTTTTCCCAGCATCATTTATTGAACAAACTTTCTTTGCTCCAATGCATAGTCTTTGCTCCTTTGTCAAAGATTAGTTGACCATAAATCTGTGGGTTTATTTCTGGATTTTCTATTCGATTCCATTGGTCTGTATGTCTGTTCTTGTTCCAATACCATGCAGTTCTGATGATTATGGCTTTGTAGTATAGTTTGAAGTCTGGGAGTCTGATGCCTCCATTTCCTTCTTTTTTTTTCAGTAGAGCTTTGGCTATTCGGGGTTTTTGGTGATTCCATATGAATTTCATCAATAATTGTTCTATTTCTTTGAAGAATGCCATTGAGATTTTGATTGGAATAGCATTGAATCTGTATATTGCTTTTGGTAGGATGGCCATTTTAATAATGTTTATTCTTCCAATCCATGAGCAGGGGATATCTTTCCATTTCTTTGTGTCTTCTTCTATTTCTTTTAACAGTGTTTTATAGTTTTCTTTGTATAGGTCCTTTACCTCTTTTGTTAGATTTATTCCCAAATATTTGATTTTTTTGTTTCGATAATAAAAGGGATGTTTTTTTTATTTCTTCTTCTTCAGATTTATTGTTTGTGTATAGGAAGGCTACTGACTTTTGCGTGTTGATTTTGTATCCTGCCACTTTACTGAATTGATTGATGAGTTGAATTAGTTTTTCTGTGGAGATTTTGGGGTTCTCTATGTATATTATCATATCATCTGCAAATAGTGATAGTTTGACTTCTTCTTTTTCTATTTGGATTCCTTGGATGTCTTTCTCTTGTCTTATTGCTCTGGCTAGGACTTCCAGTATTATATTGAAAAGCAGTGGTGAGAGTGGACATCCTTGTCTTGTTCCAGATCTTAATGGAATTGCTTTCAGCTTTTCACCATTGAGAATGATACTGGCTGTTGGCTTGTCATAGTTGGCCTTTATGATGTTGAGGTATGTTCCTTGTATCCCAAGAATTTCAAGGGCTTTTATCATGAATGGGTGTTGTACTTTGTCGAAAGCTTTCTCAGCATCTATTGATATTATCATATGGTTTTTATATTTCTTTTTGTTGATGTGTTGGATAACGTTGATTGATTTTCGGATGTTAAACCATCCTTGTACCCCTGGAATTAATCCAACTTGGTCGTGGTGAATTATCTTATGGATACATTGTTGGATTCTGATAGCTAAAATTTTATTGAGGATTTTTGCATCAGTGTTCATTAGGGAGATTGGCCTATAGTTTTCCTTTTTTGTGTTGTCCTTATTCGGTTTTGGTATTAGTGTAATACTGGCTTCATAGAACGTGTTTGGTATTGTCCCTTCCTTCTCAATTTTTTGGAAAAGTTTGTGAAGGATAGGCACTAATTGGTCTCTGAATGTTTGGTAGAATTCATTTGTAAATCCATCTGGTCCTGGGCTTTTGTTTATGGGGAGGTTTTGATTACCATTTCAATTTCGCTGTTTGTAATTGGTCTCTTTAGGTGTTCTATTTCTTCTTTATCTAGCTTTGGGTGATTGTAGAGTTGTAGGAATTTGTCCATCTCCTCTAGATTGTTGAACTTGTTTCCATATAACTGTTCATAGTAGTTACTGTTTATTCTTTTGATTTCTGCTGTGTCCTTTGTGATTTCTCCTCTTTCATTTATGATCCTGTGTATTTGTGCTTTCTCCCTTTTTTCCTTTGTGAGCCTGGCTAGGGGTTTGTCTATTTTATTTATTTTTTCAAAGAACCAGCTCTTGGTTTCATTGATCATTTGGATTGTTTTTTTAGTTTCAATTTCATTTATTTCTGCTTTGGTTTTTATTATTTCTTTTCTTCTACTGGTTTTGGGTTTTTTTTGTTGTTCTTTTTCTAGATCTTTGAGCTTCAAGATTAGGTTGTTTCTTTGAGTTCTTTCTTGTTTTTTGATGTGAGCTTCTATTGCTCTATATTTTCCTCTTATTACTGCTTTTGCTGCATCCCATACATTTAGGATATTGGTGTCCTCCTTGTCATTCAATTCAAAGAATTTTTTAATTTCGTCTTTGATCTCCTCGTTAGTCCAGTGGTCTTCCAGTAGTGTGTTTTTTAATCTCCATGAGGTAGGATAGTTCCTTGCCTTCTTTTTATGATTTATTTCTAGTTTGATGCCTTCGTGGTCAGAAAAGATGGTTGGTATGATTTCAATCTTGGTGTATCTGTTGATGTTTGTCTTGTGCCCCAGTATGTGATCGATCCTGGAGAATGATCCGTGTGCGCTTGAGAAAAATGTGTACTCCATTTTTTTGGGGGTTTATTGTTCTATAGATGTCTGTTAAGCCCAAATGCTCTAGGTCCTTATTTAGAGCTTTAGTTTCTTTACTTATTTTTTGTCTTGTAGATCTATCCATTGTTGATAGTGGTGTGTTGAAGTCTCCCACTACGTATGTGTTTTCTCTGATGTCTGTTTTCAGAGAGGACAACAGTTGTCTGATATATTGGTGCTCTTTCGTTTGGTGAGTATATGTTAATGAGTGTTATTTCTTCTTGAAGTATTGTCCCCTTAATCATAATGTAGTGACCATTGGGGTCTCTTTTTATTTTTTTGAGTTTGAAGTCTGTTTTATCTGATATAAGTATAGCTGTTCCTGCTTTCTTTTTTGGTCCATTTGCTTGTAGGATTGTTTTCCATCCTTTGACTTTGAGCCTATTTTTATCTTTTGTAGCTAAATGTGTTTCCTGGAGACAGCAAAAGGTTGGGTTTTGTTTCTTAATCCAGGCTGCAACTCTGTGTCTTTTTATTGAAGAGTTTAGTCCATTTACATTTAGAGTTAATATTGATATGTTAGCATCTGTATTTGCTATTATGTTTGTCTTTCCTTTGATTTTATTTATTTATTCTTTTAATAACTTTTTTTTTTTTTTGGTCTTCTTTCGTTGTTATTTGTCCCTCTGAGGTTCTGGCTTTAGGATTCCTTGTAGTATTTTTTGGAGTGGGGGTTTAGTCGTAATGAAATTCCGGAGTTTCTCTTTGTCTGGGAAGGTCCATATTCTTTCTTCATGGAGGAAAGAGAGCTTTGTGGGATAGAGTATTCTTGGTTGGCATCTGTTTTCTTGGAGTCTGTTGACTATGTCCCTCCACTCTCTCCTTGCCCGTAGTGTTTCTTCAGAGAAGTCTGATGTCAGCCTGATTGGTTTTCCTTTGAATGTTATCTGTTTATTCCCTCTTGTCAGCTTCATTATTTTTTCCTTGTCCTGGATTCTTGGGAGCTTTACTATTATGTGTCTTGCTGTGTTTTTCCTTTCGTCGTGGAAGTTTGGTGTTCTTCTTGCTTCTTGTATATCAATTTTCAGCTCCTTCTTCGCATTTGGGAAGTTCTCTTCACTTATATCCATGAATATTTTTTCTGTTCCTACATCTCTCTCTTCTCCTTCTGGAATTCCTATAACTCTTATATTTCCTTTCCTCATGGAGTCAGATAGTTCCCGAAGTCTTTCTTCATTCTTTTTCCTTCGTACTTCTCTTTCCTTTTTTGTTTTGGTTCTTTTTATTTCTGTGTCTTCAAGAGTACTTATTCGCTCTTCCATTTCACCTATTCTGCTTTCATTGCTTTTCCCAGAGTTCTTTAGTTCCTCCATTAATTCTTTGATCTCCTGCATTTCTTTTACTTCCCTCTTTAGGGACTCAATTTCCTTCTTCTGATCTATCACTTTTTTAATCATGGCAATTTTAAATTCTCTTTCTGGAAGGCTCAGAAGTTCTTCCAAGTTGCTGTCGTTGCAATCTGGGGAGTGGTTTTCTTTTTGTGGTGTGCTTCTTTCCTGAGGAGTTGTTAGGTTGCGTGTGGTTCTTCTACTCCCTACTGTCTGTTTTCTAATTTGTCGTATGCGTTGGGACACTGTGTTGCTCGGACTGACTGGCATCTTGGGTGAACTTCTCCGCTCCCCTCTGGCTCTTCCAGGAGCCATCTCTGTCTTCTGGGGGAGCTTTCTGCTGGTTTTAGGCAGTTTTTACTGAAGAAATGTCCCTGTTCTAAAATGGTGAATTGGGATGCAGTCCCTGCGCCTCCGGTTTCAGGCACACTCTTCTGCGCACCCGGTCTGCCCCGGACGTGGGTGCCTGCTTCCTCTGTGGGCTCAGACTGCTGGTCGGAAGGGGCCTGGCGTGGGCTAACTTCCCGGCTGGCCACTGGGTCCTCCAGAAGCCTTCTGCCCTTTTCAAGCAGTCTTAAGGAATTTCCTGTTCTATGGGGTGTTAGTGACTTTTTTTTCCTGGTCGCTAGGCGGCGCCAGAAATCTCTCCTATTGTCCTTGGGGGGCTGTTTTTCGCCTCCCCCCAACCCGTGGGACAGGGAACAGAGCGGGAATGGTAGGGTACACCTCAACAGCTTTGGGGTGCTGTGTCTGCCTTGTGCCCCACCGTCGTGGAGAACCCACGCCCCGAATTTTCGTGCCCCGGGTCTCAGTTCAAAGCCCTCAGTTCCCGGACGCGGGCTGTAGCCCAGTTCAGTGGCGCGGGAATGGCGCCTTTTGCACCCCTTCTGTGCCTGGGCGCCTGGTTCCTGCTTACTCAGGGAGGGACCTTCACCTCAGTGAGGACCTCCGCGCGTCTCCCCGCAAGCCTAGGTCGCAGGCGCGGGTACCTGGGCAGCCACGATCCTGGTCTGCATTTGATTTTCAAGTGCGCCAAGCGTGCTGCTTTTCCGCGCAAGCTTACCGGCAGCCCGGGCTGTGTGCGCGTCTCCCGGGGTCTTTGTTCTTCTCTAATGGCGCCTGGAGCCGTTTGCTCACCGCCTCGGCGAATCCTGCAGGGTTTGCCTCAGCTCCCGTTCACGGGGTGTGGTGGCTGCAATAGTTCCTTTCCACTCACAGTCCCGCTTGCTGCGTCGTTTGTTCTTGTTGGCCGTTTTGGTTTGTTGTTTTCCTCCTCTCTGCCTCTGTGGGCGGGGGAGGGGAGCAGGGTTCTGCGCTTCCCTTCCTTCTAGTCCTCTTTTATGGCCACTTTCTTCTTCGGGTAGTTTGCTGGAGTCACCCGTTTATCTTCCGTGTCCCAGTTCTCACTGGGACCTGCCGCTTTTCCTCCCTATTAACTTTTTTTAATGGGAGATCTTACTCGCAGCGTCTCCTCGCCGCCATGTTGCTCCGCCCCTCATATCCCTTTTGAGCTCATGTCCAGCTCCCTCCCCACCAGGGATTGCTGCTATTCTGACTTCCCATTAGTCTCGCTAGTTACAAAATTTTATATAAATTTATATACAGTACATTCCCCTCTGGGACACCACAGCTATTTAGTAGTAGCCTGGAATTAAAGGCTGCTACATCGGATTGTCCGCTAGAGGGCTTCACTAGAGGGGCGCCCTTGTAGGTGACTTGGGCTACACCGCATCTGTTGTTTTGTGCCTGGATATTTGGCTTTTTCCTGTTGGGCTATTATGGAAAGTCGGAGCATTTCCTCAGCCTGGGTGTTTGTGCAGATGGTCCGGAGCTTCAGAAACTTCCTGTTTCACACCTGTCCCCTCAGCCCCACTCCCTTATCCCTGGCATGGTGACAGGCTCTTATTTAGGAAGATTTTACTAGGCTGTGCACCGAGGGGTCTCACCCTGGGAGGTTCGGAGGTGTCCTGGCACCTGCTTCATCTGGCTGGGGTGCTGGAGAGACCAGTATGCTGGTTCCCTGGCCCCTCACTGCTCTCCTCCATCCTCCACTCAGCTTCAGCTGCCCCCCACACCCTGGAGTTCTTCCCCTTCTCCCTCCCTGCACCCTGTGTTCCCTGACTTTCAGCCCATCAGCGGGGCTGTTTGTGCACATTTCAACAGCCTTCCTGGGTGCTTGTCTTTGAGCTTGGAGATCTAGCAGAGAAAGAACTGGGAGGTCACTGCATTAAATCTCTCACAAGTGCTTCAGCTGTGGGCTCTGCCATTCGTATTGAGCGAGCTCTGCTGTGAGTGTGAGTCCCAGCCGGCATGTGTGTGCTGTGAGTGTGAACATGTTTGCGTCAGTCAGCGTGGATGCTCCTGCATGTGAACATGTGTTGCCATCAAGAAATTTCTCCCAAGCTGTGTTTTCTTGTTATAAAAGGCTCCCTCCTGCCCCCTCTCCTGGGCTATTGGTGGATAAATGCCAGCATCCTGGGGAAATACCCCCCCCCGTGGATGGAAGAGAAATGTACAGGCCGCACCCTGAATATTCTGCCTTGGGCTTTAGCAGGTCATGAACAGAAGGGCACACAGCTCCTGCCAAGAGAGAGGCTGTTGAAGCAGGAGCCTGGAAGGGGGAAAGGGTGCTGGGCACGGGTCGATGAAGGGCTTTTCCTTAATGTCACAAGTGATGAAGAATCTGTTGTCAACTTGCGGGTCAGGCGGCTTATTGTTCAAGCTTGGCTTTCAACAGTTGTTGATTTGGGGGAAATGACTGGCCCTCTCTGCGCCTCAGGTTCTCACCTGGCAGATGAGGATAACAAGAACTACATCAGATAGAGGCCGAGAGAGGCCCCAGGGGAGGCTGGACAGGAAGGTATGACTGGATCACCTGGGACCTGTCACCCACCAGTGTCAGTTTGGTCCCATATCTCTGGAAAGGGAATGAACAGCCCTGCCCATAGAACTTTCTGTTGTAATGTAAGTGTCCTATGTCTGAGCTGTCCTACCCTGGCCTGCCTCCACACCTCATAGAATGTCGCTAGTGCCACTGAGGAGCTGGACTGCCATTTTTTTTTTGTTTTTTGTTTTTGTTTTTTTTTGTTTTTGTTTTTTGTTTTTAATTTAATTTCAAACACTGGCCTGGAATTAAAGGCTACTACTAGCGTTGACCGCTAGAGGGCAGCACTAGAGGATATTTAAGAAGTTGAAAGTGACACAGAAAAGCATCGACAACACTCTTTGTTCCTCCTTAATTCTTTTTTTTTTTTTTTCCTTTTGGTACATGAACTCAGAGGCCTGGGATCTACTGACCTTATTAGATATGTGGCACTTCTGAAATACCCAGTGCAGGATGCTCTCCCAAATCTCCTACCAAAGCCTTGCTTGTGGTGCAGGCCCAGCCAGCTCAGGGAGCAAGGCCGGAAGAGCCACCTCTGCTGAGCTTCATCATCTTTGCCTGGGGGTGGGGGTGGGGGAGGGCCACATAGATGCTATGTGTGCAGAGCTGTGTCCAAGACGTTCTTGTCTGCTGGGCTCTGCAGAGCTGGGCTCTGGCTGCTAGGCCTGCATTGTTCTGAAACCAAGTTCAGTGAGAAATAGAAGGGAAAAGAACAGCCTTGAACTTGGAGCAGAGAGTCTGAGTCTGCAACCCTGCTCGGCTGCCTGCTTGCCTTCCATGGGACCTTGGGCAGGTTGTCTCAGTTTTTCCTGTGACGCACCCTCCCAGTGATGGTGGCAAAGTGCCATTTCCGTGGACTGGCAAGGAGTTCTGTCCACATAGCCTCTTCAGCCCTTTTTCGCTCCTCGGGGAGGCCGGATGACAAGGCCCCCACCTTGCTGGGGAGACTCTCGAGTCCATGCTGGATGAACTGATTTATTGGCAAGGAACCATAATATAGTAAGTGTGCAATAAAGAGAAGGGAAAGATTTTCTATATTCCTGCTATGGGTGAGACCATCCAGTATTTTTCTTTCTCTTTCTGGCTTATTTCTCTGAGCATGATCCCTTCCAGCTCCATCCATGTTGCTGCAAATTGCATGAATTTATCTTTTTTGATTGCTGAGTAATATTCCATTGTGTATATGTACGCCAGAAAAAAGAATAATTAAAGTAAAAATCAAAATCAATAAGCAACTATAAACCAGAGACACACTAGGTGGTGGGAGGGAAGGATTAGGGTCAAAATAAGGGGGGTGGGAATTGTATGGGGAATATAACCAAGATGAAAATATATATGTTGTGCAAAAATTAAAAATGATGTAAACATATATAAAATAAAATATTAAAAAAAGAGATGGGAAAGAATAGATAGACTAGTTTCCAATCAAGCACCCAAAATCACCCATTCCCTCATGGGTAAATGCCGGACAAACAGGCTTGGCCCAGAGCAGGGAAGCTGAGCCTGAAAGCTTGTCACATGTCTAAGGCACCTTTGGGTGGGGACCCCTAGGAAGGGGGTGGCAGGGGCCAGGCACATCTGGAAGGAAAAGCGCAAAATCAAAACACAAGTCAAGATAAAGGCTGCATTGTCAGCTTCCGCATGGGTCTCTCACCCACGTCTCTGTCTCTTTCAAGTGTCTTCCATGTCTCCCAAGTCCCTGGCACAAGTCCCAGGCTGAGAAGCAAGCGCAGCTTCACTTGTCTCTCTGCACCATGTGTCTCCTCCAGCTTTTCTCTTCTCCTTCCATCTGTTTCCTCCCCGTCCTCCCTCACTTCTCCCTGCTCAGCTTCACCCTTCCTTAGGGTGGGGCAGGGAACCTGGAACGATTTGGGGAACAAGGAAGCCCGTTATAATTTGTCTGTCACTTGTGTCTCAGGACGGCCTGAGGCTCCCCATCCACTCCTGGCTGCCTTCTCCGGTCCTTTCGGCGTGTGGCCTGAGGCCTCCTCTCTTGAACCTGGCAGACCCTCCATTGCGTTATCCCCTCCCCCTCACTCTTCCCAAGGCCTCTGTGTTGAACCCTGAGTAATGGTTCTGTGGTTCCTCTGCGGAATGGCCTGGGGGAGCTTGATTCTGATGGTGGAGGTGGGGTGGGGAGGGGAGACTCCTCAGGGTGGGCGCAACATCAAAACCAACAAAGCAGGATAGCATCTTGCAGCCAGTGCCACAAACCTTAGGTTCAAGAGGGTCTGCTCCTCCTTCCCCTTGAGCTGTGGTCAAAGATGTTCTTTTTGTTGTTAAAGTGAACCTTGGGGTGGAGGGAGTGGGTGGGCAGCTCCTGGCTGTAGAAGGGGAATGAAAGACAAACTTCTTTCACTAGACACAATTTTGTCAACCACCTCATCTGGGATGGGATGTAGATGGTGTCCACCTGCCTGTGGGGTCCCCATGCACCTCACAGGAACTGTCAGCTCTGGGAGAGGCAGCTATAGCTCGCTGTAGACATCCTGGGGTCTGCTGGCCCCACGTCTACACCACAGAGCCCAGCCTAGCTGGGAGCTCAGGGGCAATGCCATTACCCCTTCCTGTGGGGAAAATAGGGCCTGGTGAATCAGGTGGGATAGCGCCAGGGTTCCTGTCCCTATACCCACCCCCTGTCCAATCCAGTGTGTCTGTGGAACATCATGACATCTTCCAGGACACCTTGAGTGCTGCCTGCTGTGCTAAAGTGCCCTTGGGGAGCAGAGTAAGCCCAGAGAGGTTGGGCCGGCCCAAGCCTGGAAGGCATCAGCTCCAGGCCTGGCCCCAACCCATCCCCTGCCCTACCCCCAGGGGGCATCTGTTCCCACCTTGCTGTGTGGAGCCTCTCCTCCCCCATGTCTCCCCAAGCGCCTCAGCTGCTGGGGGTTCCAGCTGCCTACATCATCTCTCCCCTTTTCTTACATAGAAAAGAAACTAATTGTTTAGGGAACATGGATGCTGGGTTTTACGACTTTAATCTCTTTTCTGAACAAATTTTCTCATTTAGGAATCTGTTGAGGGAAAACAGCCACAGAGAAGCTTTTCTTTCCAAGAAATGATATTTTTCTTCACTCTCCTCTTTGTTTATGTAAGAGGATGGGAACTGGGAATTAATTTGTGCTCAGAAAAGATAAGAAAAAGGCTCCAGTATTCACTAGACCATGCTCAGGTATGACTTTGGACTAGGAATCAGAGGTATTGATTGCTTCAAATATTTGTTGAGTGTTGCCCATGTCCCAGGTGGTGGTGTTACAGGGCAGAGAAAGGGGCAGCCCAAACCCCGCAAACCTGCCTATTCTAAAAGGGTTCTGCCATCCGCCGCATCAACACAAAACATATGAGACTTTAATGGGAAGGAACTTTAATACAATTTGGAAACAATACAGGAAAGGCAAAGAATCTAGTTTCTAAATCAAGCACCCAAGTTACCCGTCCCCTCATGGGTAAAACTCCATCCAAATGGGATTGGCCCAGAGCAAGGCCCCAAAGCCTGCCACAAGTCTAAAGCATCTTCCAGTGGGGACCCACAGAAAAGGGTCAGAAACAACCAGACAAGCCCAAAAGGAAAAGAGCAAAATCAAAATCAAGATAAAAGCTGCCATTTTCACCTCCCCACGGGTCTCACCCACATCTGTGTCACCCCGTCCACGACCAAAAGACAAGCGCAGTTTCTTCACATGTCTCTAGGCTCCATGTGCCTCCTCCAGGTCTCCTTCTGGCTCCATCCTGCTTCCTTCCTTCCTCAGTCTCCTCTGCAGCTTCTTCTCTCCCAGCTCAGATCCACCCGCCCTTGGGTGGGGCAGAGAACCTGGAACCTCCCCCTTTCCTGGGGACCACCCTGTTACAGTGGGGTGGGTGTTGGCACAACAAGGATCAAAATACAATCACGTTCTTTGTGGGAGCAACTCCTCTGTAAAAGTCACATTTATCTTTTCTTACCTATTTTTCACTCTGCGACCAGAGGGATCGGCCTAAAACACAAACCCAGTCACGTGGTTTGCTTGCTTTCATCCCTGCAGGGTCTCCCTGCTCACTTAGGTCAAGGAAGTATAAATTCCTCCCCAGAGTCTTCGGGGACTTATGGGCCAGAGGTTGACTTAGATCTTGGGATGCTTGGCTGGGTCCCTGCCTCATGCCTCACCCACCCCAACCCTCAGTTGCAGGTTTTTTTAGTTCACAGCCATGTTATTCAACTGGGGCAGAGTGATCTTCCTCCATCAGCCTCAGGCTCCTCCTGGTTACAGGCCTGTGGCCACCGGAGCAGTCGATATCGTGGCCTCATGCCCCAACCTGAGCCTTCCCAGCTGCAAAGCTCTGATAGGAGTAGCTGAGGCCTCAGTTGCTGTTGCATTTTGAGTCCGCTCCTCCCTCTGCCCGGTCTTGCCTTCCGCTCTTCCTCTATAGGATCCTGTTCCAGGAATTCTCGCCAATGAGCCTCCTCTGTGTACACATCCAGGGAACCCACTCCAAGACACTCATCTTCTTGGCAGCTCTTTGTTAAGACCTGGCCTCTTTTCGGCACCAAGAAAATCATTCTAGGACATCTGGGCCTTTTTATGGCTGAAAGTTCCATTGGAAAATGGGCTCTCTCCAGCTGTGGCTTGGGCTGAGCCTCTGCCATTTGCTGAGCAAGTCCCTGGATCGTTTGGGTACTGTTGCTGTTGTGGCCACCTCAGATGTTGCTATAAAAACAGAGAGGCAGTGAGAAGTACATTCCATTTAAATAACCCAAATCCAAAAGTGTGAATACCACAGCTGTTGAGGAGGAAAGCGCTCCAAGTCCTGGTTCCCGACTGTGAGCTTTCTGTCTTTTCCAAACCTGTGTCTGTCTCCTGGCTTTCACTGGGATGTGCAAAAACCAGGTTTCTGCCTCCTAGTTGAGCAACCCAAACTGGAAAGACATACCTGTGGGCAGATGAGGCCTTCCCCTCATCTCTCAGGCCAGTTCTGGAAACCTTGTCTGGCCTGACCAGTCCCCTGCTCAGGAGCTCCTGTGGGTGCCCCATCATCTTCAGAGTAAGACTCTGATTCTTTGGTCTGGAATTCTGGGTCAGCCATGATGAGGTCCCTGGGTCAACTTCCTCTGGCACTAATTATTTTCTGGCACTTGAAGATCCAGCAAAATCAAGGCACCTAAACTTTTCGTGAGCATTCCCTGTCTGCTTATGTCTGGGTGTCATTGGATGTGCTATTGCCTTTACCTAACAATCCCTCTGCATTTTGTGTGATCGGAGAACTTCTATTTGTCCAGGCACATCTTGAATATCACCCCCTCTGGGAAGACCACCATCAGTACTATAATTTATCTCTAATCCTCTCTCAGCTTCCACTGCATCCTGAGCAATTTCTTAGCATAGCCCTCAGCTTTTTTTGATGGGGGGTGTGGGACAGATGCCCAAGTTGCCCACTGGTGACTCAAGGGTCTACATGGCCAGTGCTTTTATCCCATGGTGGGAGTGACCCTCACCAGTGGAGAGTTATTCCTTTAAAAAAGATGGGCATTTAGAGTGCTAAATAAAAAACTTACCTCCCACCCTGGGCATCTGTGGCTAAGAACTGCCCCAGATGTCCATTCTGCTCTGGTCTAAATTCCCCTCTTCTGTTTGTCTCAGATGTTCTCACCTTGGGACCATGTTGAGCTTTAATAATAGAAAGCATCTAGAGATTTCATGTTAAAATAGAATTTGAAAAATTCAGGAAGAAAGTTCCTGAAAGAAAGTTCTAGAAAGAAATAAAGATGGAAAGAAAGACAATTGTCCCACCTTTCCAGCAGTCTGTGCCAAGAGCTATAGGGCATTAAGGCACAGAACAGCTTCAGATTTCTGTCTCCTTCCCAGGGATTGAGTTAGTGCCCCCAGATCTGGAGGCTGCCTGCTGATACAACTCCCCTCCACCCCCCCATTTTCAACTCTTTCCCCAGGTTTCTATCTCTAAGGTAAATGTGCATTCAGATACCACTTGACTCCCAAAGCCTAGAGGACATCTGTGGTCATTACATCTTCTAACTTTTAATTTAAAAAGACCTAGAAAAGGCTGATTATGTGCCAGGGCACTTTTCTGAATAACTTCATTTGGTTGCATACTGTTCTTGCTGTTTGACCCTGAGTCAAAGATGAGCTGCAGGACTTTCCTGAAAGCGGTGGTGTTGGGGTGGGAGGGGCGGTGATTGTGAATCAAGGGCATGGGGAGGAAGCAGAGAAAGGCAGAGGGTTGGCCTTTGGAAGCTGATGATGCTTAAGTTGGAAGGAGGGTGACAAGCCTTGACTCATAACTTGACCTTGCTCATTCCTTAATAATCCCCTGGAGAGAGGTGAGACTGCAGGTAGGGCAGCCCTCTGCAGTGAGGTCATCCCCCAGACTGGGCTCCCAGCTGAAGGTTGTCTTCTGGAGGAGGAAGCATTCATTTCTGGAGTGGGAGACCCATTGCATCACCACCCACACACGACCTCATTTAATTCTACAACAATCTAGTAAAATTGGTATTGTTGTCAGGCCCCCCCCCTGGTGGCGCAGCGGTTGAGCGCTGGGCTGTGAAGCTGCCTGCAGCTTCTGTAGTGCTGGTTCGATCCCCAGCCAGCCGGCGAGGGTCCCACATGGAGCGTAGACCTCTCCTGCCGCGCCCACTGCTCCCCTCAGCAGTGTATTTCATCAGTCTGCCTGTTCTGCTCCCCGTTCTGGCACTGGTGAATTCTCTCACCCTCCCGCATTTCTGACTGTACCCAGTGCTTGAATAAATAAATAAATAATTAAAAAAAAATTGGTATTGTTGTCTTCCCCATTTTACAAAGGAGGGGATGCAGGCTCAGAGAGATTGATGTCCTTTGCTCAGGCCAGGTGCCTGGTGCCTGGCACTGCAACCCAGACAGCCCTGCCCGGCCATCTTTGCTCCAAACTGGAACTGGGCTTTGTCTTACCTAAGTTGCTTTAAGACCCCCTCAAGGTCATGACTTCTAAAGCAGGAGTCCCGGGAGTGTTCCTAGTGGCTCTGTAGAATTAAAATTGATAAACTCCAAACAATTTAAAATCAGACCTGATTAAAATGAATGTGGGGCCCAAGGCTGCAAGCTTCAGTAGCAGATGCCTTGAGAGGGCATGAGCCCTTTTGAGAATACAAACCACGGGATTAACCATTAGCCTTTATTTAGATAGACAGAGAAACACAGCAAATATTTACATACCAGCTACCGTGAAATTCAAGTTAAATCTGTATTAATTCTTTATCTTGTCATCATAAAGTTGACTCTTTGTCCAAGTGTGTTTCCTAAGGGGACAGGAGCATTTCTGAAATATTGAAAGGTTTGTTTTAATAGTACCAAGGACTGTAGACATTTATACTTCAGACTATGAATTGTTACAGGAAACTAAATTTGTTAGAATGTTTGTAGAAAACTGTGTTCACTGAAAGTGATAAACTCTGATTTTTCTATTGTTTTTTTTTTTTTACTTACCAAATCTGTGAAAATGAGTCCAGGATCATGTTTTAATGAGACTGTGCCCATTCTCAACCAGACAAAGCCATTCATCCTTCTAGAAAGATGTTTTTGCAAGATAAGTAAGTGAGTGACTGAAAACTTGAAAATCTAGCACAGAGCTTCAATATTCTGTGAACCTCTTGAGAACCTCAGTAGTGGGGTCCTAACCTCCAGCAGCTCAGAATAAGCCCTTATTTGGAGATTGGCTCTTTTTAGAGGTGATAAAATTAAAATGAGGTCACTAGGGTGGGCCCTAATACAGTGTGACTGGTGACCTCATAAATAGGGAGAGGTTGCGACATGGACAGACGTGTAGTGGGCAGAACACTTGGTCACCCCAAGGAGAGCACTGCAGAGCATGAGCAAGGAGAGAGACTGGGGCAGAGTCTCGCTCATCGTCCTCAGGAGGAGCCAGCCCTGTCCACACCTTGGTGTTGGACTGCCAGCCTCCAGAATCATGAGAAAACAACTTCTGTTGTTTTAGCACCCCAGACTGTGGCATTTTTTGAGGGAGATCTACTTCCTCATTTCTCACATTTTCATGCTCTGGGGTTTGGCCAGCCACCCCAGCCTCCTCATCCTGTCTGCACTGCCGCGAGGGGCCAGAAATGGCTTCTTGATTAGGGTCTGAGCTGCCACAGTACTTTCTGTGAAGCCATTTGTCACCCCCACCCCCACCCTGGCGCTTTCTCCTGCTTCACGCGGTGCTACCCAGAAGGGTGCACGCATGGCAAGTAGCCTTGTGCTTACCATGGGCTCTCCTGTCCTCCCTCCCTTCTGCTGCTGAGGCTGGCTGGCCTGGCCCTCTGGGCCGTGAACCCCTCATCCCTCTCATTTCTTCAGTGCCATCTCCATCTACCTGTCCAGATACTCCTTTCTGCCTGTTCCCTTCATTCTAGCTGTGAAGCCAATATGTGACGTATCAGCCACACTGTGGGTCATGCTCGGTCCTGTTGGGACTCAGATTCATTTCCTTTTCTAGGTGTTGGTCATTCTTGAGTGTCTTTTTTTTTTAAATTTATTTATTTATACAAGAACCGGGGTACAGGCCAGATGTGCGGGAGGGTGAGAGGATTCACCAGAGCCAGAGCGGGGAGCAGAACAGGAAGACTGATGAAGTACACTGCTGAGGGGAGCAGCAGGAGAGGTCTGTGTGCCATGTGGGACCCTCGCAGTGGCTGGGGATTGAACCAGCGCTGCAGAGGCTGCGGACAGCTTCGCAGCCCAACACTCAACTGCTACGCCGCCAGGGAGGCCCTTGAGTGTCATTTTTTAAATGGAATTTGGCACAACATTGAGAAGAACATATCTGGAAAGTGAGAAAAGAAATTTATTTTCCATGAGGAAACCAGGGATGCTTTAACTATAAGCTACAGATATATACCCAGATCCCTGTGGCCCCCAGAGGCCACCAACAAGGCGGCTTTGCTGGGGCCGAGATGAGCTGGTTTCAGCCCAGTGTGATGTTCCCCACACCCTCAGCAAGGACAGCTCTCTCTCCCTGGAGCCAACAGGCCCACAAGCCTGCCTTGACCTGAGTGGGCTGGGTTCCCCCCCTTTTATATCTGGCTTGAGGATGTGGGGTGGTATGTGCCCGTGCATTGGTGCAGAGAGGTGGGGCTGAGCACACGAGTATGCACACATGTCTGTGAATGTAACCAGCATGGGAGGGGGCGTGGCTGGCCTTGCAGAGTTGCAGCAGGGTGCTGGCGAAGTCAGGGTGGGATGGGTGTGTGAATTTGAGACCCAGGAGGAGATATGCCCCAGGTGCACACCCAGCTCATCTGCCACATGCTGCCCAGGTCAGGTGGACACCAGGAATGTATTCAGAGGTAGATGTGGCAACTTCCTCAGCCCTCTCACAAGCTGTGTCTGTGTGTCCTGCTGGTCTCCACATACTCTCTCCACTGAACTGACAGCATAAACAGTGTCCCTCAATGCCAGGATCCTGGCAGCAGAGGCCTCTCCACTGTATACATGCCATCCTAAAAGGTTAGGGTCACCCCTACCCCAACTGCCCACCACCAGCCACTTGTTGGAGGCCCAGGCCATATCACCTGGCACCTGGCACCTGGCCTGTTCTGGACATGACCCCAAAATGTCTCTTGTACTCCCATTATGTGGTCGTGCTGATAATAGTCCCTTAGTTTGATTGAGCACAATGTGCTGAACACCCTGCTCACCCTCCCAGCACTTCCAGTTTAGAAAGAGTGTGTGTGAGAAAGTTCCCCTGACCCCCCAGACATTCACTCTCTGAAATTCAGATGTAATGGGGTGTCCTATGTTTTTACCTTTTGAATCTAGAACCCCGACTTGGGCAGCAGGGATTTTCTCTGTAAGATGGTCAAAGGCAAGTTCTCTGGTCTGGTATGACCATCCACTGAGGTCACAGGAGGGACTGGGGTCTGGCTGTGAGAGAGCCTATCCTTTTTGGGGGTCAGTTCTGTAGCCTGTGATCAGTTCTGTTGCCCCACTCCCCATCTCAGCTTAGTTTTTCATTGAAGATGAAAGAACTGACCTGAAAACACCTTGGTAGCTCAGTGGCCCACAAGGCGCAAGAGCTGGCTGTACTTGGCCTTTGGGGTAGACAGTGGATCCTCAGGCCCAGGTCACCAGCAGGCTGCTGGGCCTATGTGTGGGTGCCTGTGTGCACTGCCCTGGGTGGCCTTGGCAGTTCTGGTAGGGACACTGAGTGTTGGTGTGGCCTTGGGCAAGACCCTTTGCTCCCTCTCCTCAGTCTCTCTGGCTCTATTCCAGGGGTCTCTAACACTCCCTCCCCTGGAATCCCAGTGCCTTGCTATGACACCTACCTGAAGCCTCTGTTTCTTGGGAGAAAATGTATTTTTACTTGACATCTGGATCTAGAACAGAATCTTCCAGAAATAGATCCTGTCGGTCCACCCTGCTGGAAGAACCCATCTGAGGGCCCGTCTGCCTGGGCGCCTACTTCCTGCCGGACCCTGTCCTGCCACAGAGCCTCCCTTTCCTTCAGATGGAGCTGAAGGTCAGGGCACATCTCTCAGGCTCAGCAAGAAGGGTGGCTGGCCCTGATTGAGGTGTCAGCTGGAGCGCGGCCATCCAGCAGGGATCTGGGTGTCGGTGCTGTCCAGCCAGTCCCTGTTGTTGGTGGCCGAACTGTCTGGCTGAGGTCTGTGGATGTAGATGGAGGTATCTGGGTGCTGGGTGGCAAGGTGGGTGGGTGGGTTGAGTGAGTTACCATGGAGTCTGAGATGGCAAGACATAAGAGCTGCAGCTGTGGGGCTGGTGGCTGGCGGCTGCGAGTTAACAAGGGAGGGCGCCTTTGGGGTTCTGATCCGGAAGGCCTGCGTGAACCCTGAGAGAGTCCTGGTGGGGAGAAAGGCGCTAGTCCTGGGGTGCTCGTGCCCCTGGGCTGCCCTGGAATGCCACACATGTGCTGCTTGGGGGCTGACACTCGCCTGTTGAAGCCCTTGATAGTCCCTGATCCACCTGGCCCTACCCTGGAGGGGTCCAGCCCACCTCCTTGCACCAGCTCATCCCCTACCTTGTCAGTCACTGTTCCCCGCTCTCTGCTCCACCCCCTGAGGGAGAGCAGGGCTGAGACTCTGCCCAGGGCTCTCGCCCTGAGGGGGTATGGATTGCCCTGAGGGGCGACAGACTGACAGGTCACGTGCTCACAGAGGCTGTGCCACAAGGTCACTGTCCCTCAGTGGTGCCCCTACCCCTCCAGGCCTGGTCTCCCGCTTTGGAATGATTGGGCTTGACATGTTCATTTGCTGCCTGTTACAAGTCCATTTTTCCTGGGCCAGAGCAGGCGCCAGTGGGATGGGTTTGAAGGCCTCGCCGAGGACCAGCTGCCGCAGCTGCTTAACATGCAGCATAAATATTAGTCTCTCCGAGAAAGAGGCTCAACTGCAATTGTCTTTGGCCGATGGATGTGACTGGGCTGTTTGCCCACATTCCTCCCTGGCCCTGCTGTCTCTGCAGACCCTTCCAGAACACTGGAAGTCTGGGTGTTGGCTAACCTTGATCCAATTTATGATCCAACCCCCAAGACCCCCATGGAGACTAATTCTACCCCCCACATCCCCTAGGCAGAGGTGGAAGGAAGCAGGAGAGAGAATGTGTGTATGTGTGTGTCTGCAGCATGCTGATGTCCAGTAGCTTGGAAGCCCTGGGTCTGTCACTTCTGGTATCAGCCTCGCTGGCTTCATGGGAATGTTGAGCCTCCCAGTTTTATAAACTCATGACTGACCTCGTCATGAGGATGGAGCTGAGGGGTGCCTAGTTCAGGGTGGGTCTGGCTGTCCAGCCCCCGGGCATGCCCTTAGGACGGCCATTTCAGGACAGCTGTGGGGTCAACAAGTGTAACCCCCTTACCCCACCTCCTGGTGTATATTGACTCTGTTCCAGCTCAGTGCTGGATGTAGGGGTCATAGGGACAGACAGTATTGCCAAGGTTGCTGTGGGCACAGACACATCACGAGCGAAATAATTCTGAACAATTTCACGTGCTGTGGATAAATCGTGCTGTGGATGGGGAGTGACAAGGAGGGATGGGGGACATTTACTGACCTGGAGGGTAGTTGCCTGAGAGGAAGTGACAGGTTTGAGTTGAGACCTGAAACTCTGTGACCCTCAGGTTCCTAATCTGTGAAGCAGTGACCAGGCTCCTCTCCCAGGCTCCTCTCCCAGCTCCCTATTGTCACTCACGAGGGAGACTGTGTCAGCCAAGGGACTGGCTCAGCCCTGGGGCCTGGGAGCGGGTCTCCTTGCAGCCTCTGACTGGTGCCACTGCGGACTGCGTGGCCTCTCACCACACCTCAGGTCAGAACTTCTACGTGGAGGAAAATAAGTTGGGGATCTTGTTGAAAATACGGATTCCCAGGCCCCCGGGCCTCCATGGAGTGATTCAGCAGGGCCAGGGTGAGACCCTGGAATCTGCATTTTTATAGGACTGTCAGTGGTGCCTGACGCAGGGTTGGCACCTTTCACATCATGGGTTATACAGCCTGAGGGAGACCCAGCACCTCTCCAGTCTCCACTGTATAAAGCAGTGTGGTGGCAGCTTGGGGAAGAACTCCCGAAGCCCCCTCCAGCCGGGAAAAGCTGCTGTGATACCCGAGGCCTGTCTGGTCTCAGTGCTGGGCAGGTTTGCCTGCTGGACCCTGTGAAATGCTGCTTTGAAAAAGCCAGCTGCTCAGAATCCCAAAGTGTTCTGAATTTATTAACACGCAGAGTGTCTTCTGAGAGCCTGATGGGGAATATTAAGTGTGGAGGCTGCCTTGGAAGGAAGCTCTGGGGAAGTGGATGTTGGGGCTGACAGGCTGAGGGGGTACCGGACAGCAGGCACCCCACCTGGCCAAGGGCAAGATTGGCCTCCCAGAGGCAGGACCGGGTGGGAGGTGGGTGGCTGTCGCCTGTCCTGGGTGCATTTGGGCCACTCAGAGAGGTCCAGAGTCTCGGCCCAGGGTCCCCCCACCCCACCCTCTTTCCGCTGCTTCCGGGTCTGAACTTTCTCAGAGACCCAGGTATCTAATCAGCATGTATCACACATGCTACTGTAATAGCAGCTGCTAATTACATATCCCCACTATTACTCCGCTGCCTATTGTGGGAATTGAAGCAGGTGATTTGGGGCCAGGAGAATTACCCCCACCCTCATATGTTAATTTGTTTACAGGGCTGCCTTTTGTTTTTTGCAAAATTTGGTCCCATCTGACTTTGGTTCTTCCACTCCCCCAGCCCCGCCCAGCCAAGATAAGCTCTCTGTAGCCTGGGGGAACGACCCTTGAGAGGCAGGGACTCTTGCCTGGGCTCTGCTGCTTTGTTGCTGGCCATACCCTTTCCTCTGCCCACGGCCATCTGCTGTGTCCTGCACCCTCACCCCCAGTAGGACCTGTTACAGAGCCCTGGGTAGGGGCAGAGTTCCCTTCTTCCCCAGGAGCCCGGTCAGTTATGTAGTCTGGATACCCCTAAACTCTACATGCCCGCCTTCCACCTCCACCTCTTCCACAGCCTCTGGGACTCAGTTTCTCCATTTGCATTGCAGAGACCTCACCATCCCCCACCTCAAAGGGCCCCGGTGAGGTGCAGTCTTTAGCATCACCAGGATGATGAGAACAAGTAGCAGTTGCTGGGCACTGCCTGAATCCCAGGGACCCTAGGGAGTGGCGTCCTGCCAGGCAAGGCCAGGAGCAAAAGCCACTCCTGCCCGAGGCTCTCCCCCTGGCCAGCACATGGAGGGCCTTCACAAACAAGAGTCCTTGTTTCATGATTGTTTACTGTGCTAAGAGTATTAAATAGTGTTGTGTTTGAAGCCACTTGTTTGAAGCCAGTGGACTGAGAAGAGCTTCATTAGTTTAAAAATCCTTAGTAAAAGAAAAAGATAAATATGCCCATGTGAAGGGTGAGTTAGTAAGGAAAAATGACCAGTTTTGGCATCTTTCCCCACCCCCATGTTCAGGGAAGAGCAGCAGGGAGGCAGGGGGCTGGTCTGGCTGGGTAGTGGCTGGGGCGGCTGCCTAGAGCCTGGGAGGACGCCTGCACCTAAGGGTGCCTGACTCGGCCCAGTCAGGACAAAGGGGCCACCCCCCACCTCAAGATATTGAGGCAGAATTTCCCATAGCCTTGTGGAGCAGAGGCTAGACTTGGATTTAAAGAGCTGCTAAAGAAAGTCGTGGGGCTTTTCTGGCACTGCAGTGGGTAGCCTGACATTCAGGCCTATTCCTTCTACAGGACACAGTAGAGACCACAAAATATGGCCAGTGAGTCATGGTGGCCCCTGATGGAGAAGCCCAGGGCCTATATTTGGGATAGGTGGCCTGTCGGGGCCACGGGGCTCAGGGTCTCATCCCCAGAGCAGGACTCTCAGCCTGCCAGGGCCCGGGCAGTGGGAGAGAGAGGCCAGCCCCTCTGCTTGGGAGGGCAGGGCTGGAGTGTGCTGGGGCATTGCCAAAAACGCAGAGTCTTGGGCTCTGCCTGAGCTGTGGATACAGGCGGTCTGGGGACCTGGACCTCTGCATTGTCAGCAAGCTGCCCTGGAGATTCTGAAGCTCACTCAGGCCTGAGGGTGAGGGCTGGAGTTTGGGCAGAGGCAGAGCCACATCGCCCCAGTAAATGTGGAGATCCTCAGCTTTCCCCACCACCCCACCTTGAGGTTACACTACCAGCTCCATTCCCCTGTTCTCTGAGCCTCCTGTGGGCCGCTGGTGGCTGGTGGGCATCCCTCCCAGGGTGGGGCTGTTCTCCCTGGAGACCCTGGCACCAGGGGCTGCAGGCGAGGCGTTTGCTTGATAAAGCTTTTCTTTTTGAGTCATTTTCATTCTCCTAATGCTCAAATATGATCCACTGCTGTGCTACTCTGTTTGCAGATTATTTTTCTCTCTGATGAGCAGTGTCAAAGACACCAAATGAATAAGTGGAGAGGAATAAAAAAGTCAATTTACTGGAATTAAGAAGTGAAGATTTCAAACCTGGGGCTGTGGCTCAGACAGCCCACCCCACTATCCAGAGGGGTGGCGGCTCTCTTGGTCTTATTGCTGGAGAAGGGGGTGGGAAGCAGGACTGAGCAAACACAGCACGGTCCCCACTGCCCTGTCCTCTCCGCCCTCTCTCAGCTCCTCTAGTGTAGCTCCGTTCTTGTATGTGACACCTGCCCCTCCTTGGCCCCTTGCTCCGTGCCCTGCCATCCCTCCCCCGTGCTCTGCGCTTGCTCTCATGAACTGGCATTCAGCATCCCTTTGTGTGCTCTTGGCTTCCTTAAGACATGATTTGTTAAGCATGTGAATGATCATCCTCACGCTTTTGTTTTTACTGAGGTGTAATCGACATATACAGCCTGTGTTGCTTAGTGACGTTTGCCCACGATGGACCGCATGCTTGACGTGGTCCTTAGGTTAGCATGTAGCCCAGCGTGCGGTGGGCTGTACACCTGGCTTTGTGTAATTATGCTCTGGGGTGTTTGCACACAATCACTGAAGGCTGCATCCTCAGGACATGACCCCAGTGTTCAGCTTGCATGTCTTTGCATGTCTCCGTGACAGCTCTTGTTTGGAAGAGACCTACCTGCACACCTCCTCTGCCCTCAGCACCTCCTCCTCCACTGCACACACACACACAGTGCCCCTGCTTCTCCAGTTCCCATCAGATCCCTTCTGTCTCCCACCCCCACCCCCAGTCCCTCTCATGGCCCTCGGCTTCCCCTTTGCTTTGTCCCCACTGCCGTTTGCCTGGAATCCTGAGCTCCTTTCCTGGCCTTCTTTGCTCATTTCCACCTGTGCTTTTCCCTTCCTATTCACCTCCATGGGTTGTACATGGCACCTGGCACATAGTAGGTGACTGATGCACAGTAGGTATCCAACTGCTTTTAGCTGCAGAGGCCACGGTATAGAACAAGTAGCTTTTAAGACCTTAGGAGGAGGGACCTAACATTTGCCTACAGGACAGGCCTACAGGCCTCATGACTTCTGGTAATAAGAGCAGTCTCCCTTCTCAATGGTGTCCATGCCAAGCCTCTGTCCCTAGGAAAAGGGCTCTCTCTGAGTCACCACTGGGGCCCACCCTGCCATTGATGTAGAGGAGGGCAAAGGACCATGGGCACCCCCAGGAGGGGTAGTGCATTATATGAAAATGGGCTTTTGAGTCTCACATTCTTGTACGCATATCTTAAGTCTGCTGTGTGACCTCAGACAAATTCCTTAACCCCTCTGACCTTAATTTCCTGGTTTGGAAAAATGATGCTAATGGGACCTTTTAGAAGCTTGATAAATGGTGCCTGGTACCCATGATCATTATCACCATTAGCAACCCTGATTTTTAATTCTTTTTTTAAGTAGTTATTTTTCCCTCCAGCTACTGGTGCCTGTGCTGGCCTCACCTGAGGGTGTGAGCTATCTGGAAGAGCTATCTTGTAATTAGTTGGCAGATGCAGGAAGCAGCAGACCCCATGACAGTAATCACAAATTAATTAGTGTCGTTTGCAGGAAGGAGGCCCTTCCACAGGCTTGATGGGGACAAGCCAGGCCCCTGGGCATCTGACCTTGGCCCTCATGTCTCGGCGGAGGGGTAACCCCATTAGCATCAGCAGAAGGTGGGTGCTCTTACCAGGCTTTGTCACAGGTCATGGGCTCAGGGAAGCCATGATTTCCAGAGACAGTGTGGAGAGAAAGCTGTTCCACCCACCCGATGTATGACCTGTGCACATGCCTCAGTTTCCCCACACAGCACTCCATCTGCTTGCTGAGTCTATGTCCCCTGAACATAGTCTAGTCCCTTCTCAGGGCCAGGCTGCTTGTGGCCAGGCAGAGATGCCCCACAACAGGTCACTGCTCATCACCTGTCTTCTGGCAACTTCCAGCTGCTTAGAAATCACAACTCATTCATAAGTAACCATACCAACATCTGTGTCAGTGCTGTGGTGTGCTCAGGCCTCTGGCACTGGTTTCCCCCAAGGAATCAGGCCTTGTCTCTTTCTCCTGGAGCCTTGAGGGGACTGGTAGCACAGCCATGTCTGAGCACACCCCACCCTTGGGGTCATCCTCACCTGGACCTCACCACTACCTCCCTGATTCACTGCAGACCCTGAGCAGGCTGTTCTTAAATGTGTTGTGTGCTCGTCCAAGGCTCAGGTGCCAGCCTATTCCACACACACTAACAGTTTCACTTCACAGCCCCAGGCACCAAGCGGCCAGTGACTGTTCCTCCCACTTTACAGACACAGAGCTGAAGACTTAGAGATTAATCTGGGTGACAAACCTGGCCAGAGTTGGAGCTGGGATTTCAACACAGATGGTCTGACTACACAGTCTTTTTTTTCTTTTTTTTTAATTAAGGTATAATTAAAATACAACACAACTCAATATCCAGGGTGTTCATCTCAGTCAGTGTCAACAGACGTTAGCACCTTGCAGCCAGCACTGTAAGCATGGGACAGAACCCGCCGTCCCCTTCACGCTGCTTGTCCCTCAGTTCCTGGTTGGTGTGGAAAGGCCCTCTTCCTGGCACTACCACCATGGGCACTCTTTGCTCTTCATAGAAATGGAATATGCAGCATTATGCCTTTGTATATACCACACCTGCTTTTACCTTGTCTCTGTCTTTTGGAGGCTGATCCACATTACTGAATGAATCATAGTTCATACTTCTGTTTTTTTGCACAGCTACACCATGGCTGTATCTCCCCACACTGAAGAATGGCTATTTGGGTCACTTCCAGGGTGGGGCTTTGATGCACGAAGCTGCTCTGGACACTTACAAGGTATGGTGTGGACATATGTCCTTGTTTTTCCTGAGCAGCTACTTGGGGTAGAATTTCTGGCTCATGGGGAGGTGCCTTTTTAGCTTTATCATAGCCAGGACTTTCCTGAGGTGGTTGTGCCATTTTCCATTCTCACTCGAAAGATAAGAATTCTAGTTGCTCCACATCCGTGGCAACTGTTGGGAGTTTAGTTTAATTTTAGCTACTCTAATGGATGAGTACTGAAATCTCATTTTAGTTTTCATTTGCATTTATGTGACAACTGATGATTCCACCCTTATTTCCATGTACATCTTGGCCAGTTGTATTTATTTTTGTGATATGTGTCTGTTCCAGTCTTTAGCCCACTGAAAACATGGAGTTGGTTGTTCTTTTATTGTGGATGTGTAAGAGTCTTTATATAATCTGGATATGAACAATTTTTACCCCCCGTGTGTAGCTGGTTTATTCATTTTCTTAATGGTGCCACTGATGAGCAGAACTTGAGTACAGCCTCTTCATTTTGATCACAGATGATTCTTGACAGTATGAAATGAGAGACTGTCATATGCAAGAACACAGCAGGTGCTCAGAAGGGGGTTTTTTCCTATAACCTTCCTCCTTCCTTCCAAAGTCTCCCCAGATCATTTTTCTAACTGGAACGGATCTCCCTTCCCCTCACCTCCCCTTCCCATCCATCTTCTCTCCCTTCCTCCCACTCATCCATCCATCCACATCTTACTCATACTTGAAAGCCCATTTTCACATGGGCCACTGGCATCCAGCTCCTTCAAAGGCCCAGCCCATGGAAACAACTCAAAAGCTGGATCAAGCAGTAGGTGATTCTCTCACATAAATAAGATTCTCGGAGGATGCTAGAATTTGACAATGTGTTGCTGCTCAGTCCATTCTGCTGATGGAGAAACTGAGGGCGAGAGGAGACTCTAATGCTCACCTGTGGCCCCTGGTGCAGCCAGGACGGAGATGGCTCTGCAGGTTCTCAGACCACTCTCCACCCGCCTCAGCACATTGGCTCACCTGGCCCTGCCCACTTCTCTATACTCACTCGCTCAACACGAATGCCAGCATCAACCACTCCCTGGGCCTGATTAGGCTTCCAGAATCACGGTGCTTAAAGACAGGGGCGGTTTCAGAGAAATGTGACACTTGGTGATTTTGTGGCTTTTTGAACACAGTGTTAGCAGTGGCATTTGCAGGCCTGGGGCCCAGGATGGACAGACAGCATGGGATCAAATCAAGCACAGGGGACAGCGGTGCTGTCAAGGGACACGGTAAACAGGAGGTGCAAGAGGCTATTGCCCGAGTGCAAAGCTGCTGTGCCACAAGTGCTGAGAAGC
Source organism: Talpa europaea (assembly GCF_964194135.1). Taxonomy (NCBI): domain Eukaryota; kingdom Metazoa; phylum Chordata; class Mammalia; order Eulipotyphla; family Talpidae; genus Talpa; species Talpa europaea. The sequence goes on from NC_140084.1 coordinate 30,656,795, forward strand.
CACCAGGCAGGAGGAATTGTAGAGGTTTTGTGGGGTCCAGCAGACATCGGTTTACCTCCCACCTCTGGATTATTGCCCTTTGAATAAAGCCTTTAATCTCTAAGTCATGGTCTCCTCACCTGAGAAACAGGGATAATAACTGCCTCTGTCTTATAGTTATTTGGGGATTAGATGCCAAAATGCATGCAAAAAAGCACCTGGCACACACTTATGCTGCATACGTGCTGGATTCTGGGCGGCTGGGCCCAGCACTACGTCTGCCCTGCTGCGCCTGCATGTGAGGCTGCCCACTGTGGGCTGTGAGCACCCGGCAAATGCAAGGCACAGGCATAGGGGCCGTTTGCCAGGAATGTCCATCACTGGGACCTGGCCCCTTCCCTCAATCCACACAGCCACGGCAACCCCAGTAGGAATTATTTGGGTGTCTTTTGGCTGCTCTAGTGAAATCAACATCAGCCTCTCACAGATTTTGAGGGTTGTACCCAGTAGGCAGTGGAGAAGCTGAGATTCCAAAGGCAGTTTCTCCCCAGGGAGGTGTTTCATGGCACCACTGCCAGGAGGTGGTCCCCCCTCAGCCACCTGGATACCACCTGCATGAGTCACCTGGACTCTACTTGCTGGGCTACCCTCAAGAGCCCCTGACCAGAGAGTGGGGCAGGTCTAGCTGGGATGACTGTGCAGGCCCTGACTCTGGGGCTGTACTTCCCTCCCTGTCTATGGGGCTGTGGGAGTCTCATGCCCATGAATAGCATAGAGATTGCCCAAACACTGTTATTACTGAAAACCAGAAAACTTCTTCCCTTACCTCCAAAAGGGCAAAAAACTCTTAAGTGCTTTAATAAGCACTGGTTGGTTCAACAATGGCTATTAAAAGCTATCCATTATTTAGATATGGGAAACTGGGGGGAAAAGCTTTTAGGGGCACTTATCAAACCTGCATCATGTCAATAGGAGTGTTATTAATTTCTAGCTCAAAACGTAGGGTATAAAAGTCCCTTGAAGGAAAAGTACTTTCACATCCATGCAGATGCTGAGCTAATGAAATTTCCGTGGGCATCCAGGGCACTGTCTCCAGCATGGCCCAATACAGGATGTCTCAGGCTGAGGCGGGTTCAGGAGCAAGATCCCGGTGGTCCCACCTGCCTGAACTTGACACCCTATTCCCTCAAGTCCTTAGAGCTGCCTCCAGCGGGCGCCGCTGCCCCAGATGGCCACTAGGAGGAGCTGAGGACTGTTACCCCAGCTAAGGACTGTTATCCCACATGCAGAAGCTCCTGAAAGTGTTCTGGGCAGGTGGGATGTCCCTACATTGCCACCAGGCCTGGGATGGGAACATAAGGCTGCTGACTGGCCTGTCAAATGTGGGCAGTGTTTGAGGACGCCCCCATCTCTGAACTATGTCAGGTCCCTCCTCACCTATCTACCTTGCCCTGAAATAAACACATTTTGGATGGGGTTTGGGAGAACACATCCAACTCGAAAATGGCCTCTTCTTCTGGGAAACTCTACAGGAGGCCATGTGACAGCCTCAGGTCCCTGGAGTTTGTTTCCCCAACTCCAAGTTGTTCCCTTGCTTCCCTTTCTTCTTTCTCTTCCAGCTTTAAAGGCTACCCCTCACCCCTGGTCACACCTCTGATTTTGTGGGACTCTGTGGTTGGTACTAAGGACCTGGCATCGGGGGAGCTGGAGGTAGTGAGGTAGAAAGACAAGGCCATTAGACATTTCTAGGTGCCATTGCGAAACGGTGGGGTACTGGATGGGGAACATGGTTGGTGACTGAGTTTCTTGAACTCCATTTGTGTTACTTAACCTGGATGGGTCTCTACTTCTTCATCTGTAAAATGGGGCTAGGTGGCCCTGAGTTACCCAGCCCCCTGTGTTGAGAATCATCTATATTACTGGGAGAGAGAGGCCTCCACACCCCAACACCCAGCTTCGGCAGTGATCCCATCTGTCTTCCCAAGCCTCCTTCTAGATCCATTAGGGCTGAGTGGGGGTAACTCATTATTACCCATCATTAAGCTGAAACCGAGAGCAAGGATGCTGGGTCAACATGCTGATCCATCTCTACCCCACTTGAAGCTTTGCAGTGAACCAGTCCTGTGGTGGGGGTAAGATGTTGAGGTAAAGGAGGTGAGAAATATTCCTCCTTTCCTGTGTGAGCCCCGGGCTAACGGTGGTGCTATCAGGTGTGTGGGGGCTCTGCCTGACCACGGCCATGGGCTCGGACCTTGGAGGATCCCTGCGGGGATGACCTGACCTTGAGAAGTTGCCACGGGGGCCTGGGTGGACACACTTGTGAGAGGCCTCAGAGCCAGGTGGGTGTCGAAGCCCTGGGAACGGGTGGTTTCCAGGTAAGGATGATGACGTTTCCCGTAAGGCAGGCCAGATGTCCCCTCAGGGTTTGGGGGGATCACAGGAGGTGTCATCAGGGGCCCAGTCACAGTGTTTGTAGGGGTGAGGCAGACCCTTTGGGCTGGCCTCAGGCCTGTCTTGGGGAAGGAGGCAGCTTGGAGCCAGTGCTGATGGAGAGCGGGTGGGATGAGGCAGGTGCTTTCCACAGCCCTGTATCTAGTCCAGTGGCAGTTTATACCCCCTGGTTCGTTGCTGATTGCTTTGATAAGTGATGCTGTTTTTCCATATACCGCACTGACTCACTGTTTTCTTTAATTACCTTAATTTCAGTTAAAAACACAGGAAGTCAGTTTAAGAGATGTAGTCACTGGTAGTGTGGGTGGTGCGGAGACTCCGGGAGCAGGGGGATGCCAGTGAGAAGCCACAGGTGGGGAGCCTGGCCCTGGCTCTCCCAAGGGATGGCTTGGACCCCGCTCTGGGAGTTTCCCTGTCTATGAAACAGACCAGTCACACCATCGCAGGAGGCTTCCTAGAAGGAGCAAAGGCGGCAACACATGAAAAGGCCTTAGCTCAGGCCTGGCACACAGTAAGTAGGTGCTCAGTAATTGTGCTTTGTTAGATGTTTAGCTTGCATCTGGAAATCAGGGGCTCTGTTTTATGCTTTGGGTTCAGGCAGCTTCCTGCCTCTGCCTCTCCAGTCTCCTTCTTTCAGAATTTAATTCAGAATCAAGTGTTCATGGTAAGATCCTGGCAGTGTTAACGTTGGAGGTTCACAGCCTGGAAGACCCCAATTTCTCCTGAAGTTCAGTATTAACATACCAGTGAGAACAGTCTCAGCTGCCTCAGGGAGCCAGGGGGCTTCAGCTGATGAGAATGACAATCATTCTCTGACTTACAGACATGAGGGGGGGCACCTGAAAAATACAAACAAGTTTCCAAGTCTTCCCCTTCCTCCCCTTCTTTTTTTTAATTATGCAATTTAAAAAATTATATTAATAGACATATGAATTTTTTACAAAATTAAATTTAAATTTAATTTTTTACATCTTTGTTCATTTTTAAATAATATCTGCTTCCCCCATCCCCTCAAGGGTAGTCCCCATAGAGTTTCCTTCCCCAAGGCACCCGTGCACCATCACCACAGTCCCCTGTGCTCCTCCCTCCCTCTCTCTGATCCCTCTCCCTCCTCCTCCCCTTCAGGATGTCTCTGATTTATGATTGTCCGTTTTTGCTTTGTTGTGTTTTGTACTCTTATTATTTTTTATACTGATGTCTTACTTGGTTCCTCTATATTCCTGCTATAAGTGAAACCATCTGATATTTTTCTTTTTCCTTCTGGCTTATTTCACTGAGCATAATTCCTTTGAGTTCTATCCACGTTGCTGCAAAATGGCATGAGTTTATCTTTTTTGATTGCTGAGTAATATTCCATTGGGACTCACACGACTCAACAAAAACAAAATAAACAATCCAGTCAAGAAATGGGCAGAAGAACTTAAAAGACATTTCTCCAAAGAGGAATGCAAATGGCCAACAGACATATGAAAAAATGTTCAACATCCCTTATCATCAGGGAAATGCAAATCAAAACCACATTGAGATACCACCTTACACCAGTAAGAATGGCACATATCGGGGCCTCCCCGGTGGTGCAGCAGGTTGAGTGCCATGTTCTGAAGCTTTCCACAGCCTCTGCAGCACAGGTTCGATCCCAGCCGGCCAGCAAGGGTCCCACATGGCACAGCAGATGGCTCCTGTCGCGCCAGCTGCTCCCTCAGCAGAGTCTTCAGTCCATCTGCCTGTTCTGCTCCCTGCTCTGTCTCTGGTGAATTCTCTCACCCTCCTGCACCTCTGACTGTACCCCAGTTCTTGTACAAATAAATAAATCTTTCAAAAAAAAAGAAAAAGTTAAAAAAAACAACAGAATGGCACATATCAAAAAAAACAAGCAACAATAAATGTTGGCAAGGATGTGGTGAAAAAGGAACTCTCCTGCATTGGTTGTGGGAGTGCAAACTGCTCCAACCACTGTGGAAAGTTGTGTGGAGGTTCCTCAGTCTACTAAAAATGGAGCTACCACACGACCCAGCAATTCCACTCATAGGGATCTACCCAAAGGACACAGATACATTAATTCAAAAGAACACCTGTACCCCTATGTTTATTGTAGCTCTATTTATAATAGGTAAACCTGGAAACAACCCAAATACCCAAAAACAGATGACTGGATCAGGAAGATGTGGTGTGTACACAGTGGAATATTACCCCTTCTCTTCCCCTTCCTTTCCTCCTTCCTTCCCACCCCCATTTTCCTTCTCCCCCCTTCTCTCTCCTTCCTTCCTTCCACAGGTATTTATTGAGGACACACTGGCTACTAGTACATATATGTTTTCATTTTTTCATAGAAGAACTGGGGTACAGGCCAGAGATGCAGGGACTGAAAGGATTCACCAGAGAACAGTGGGGAGCAGAACAGGCGGATCCACTGAAATACACTGCTGAGGGGAGCAGCAGGCGAGACAGGAGAGGCCTGCTGCGCCATGTGGATCAGCTCCCTGGCCGGGGATCAAACTCAGGCTGTGGGGGTGATAGCACTGAGACATAATCTCTAGGCCACTAGGGGGTCCCCAATTTTGGTTTTTTAAACACAAACAAAAGGCAAGAATCCCAGGGCCTGTGTCACTTGGGTCTATCCGAGAGTTCTTCTCTTGTCACCTGCTTCCAGTATTTACGCAGCTTTCAGGTCACGCGTGCTTGGAGTCCTCTCTCTGTGGGAATTAATCTCATTGTCTGTTTGCTTGGTTTTCAATGTTCAGGCAGGACAGCTCGTCCCCCTTGCCTCAGACAGCTGTCAGTTTGTCTGTCTGTCCACCGAGCCATGATGGCTCCTTGCCGTCCTCCCTGCCCCAGCCTTGGAGCCTGCTGTCCCTCTTTCAGGAGCACTCTCGTCCCCTTGGCTCTCTGAAGTGCCCTTCTGGCTCTGTGAGCTCCTCCTGGGGCTTTCACGCTCCAAGGTCTCCCACACCCACAGTCCAGGCCACGTTCTGGGCCCTGTGGCCCTCTGTCAGCTGTGTTCCCCCATAGTTTCATTCCTGGAGCCCTGTTGCGGGCAGCCTCCTGGGAGCCAGGCCTTGGTCTTAGACCTAGTGTGTCCACAGCACTCACCATGTGTCCAGCCTGGACTGTGTCCAAGAGCACAAATGTGGCCTTGAGGCAGGCACTGCAGTGACCCCACTTCAGAGGTAGGAGGTCAAGAGGTGAGCTCAAGGCCACTGAGCAGGAGGCAGGAGAGCCAGGGTCTAATACAGGTGATCTGGCTTACAGAACCCGCTCTGAATGCTCCTCCACCATCCACCCTGCCCCACCCACCCCACCCCACCTCCATTCCACCAACCCCCCTCCACTGTACCTTACTCACCCCAACTGCCTGACTCCCACTCCATCCCACCCCAACCCACACCACCCCAACTCATTCCATCCCATTCCACACACCCCACCCTGTATGCACGGTGCAAGCCGGAGGAGCCAGGAGGTGGTTCCTAGGAGCCCAGGAAGCCCAGATGCTGGGTTAGGGGTTCAGCAAGGGACCTTCTGTGGTGGGTAGTAAGCAGGTTCAGCTGCATGTACCTGGAGGCTGTGCTGCCTGCTGTGGGGAGTTGGGGTCTCCCTGCACAGCCCCCTGATTACTTCAGTGCTCACTTCTGTCACTGAAGTGCTGCCCCTTCTATGCCTTAATGCAAGGCTTTTATTTGTTTTTTTGCTTTATTCCCCAAAGGATTTGACCTACAATAAACAATTCAATAAAGCCATAATGAAATGCAAATAAGAACAAGGGAAGACACTGTTCACATCACGACATTAGGGCTCCCGCGTTGCATGGTCCCTCCAGGACCTGAGGGTCTCACATCCCTAAGCCTCATGTGCACAGGGTCCTTGGTCACCAGATCTGAGCACAAACACCCTGTACTGTGGGACCCCCCCGGCTTGAGCAGGGAAGACCCAGGTTCTCTCCAGGCTCGCAGGGGCCAGCGCTGCCATCACACTCTCGAATCCTCCCATCTCCCATTCTTGATCAGCCTCCTTGTGCTCGTGAAGGGGCCCTGCCTGCTGGCTGTCACCAGGGGCTTTCCAGGCAGGCTGAGAATTTTTTTTTAGAATTTTTTATTTACTTCATTGTTCATTTTTAAACAATATTTTTTTCCCCACCCCCTCAGGTGTAGTCCCCATAGAGTTTCCTTCACCAATGTACCCGTGCACCATCACCCAGTGCTCCCCCCACCTGCCTCCCTCCCTCTGATCCCTCTCCCTCCTCCTCCCTACATTAAGTCTCTGGTTTATAATTGTCTGTTTTTGCTTTGTTGCGTTTTGTACTGTTAATATTTTTTAGGGTTAGAGAATGTTACAGAAAGGAGCAAGGTCTCAACTCTTGCAGGTAGACAGGGTCCCATGTGAGAAGTAGCTTATGCCAAGGGACTCCCTAATCTGGTGTCCCAAAGGGGGTCTCCCACCCGTGTGTTGCTCCCATTCTCATTCCTTGCCTCAAGGATCTGGGTGGGGTTTGTGAGCCCCAGTCCTGAGAAACTAGGGGACGGCTTAGAAAGGAAGCCTTTTGTGGGTGTTGCTTGCGGGGAGGCTGTGGGGCTCAGACCCGGAAAGGGAGCTATGGGACTGCACCCCCAGGACCTCAGCCTGAGGGATGCCTTTCCTCTTCCCACCAGAATCAGTCTCACTCAGGGTCTGGCGCCCTCCCGGAGAGGCCACGTGGCCAGCATGCATCATCATGCAGGAGAGGCGGAGCCTGTGAGACAGGAGGTGTTGTCTGAAATCGCAGGGGCAACTTTGGGCACTGGGTGGGAAAATGATAAGCAAAGGGCCGCATTTGGATCCCAAGTTTGGCTTGCCCTTGACCCTCCCTGTGGCCCTCTGAGCAGCCAGAGCAGGACTCACACCTGCCGGGCACAGGTATCTGAGGGAGGCAGAGATGGTGTGGTGTTTGCAGTCAGCCTTGCTGATGGTCTTCCCAGCTTTGCTCGCTGGACAGAGTTGTTTCCTGCTCCATGCTGTTGGTGATGCCTCTGGCTTCCAGGCTGCAAGGAGTGCATAGAATAGGTCTTTGGAGAGCCTGCATGGACGAGGGCGCTGCTCTTCAGGAGCTGACTCCAACACTCAGCTAGATACACAGGTAGACTCGGATGGGTCGTCAGGGGACCATAGTAGGGCACCAAGGGATGCTTTGGACCAGGGTAACCTCTGAGAGGAAGCTCCTGGCCAGCTGCGGGGTGGGAGTGAAGGACAGGTAGGGGTCAGCCAGGAGGAGCGGCCAGGGGAGAGGGTATCCCAGGTGCAGCAAAGGCCCATAGGAGTGGGAGAACATGGTGTTTGGGGGGGATTCAAGGATTTCAGTGACATCAAGAATGACATGTGTTGTATCGGGGTTATAAGAGGGGGCTGGATCTGCAGGGTCCCACCTACAAGTCCAGGGACTCCAGCCTTGACCTGTGGCCTTTAAACTTCCCTCAGCCCCCACAAATGAGCTCTCTCCAATCTGGGGTCCAATTGATGGGTTGTGATCCAGAGGTGTTTTCAATGTGAGGCTCCAATGTCTGGTGGGGCTGCTCGTTGCCCTCATCTACAGCAGAATCCCATCACACTTGTGCTCAAGACCCTTACATACTTCCTTGCTGCCCCACCCCCCGCCACCACATGAAATCCACACCTTTTGCCTGGTCTTCATGTCCTTGTGTGATCCCGTCACAAACCACCCCCAGCCACACCTCTCTCCACTCCTCTTTCAAACCTTTCTTCCCTCTCACCTCACTAGTACTCTTCTCCCCACTGTCCTTCTGATTCACTCATGCTCATCCTTGGGGCTCAGCTCAGACTTTGCCTCCTTCAAGAAGCCTTACCTGATGCTCTTTGGGTCCCATGCCCCCAAGCTTTGAGATCTCAGTATATTTCACATTTGACTATTTGTCTGGCTCCCTCACCAGGGTACTAGCAACTTGGGGGCTGGGGCAGGTCTGTCCTATTCCCTCTGGACCCTAATGCAGTATCTGGCACTTGGGGGTGCTCATTAATCATTTCTGCATGAGTGAATGAGTGAATCAATTCAGGGCTTTGATTTCCTCCTGGCAATCTGTTCACTTCCCTGACCCCAGCTGATATCCTACACCCCTAATCACTCCAGTGATTTGGGAACTACAACTTCACTGCTTTGATTCACCATGTGTTTTTATTCTGCTTTTCAATTCTGCTTTCTGGTGCACAGAACCACTGCACTCTTGTCTCCCGTCAGCCCAACCACTCTGTTCCAGTGCTTGAGGCCCTCTGATTCTTCAACAAGACTTTTAATCTTCTGGACACAGCTATTTCAGAAACATGTTTCAAAGCTTCTTGAAAATTAGATGCTGTGGCTTTGATGTCTCTGTTAACGCCTCTGCGGGAGATGGGCTGCTCACCAAGGTGGCCTGGGGCATGAGGATGGGGTGGCAGCACCTGATGGGACCTTTGTTGCTGTGGAGGGCTATGGGCTGGTCATCCAGGATTGGAGGTGACAAGCAGATACCTCCTTCCTAGCTCCATCCTCTCCCTCTGTGTCGGGGAAGGGGGGTATGTCCTCACATCTAGCGTGGATGCTGGAATTTTCACACAGGCCCCATGTCCAGCACCTTTGTGCCCATTCCCAGGACACAACTTACACTGGAAATTGCCCTTGGCCATGGGGCAAGGCCCCGCTCCCCAAACTGTTTCTCATTCCTATGGCTAATGACTGGCTGATGGCGAGAAGGTGCAGTTATGAAGTCCTGGTCCCTCTGGCCTCAATTCAGGACAACAGACAGGGACCATCCTGGCTCCTCAGCTCCCCTGGGATCTACTAAGGTCTTGGCCACCATCCACTGCACTGCGGTCATCTTCTCCCTCTGCCCAAGCCCGGCTTCTCATTCCCTTCATGTGTGTGTCTCGGGATCACCCGGCTAGTCGTGTCCTTCAGGACACTTTCTATCCCAGTGTTTCCAGGGGATAGAAAGACCTCATCTGGGGCGTAGCAGCAGCCTCCTGGCTGCCAGCTGAGGAGCAGTGTGTAGGGGTGGGTGTCAAGACAGCCCAGGAGGGACATCTCCGGTGTGGACGCCTGGAGCATCGTGGCCAGAGCCCTGTCCCTGTCTCCTCTCCTGGGTCGGGCTAAGGCCACGTCTTCCACCAGGCAGACCCCACAGATCCTGGATAATCCACGATAATGCTCCCCCTCTTAAGATCATGATCAGAAATTCAATTCCTTTTGCAAGAAATATATTTGCCAGGTGGGATAATATATTCACAAGTAATAGAGATTAGGATCCAGGGGTTGGGGGGGGGGCGCATTATTCTGCCTACTGAGTCAGCCCTGTGTTGACTGGTTATCAGCTCACCCCTGAATGGCTGCTTCCCTTTCTCTTGTCACTTTTCCTCTTCTCCGCTGGTGGTCCTTGCACCTCCCAAGTAAAAGACTTGTACCTGAAGCCTGTCTTAGGATAATCTCACATGTGTTGGGGGAGAATGCAAGTAATATACTCAGCATGGTTTTCAAACTAAAGAAATTTCTGGGTTTACAGAATACAGTAAACCCAGCTACAAGGACTCAAGACCAAAAGCCATAATCCAATTCTGGGTATTTATCTTAAGACTATGAAAACACTATTTGGAAAAGATATACATATCCCTACATTCAATGCAGACAAGGTGTGAAACAACTCAATTGCCCCTCAGATGAGTGGACTAAGAAGATGTGACATGTAGACACAATGGAATACTCCTCAGCTATCAAAAAGATGAAAGCTTGCCATCTGCAACAACATGGGTGGAACTTGAGAGGATTATGCTACAGGAATGAAGTCAGTAAGAGAAAGACAGTGAAAGATAAAAAACAAGGCAAAGGAACAAACAAAAGAAAACAAACTCTTAGATCCTGACTACAGAATGGTTGCTGGGTATGTGTGGGCACATGGGAGTAGGGGGGACGGTAGAGGGAGTCAATTGATGGCAGAGAATAACTCAGCCTTTGCTGGTGGGTCTGGTGTGGTTTATGCTTTTTTTGAGTAGGAAGCTATATGTCTGAAAAGTATTCGGTGTTGTAAACCCAGTTATCTCGGGGTAGGGAAGGGAAGACTGAAAGCAATGCATTATAATTGGACCTGATCCCTGTTCTGCAGCCCCCCATCTTGTAGAGGAAAGCTCCCAGGTGAAGGCAAAGACTCACCCTCTCCACCTCCCACCTCCCTATCCCCAGTACTCCTGTTCCTGACAGGTAAGGGGTACCGCTGTGGTAATGAATGACTCATTCTCTTCGCTTAGCAAATTTCAATTTTAAGTAATTGCTTGAATCAAAGTTATTTATTGGATCCTTCATACACTTCAGATTTGAAGCTGGTTTTGATTAGTCTCCATCACTATTAATATTGAAGATACATTTTCCATTTGGTGATGATTTTCCTTAATAATGACATGGCTGCTATTGAACACCGTTTCAGTCATCATTGAACTTGGAGCACATGGTGGGCCTCTTGCTCGGGTTTCTCGTTTTCTGTCTTCAATACAGCTTTCTGTGCTCTGACTGGGTACCCAGTGGGTGCTCAGTAGCCTACTGCATAATTCCTTCTGACCATTAGAAATAAAATTTAGAATATAGAGAGAAGCATCATCAAAAATAACAACCCTCCTGTTTTCACTGTTAAACATTTATCATATTTACTCCAAATTGCACAGGTATTATGTGACTACAGTACTTCATTTCCATGAAAGAAATGGGAATACAACATGCAAATCTCAGGTCTGGTCCCTCCCTCCCTTCCCTGTGGGTCCCTTTCTAATGAGCTTGGAGTAGTAGGTCCTTACAACAGTAAAAGCCCTTCACATATGTTCACACTCCCCTAGGAAATAATTGCACCCCTGTGTGTATTTTTACTTTCATAAATGCTATTCATATCATTCTGCAACTTTCTTTATTTCACTCAACAAAGTGATTTTTAGGCCTCTGTATGTTCACGCCAGCAATTCTGGTTCCTTCCCTTTAAGTGTTGTGTTTAGACAAAAAAGAAATCCATTCTCTTAAATGACACGCAGATTTTTTTCAATTTCCTTTTGCTATTTGAACCATGCTGCAAGGTACAGCTTCACGCATGTGTCCTGATGCACACGAGAGCCGTGCTGCCTGGGGAGACCTCTGGCCAGAAGCACCTTGTAGCTAAGGGCTGGTGTTCTCTGTTCAGTGGGGGCGCAGTTCAGGGTGGCTGTGTCAATTCCACTCCCTCTCCCAGCAACCTGTGAGCATTTTGCTTCCCTGTGTCCTCACCGACACTTGACAGGTTCTTGACATTCTCACTCTTGCCTCTCTGAGGACACCATGGCTTGCTTTGAACCAGACAATTCTCTGGGAGCCTCACCTCTGTTCTTAACGCAGAAGATGGGAACCAAGCACCTCTTTCTCTTGCTGGTTTCTGTGGCTCCACTCTCCCTTCATCTGCTCGTGAGCAAGCCGCTGACTGGTTGGGTCAACATCAGATACATTGGGACCTGGAAAAGGGATTTCTCCAAGGAGATGGTGTGGGCAGGGATGGGGTAGGGCTGTGAGTGCTGAAGAGGGAGCCCAGGTGAGGTCACCCCAGTGGGACTGGAGAGAGAGCTGGACTTGCCTCTGAGGCTGTAGCACCAAGAATTCAGAGCTGGGAAGGCAAGAGCTAGGAACGCAGGTGGGAGTAAGAGAGGAGGGGATGGCATGATGGTCTGGTGTTCGCGTTTGAAGCTGGCTCTCGCTGGTCTGTGTTGCAGGATGCCTGAGTTGACTTGGAATCACAGATGGTGAATCTAGTGAACGAGGAGAAGCAGGCTGTCGGAGAACTCTGCTGGCTGTGGCTGGAGCAGCAATTGTGACAATCGTCTGTTGGGTCCAGAACTTGAACCTTTAGCTTGATGGTGAAGGGCTAGGATGGTGGAGGGCTAGGCTAATCTGAAGGGGACCCCCTAAATGATGATCATGTGTGGTTGCATTGACACCACTCCCCATTCCACCCCATCAGGACTCATGGGAATGAAGGAGTCATAGAGGGACCAGAGGCCAGTACACTTTCCCCAGTGCTGGGACTTGGTAAAATCCAGCCCCCTCCCTGAAGAGGCCTGGTAGCCATGGTGACTCTTTTCCAGGGAAGTATCTGGATCAGGGAGTTTCTAGCCTGAGAGAAGGAACATTTTATTTTTTTTAATTTTTTCTCTTTTTATTTATTTATTTAATTTTAAAAAATTTAAAATTTATAATAATTTATAATAATTTATAAAAATTTAAAATTTAAAAATAAATTTTTAAATTTTTATTTTTTATTCCCCATACAATATCAACCCCCTTATTTTGACCCCAATCCCTCCCCATCCCGCCCCCGCCCCCCCATATAGTGTCTCTGGTTCATAGTTTTTTGTTGATTTTGATTTTCACTTTCTTACAGTTATTCATTTTCCTTGTCCCTTATTTAAGTTTTCTAGATTCCTGCTATGAGTGAGACCATCCGGTAGTTTTCTTTTTTTTCTGGCTGATTTTGCTGAGCATGATCCCTTTCAGAGCCATCCATGTTGCTGCAAATTGCATGTGTTTATCTTTTTTGAATGCTGAGTAATATTCCATGGTATATATGTACCACATCTTCTTGATCCAGTCATGTATTTTTGGGCATTTGGGTTGTTTCCAAAGCTTAGCTGTTGTACACAGTGCTGCTATAAACATAGAGGTGCAGGTGCTCTTTGGAATTGATGTTTCTGTGTCCTTTGGGTAAATACCTAGGAGTGCAATTGCTGGATCCTCTGGAAGCTCTATGTTAAGTACGTCCAGAAATATCCACACAGCTCTCCATAGTGGTTGGACCAGTTTGCACTCCCACCAACAGTGCAGGAGAGTTCCTTTTTCTCCACATCCTCACCAACATTTGTTGTTGCTAGTTTTTTCAATATGTGCCATTCTCACTGGTGTAAGATGGTATCTCATGGTAATTTTAATTTGCATTTCCCTGATTACATGTGATGTTGAACATTTTTTCATATGCCTGTTAGCCATTTCCATTTGCTCTTTAGAGAAGTTTCTTTTTAGCTCTTCTGCTCATTTTTCGACTGGATTATTTTCTTTGTTGTTGCTGAGTCTCATCAGCTCTTTGCAGATTTTTGTGATCAGTCCTTTATCATTCGTGTTGTGTGCAAAAATGTTCTCCCAGTTGGTGGGGTTTCTCTTTGTTTTTCTTATTGTCTCTTTTTCTGTGCAGAAGCTCTTTAATTTGATGTAGTCCCAGCTGTTGATCTTTGCCTTCACTATCACTGCTTTGGGTGATGTGTCTGTAAAGATGTCTTTGAAGAGCATATCACGTAGTGTTTCGCCTATATTTCCTTCTATATATTTTATGGTTTCAGGTCTTATGTCTAGTTCTTTAATCCATTTAGAGTTGATTTTTGTGTATGGTGTGAGGTAGTAGTCAAGCTTCATTCTTTTGCATGTAGCGACCCAGTTTTCCCAGCACCATTTATTTGCTCCAATGCATAGTCTTTGCTCCTTTGTCAAAGATTAGTTGACCATAAATCTGTGACTTTATTTATGGATTTTCTATTCAGTTCCATTGGTCTGTGTATCTGTTCTTGTTCCAATATCATGCAGTTTTGATGATTATGGATTTGTAGTAGAGTTTGAAGTCTGGGAGTGTGATGCCTCCATTTCCTTCTTTTTTTTCAGGAGAGCTTTGGCTATTAGAGGTTTCTGGTGATTCCATATGAAGTTCATCAATAATTGTTCTATTTCTTTGAAGAATTACATTGAAATTTTTATTGGAATAGCATTGAATCTGTATATTGCTTTTGGTAGGATGGCCATTTTAATAATGTTTATCCTTCCAATCCATGAGCAGGGGATGTCTTTCCATTTCTTTGTGTCTTCTTCTATTTCTTTTAACATTGTTTTATAGTTTTATTTGTATAGGTCTTTTACCTCTCTTGTTAGATTTATTCCCAAGTATTTGATTTTTTTTGTTTCAATTATAAAAGGGATATTTTTTTTATTTCTTCTTCTTCAGATTTATTGTTTGTGTATAGGAAGGCTACTGACTTTTGCGTGTTGATTTTGTATCCTGCCACTTTACTGAACTGATTGATGAGTTGAATTAGTTTTTCTGTGGAGTTTTTGGGGTTCTCTATGTATATTATCATATCATCTGCAAATAGTGATAGTTTGACTTCTTCTTTTCCTATTTGGATTCCTTGTATGTCTTTCTCTTGACTTATTGCTCTGGCTAGGACTTCCAGTATTATATTGAAAAGCAGTGGTGAGAGTGGACATCCTTGTCTTGTTCCAGATCTTAATGGAAATGCTTTCAGCTTTTCAACATTGAGAATGATACTGCCTGTTGGCTTGTCATATATGGCCTTTATGATGTTGAGGTATGTTCCTTGTATCCCAAGAATTTCAAGGCCTTTTATCATGAATGGGTGTTGTACTTTGTCAAAAACTTTCTCAGCATCTATTGATATTATCATATGGTTTTTATATTTCTTTTTGTTGATGTGTTGGATAATGTTGATTGATTTTAGATGTTGAACCATCCTTGTGTCCCTGGCATGTATCCTACTTGGTCATGGTGAATTATCTTATGGATACATTGTTGTATCCTGATAGCTAAAATTTTATTGAGGATTTTTGCATCAGTGTTCCTAAGGGAGATTGGCCTGTAGTTTTCTTTTTTTGTGTGTTGTCCTTGTTCGGTTTTGGTATTAGTGTAATGTTGGCTTCATAGAACGTGTTTGGTATTGTACCTCCTTCTCAATTTTTTTAAGAGTTTATGAAGGATAGGCACTAATTGGTCTCTGAATGTTTGGTAGAATTCATTTGTAAATCCATCAGGTCCTGGGCTTTTGTTTTTGGGGAGGTTTTTGATTTCCATTTCAATTTTGCTGCTTGTAATTGGTCTGTTTAGGTGTTCTATTTCCTCTTTATCTAGCTTTGGGTGATTGTAGAGTTGTAGGAATTTGTCCATCTCCTCTAGATTGTTGAACTTGTTTCCATATAACTGTTCATAGTAGTTACTGATTATTCTTTTGATTTCTGCTGTGTCCGTTGTGATTTCTCCTCTTTCATTTATGATCCTGTTTATTTGTGCTTTCTCCCTTTTTCCTTTGTGAGCCTGGTAGGGGTTTGTCTATTTTATTGATTTTTTCGAAGAACCAGCTCTTGGTTTCATTGATCTTTTGGATTGTTTTTTTAGTTTCAATTTCATTTATTTCTGCTTTGGTTTTTATTATTTATTTTCTTCTACTGGTTTTGGGGTTTTTTTGTTGTTCTTTTTCTAGTTCTTTGAGCTTTGAGATTAGGTTCTTTCTTTGAGTTCTTTATTGTTTCTTGATGTGAGCCGCTATTGCTATATATTTTCCTATTATTACTGCTTTTGCTGCATCCTATACATTTAAGAAATTGGTGTACTCATTGTCATTCAATTCAAAGAATAATTTAATTTCTTCTTTGGTCTCCTCATTAGTCCAGTGGTGTGGTTTTCAATCCCCATGATTTAGGAGAGGAGAAGGAACATTTTAGAATCCTCTCTTTGACCGTGTTCCTCTTTACCATTTGAAACTCTTCAAGAGTAAGCATTGGAGTTGCAGATCAACATGGTGGAAAGGAATCGCTGTGAGTAAGATCTCCCATTAGAAAAAAGTTAATAGGGAGGAAAAGCAGCAGGTCCCAGTGAGAACTGGGACATGGAAGATAAACGGGTGACTCCAGCAAACTACCCAAAGAAAGAAGTTGCCATAAAAGAGGACTAGAAGGGAGGAACGCTCAGAACCCTGCTACCTTCCCCCACCCACAAAGTCAGCACTCTCCAACCAACAGAAAGGAGGTTAAAAAAAAACCTAAAACAACCAACAAGAACAAACTACACATCAAGCAGGACTGTGAGTGGAAAGGAACTATTTCAGCCACCACACCTCGTGAACTAGAATTGTGGAGAATCCTGCAGGATTTGCCACAGAGGTGAGCGAATGGCTCCAGGCGCCATTAGAGAAAAACAAAGACTCCTACAAACAGCCCCAGGCCAGCTGGTAAGCTTTTGCGGATTGCAGCTGCCCAGGTCCCATGCACCTGCGACCTAGGCTTGCGGGAAGACGCACGGGGGGGGGGGCCCTCACTGAGGTGAATGTCCCTCACCGAGTAATCAGAAACCAGGTGCCCAGACACGGGAGCAGGGTGCAAAAGGCGCCATTTCTGCAGACACTGAACTGGGCTACACCACGTCCTGCACCTGAGGGCTTTGGAATGAGACCCAGGGCATGGAATTCGGGGTGTGGGATCCCCATGACAGAGGGGCACAAGGTAGACACAGCACCCCAAAGCCATTGAGGCTTTCCCCACAACTCCCACTCTGTTCCCCTATCCCACCGGGTTAAAAAAAAAGCTTTGCAAGGACACTAGGAGAGATCTATGGTGCCTCCTAGCAACCAGAAAAAAATCACCAACACCCCATAGAATAGGGACCTTTCTTCAGTAAAGACTGCTTGAAACCAGCAGAAGGCTCCCAGAGCAGTCAGAGTTGAGCTGGGAAGTTTGCCCAAGCCAGGCCTTTTCTGACCAACAGTCCGAGCCCAGAGGGGGAGCAGGCACTCAGAGCCAGGGCAGACCGGGTGCATGGAAGAGTGTGCCTGTCTCCAAAATGCCACTTTAGAACAGGGACCTTTCTTCAATAAAGACTGCTTGAATTTGGCACAAGGCTTCCTGTGGAACCAGAGAGAGAAGGTTCCCTGCGCAGTCAGAGGTGAGCTGAAGGACCCCACAAGCCTGGTCCCACTTGGCAGGAAGTCAGAGCCCAGAGGAGGATCTAGAGATTTGGAACCCAGAGTGCAATCCAGCTGCCCCACCTCCAGGGAAGTCTGTAGGACTTCAAGACGAACATTTGTAACTAAACACAGAAGGAGGAGAGATTCTGTGACAGTGACCATTAACATACTCAAAGTACCACTGCCTCACTAGACTTCTGGCATAACAGTTTTTGACTCATTTGGATTGCCAGTTTCTGAAACTCCTGAAAGAACACACCAAAAAGATGCCAGCTAGTACCAGCGACACTGTGTCCCAATGCATAAGGCAAATTAGAAGACAGGCTGCAGGGAAAAGATAAGCTACAAGCAAAGTAGCAATGCCTCAGAAAAAAGACACACCACAAAAAAAAAAAAAATCACCCACCAGCTTGCAACTATGGTGACTTGGAAGAACTTCTGAGCCTTCCAGAAAAATAATTTAAAATTGCCATGATGAAAAAACTGATGGAAGTAATTAAGGAAAACAACGCTTAGAAGAATGAAATTGAGTCCCTAAAGAGGGAAGCAAAAGAAATTCAGGAGATCAAAGAATTAATGGAGGTGCTAAAGAACTCTGGGGAAAGCAGAATAGATGAAATGGAAGAACGAATAAGCACTCTTGAAGACACAGAAATAAAGAGAACCAAAGCAGAAAAGGAAAGAGAAGTATGAAGGAAAAAGACAGAAGAAAGACTTCAGGAACTATCTGACTCCATGGGGAAAGGAAATATAAGAGCTATAGGAATCCCAGAAGGAGAGGAGAGAGATGTAGGAACAGAGAAAATATTCAAGGAGATAATTGAAGAGAACTTCCCAAACATGAAGAAGGAGCTGAAAATAGATATACAAGAAGCAAGAAGAACACCAAACTTCCATGACGAAAGGAAAAATACGCAAGACACATAATAGCAAAGCTCACAATATCCAAGACAAGGAAAAAATAATGAAGCTGACAAGAGGGAAGAAACAGATAACATTCAAAGGAAAACCAATCAGACTGACATCAGACATCTCCGAAGAAACACTACGGGCAAGGTGAGGGTGGAGGGACATAGTCAACAGACTCCAAGAAAACAGATGCCAACCAAGAATACTCTATCCCACAAAGCTCTCCTTCCTCTATGAAGAAAGAATAAGGACCTTCCCAGACAAACAGAAACTCTGGAATTTCATTATGACTAAACCCCCACTCCAAAAAATACTACAAGGATTCCTAAAGCCAGAACCTCAGAGGGACAAATAACAACAAAAGAAGGCCAAAAAAACAGTTATTAAAAGAATAAATAAATAAAATCAAAGGAAAGACAAACACAATGGCAAATATAGATGCTAACATATCAATATTAACTCTAAATGTAAATGGACTAAACTCTTCAATAAAAAGACACAGAGTCGCAGGCTGGGTTAAGAAACAAAACCCAACCTTTTGCTGTCTCCAGGAAATACATTTAACTACAAAATATAAAAATAGACTCAAAGTTAAAGGATGGAAAACAATCCTACAAGCAAATGGACCAAAAAAGAAAGCAGGAACAGCTAAACTTATGTCAGATAGAACAGATTTCAAAGTCAAAAAGGTTAAAAGAGACCCCAATGGTCACTACATTATGATCAAGGGGACAATACTTCAAGAAGAAATAACACTCATTAACATATATTCACCAAACGAAGGAGCACCAAAATATATCAGATAACTATTATCATCTTTGAAAACAGACATCAGAGAAAACACATACATGGTGGGAGACTTCAACACAACACTATCAACAATGGATAGATCAATGAGACAAAAAATAAGTGAAGACACTAAAGCTCTAAATAAGGATTTAGAGTGCTTGGGCTTAACAGACATCTATAGAACACTAAACCCTAAAAAATCTGAGTACAGATGTTTCTCAAGCGCACATGGATCATTCTCTAGGATCAATCACATAATGGGTCACAAGACAAACATCAACAGATACACCAAGATTGAAATCATACCAACCATCTTCTCTGACCATGAAGGCATCAAACTAGAAATAAACTATAAAAAGAAGGCAAGGAACTCTCCTACCTCAGGGAGTTTGAAACCCACACTACTGGAAGATCAGTGGACAAATGAGGAGATCAAAGAAGTAATGAAAAAATTCTTTGAATTGAATGACAAGGAGGACACCAATTTCCTAAATGCATGGGATGCAGCAAAAGCAGTAATTAGAGGAAAATGTATAGCAATAGAGGCTCACATCAAAAAACAAGAAAGAACTCAAAGAAACAACCTAATCTCAAAGCTCAAAGAACTACAAAAAGAACAACACAAAACCCCAAAACCAATAGAAGAAAAGAAATAATAAAAACCAAAGTAGAAATAAATGAAATCAAAACTAAAAAAAACAACCCAAAAGATCAATGAAACAAAGAGCTGGTTCTTTGAAAAAAATAAATAAAATAGACAAACCCCTAGCCAGGCTCACAAAGGAAAAAAGGGAGAAAGCACAAATAAACAGGATCACAAATGAAAGAGGAGAAATCACAACGGACACAGCGGAAATCAAAGAATAATCAGAAACTACTATGAACAGTTATATGGAAACAAGTTCAACAATCTAGAGGAGATGGACAAATTCCCACAACTCTACAATCACCCAAAGCTAGATAAAGAAGAAATAGAACACCTAAACAAATGAAATACAAGCAGCGAAATTGAAATGGAAATCAAAAACCTTCCCAAACACAAAAGCCCAGGACCTGATGGATTTGCAAATGAATTCTACCAAACATTCAGAGACCAATTAGTGCACATCCTTCACAAACTCTTGCAAAAAATTGAGAAGGAAGGGATAATACCAAACCTGTTCTATGAAACCAACATTACACTAATACCAAAACTGAGCAAGGACAACACACAAAAAAGAAAACTACAGGCCGATCTCGCTAATGAACACTGAGTCAAAAATCCTCAATAGATATCAGGATCCAACAATGTATCCATAAGATAATTCACCACGACGAAGTAGGATTCATGCCAGGAACACAAGGATGGATCAACATCCAAAAATCAATCAACATTATCCAACACATCAACAAAAAGAAATATAAAAACCATATGATAATATCAATAGATGCCGAGAAAGTTTTTGACAAAGTGCAACACCCATTCATGATAAAAGGCCTTGAAATTCTTGGGATACAAGGAACATACCTCAACATCGTAAAGGCCATATATGACAAGCCAACAGGCAGTATCATTCTCAATGGTGAAAAGCTGAAAGCATTTCCATTGAGATCTGGAACAAGACGAGGATGTCCACTCTCACCACTGCTTTTCAATAGAATACTGGAAGTCCTAGCCAGAGCAATAAGTCAAGAGAAAGATATACAAGGAATCCAAATAGGAAAAGAAGAAGTCAAACTATCACTATTTGCAGATGATATGATAATATATATAGAGAACCCCAAAAACTCCACAGAAAAACTAATTCAACTCATCAATCAGTTCAGTAAAGTGGCAGGATACAAAATCAACACGCAAAAGTCAGTAGCCTTCCTATACACAAACAATAAATCTGAAGAAGAAGAAATAAAAAAAATCCCTTTTATAATTGAAACAAAAAAAATCAAATACTTGGGAATAAATCTAACAAAAGAGGTAAAAGACCTATACAAATAAAACTATAAAACAATGTTAAAAGAAATAGAAGAAGACACAAAGAAATGGAAAGACATCCCCTGCTCATGGATTGGAAGGATAAACATTATTAAAATGGCCATCCTACCAAAAGCAATATACAGATTCAATGCTATTCCAATAAAAATTTCAATGTAATTCTTCAAAGAAATAGAACAATTATTGATGAACTTCATATGGAATCACCAGAAACCTCTAATAGCCAAAGCTCTCCTGAAAAAAAAGAAGGAAATGGAGGCATCACACTCCCAGACTTCAAACTCTACTACAAAACCATAATCATTAAAACTGCATGATATTGGAACAAGAACAGACTCACAGACCAATGGAATCAAATAGAAAATCCAGAAATAAACCCACAGATTTATGGTCAACTAATCTTTGACAAACGATCAAAGAATATGCATTGAAGGGGCCTCCCCGGTGGCGCAGTGGTTGAGCGCTGGGTTGCGAAGCTCCCCGCGGCCTCTGCGGTGCCGGTTCGATCCCCGGCTGTTCCCCGGCCACCAGAGGAGAGTCCCACATGGCGCGCAGACCTCTCCTGCCGCCCGCTGCTCCCCTCAGCAGTGTACTTCGGTCCTTCTGCCTGCTCTGCTCCCCGCTCTGGCTCTGGTGAATTCTCTCACCCTCCCGCGCTTCTGACTGTACCCAGTGCATATATAAACAAAACAAACAAACAAATAAATAAATAAAAACATGCCTCTATTAAAAAAAATTTTAAAAGAATATGCATTGAAGCAAAGAAAGTTTGTTCAATAAATGGAGCTGGGAAAACTGGGTTGCTACATGCAAAAGAATGAAGCTTGACTACTACCTAACACCATGCACAAAAACCAACTCAAAATGGATTAAAGAACTAGACAGAATACCTGAATCCATAAAATACATAGAAGGAAATATAGGCAAAACACTACATGACATGTACATCAAAGACATCTTTACAGACACATCACCCAAAGCAGTGATAGTGAAGGCAAAGATCAACAGCTGGGACTACATCAAATTAAAGAGCTTCTGCACAGAAAAAGAGACAATAAGAAAAACAAAGAGAAACCCCACCGACTGGGAGAACATTTTTGCACACAACACTAATGATAAAGGACTGATCACAAAAATCTGCAAAGAGCTGATGAGACTCAACAAAAACAAAGAAAAAATCCTGTCAAAAAATGAGCAGAAGATCTAAAAGGAAACTTCTCTGAAGAGGAAATGGAAATGGCCAACAGACATATGAAAAAATGTTCAACATCACTTCTAATCAGGGAAATGCCAATCAAAACTACCATGAAATACCAACTTACACCAGTGAGAATGGCACATATTAAAAAAACAAGTAACAACAAATGTTGGCGAGGTTGAGGAGAAAAAGGAACTCTCCTACACTGTTGGTGGGAGTGCAAACTGGTCCAACCACTATGGAGAGCTGTGTGGAGATTTCTTGACCTACTAAACATATGATCCAGCAACTGTACTCCTAGGTTTTACCCAAATGACACAGAAACATCAATTCCAGAGAGCACCTGCACCCTTATGTTTATAGCAGCACTATTTACAATAGCTAAGCTTTGGAAACAACCCAAATGCCCAAAAATATCTGGATAAAGAGGATGTGGTATATATACACCATGGAATATTACTCAGCATTCAAAAAAGATAAACACATGCAATTTGCTGCAACATGGATGGAGCTGGAAGGGATCATGCTCAGTGAAATAAGCCAGAAAGAAAATGAAAACTACCAGATGGTCTCACTCATAGCAGGAATCTAGAAAACTTAAATAAGGGACCAGGGAAAAGAAAAATTATAAGAAAGAAAATATTGAAATCAACAAACAACTATGAAGCAGAGACACTCTATGGGGGCATGGGAGGCAGGGAAAGGAGGGCTTGGGGTCAAAATAAGGGAATTGTAATTGTATGGGGAATATAAAAAATAAAATTTAAATAAAATATGAAAAAAATAAATGAAACAAAATAAATGAATAAATGAATGAATGAATGAATAAATAAATAAATAAATAAATAAATAAATAAATAAATAAATAAACAAATAAATAAAAAGAGTAAGCATTGGTTTAGCAAGCAGACCATGGGGGAAAGGAATTTGGGGCAGAGGGAACAGCATACACAAGAATGTGGAGGTGTGAGAGAATGAAGAGTTACTCTGTGGGCCAGAAATGTACACTGGTGTAGGGGTTCAGTTGATTGGGTTGGGTTTGTGGGGTTCTTGGATCCTTCTGAGAAAGAGCTCAGCAGATGTTCCCATTCATCAGCATGTGGCCAGTTTATTAAGAAAAAGAGACCAAAGAAAGAGAGATGCCTGCATAGACACAGGCGGGCAATTTCAAAGAACAAGAACTGCATTTTGGCAGAGCAAGGTATATTCATTTATAGTGTTCTTGGGTGGAATTATTATGGAAATTATTGCCCTGGATCAGGTTGAGTTGATCTTCTAAGATCCGTAATCCTCTCTGCCCCCACCTCTGGCTGATAATTTTTTCTACCTTACCTTATATTCCTGGAAACTGTCATAACTGGTTTAGTTAAGCTTTATTAATCATCCCTACCCCCACCTCTGGTGTTTGTCCTTGTGCGACCTTCCATCCTAAATTTTTCTACCCTCAGGTTCTATCACTGTGGCCAAGGGATGTGGCAGTGATCATGGGACTAGGGAAGGGACGACAGAACAACTTCGGCAGGTCTTCTCAGCTGCATCGAGTGTGGTCTTTATGCTGAAAACACCAAAGTCCCCCCACTCCACCCCCCCCACTAAAAGTAAAAGGTGTAAACTAGGGCCTCCCGGGTGGCGCAAGGGGTTAAGACACAACCTATGAAGCTATCCGCAGCCACTGCAGCACGAGTTCAACTCCTGGCCGGCCAGGGAGGTGACCCACATGGCTCAGCAGACCTCTCCTGTCTCGCCTGCTGCTCCCCTCAGCAGTGTATTTCAGTCAGTCTGCCTGTTCTGTTCCCCACTCTGTCTCTGGTGAATCCCCTCACACCCCCCACACCTCTGGCCTGTACCCCAGCTCTTGTATGCATAAATAAATAAATCTTGAAAAAAAATTAAAGGTGTTAACCAGGGGAGGATGCAATTGGATGAGCAGTTTCAGTCCATAGTTCTGGAGGCTGGGAAAGGGAAGAACTGATTGCTGGTGATGATGATTATGGTTTATTTTTGCCCAAGTACTTACAAAGATTATCTTAATCTTGAAACCTGTCCTGCCAGAAAGGTGTATCAGTCAGCTATTGCCTCAATAATGCTGCATAACAAACAACCATGGCATTCAGCCACATACAGTAGTGAGCATTTATTTCTAGCTCACATACTGTAGACTGAGGCAGCTCTTCTTCAGGGTCTGGAGGTCAGCTGACCCCTATATTTCATACTCTCACTTTCTGGGTAATTTCTTCTAGTGGTGATCACAGCAGCCTAAGAAGGCACACTAGACTTTTAGGCACATTTCTAGCTTCTGCTGCTGTCATGTCCACTAACACCTATTGACCAAAGCACATCACATGGCTACTGTGAGGCCATGGCAAGATGGTGCATTCTTTTGCAGGAAAGTGAAGACAGGACAAATAAATCAGTCCTCCACAAAGGGGTTTATGATTATCCCCATTTGAGAGAGAAAGCAACACAGAATGGTTTGCTTAGGGGCTGCATACCCTGTGTGCAAAAAGCAGGACCCCTCCTGGGTGTCCCCTAGCTGTGCTGTCTTCCAGAGCCATTCCCTTGGGGGAGGCCATCCCTTCCATCCTCTGTCAAGGAGGGGTCCTTTTTTTAAATTTAATTTATTTTTTTAATTTTTTTTTAAATTTTATATTACCCACACAATTGCACCCCCCTTATTTTGATGCTATCCCTCCTTTCTCTGCCCCCCCATAGTGTGTCTCTGGTTCATAGTTGATTGTGATTTTTTCATTCTTATAGTTATTCTTTTTCGTGATTCCTTATTTAGGTTTTCTAGATTCCTGCTATGAGTGAGACCATCTGGTATTTTTATTTTTCTTTCTGGCTTATTTCGCTGAGCATGATCCCTTGCAGCTCCATCCATGTTGCTGCAAACTGCATGTGTTTATCTTTTTTGATTGCTGAGTATTATTCCGTCGTGTATATGTACCACATCTTCTTGATCCAGTCATCCATTTTGGGACATTTGGGTTGTTTCCAAAGCTTAGCTATTGTAAATAGTGCTGCTATAAACATAGGGATGCAGGTGCTCTTTGGAATTAATGTTTCTCTGTCCTTTGGGTAAATACCTAGGAGTGGAATTGCTGGATCATAAGGAAGCTCTATCTTTAGTAGGTTGAGGAATCTCCACACAGCTCTCCATAGTGGTTGGACCAGTTTGCACTCCCACCATCAGTGCAGGAGAGTTCCTTTTTCTCCTCAACCTCGCCAACATTTGTTGTTGCTAGTTTTTTAATATGTGCCATTCTCACTGGTGTAAGATGGTATCTCATTGTAGTTTTGATTTGCATTTCCCTGATTACAAGTGATGCTGACATTTTTTTTCATATGCCTGTTGGCCATTTCCATTTGCTCTTTGGAGAAGTTTCTTTTTAGCTCTTCTGCTCATTTTTCAACTGGATTATTTCCTTTATTTTTGTTGAGTCTCATCAGCTGTTTATAGATTTTTGTGATCAGTCCTTTATCATGAGTGTTGTGTGCAAAAATGTTCTCCCAGTCAGTGGGGTTTCTCTTTGTTTTTCTTATTGTCTCTTTTTCTGTGCAGAAGCTCTTTAATTTGATGTAGTCCCAGCTGTTGATCTTTGCCTTCACTATCACTGCTTTGGGTGATGTGTCTGTAAAGATGTCTTTGAGGTGCATGTCATGTAGTGTTTTGCCTATATTTCAAGGAGGGGTCCTTTTCCCACCTGACAACAGCAACCTAATCCTGTCTAGTTGGTTTTCCGGGACTGGAAAACTCTTTATATCAGCGCATGACCCAGGGGTATCCAGAGACTCCAAATCACTAAGGGATACATGCTCTGAAAGGGGGCCCAGCCAGCTGTGTGCACAAGGACACAGGAATCAGACTCTTACTGTGAAAGACTTTTGATAGAATTGCTGTGCAGAGGGGAAGAGAAAAGATTTAAAATAACACTTTCCCAATATCCCCCTCCCCATAACCTGTCCCCTTGTGGAGAAATGCCCGGCCAAAAAGGCTCAGTCAGAAGTGGGGCTGTTGAGGCCAGAAAGCTTGCCAGGAGTCTAAGGTACCTCTGGCAAAGAGCCACAAGAAAGGAGTCAAGCAGGTATTTCTTTATACATCCACCTCATTTCTTTCCAGCTGCTCCCCATTCAGGAAGTCTGGTTCATAGTATGCTGGGATTTGTAATCCATGGTCCCTGCATGTTAGGGAGGGCAGGGAGAATGGTGCCTGTTCTGTGCTCTTCCCCCTTTCAGAGGTGTATCTGTAACACTCTTGACTGATCAAGAGATTAAGCTCACTCCAGGCTCACATCCCATAAACAGACTCCATCTCTGCCAGGGATGGCCTGGACACTGGCAAGCCCAAACCCACCTTTTAGGAATGAATTTGGCTGTTGATGCTGGGTGAGCAGTCTCCAGACCTCTGGGGCTGTAGGGAGGCGCAGTGCTGGCCTTTGTCCTCTCTGAAGTGATCTGTCAGTGGCTGCAGCTCTTGCTCCAGGTCACTCACTCAAGAGGGGATTATTATTACTCTTTTTTACATACCTGCAGGATGTTGGAGTATTTTGAAAAGAACAAGCCCTCACATTTGTGACAAGACTCACTGAGGCAGAACTGCTCATTATATAGATGTCTGCCTCTGAGATATTATTTACCTAGTTAAAAAAGAATCATAACAACTGTTGGGTGCAGCTCTGGCTCTGTCACTTTTGAGTCTCTAAGGGACCAGCTCTGAATACCAGGATGCAGCTGAGAATGGGACCCGCGTGGCCAGCTCTGAATAGGACTGCCATGGCTGGGGGAGGTCACTGTCAGTGGAGTCTGGGTCATACAGTGGGGTCTTGGGAGCTCCAGGGGTGGGGAGGGGAGAGGGACAGTTTAGCCCCCATTCTACAAACCCATCCTCTGGGTAATGGCAGGGACCATTGTAATTTGTAGATTTTTGTTTTCAAAACACACCATAGAGTTGTCCTGAAGAATAGATTTCTGTTGAACATGAGGCCCGGGAAGGAGTTCTTGTTTATTCACACATATGCACGCATGCACACACACATACACACACACACACACCACCATGACTTTGTATTATCAGCATCTGCCTGGAGGCAAGAGTGAGAGGGTGAGGCACAGATTTGATTTTATTTATTAAGGAGAACACGTTTCCTCCCTGTTTCTGGGCTTCAGGAGCAAACACCCTGAAGACAGACAGTATCCTAGGAGATGTGATGGCAGAGAATGGGGAGGAGTCAGGACTTGCCAAGCCCCCTACTCCACATCCAAGTACTTGATACTCCATTCCTAGGGGTTCTGGGGGGCACCTCATGCCTCTCTCCCCTTGGCATTTTGCATGTGCTCAGTAGCTATTCTATAAATGAATGAATGAATGATCTCATTCAGGCCCCCAACAGCCTTGTCTGGTAGGAACTGATACCGCCTTCTATAAAGTCTGGGACCTTTTGGGTGTGCCTGTCTGCTCGCAGCCCCCTCCCCAGTTTCGTTTCTTTGGCTTTTTGGTTCCATTGGCTGCTGGAGGACCTTCAGACCTCACCTGGTTATTTCTGAGAGTCCCCCGATACCTCACATGAGCCCTTTCTCCCCTATTACCCTTCATCCTCCTCCTGCTCCTGCCTGCCTTGTTGGTGTCCCCAGGTTGTGGTGACTTCAAGAATCACCTAGAAATGTGGTGTCTGTGCTCAGAGCTCTCTCTTGATGCTCACCTGGTTGCCCAGCCTCCAGGACCCTGTGGCCCGAGTCCTACCTGCATCCATGCTGGGCTGTGTGACAGGTAGGAGCCAGCTTGCCTCTCTCCTGCTTGGAGTTAGAATCTCTCATGGTGAGTGGGGGGCTCCCGTGTGGGTTTGTCTGTACCATCTGCACTTGGGATGCTCCGTAACAGGAGTTCCTTTGGCAGGGACTGTTACAGGTCATGCTGAGGGGTACCCCAGAACCCCAAACCTGCCTGTTCTACATAGGTTCTGCCATATCCAGACAATACATACTCTAGTACATAAGACCTTTAATGGAAAGGAACTTTAGTACAATAAATGTGCAATAAAAAGAAAGGAAAGAAAGCACCCATAGTTACCCATCCCATTGTAGGTAAATATCCAGCCAAATAGGGTTGGCCCAAAGCAGGTTCTCTGAGGCCTGAAATCCTGCCACACATCTCAGGCACCTCCTGGAGGGGACCCATCGGACAAGGGCAGAAGGGGCCCAGCATATCTGGGACAGAAAGAGCAAAATCAAAACCAAGATAAAAGCTGCCACTGTCAACCTCCCTACGGGTCTCTCACCCACATCTATTTCACCCAGTCCAGGACCAAGAAGCAAGTGCAGCTTCTTCACTTGTCTCTCTGCTTCTTGTGCCTGCTCCAGGTCTCCTCCTGGCTCTCCATCCTGCTTCCTCCCTTTATCCAGTCTCTTCCCCAGCTTCTCCTCCCTGCTCAGCTCCATCCATCCCTGAGTGGGGTTGGAAACTGGAACCTCTCCTTTCCTTAGGACCACTCTGTTACAGGGTGAAAGCGCACTCCAAGCCGCTGCCTGCTCCCTTCCAGCCAGGGCCGAGGCCTTCACCCCGTCTCATCTGGCTCATGTGTTTTTTAGTTTCCAGACTCCAGGAGCGGCAGCCCTGGCTGAACTGTGACACAAGTTCAATTTCAGAAAAATTGTATGAGAGACTTTATATCACATTTATTTCTTCAACTTCTCTGTCAGCCAGCTTTCTGGATTCTGACAGGGAATCTCTCCACGTATTTCTAAAAACATTACCAACTAAAGCAAAAAACATATTGAAGACAAATTAAATTTTGCTGATTTCTGCCATTGGGACAATGTCCTAGATTCTTCATTTAGTTTGGGAAGACATGGAATTTCGATTATCCATGGAACTGGGTCAGTCTGTGTAAATGTCACAACCAGTTTCATCTCCCAGAATTTGATGTTGGGTGTTGTAATCAAGAGTCCTCACATCTGTACTGACTCCTCTTCCTCAGGGTTTGTTAGCAGGTAGACTGAGGGTTACCCAAGAGCCCCCAAACTCGCACGCTCTAGTTGGGGCTGGCCATCTATGCGCAAAAAGCAAGAGCATACTCAGTGTGCAAGGACTGCAGGAGGATTCGTGTGCATGGCCAGAGAAGAAAGGATAATAGTTTCCCAATGAAGCACCCAGACTTCCCCATTCCTGTGGGTAAATACCCCACCAAATAGGGTTGCTCCAAGGTGAGGTTACTGAGGCCCGAGTCTGAGGCCATAAGACTGAGGCACCTTCCGGCATGAAACCATAGGAAAAGGGTGAAGAGGAGGCAAGTCTGGGTGAAAGGAACAGAATCACAGCACACAGTAAGATCACGGCTGCCATTGTCAGCCTCCCCATGGGTCTCTACATGTCTCTCCTTCACAGTCCCTCAAGTCCCTGGTACAAGTCCAAATTCGAGAAGCAGAGCAGCCATTCTCCATCTGTCTCTCTCCTGCATGTCTCCCCTAAAGTCCCTCTTGAGCCCCCCTGCTCCCCATTTTCTGCAGCTTCATCTGGCCACTCAGCTCTGCCTTCATTAGGTGGGGCAGGAAACATGGGGCTCCCCCCCCTTTTTTTAAAGATTTATTTATTTGTACAAGAACGGGGTACAGGCCAGATGCAGGGGATAGTGAGAGGATTCACCAGAGCCAGAGCGAGGATCAGAACAGGCAGAGGACTGAAATACACGGCTGAGGAGAGCAGCAGGCAAGACAGGAGAGCTCTACTGCACCATGTGGGACCCTCGCTGGCCGGCCAGGAAAAAACTGGTACTGCAGAGGCTGTGGGAAGTTTCACAGTGCGGCACTCAACCGCCTGCTCCACCAGGGGAGGCCTGGGGCTCCCCCCTTTTTATGACTACATTCTTGTTAGTAATTCTAATGGCTCTTTTTTTTTAAGATTTATTTTTATGCATTCAAGAAATGGGGTACAGGCCAGAGGTGGAGGGGGGTGAGAGGATTCACCAGAGACAGAGTGGGGGAACAGAACAGGCAGATCTGTTGCGGAAGAGAGCAGTGGGTGAGGTAGGAGAGGTCTGCTGCGCCATGTGAGTAGCTCCCTGGCTGGGAATTGAACTCAGGCTGCAGTGGCTGGTTGATAGCTTGATAGCAGTGAGACTTAATCCCTGTGCCATCAAGGAGGCCCAATTGTAACAGCTTTTTACATCCTCCAGACAAGGGTGGTGTTATTCTTACTTGATAGATGAGGAAACTGAGGCTCAGGAAGTTAAGGCCACTTCCCTGGGTGAACTTCATTTTGACCCAGGTCTTGTTCTGAGAGCACTGGAGGAGAGTTCCAGTTCTTTGACTCAGCACTGGACTCCACTCATACCAGTTAGTATTGCTGCCTCTCAGGTTACAGCAACACTGAGCAGCTAAAAACAAGTTCATTGTGCTCCTGAGGGTCCAGAACTCAGATAGCATAGCAGGGACTGCTCATTGCTGGAAGATGCAGATTGGGGAGCGACTTGATCATGGGGTCTGAAATCACCCCACCTGGAGACTCATTCACTCACTCGTCTTCTCTGTGGGTGAGATGACCAGAGGACTCAGTGGCTGATAGGACCATTTATATGCGGCCCCTCCATCCAGCCATGTAGCCTCAGAGAAGTTGAAACTCCTCACTGGCAGCTCCCGCTCCAAGCAAGTGTGAGAGGAGGTGAAAGTTACCCAACCTTGACGGACCCAGCCTTGGAAGCCACACAGTGTCCTGCTGGGTTCTGCTGAGATCTAAGAGGTGACACAGACCCCACCTCTGGGTGGGAGGAGTGACCAGGCCTCTGTGTAGAAGAGGATTTGGGAGGTGGGATCTTGTGGTTGTCCACAAGCACCACTTGCCACTCTTATGAGAAGGAGCCGAGCAGGCTTCATAAATAGGCACTGCAAGTGGGTTGACTTTGTAAATATAAATGCAGCTTGGTCATGGGATCTGAGGGGGCAGGAAGGTGGCCCACCCCCTTATCAATCATCTGGGGCGGTCAGAGCCCAGGGCAATACTGGACAGTTGTCTGTCACCGTCACCCAGTATCTCCTGGCGTGGGTCTGCTGATCTCAGCTCTTGGGCCACCTCCCCATGACTGGTGTTCTCCGGTCCCCTAAAGTGCACCCCTTTCCTTTGGAGTGTCTTCTCTCCCAGCCATGTGGCTCCTGGCCCTATGAACCCCAGTCCCTCTCTTCATGAGCCCAGCCTCTAGGGTGGGTCTGCTGCTGCTTTGCAGGGCCAGGGGCAGTGGGGAGCAGGGGCTCTGGCCCAGGAAGCTCTCTGACCCAGCAGCTGTGCTCTGGTCACCTCCCAGGTGTTAGCTGGAGAGGTTGTGTGCCCTGTGCTGCCGGGCCCACAGGCCTCTGTTACAGCGCCTGGGGAAGGGCCTTATCACAGGAGCACAGACTGGCATGGGAGAGTGAGAGGGAGAGAAAGGAAAGGGTCTTCGCGGTTTTTGTTTGTTTGAGCTGTTGCCGAGTGTCCTAATTCCTGCCCACAAGAGGCAGGAAGTGCTTCTCAGTCAGATCAGATAAAGGGGCCAGAAATGGAGCCACATGTTGGATGCTTGCTAGTGCCAAATACCTACTTGAGAGCTGCTTCTGTGCTCAGGAACATGGCCTTCTTTGCCTGCGCCTGGATGGCCCCACCTGTTGGGACTCATGAGAATGCCTTTATCCTACACCACTCCGGTGAGGGGGTCTTCCTCCCCTCCCCTCTTCTCCTGGCTGTCAGTGCCGGTGGGGTTCCTTGTTCTTTCCATCCCACTTACAGGGAGCTGGGCGGGCAGGAGGTGCCCAGGAAAGGCTCAGGAGGGATGGCCTGGGCTGGAGGGAGTGAGGAGAAGGCAGTGAATAGATGTGATGAGCTTCCCTCCTCCTGCTGATGAGACCTCCTGTGCCGGCCTCTACCTCAGCCATGTGCTCTGAGGAGAGCTGGGCCACCCCAGTTGGGTCTTCAACTTTTCTGATGAAGAACAACAGAGAAAAGAAAGCAGACAGCAATGGAGGGAGCGGGAGGAAGGGAGGGAGCTCTAAGGGTCTGGCTTGGTCTTGGGGTCATCGGCGGGAGCTGAGTTCAGGGGCCTTGCAGGTGAAGGTCTTGGTTGCTCTCTGATGTGTTTTGCTGCATGGTGGCGGCTCTGCCTGGAACAGAGGGGCAGGCTTTGCACCCCCACTGAGCTGTGGGGTGGAGGACAGGTACATGCCCAGTGGAGGACCTTGGCAGGGCCACATGGCTGCGATAGGGGGTCAGCTATGCTTGTAGGACAGGGTAGTGGCTGGAAGGCAATGAGGAGCCCCTGAGGAGTCACATGGGACAGGACACGGGGGACTTAGAGGAGGCCCAGATAGCATCCTGCGGGACAGAGGAGCCTAATTTACCGTGGTGGGAGGCGAAGGAGAGGCTGAGGCAAAGTTGTGGAGCTGAGTCAGCAGGATGGCTGGGGTGGGAATGACTGATGAGAGAAAGGAGTGAGGAGGCTGACCCAGTCAAGATGGATGGTTGAGACGAGTAAGAGCTGGTAACTCACCTGGCACAGCTCCTGGCCCAGCGAACCCTGCAGTGTGGCAGGAGGCAGCTGCTGTTAACTTGCATGCTCCCATGTGAGCCCTGTTGTGAAGATCTGTCCTTGTCGTGAGCTCCCTGAAGGCAAGGAGGTCACCTTTGCTCCTTGTCCTTCTGATGACTGGCCCTGTGACATGCTGACTGTAGCCTTCAGGGAGGACCTCAAGCTCCTTGACTTCTAGACAAGTCACTCTCAAATTCCTGACCCACAGCTTGTGAGAGATCATTCCTGTAACTGTTGTAAATTTGTTGCACTGTGCTGGACACGGGACTGGCAGGCGCTCCCTAAATGTTTCTGGAACCCAAGAGTGAAGGAGGGAATCAAGAACTGGGGCCCTGCTCTCTGCTGCTGACACCTGCTTCAGCCAGAAGATGGCGCCCTTTTCAAAAGAGCCCTGGTGGTTAAGGAGATGGATGGGCTCATTCCATACAAGATTGGTTCCAGGGTTCATCTTCCCTCTGGACAAATCTCATGGCTTAGAATGTTGGCAGGAGTGTAAGTCCCTTGGATCTGAGCTCCCTTAATATATAATACATAAAAAGTGCAAGGGAGCAGTTGGGTGCTCTCAGGGGACTGTGTATACCAGTGTGTGCACCTGTGTGTGTACCCATAGAGGTAGGGGTGTGTGTGTGTGTGTGTGTGTGTGTGTGTGTGTGAGAGAGAGAGAGAGAGAGAGAACAAGCACTAGTGCACCAGTGAGCACAGGTCACAGATCCATGGTTTTGAATATTTTGGTTCATTAGAGCCTTCCATTTTGGGGTCCTGCAGGGAGATGGGTCTCAGACAGTGGATCTCAGGGCCTTTTGGGCAGCTCCCCAAGAACCACTTCTTAGAGTTGGCTTCTTCTGGAAAAATGCGGGTGACCTCTGTCTGACTCCATCAGAGCAGGGCAGAAAATTCTCTGCTTGAAGAGAACCGTCATTCCCCTCAATTCTGAGGTCTTCCTCTTAAACCCCAAGAATGTTCTATTAGGGGGCTTTGTAGGGCTGCCCAGCCACAGACCCTTCCAGCTCTCTAGGTGGGCAGCTGAGCCTCAAGGCAGCCGCGGTGGTGCATGGACAAGCATCGAGCCATCTTATCTCTTTCCCAGCCCGGCCACAGCCTTGTTATTAACAGGGCTAATATAACCCCTGCCTTCCAAGGACTGATAACCCTTGTTATTAACAGCAGTTGCCTTGAAACCTTTGATTCCTTTGGGTAGTATTGACATCTTAACAATATTCAGCGTCTTAGTCCATGAGTACAGGATGTTTTCCCATTGTTATTAACAGGGCAGCAAGGGGTTTCTTAGCTTCGACTTATCTGGGCCAGATCATTCTTTGTTGAGGAGACTGCCCTGTACATTGCAGGATGTCCAGTTCCATCACTGGCCTCTGCTCACTCGTTACCTCTCTCCCTTCCTTCCAAATTGTGGCAAAATGTCTCTAGACAGGGGCCTCCCTGGTGATGCAAAGGGTTGAGCACAGCACTTTGAAGCTATCCACAGCCTCTGCAGCACTAGTTCGATCCCAGGCTTGGGAGCTAACCCACATGGTGCAGTAGACCTCTCTTGTCTCATCTGCTGCTCCCCTCAGCAGTGTACTTCAGTAGACCTACCTGTTCTGCTCCCTACTCTGTCTCCAGTGAATCCTCTCACCCCCCACACCTCTGGCCTATACCCCAATTCTTGTACACATAAATAATAAATTAAAAAAAACATGAAATGTTTCCAGACATTGCCAATGTCCCCTGGGGAATAAATGGATTCCCAGTTGAGAACCACAGGGCTGGAGGAATAAAGAGGCTCCAAGGAGTGCTCTCTGCTTCCTGGGTGTCCCCCCTGCTGTGTTCTGTCAGACTGCAGGAATGTAAGAGAGGACTCTGGCTGTGTTTTTGTATAACTAGACTGATTCAGGAACTCACCTCCATTTTTCTTGGCCTCTCTGCTGGAAGATAATTTTGTTCTTTCACAAAATTGTTTTGATTATTTGGGGGCCCCTTGAGATTCTTATTAATTTTAGGATAGATTTTTATATTTCTGAAAAAAAAAGCTGTTAGAATTTTAATAGGGGTTGCCTTGAAACCTTTGATTCCTTTGGGTAATATTGACAGCTTAACAATATTAAACCTCTAGGTCCATGAATACAGGATGTTTTCCCATTTATGTGTGTCTTCTTTAATTTCTTTGAGGGATATTTTATAGTTTTCAGTGTCTTTCACTTCACTGGCTAGATTTATTCCTAAGTATTTTATTGTTTTTAGCTATGGTAAATGGAATTGTTTTCTTAATTTCCCTTTGGATTATTCATTACTAGTCAGCAGAGGCACAGCTGACTTTGGTGTGTTAATTTTGTATCCTGCACCTGTGCTGAATTCATTTATTAGTTCTAATTTGTGTGTGTGTGTGTGTGTGTGTGTGTAATTAGGATTTTCTATAGGTAAATTTATGTCATCTGTGGACAGAGATTTTGTCTCTTCCTTTACAAGTTGGATGTATTTAATTTCTTTTTCATGCCTAATCACTCTGGCCAGGACTTCCAACACTTTGTCAAATAGAAGTGGCGACAACAGACTCATCTGCTTCCTGCTCTTGGAGGGAAGCTTTCACTTTCCCATCCAGTATGATGTGAGGTGTGGGCTTTTTATGTGACCTTTACTATCTAGAATTATGTGTAAGGTAAATTGATGTTTCCTTCTTAATCTCTTTTGTGAGTGTTTTTTTAATCATGAAGGGGCATGGCATCTGGTCAACTCCATCCATTAAGAAGATCGTGTGACTTTTGGCCTTCATTCTGTTAAAGTGGTGTATTATACTGTGCTGTTGAATTTGGCTTCCTAGTAGTTTGTTGAGGATTTTTGCATTATTGTTCACAAGGGATATTGGAGTGCAGTTTGTGTTCTAGGGTCCCCTGTGGGAGGATTCTCCCAGTTGCATCACATGATGCTGGATCCCAGGGATTTTTTTTAATTTACAAAATTCTGTACTATTTTGTGACTTTGTGAAATAACTGTAATATGCTTACCTAGTGAAGTGAACTAAGATATGCCATGGTAGTGGGACTATGAAAGCCATGCCATGGAGGAACCCCCATTCTCTTTTCTTTCAAGAAGCTCCTCCGTTCCAGTCATCTCATTTTGTGCCTTCTGGGAACCCTACATAAGCTGCCTGATTCCAGCTGCCTTGAAACTTCACACGAGACTCAGGGGAGACTCGTATCAGGAAAGCTTCCTCGAGAGAGTGACTCTTGCTGTTATGGGTGTAATGGGTGGGCAGAGGAAGCTGCACAGGCAGAAACAGCCTTACCTGTTCGAGGGAGTCATGGGGTCTCTCCACCCCTGGTCCTGCTGGTTCTTTTCATTTCCTGTCTCCAGGATCCACAGACTGAAGACCCCAAGGTCCAGCCATTGATAACAAGGGGAGAGTATATATATATATACATATATTTTAAATTTTATTTTTATATTCCCCGTACAATTGCAACCTCCTTATTTTGTCCCCAATCCCTTATCCCCCCCCCCAAAGGGGAGAGTATATTTGTTGATGATCCATGAAACATGTCTGTTTTGATTCTGGGGTACTCTGGGGGAATTGGTATGTGAATTTCCAAAGGGAGAAGGATGGAGAAACTCTTTTAAATTAGCCTTTCTCTAGGGGTAGTGGTAGCATCACTGCACACATACTCCATGGGGTGTGTGTAAGTGGTATACCCCTCCTTGGTCCTCCTCCCTCTCGGGATTTCCCCAGCATTTGCCCCTGTCTTGTTGCTGGGAGGTGGGGCCCTGTTGGCATGGCGGGGACCTTACATAGTTTCCAACAGCATTATCCACTAAGAGGCAACTGGGTCCCGTGTGCATTTTTCCACCTCAGTGATGGTTCCAGTTAAATCTGGGTCTTCTAGATGCCTGGCCTTGACCTAGATCTCCCTTCCTGCCACCGCACTGGGCTCAGCTATGCAAAGAGAGGTGTGTGGTGACCTGGTGGTTAACAACCACTAACTAGGAGATTTCAGAACTGCAGCCAGCAAGGGAGAAGCTCTGAAAGGCACAGCCCCCAGTGCTTTTGTGCTTCACAGCAGGCAAAGAAATGAGACCGCCAGTGAAATTCCTGTTTTGGATTCTTTGGCAGGGGTTGGGAGCAGCAGGGAGGACCAGAACTGAAGGTGAAGCCATGGTGAACACTGAGCATTTGAGAAATCACCTTGACAGGGCAAAGCCCCGTGCTCCATTCTTCCCCAGAGACTCCCTCTCCGTCCTCAGGCATCAACCGCAGGCCAGTGGAGAGGACAGAGAGGGCAGGATGCGAGCGGTGGGGGTGGGCAGGGGACTTTCAACAGGTGTCCTGGGCCCTCACTCAAGGCGGGGGCACCAGGGGCTCCAGCAGGGCCCTGGCCATTGCTTTGATCTCCCCTGCTCTTTTGGAATCAAGACAGCCTGAGTTAAAATCCTGTCTTCACTTCTGTGTGACTTTGGGTCAGTTCCTTAACCTCTCTGTGCCTCGGCTGCCTCTTCCCTATGGGGATAATAAGCTCAGATGAGGGATCTCACCTGGGAAGTCTCAGAACGGCCCCTCTCGGGTGTTGTGAGGTGTCAGCTCTTATCTGGATAGGCTGGGCGGGCGGGTTCTTCTGTCCTTTTAGGACCCTAAATTCAACTCAGGAAAAGGGAGCTTTCAGCAGCCCTCCTGAGGTTTTTTTTTGTTTTTGTTTTTGTTTTTTAAGATTTATTTATTTATATAAGAACCAGGGCACAGGCCAGATGTGCGGGAGGGTGAGAGGATTCGCCAGAGACAGAGTGGGGAACAGGCAGACTGAGGAAATACACTGCTGAGGGGAGCAGCAGGCGCGACAGGAGAGGTCTGCCCCGCCCTGTGGGACCCTCGGCGGCCAGCTGGGATCGAACCAGCGCTGCAGAGGCTGCAGAGGGCTTCACAGCGCTGCGCTCAACCGCCTGCGCCAGCAGGGAGGCCCAGCCCTCCCGAGTTTAAATTAGGGTCCTATGAGGACAGGGGTCGCACCAGAATCCAGGGTTCCATGAAGAGAAGCACCTATGGAGGGGGGCACTTTGCCTGGGGCCTGCCGCCAGACGAAGGTCGTTTAGGCGCTTGGCCGCGGCGTGGGCTCTCTAGAAAGTCCCGGGGCGCAGGCAGCCGCCTTCCGACCCCTGCTGTCCCCGCCCCCCTTTCCCCCACCGCGCAGACAAGCCCGCAGCGTGGGATCCCAAGGGCCGCCAGGGGGCGCTGTGGTCACGCGGCCGGCGCTCTGCCCCGAAGCCCCGCCGTGCGCCCCTGGGAACTGCGGCTCAGCTCCGCGCACCCAGCTCCGCGCACCCCGCGCCCTCGCGGCCCCCTCCTGTGCCACAGCCTCGGCCGCCAGCCGGGGAGCCGCCGTTGCTAGGCCCGAGGTGGGACCCGACTGGGACCCAGTGCCCCTCCAGCCTCAGTTTGCTCATCCGCGGTCACTGGAGCCTGGAACTCGGGCTCGGCTCTTGTGATCCCTTCATCTGCTTGGTCAGGGCTGGCGACTTCTGCCTCCCCCAACCTTCTCCCCACCCTTGTACCCGCCCCCCACCTGTCCTTGTCAGCTTCCCCTCTTTGCCCTTCCTTCCTGCCCTTCTAGCTCCTGGCTCTCTTGCTGGCAGTCATTGTCTCTAGATTTGTCTCTGGGTCTCCTCTCCCTGAGGAGTCTCATTTCTGTGCACTGAAGCATCCATCCTGCTGCCCCCAGCCCACCCCCCGCCAGCTTTCATTTGAGGGGTTCATATCTGAACTGTCATCCTTACCTCATCCTGCTCCAGGGTCTCTTTCAGTGCCTTTCAGCCCCACCACCCCAACAAGG
The DNA here is from genome assembly GCF_964194135.1 of Talpa europaea. Lineage (NCBI taxonomy): Eukaryota > Metazoa > Chordata > Mammalia > Eulipotyphla > Talpidae > Talpa > Talpa europaea. Next base: position 30,695,195 of record NC_140084.1, read on the forward strand.
GACAGAGCCTTGGGGCTTCTGAGTGCCCCAAGACAGAGCTGGAGTCCTCCCACCACCTGCATCAGAACCAGGGGGGCTGTTAGATGTGCATGGTCCACTCCAGACCCCCTTTGAAGTCAGCCCTCCCAGGTCAGGCCCAGAATGTGCATTTTGAACCATCGCCTCAGGGGATGCTGAACCCTGAGAGCTGCTGCTCAGAGGACTCTGTGCCCACGCAGAGGATGAAACTCCAAAACTGTTTGCGTGCGCTGCAGGTGACAGCACTGAAAAGCCAGGGCTGCTGGTGTCCTCTGAAAACTTGCCCTGTGCCTGCTGTGGGGCAGGTGTCGCCTCACGGAACCCTGTTCTGTCTTTCTTCCGAGTTCCCGGCACTGGTTTAGGTATTCTGTGTGTCATAATGACTGTATTACTCCCATTTGCAAAAAAAGAAACTGAGGTTCAGAGACATTAAGTAACTTGAGTAACAGCACACAGCTAATAGAAAGTGTCCACACTGTATGCCAAATTCCAGACCTGGGGGTTAGTGGGCTACGCTGTGTGCATGCACTGGGGCTAAAAGCGGCCAACTTCAGCACACTCCCTCCCCCATCTTGTCTCCTTCCTCCATTCTCCTTTCAAACTCTAGCTTCTGTTAGGGTGCCTTCTGGGAAGACAGGCATAGAGAAATAATGGGGTGCTGTCCTACCCTGGGGGGATTTGTGTGTAGCTCCACATGTGTGAGACTGTGTATGTTTCCATGTGCTGCCTGGGGGTCTGATGCATGCATGTTACATGAGATCATTCATAGGCTGCCCACTCCCAGATGCCAAGCGGCAGGGGAGTTCTGAAACCACCCATAGGTGCTTTGAAGGGCAGGAAGAAGGAGCGGGTGAATGGAGGTGCATGTGTTGCACATGTGTGGTTCTTTGTGGGTGGGAGGCTCTCAAGACCTGACCTCCTTCCCTAGGCCCTGCCTGTGCACAGCCAGAGAGACATTAGATGCCACACTCTCTGCTCCAGGTGTGGCTGGCAAGCTCTGCTCTGCCCACCCAGACATCAGTCTATTACATATACTCCTGCATGAAATAAAGGAGCACTTTTCCTGCATGAAAGAGGAGGCATGTAACTCCCCCACTTACAGGGGGGTTACAAGTCCCAGGATGCTGGAAACTGGACTTCCTGAGTAGGGGAGCTACTGGGAACCAGGAACAGAGCTGAACGGCCCCCACATGACATGGGAGTCAGGTTCTCTGTCACTTCTCCAGCTTTGACTTGCGTTCTGGTACTGCTAAGGAGGCTTGGAAGAGAGACGTGAATGAGAGGTGTGTAGGGAGGCTGCTCCTGGTCCTTGGTAGAGACCTGACAGCTGCTACCTTGATCTCCTATTGGTTATGAGGTACATTTTGGATTTTGGATTTTTCCTTCTGTCCCAGCATTCTGGTTTCTGCTTAACCCTCTTCTTGGGTTCCCTGCCAGAAAGTGCCTGGTGGCAAGCTTTTGGTTCTCAGCAGCCCCACTTGGGCTGGGTCTATTTGGCTGGCATTTGCCCATGAGCATATGGGTAATTTTAGAGTTTTATTAGGAATATCCTTTCTTCTCTCTCCCTCTTCCTTTATGCACATATAATTCTGTTAAAAATCTTTAACACTAAGTCTGCTTCCTTTGTTTTTGTGTGTGCAATTGACCAAATCCCTCTCAGAGTGTGCACCCTTACTAGTTTGGGGCCCCTGAGCACGCCTAGTCACACGCTCACATGCTTGGGGACTCTGCCCCTGGAGGCACTGGAGCTGGAGGGGGTCGGACCCAGTGTCTTGGGACTTTGGCTGTGGAATCATAAAGGCCTGAGTTTCCCTTCTGGTTCTGTTGCTTCCTAGCCCTTAATTTTTCTGAGTTTATTGGGCTTATCTGGAAATGGGCTCCAAATATCTACTGAACAGGCCAGTTGTGGGGCTCCAAGGAGAGGAGGCATGTAAGCCCATAAGTGGCTGTAATCCTCTTGCTTTGTGGGGATGCGGACACCTCAGCAACTTCACCCCACAGACCCATAGTCCACATGAGGCCATGACAGGCCCAGCATCTTTCTGACATCTAGGAAGCCATTCCAGCAGAGCCTGGGACGAATACTGGGTATTTCTGAGGTCTTTCCAGGCGTGTTTTTATTTTATTTTATTTTATTTAAAGATTTATTTATTTATTTATTTGTTTGTTTGTTTGTTTGTTTATTAATACAAGCACTGGGTACAGTTAGAAGCGCGGGAGGGTGAGAGAATTCACCAGAGCCAGAGCGGGGAGCAGAGCAGGCAGACTGACGAAGTACACTGCTGAGGGGAGCAGCTGGCGGCAGGAGAGGTGCTCGCCACAGGCGTGGTTTTAGACAAATGTGGTGGGGAGGGCCTGGGTGCCCGCCCCGGCCCCTGGCAGTCCTCATGCCAGGCTCTGGGCCATTTGCTGGCCTGTGTACATCTGGAAGCAGTTGTCTCCAGCTGCTGGGCGGTGCTCAGCCCGTGGTCAGGGCTGGATGCCTGCGCTTTGGAGACCTCACGGGGCCGGTAGACACCCTCTGTGAGCAGGGAGGGAAGATGAGGAAAGGAAAGAGCAGAATGTGATATGGGTGGGGTGGGGGTGGGGCAGGAACTGTCCTTTTATTCTGAGGAGACTTTTGGCTTTTCCCTAAATCCTAAACTCCAGAGGGAAGCTGTTTTCACTCTAGGCACACCCACGTGAACATCATGCAGACCCAGGATTCACATATGCTTTTGCTTCTAAACTAAGCAAAGGGACTTTGGGAACTAAAAATACATGCTGAAAACTGCCCTTGTTGTACCCCCCTCCCCAGAAAGTTTGTTTCCATGACGTAAGTTTTCCAGCAACTCCACTGTAATGGGCCTCACGAAATGGTGCCAGTGTTCAAACTCCCCGGGGTGGGGGGTGGGGTGGGCGTGGGGGGGTGTGGAGAGGCACAGGGGAGGGAACCGGGATCTAGCTTTGAAATGGATTGGTCTCCACTCACAGAGAGTGCTAGAACCATCTAGTTCCACCCCCTCCTCTTGTGCTGGAGAAACCAGCCCAGACAGGAGTGGTGACCTGTCCTAAGTCACAAGCCAGGATTTTCCTGGAGGGATGAGGGTCGGCTCTGGCTCAGCTGGGGCCAGCAAGCTCTTCTATAGCCTCCCACGGGCCACCCCCCTGCCCATGCTTTTATTTGTGAGGAAGCCACAGCTGTGCAGAAACGTCCCTGGGGGGGAGGCACCTGTGGGGCTGGCAGAGAGCGAGGCCTGGCTCTGTGCCCCAGGCGGGTCTCCCAATTCCTTTCCAGGTAGGTGTTGTGGGGTGTAACTGGTCTGGACTTTCAGCTCCCCATTTGTATATATTTGTCATTTCACAAGCTGTTCCTTTGTGTGTTTCCTGCATTTCATCCCACTTGATGCCATGAGCCTTTTGGGTGGGCCCTGTTGCTAGCTCTGCTCTGCAGACAAGGAAACTGAGGCTCAGGCAGGTTAAGTGACTTGTTCAAGAGGTGGGGTCAGGAGTTGAACCCAGGCAGCCAGGGGTGGCTAACCCTTTTGCTGGCAGCTGAGCCCCTTGTCCTAAGCCAGAAGGGATGGTTCACAGGGACCTTGGGTAGGTGGAGCGAGCAGGCCTGGGCTCAATGTAGGAGCACCAGGGCGCCAGGTTGTACTCGGGCAGAAGCTCCCTCTCTTTAGGCTCCCTTTGAACTTGAGCCTGCAGACTGGGTGCTTTAGTGCCCGATCTGGAGGTGGCACAGCACCCGGCGGCCTCTCCCTACGTTCTGCCCTCAGCTGCTGGCTCTGTGCTTCCATCCCCTGCGGTGGCCTGGCACGTCGGCCACTCATGGCCCTGCCAAAGCAAAATTAGAATGTGCAGCTCCCACCGAGAGGGCGGATTTTACCAAGCCTCCTGCTGGCTGGCATGCCCAGGCCCTTCCAAGTGGCTGACAGGAGGTCTGGAACAGAGAATCCAGGGCCTGAGCCCACGACATTCTGGGTGACAAGGACACCTTTTCCCAGCTGGCTGCTCAGACACTCCGTCTCCCCCCAGACTGGAGCTGCTGGAGGACCGCAGCCCTCTTCTCCGGCCTGGCTCAGAGTGGACTCTCATAAATGCTATTGCCCGAGCAAGCAGGCGACTTCCAGGACTCTTTCCAGGATTGGGGGCGTTCAGGGGGTGTGAGGCTTGCTGTGCGAACAGTAATGGGCACTGGGTCCTGCTGGTGACAGCTGGCACTTTTCTGGTTTATTGTACTCGGTTTTTAGAAAAATTTCCCTTTCCTGGGCCTGGGAATTTATCTATTATAGATAAGATAAGGGAGATCAAGTTGGAGAGGGTTATGTGACAGTAATTGGAGGGCTGTCCAGCCCCTCCATGAAGCAACTGTGTGGTTTCCGTGGTACATTCGCTCTCGTAGCACTTGATAAAAAGCAGCGGGAGTGGTTTGCAGGTTTGCTTTTGTTGCAGCAGGGTGGAGCACCCAGGGGGGCCTCAGCCTTGGATGAGGAGGCAGTCCTGAGTCCTGCCAGGCTTGTGGTGGCAGCAGCCCTGTGTCTGGAGAATCCCAGGCAGTTGTCTTCATTTTCAGCAGCTCCCTGATGCCCTGGCTCCAGGGTGCTGGGGAGATGGGTGAGGTGTGTGTGATTGATTGGCCCTGGGCTGGTTCAGGCTCCAGGCCCCTTGCTCTGTTTTTGTTATTGCTTTTTTTTTTTGGAAGATTTATTTATTTATGCAAACACGAGCTGGGGTGTAGGCCAGAGGTGCATCCTGTACATTGGAGCATCCAGGGCTCTGTACCTGAGGGCGCCCTCCATCAGTTAGGGGTGCTCAGCTAAAGCCTGGGGTAGAAGGTAGTGCTGGGAACTGCCATCCTCAGGGGGCTACCGACACTTGGTGCTTGAGGGCCTCCCTCCAAGTGGGAATTCTGAGGTTGTGACAATTTCCTACAAGTCCCCAGGGAGACCCAGCCCTGAGCCCCAAGCTGACATCTTTCATGGGCTTTTCTCCCTCCCTTGCTCAGCTCCCTCCTGCCTTACTGTATCTTGGGGTCCTCTCTCATAAATTACTTGCACCTCCTCCCAGGCGCTGCTTTGGGGAAACTGAACTTCCCCAAAGTTAGGAGCTCGCAGGGACAATACATTTGCTAGGTACTTCCTCCCCTCTTTCTTGATCAGTCTATGAGGTAGCTAGGGAGGAGGGAACCCCGGCACTGGAAGGCAGCATGACTCACCAAATTCACAGAGCCAGGCTCCCAGCCCCAATGCCCTGGCTTCAGAGCTGGCCTTCACTACGAACATTATCAGAACTCGCTGTTCGGTGCTACAGGAGAGGAGTGGGTCATACCTTTATGAGCAGTTGCTGTGTGCCAGGCACTGTGATGGGCACTTTGTCTATGGCAAGTCAGTAGACTTCTCAAGACCCTGTGAGGTGGGAACTGCAGATGTTCCCATTTAATAGATGACAAAACGGAGGTTCTGAGAATTCAAGAAATTCATTCGGGGCAACTCAGCTGGCAGGTAAGTGGCAGAACTGGGTTTGGCTTCAAGAACTTCTGCCTCTAGCTTCTTCCAGAAGTCAGAGCTGTCTGCCTGGTGCTCCAGGGTTTGGTCATTGAACATTCTTTTAGCTTCATCATGTGTCTGCGTCTCCCTAGAAATCACTGCTGCAGAATTCCACCTAGTTAGCAGGTAGGTCTTGCCTGCACACATTAGCTTAAAGTATTAGTCTCCGTGTACATGCCGAACTCACATGAGTGGATGCTGGGACCAGTGCCTCAAAGAGATAAACCACCCCCAAAGTGCCTGTAACAGGGGCAGGGAAAGGGGTCTTTAATAAGCAAGACTTCAGGCTGTGTGGCAAAGGCTCAGCCCTTTCAAAGCCGACCAGACTCTGAACTAAACTCAGCCTCCTGGGTTTCCCTCTCTTGCCTCCCCTGCATCCACACCTTTTCCAGAATCTCCTCCACTAGCTCTTTGGCATTTTCTCTCCCACTCTCTGGAGCCCAGTAGATTGCTGCTTTGTCCTCTGTCCTGAGGGGCAGGGATCTTTATCTCCATGTCCCAGGGTCCTGGGGCATCCACGCGGGTTGCAGCTGGCAGTGGTGGGCTCTTCCTGGGCTTGGCACCCCCGGCCTTTCCCTCCCTCATGCTGCTGTCGAGGAAAGAGGGCGCCAGACCCAGGAGTGCTCAGAGAGAAGGCGCCAGGCCGGGGGAGCCCCTGGGGTGAGCAGGGCACTTGTAAGGCTGGGTGGTTAATCCTGTGCTTTCCCTGAGATCAGATGGCCATCCCGCAGAAACAGAAGAAACAGACATGCTGAGGCAGCGTCAGAGGGGAATCGATGGGCAGGAGCCCAGATTAGATGATGCTAAGCTGAGGATTTTATTGTCTGTCTTGCTGCCAGGAGAGGCAGCAACAGTCTCGCCTTCATCTCCCTGAGTAAGCGTTCAGATGAGCCCAGGACCAGCCGCCTCTGGGGCGGGGTTAGGGTGGGTTTGTGTGTGTGTGTGCGAGAGTGTGCTGGGCCCGTGTGTGTGCATGTGTGAGTGCTTTTGTGTGTGTCTGTGCACAGTGTGTCTCCAAGAGTGTATGTATGTCTGAGCATGTCTGTGTAAGCAGCCTGGGTCTGTGAGTGTGAGTGTGAGTATGTGTGTGAGTTTGTGTGTAAGTGTGTGTGTAAGACAGACAAATTGTGGAACCTGAAACTGGGTTTCAGGTATTTTTTCAAGATTCTCTTAGAAAACATGCCAGGGCCTTTAGAGTGATAGGAAGGCACACAGTGATAGGAAGGCATTGAGGGTGCCCAGGCCCGTGGCCCTAAGTGCCAGTGGGTGGCAGAGAGGCTCAGCTCACACAGGCCTCCTGGGCCTCTGCTGGTACAGTTTGGGTGTGGAACTTTGGGGTCAGTGTTAAGGGACATCTGGCCCCAGATGCAAAACCCGCCCGCCTCCCCATGGGAAACCTTGCAAAGGAGCACTTTGACTAAGCTTCTGTTTCCTGACCTGTGCATTGGGGTAATAATCCTCACAGTTTGCTGCAAGACCCAGAGGAGTCCTGGGCAGGAGAAAGTTCTGCGGTTATGAGCATTGGGATGCCCTTCTCCATTGACCCGGGGCTCCGGACTGTCCTTGGCCCAGCTCAGTACAACGTGGTCTTGTCTGTGCAGCTACCTGTGCCACCACACTGTCCGCTCTCCTGCGCTTCCAGATAAGCAGGTGACAGGCCTGGCTCTATGGGGCCCAGTGTACCCCCAACCCCATGAATGTCACCCAAAATGCATGGCCTCTAGGACTTGCATTTAGCAGCAAATGCAAGTAGGGCCTGCCCCACGTTGCTCTGAGGTGGCTGTTGGGCTGGGCCAGGGCCACATGAGGCAGACTGTCACCTTCCAACCTGGAGCTGGGCCCACAGCAAGGACTTCAGAGGCAGATATGAGCCTTGGGCTGGCCACTCCCCAGCTGTTTGACCTGGGGATCCCCCTCGACCCGCTGGATCTGCATTCCTCCCTGCTCATCCTTGTTGCCTCACCAGTTGCCGGGCTCAGGAGGAGCTGTTGGGGGAGTCAGGCCAAGGGGAGCTCCAGTTTGCTGTTGCTGCTATAGCACATCACCGCATGTTTAGGGGCTTAAGGCTACATAAACTTATGATTCTTTTATACTTGGAGGCCCTGCATGGGTTGCCCCAGGCTAATAGGGAGGGTCCAGAGCTGCAGTCCCTGGACACTCAGGGAGACCCCGCCACCTGCCTCCTGTGGCTCCTGCCCCCTTCCCTTTCTCCTGCAGGCTCTTCATTCCTCCTCTGCTTCCTCATCGCTTCTTCTCCAACTCTGGCCTTCATGCTCCCCCTTTAAGGAAACTTGTGATCACATCCTCCACCCCACCCCCAAGTAACCCAGGATAATCTCCCATCTCCAGAGCCTTCACTGCATGCAAAGTCCCCTTTGCCATATGACCAGACATGCCACAAGCTCTGGGAATTAGGATATGGACAACTTTGGGGGGGCCATTATTCAGCCTACAGTCATCCCCCTCAAGTGAGAAGAATCTTTGCAAGACCCCTGGGGTGTCCCCAGTGTCCCAGTGAAATGATTGTCCTCATCATTCCATAAACATTTATTGAGGGCCAACTATCTTCTAGATGAAACCCTGCCCCAGGGAGTTTATGCTCTCTTGGCGGGGGTGGGGTGGGGGTTAATAATAAACATGAAAATCTGTAACAGCGGGTGGTGACAGGTTCTGTGGACAAAGTGAAGCAGGTGTGAGCTTGGAGAGCTGTGTGCCCCCTCAGAGCAGGGCTCCAGCAGCCCCCTACTGGGTGGCAGCTACACAGAGCTAGCTGTGGGCCCTATGGCTGTCACTGGGGCATTCCTGGCTGTCGTGGGTCAAATTGTGTTCAAATCCTAATCAAGATGTGTTCAAATCCTAACCATGACAGTGACCATCCTTGCAGACAGAATTCAGATGAAAGATTGGAGAACCCCATCTCCAGTAAGTCCTGGTGTGGAGCAAGCTAGGGCTGTGGACTGATCGGCAGCAGCCTCTCCTTTTTGCTAAAGATGAAATAAATAATCCCAGCTGTCAAGTATTGTCTGCTCATGCTGGGCACATGGCCAGCCTCATGTAGCTCTGGCTGTTAGTGATGCCCCACTTCACAGAGGGGAAAATTGAGGCTCAAAGGCTCGAGGTGATGACAGTTGCACACTTGGCTGTGAAACTGGGGAGCTGGGACTCGAACCCAAGGACGGTGGTAGCCACAGCCTCATCCTGGAAGCTGAGGGCAGGAGCCACCCTTTTTCTCTGGGGTCACAGGCCTGGCTAGTTAAAACATATGGATTTTTGCATCCATTAATGATCTTTGAAGTCTCGACAAGAGAGTTCACTTCAATCAGAACTTTTGACCAGTCCCAAACCAATATTTCCTATTTTGTTGATTTATTTATTCCGTAAACATTTGCCAAGTGTCCTGAACTCCTGGGACATTCTGCTGTGTTATTTTCTCAGTCCCATCCTGGAGAGACACTGATTATATTCATAGTTTTGAAAAGGTAGTTTTTCCTCTGTGGTAGCTGGGTAAATACTCTGTGTTTCTGCTGGGGTGGTCCTAGCAGCCCCCATTCCTGATCTCCTGTGGCTTTTGAGCCTTTGGCTCTGCAGGGCTTCCTGTCACCTCTGTCCCCACGTGTTGCTGCCCTCCCCTGGGTGTAAACCTGCTCCTCCTAGCCTCCAGGATGCCACTGGGGTAGCCTCATCTCCAGCTTTGGTCCCAGAACTCTGTTCCCCAAGTATTTCGGAGGATGACTCTGTCTTCCTTCCTCTGATGTCTGCCTCTGTTCTTGACAAATTCCAAGAGCCACCCGTATTTGGGGCATCTTCTCTGACCTTGAGCCCTTAGGACCGTACAGGTTTTCCTTGCTGTAACATTTGTTTACAACACCATATATGATTTTTGAAGGATTTTTATTTTTATTTATTTATGCATGTAAGAGCTGGGGTGTAGGCCAGAGGTGCCAGGGGTAGGGGATGAGAGGATTCACCAGAGACAGAGTGGGGAGCAGAACAGACAGATACACTGAAATACACTTTTGAGGGGAGCAGCGGGAGAGACAGGAGAGGTCTGCTGTGCCATGTGGGTTGCTTCTGGCTGATGGGGGTCAAACTCATGCTGCAGTGGCTGGCAATAGCTTGATAGTGCTGAGACTTAATCCCTGCTCCACCAGGGAGGCACTCGTGGCAACTGCATTTACAGTAGACCAATCACTGCTCTAAGTGTTTCACAAGGAAGAACCTAGTTAATCCCCCCCAGCCACCTTGTGATGCAGCTGTGATGTCAGAATAGTGCCCACATTGCAGATGGGGAAGCCACAACCTTGTAAGGCAAGAGTCAGGATTTACTGCACACGTGGGACTGAGGGGTCTTGAACCTCACATGCTTTCTAACATTTGCTACCCTTCCTCTCACTGTGACCACAGACGTGGCAAAATCAAAGTTGAAAAACTGTACATGCAGCCTGATCCCACATTCACAGGGGAAGATGTCTATTACACACAAAAAAAAGAGACTAGAAAGGAAAACATCTGTAACAGCAGTAGCCCCTAGATAGTGGGGTTAGGACTACTTCTGTCCATTTTTGGGCTTTCTAGATTCCTTGTAGCGATTACCATAGTACTTTTATAATAAGGAAAGAAAGAATTTGAGAAACAAGAGGGGGCATATGGGAAAGTGTCTGACTGGCCTGGCTGCCCTTGTCCTGGGGGTGCTTGGGGAATTAGTGTGTGACCTAGCCTAGCTCCTGATGGTGATGGTTCCTCTTCTCCTGGGAGGGAAGTGGAGGGGTGTTTTGTGCCTATGATGAAAGAAACAAAGACCCCTGTGACCTCTGACCCTGGCTGCAGGCCCTGGGGTATGAGTCCTCCTTGGAGGCCTGCTGGAACATTCCTCCATTAGGACCTCTTAGAACAACAATATTCCGGTTGGTAAGAGGCCGAGGAATCTGAGGCAGTGGGTTTTCTATCATTTTTCTTAGTGATAGAACACTTAATCAGGAAGCAAGATGAGAAATGGCAGTCTTTGACATCTAGGACTCTCTGCTTTCAGAGAAGAGACTCCTGCATAAGAAAGTCCCTTTGGGTGAAGATAAGATCCTGAGGACAGAGTATGTGGGAGATAGTGAAGCAAAAGGATCTTTCTCTATAAGAAATGGATAAGATTTTTGGCATATGGGTGGGGGAGGAGGGATGACTTGGGTACTTGGAAGAGCAGGGATATCTAACTGTCCGTTTAAAGGCCTTTGTGCTGCTGTGATGCTGAACTTCAGCATCTAAAAGCTGGGCTACCTTAGATGACACTGCACCTCTCTGAACTACAGTCACTCAGTTGGCAATTGGGAACACCCACTTTTCAGGGTTGTTGTGAGGACGACAAACTACAGAGAGATGGTGCTGGGACTGTTTGTGGTCAGGTCCAGGCTCGCTCTCCCTGGACTCTGCTTTCTTAGCCAAGGGGAATGGGACGACCCCTGCAGGCTCCTGGGTCAGTAGTCTTCTAGCTGAGCTCAGCCAATCCTGAGCATTCTCAGGGTTTTGGAGGGTGGAAGAAGGGAGAAGCCAATGTTTCTTTTCCTTCCTGTCTCTCGGGTTCTTGGGCAATGGCTGTATTTCTTCTGCGGTTCCAGGTCCTGACAAAAGGTCCACTCAGGGACCTACTCCTTTGGGTGATCCTAGCCCTAGGCTCCAGTGGCGTCACCTCTTCTTCAGTCCCTCCAATCTAGGGAGGGAGCGGTTTCCAGCCTCTGGATTATATCACTGTCACCCTGGTTGGCTTGTCAGTTCTTCTGTCACTTGTAATAATCTGGGTTCTCAGGAGAAATAGGACCAGTTAAATATATATATATATATATATATATATATGTATGTATGTATGTATGTATGTATATATATGTATATATATATATGTATGTAAATATATACAAATATGTATCATCAAGCTATGTATATATGTACATAATCATATCTATATATCCATATATATAAAACTAAAAACTACATGAACAAATGAATGAACTATATAGAATGGTTCAGGTGACTATGGAAGCTGCAAGTCTGTAGTTGGCAAGCTGAGACCTGGGAGGGCTGACTATATAGTTCCAGCATGAGTCTGAGTCCTATGGCAAGAGAAAACCCATCTCCCAGCTCAAAGACAGGCAGGGAGAAAACAGCTCTCCCACCTGCCACCTTTTTGTCCCCTTTGGGTTTTAAGCGATTGCTGGAGGCCTGCCACTTGTTGGGGAGGGCCACCTGATTTGCTCAGTCTTCTGATTCAAATGTTAATTATATCTAGAAACTTCCTCACAGAGACACTTGGAATAATGCTTATCCAGACACCATGCACCAGTCAAGATGGCAGATAAGATAACCCTCATACTTGAATGACCAGTTCTTTGCATTAATTTTTTTAAAGATTTTATTTATTTATTTATTTGTTTGTTTGTTTGTTTGTTTGTTTATTTATTTATACAAGCACTGGGTACAGTCAGAATCGCGGGAGAGTGAGAGAATTCACCAGAGCCAGAGTGGGGAGCAGAGCAGGCAGAAGGACCAAAGTACACTGCTGAGGGGAGCAGCGGGTGGCAGGAGAGGTCTGTGCACCATGTGGGACCCTCCTCAGGTGGCTGGGGAGCAGCCGGGTATTGAACTGGCGCCACAGAGGCTGTGGGCAGCTTCGCAACCCAGTGCTCAACCGCTGCGCCACCGGGGAGGCCCCTCTTTGCATTAATTTTAAGTGATTTCTGTTTCCCTGGCTGGGCCCTGACCAAAGTAGGATAGAAGAAAGTTTGGCTTTCTTTCATCTTGGTATTCAGCTTTGGGTGGTTCAGTGTGATTTCTGGAATCTATGAGATTGTTAACGACTGAATGATCAGATGAGTTATTATGTGATCTGATTACATAACAAGTAATGATATGAGAACGTATGTCTTTGTGTTTATTGATAATATCTAAATATTGAATTTCAAATATAGGTAGGCATTTTTTAAAAGATTTATTTATTTATGCATACAAGAACTGGGGTACAGGCCAGAGGTGTGGGGGGTGAGAGGATTCACCAGAGTGAGTGAGGAGCAGAACAGGCAGATGTACTGAAATACACTACTGAAGGGACCAGTGGGCTAGTCAGGAGAGGTCTGCTGGGCCATGTGGGTTCTCCCTGGCTGGGGATTGAACTCATGCTGCAGTGCCTGCGAATAGCTTTATAGGTTGCATCTTAACCCCTGCACCACCGCGTTGGTCACAGGTTGGCATTCTTGAAGTATTATAGAGTTAAATTATTTTGTTTATTTTTAAAGAAATTTATCAATTGTTTGAAGTATAAATTCTTGCAAAAGTAAAGTGGTGCAATAATTAATTTTGATTATAACAGTTAATTTTACTTAGTAAATCTTGTTAACATATTTTATTTTATTTTATTTTATTTAAATTTTCTAGAGGCATGTCTTATTTATTTATCTATTTGTTTGTTTGGTTTATACATGCACTGGGTACAGTCAGAAGCCGGGAGGGTGAGAGAATTCACCAGAGCCAGAGCAGGGAGCAGAACAGGCAGAAGGACCGAAGGACACTGCTGAGGGGAGCAGCGGGCGGCAGGAGAGGTCTGCGCACCATGTGGGACCCTCCTCCGGTGGCCGGGGAGCAGCCGGGGATCGAACCGGCGTCGCAGAGGCCGCGGGCAGCTTCGCAACCCAGCGCTCAACCGCTGCGCCACCTGGGAGGCCCTGTTAACATATTTTAAATTGACAAATAAGTAGGGTGATAGAGTAAGAGTTAATAGAGATATTGAGAATATTAGCTATATAACTTTAGGAAGACTATTACTTCCTTTCTGAGCCAACCAATGTTTATAAAATTTAAATAATAATACCCAATGGAATAATGGAAACTAGATCATATCACAATTATAATATTTGTAGAATTGTTATTATACCTGCATTTATAACATTAAGCAAAATAAACTGTAATAACTGCATTTAACTGAAATCAATGTAGAATTCTATTTAGGTCCTGAGGAAAGCGAGAAAAGATTTGGGGACTTTTTCATAGCCTAGGAAGATGGGGTAGAAATGAAATGTCACCTTGCTACCTCAGAGTAGAAGGACAACTCCAAAGTTATGAACCACACTCATGGTGATTCTGAACCCCTGTGGTAAAGGATATAGAGAATATAGAGAAAAGAAAAGCAGTGGAGAAAGGAGAGGCAACCCTGAAAGATCTTGCTTCTCTCCTGACCTCAGAAGAGAGGGAACATTAAATTAATGAACTATAGAAATGACCCTTGAAAATACAGTCTTAGTGGAGTATTAATTTAATATCATAAATTTCAGTTTTGAAGTCATGGGAGTCACCTGACTTCTGAAGTGAGCCATTAAGCTAATGTCCCAGGCTACATTCTGATTGGGCCAGTTGAGTCACAAGCCCACTTCATGCCAATCACTGAAGGGAGTGAGGGTGGGAGCCAAGATGCTGGATATTCAAAAAGTGACTGTTAAAGCATGAAAGTAACAAATAGTAATGTCATAATAGTAACAAAATTTTAAAATGCCTGAATATTTCTTTTATTCCAGAAGTAAATTCCATGACAATGTCCTTTGGGGTTAAATGCTAATTTTGACATATAGCCATTTGGCCAAAAGTGTGTGACTTGTGTTGCATTGGTAATGGCTGGTTTGCTATTCTGCATCCCCCCCTGGACCCTGATATGTATGAGGCAGGGACGGCTGTACCCCTTCTCTGACCCATTTCAGCAATGCAAATTCTACCACTAACTAAGCCCTTAATCAATTTTTGTTGAAGGAACAAAGTACAGCATGAGTTGTCTATTATTATTATCATCATCATCATCATTACCCAAGGGGCAGCTGTAAGGCAGCTGTTGGCTAGAGTCAGGGCAAACATCTGGGATGTTCACACACCCTATGTTATTAGTCAGAATGCTTTTAGCTGTAGTTGCAAAGAATAGAACAATGAACATAAAGTAGCTTAAGCAATACAGGAAATGAAAGGAATTTATTGGCACATATCTGGAATGCCTGTGACCGGAAGGGCCTTAGGTGCTGTACCCTTCCAAGTCCATGAGGTTATAAGGCCGTGCTCCACTGCTGGCCTCCTTCTATTTCAGCCTGCATCCTTTGCTGCAGCTGCTAATTCCCCCCAACGCTGACCTCTCAGAGATAGCAGACAGCTTCTTTTCCACCAAACTAACATCCTGAGCTGCATTCTGATTGGGTCAACTGGGTTACATGGCCACCTCAGGCTAATCACTGGTGTGAGTGAAAAGGGGAGTCAGCTGATTGGATTAGACATGTAGGGTCCACTAACAAGGCTCTCTGTAACCCAAGAGGGAAGGGAGAAAAGTAGTCCCGGATGTGCTAGTGTATTAGTTTTTTATTTCTTCATAATCAACCACCACACACTTAATGCTTCAAAATAACACACAGGTTCCATCGCACAGTGTCTGTGGTCAGGAGTGTGGGAGTGGGCTAGCGGTCTCCTCGCTCAGGCTCTCACCAGGCTGAACTCACCGCTGAGGCTGTGACCTTCTCTGAGCTTCTGGAACCTCTTCCAGGTGTACTGGTGATTGGTAATTTGTAGGATTAATTTCCTGTGCCATAGGATGAGGTCCCGTAACCTTGCCGGCTATGGCTAGGTGCTGCTCTCAGGTTATCGCCAGTGGCCCACCTCTTTCAAAGCATGCTGTGTGTTGCTTCCAGGCCAGCAGGCTTTGTTTTTCTGATCTCTTCCATCTCTGACCTCTAAACCCTCTTAGAAGAGATCATTGGGGCCACCCTGGTGGTGCAAGAGGTTAAGATGCAACCCATGAAGTTATCCACAGCCACTGCAGCACAAGTTCGATCCCTGGCCAGGGAGCTACTCACATGGTGCAGCAGACCTCTCCTGTCTCACCCCCTGCTCCCCCAACAGTGTATTTCAGTCCATCTGCTGTTCTGTTCCCCACTCTGTCTTTGGTGAATCCTCTCACCCCCAACACCTCTGGCCTGTACACCAGCTCTTGTATGCATAAATAAATAAATCTTAAAAAAAAAAAAAAGAGTTCACCTGATTAGGGCGATCACCCAGGAGATCACCCTGTGATTAGCTTCAAAGCCAGTATATATGAGACCATGATTACATCTGTAACATCTCTTCACCTTTGCCACATAATGTAACCTTATGAGGTGAGCAGTACCCGACTCTTTCCACAGGTTCCTCCTACGCACAAGGGGAGTGGTGTGGGAATCACGAGGGTCATCTTAGACTTGACCTTTGAATCACACAATGGGCAAGCATCTGTGTCCTCCCCATGCTTAATCCTTCTTCAGAGCCTGTCTGGGTTTCCTGACCTGCAGCTGAACTCACCTGGACAGCAGCTCTTCCCCTGGCCCCGCTTAGTGCAGATCCTCTGTACCCGGAGAGAGTGTCAGAATTTCCCAGTCTCAGTTAATTCACTGCAGGAAGAGATGTCAAACTCCTGGGCTAACTAAGGCCTTCTGAGGCCTGGACAAACATTTTCTTTCTTTTTCTTTCATTCTTTCTTTTTTTTTTAAAGATTTATTTATCCATGCATACAAGTACTGGGGTACAGGCCAGATGCACGGGAGGGTGAGAGGATTCTGTTCCCAGACAGAGCTGGGAACAGAACAGGCAGATTGACTGAAATACACTGCTAAGGGGAGCAGCGGGTGAGACAGGAAAGGTCTGCCACGCCATGTGGGATTCTTACCTGCCAGCCGGATCAAACACACACTGCAGAGACTGTGGACAGCTTCACAGTGCTGCACTCAACCACCTGCGCTACCAGGGGAGGCCCCTTTTTTTTTTTAAATATTTATTTATTTATGCATACAAGAGTGGGATACAGGCCAGAGATTTGGGGTAGTGAGAGAATTCACCAGAGACAGAGTGGGGAACAGAAAAGGCAGACTGACTGAAATACACAGCTGAGGGGAGCAGTGGGTGAGACACGAGAGGTCTGCTGTGTCATATGGGTAGCTCCCTGGCAGGCTGGGGATCTAACTTGTGCTGCAGAGGCTGTGGATTGCTTCATAGTGTGGTGCTTAACCCCTTGCACCACCAGGGAGGCCCACTTTTTCTTTCTTTCTTTTTTTTACAGATTTACCTATCTATGCATACAAGAACTGGGGTACAGGCCAGAAGTGCGGGGGGTGGGAGGATTCACCAGAGACAGAGTGGGGAGCAGAACAGGCAGACTGACTGAAATACACTGCTGAGGGGAGCAGTAGGTGAGACAGGAGAGGTCTGCTGTGCCATGTGGGTAGTTTCCTGGCCTGCAGACAGCTCCATAGTGCTATGCTTTAACGCTTGCGCCACCAGGGATGCTCCTGGACTAACGTTTTCAAAGAAAACTGATGTCCTTATTTGGAGTTTACTGTGTGCCAAGTCTTGTACTGTGTATCTTTCCTCCATTATCTCATTGAACCATCCTAACAATCAATGAAACTGGTACTATCCACATTACTATTTTATAAAAAAAAATGAAAATGGGCTCCTACTGGCTAAATGATTTGCCC
The DNA here is from genome assembly GCF_964194135.1 of Talpa europaea. Taxonomy (NCBI): domain Eukaryota; kingdom Metazoa; phylum Chordata; class Mammalia; order Eulipotyphla; family Talpidae; genus Talpa; species Talpa europaea. Next base: position 30,712,254 of record NC_140084.1, read on the forward strand.
GGCAGGTGGGAGAGCTGGGACTTGAATTCCAGTCTTGCTGTTTAAATGGCACATGCATGCTCTTAACCAGTCTGGTAGTCCTTCTCCCAGAATGTTCCCAGAATATCTCCCAGAATGTTCCAGATCATGCAATCCAGCTTCCACATTTTGCTGATGGTGAAGGGGGAGGCATAGATTCAACACCCCACCCAGGTCACTGATACTATTGGTTTCATTTCAAATCTGAGCTTGGGACTTGTGGGCCTGTGTGAGAGGCTGGGGAACAGTGTCCTCTCTGTCCCTGGGACTGCCATGCGTGGGATCTGTTGGGATAGATCTTGTTGGCTTTGGCAAGTTCTCCACAAGGGAAATACAGAAAAATGATCCATTTAATGCTAGTTGGAAAGGAAAATGCTGGTTGCTTTTTTAATTTACCTGTGAAATGGCTGTTGCGGGGCATGAGCTCCAGACAGCAGATCCTGGGGCTGAGAGCCAGGCACTTTGGTGTCGGATTCCTGCTCTGGATAACACAGGGCATTCATTCCAGAAGCTGCCCTGATGTTCCCTGCTGAAATAACTTTGCAAAGCTGAGCATCGTCAAGCACACTGAGGTGTGGGCTCCTTGCTTCAAGGCATTTTAATTACTCAGTGAACGGGCAGCAGGGGAGGCAGGGCCAGGCAGAGAGGACATCAGCAGTTTGGCTGGAATGAAATGGCCCAGATATTGTTGCTACCTCCAGCGCTTTCTGCTCTGTGTCCAGCAGACACTCCTGGGCGGTGCTGCCCAGTAGAAACACAGTGAGTGCGGGATATGCCGTGGAACATTTTTTAGCAGCCCCATTAAAAAAGGAAAAGGAAATCAGTCAACTCTATTTTAATAATCTATTTTACTTAACTCAATATATTCAAAAGATTATCATTTCAACCTGGAATCAGTATGAAAACGGCTAATGAATATTTTATATTCTTTTTATTGTACTAAGATTTGGAAATCCAGGGTGCATTTATGCATATGGCCCATCTCAGTTCAGACTCGTCACATTTCAAGGGCTCTATAGCACAGCTTCTCTCAGCCTGTGGTCCAGCTCTTGCAATCATCCTCTTCTGCTCAAAGACCTCAGTATCTCCCCACTGCCCGATCTGTTGGAGCTAGCTATTTATTACAGTGATTTGTGTTTCTGCCTTCCTCACTCTCCAACACTAAGAGTTTTTATGGGGCCTAGCAGGGCACTGATTATATCCCAGTGTGAAGTTCCAGGAGCCACGTTAATTGTATTTTCTACCAGCCCTGGAGAAATCTTCCTGGGATGCATGAATGCATCAGGCATTGTGTTAAACACTTTACGTAATTTTCTAATTTAATCCTCAGTGCAACCCAAGAGACAGGTATTTAGTCTCCATTTTATGGGTGGAAAATGGAGATTCTGAGAGCCTGCCCCGAACCCAGATCTGTTGGATTCCAAGTTGTTCTTTCAGCTGTGTTGTGCCGAGCTGGGCAACTTAGCTGGACACGTGCCACATTCTCAGAAAACATGTATTACCTGTTTTGAACTGAGACCTCTGTTTCTTTTGGCTCTTTCTGGGGTTAAGCAGTAGGTCTGGGGAGTTGGAGGTGGGGTGGCGGGAGGCGCTGGGCTTCTATTCGCTCCTGTGTCCTTTGCCATCATTGGGATGTACTGTCAGTGCAGCCCCGAGAGACTAACTGAGGCCTCTTTGGGACCAGGGTCCAGCAGAACCAGTGCAGGGGTAAGAGGATTCACATGAGACAGAATGGGGAGCAGAACAGGTGGATCTACTGAAATACACTGCTGAGGGGAGCAGAGGGCAAGACAGGAGAGGTCTGCTGCACTATGTGGGTCACTTCCCTGGCTGGGATGGAACTTAGACTATCATGGTGATAGTGCTGAGACTTAACCCCTATGACACCAGGGAGGCCCAGAACCAGTGCTCTGGGCAGTTAAAGGGGGTGGGGGAGGCACAGGAAGGGCAGATTGGGAATGGTAGGGAGTGTGAGGGCTGGGGCAGGGGGTGGAGGTGGGGATAATTCAGAAGAGAGGCCTCCTCTGACAGTGCTTGTGGGCGAGATCAACACACTCATGGCCCCACCCCTCCCCGCGCTCCAGGCTGGTAACTGGTGCTCTGGGATTTGGGCTTCCCCAGCCACTGCTGCTGCTGTGATGCCTGACTCACACTTGCTGAATGCCAGAGAATGTATGTGATGCCTCGCCTTGGTACCTTGCTGAGAGGACAATAAAAATAAAGATGAGCTACTAATAAAATGTCAAAAGAAAATGTCAATTAGGATTACCCCAAAAAGAGGCCAATATTATTGTATGTTCTCTCAGTGAATTCCCTCTAATTAGTCAAATAAATAGGCAGCCCTCCCACTTGGGTGTGTGTTTGTTTGCTTTAAAACATTGTAATTACATCCCCCGCTTTGGAAAGTTCTGGGAACCGGAATCTGCACACTTGGCTTTGGCTAAGAGACTTTAGCCAGAGCTTTGGCTGAGACGAAACCCCCTGCTGTGGCAGTTACTGGGGTAGGCAGGCAGTGTGGTCCTTGCCCTCACGCAAGCACCCCCGTTTGCTCCCTAGGGCCTGCTGGCATCAAACCAACTCCATCTTATCCAGTGGAAAGGAACTGAGGGAAGGAGCCTGGAGAGGTGTGTTCGGCATGACCTTGTGCAACCTCCTCACCAATCCCTGGCTCAGCTGCCTCTTTGATGAAACCAGGAGGGAGGTCCAGCAGCTCTCAGCCCCTAGCAAGGCCTGTTTCCCCCAGGACTCCCCCTTCCCACCAGCTTAGCCTCAAGTCCTTCTTCCTGCAAGGAAACATTGGAAATTCAATCTGTATTTAGTTCTATCTATTTCTGTGTATGTTTGACTGTATTTGTATAAATACTGATACAGTGGTCAGTGATGTGTCCTGAAAAGCCTTTTTTCTAAAAAATCTGTGATTGAAAAAAAGAGGTGGAGACAGCTAATTTGAGGAATGAGGACCACAGAGTTGAAACAAAGGGGAGTGGGAAGAGCTGCTTTAGGGTCCTGGTTCTCCTTCTTGCTAAGTGCATTGCTCTGGGTGAGATTGTGGTCTGGGTGCTCCATCTCAGGGAGGCAGCTCCGTGGGCTGGATTACATGATGCAGGTAAACCTCATCCTCTTTGTAACAAAGGAGCAGACCGGTGGGTGGGGGCTTTGCACCAAGGGTGCCTGCCTGACCTAGGCATGTGCTGGCCTTACACACTCGCTCAGGATTAATCACAAAGCTCCAGAAAGTGAGAATTATTACCCCCACCAACAGTTCAAGAGAGGACTTCAGGGAAGTTCACGGCCATGGGCACATCAAGGCCACCCAGCAAGTGTGTTAGTTAGTGTCCAGTTCTGAGCCCAAGCTCAGTATCTTACCACCATGACCGTGTTGCCTGATCCTAAAGCGTTCACGCCGCATGCAGTAAGTCTCCCTATCTTGTTGCCAGCCTACAATAGATTTGCTCATTTAAGATGCCATTGACCTTAGCTAATAAAAGGAATCGGGATCCAAGGAGTCTGTTTAATTCATTATTAAAGATGATTTCCTGTTATTATCTTCCCTGTAGCAAAATTAGCTGTTAACTCTCCTGTTAGCATAACCCAGCCAGTATTACTAGGAAATTAAGAAAAAAAAAAAAAAAAAAACAGTTCAGTGATATGTGAGCTGAGCTCAGGGAATTCCCATCATTGGTGCATATTAACATTATGCCTTAGATGTTGAGGAAATGTTCTGTTAAGTGGAAAAAGAATTGCAGAAATTTTACTTTCAAAAGTCAAGTTAAAAGTTACTTTTTTTTCCCAAGTCAAATTAATTTTTGTCTCAGGGCAAGAAAAAGTAAATTAAAAATCACGCGCTGCCACCTCCTCCCAGGCCTGGTTCCTCCTGAGTCTCCATCCCTCTTGGCTGCGGTTTCAGGTTTCTCTAGCCCACTTTGTGCCTCCAAAGACACCTTGCCACAGGGGCTTCTGCTCCTGGAGCCCCAACTGTGGCTGGGTGGGGCAGCCCACCCTCCCGCAGCCCACCCTCCCCGCTACCTGCTTACCCTTGCAGGTCTTTCCTTCTGGGAGTTGTTAGGCTGATGATGGGGAGCAAGAACTGAGTTCCTGGTGGCACTAAGATGTGGGGTGGGCGCAACATCTGGACATGGGGTTGCTGGGTCACTGACCAGTCTGCCCTCTGCTGGGCAGTGAGATGCCCATGAAGCTGGGAATGGGCGTGGGGGACGTGGGGAGCTCCTAACAAAAGGAGCAGGCCATGGGCAAATGCCTGTAGGTGGGAGGAACCTACATTCCTTACAGGCATGAGCTCACCTGTCTGCAGTCACCTGGGTCACATGTGCTCCTATGTGTGTGCTCACACACGTTGGCCAGGGAGCCACTGAACTTGGGCTAGAGGGTGTGGGGTAGAGTGCTAGTTCCACTCTACAAAGTCCTGGGGCCTCAAGCAAATCAAATAACTGCTTCAGTCATTGATTCCTTCCCCTGGAAGGTAAAAAATTTGCCATCTTTGGGGTTGCGGGTGGTAACACTCAGGGGACTTCCCTGTTACAGAACTCCAAGGCCTCAGAATAGCCAGAGGAGATGATGGCTGAGGAGGAACAGAGGAAGGGCTGAGGCTTACTGCATTCTAGAAACCCGACAGGGCTCAGGACATACCTGTCGTCGGCTCAAGGGTGTTTGTGGCTCCGTAATTCCCAAGAATATAGTGTTAGAATAATCATACAGCTGGGGACCTTGGGAAGGCTGGCAGGTGACCCATTTGTCCTGGTGTGTCCATACCTTTCCTGATTTTACCAGTGAAGCCCTGGGAGCCCCCCCACCCCCCAGAAAACTGATCCTCCTGGTTTTTAATGGTGACAGGCAAGTGCCAGAGATTGTGGCTCCGTGTCTTATAACTGGGGTGTGGTTGAACTATTTTTGATGTGAACCCAATGAATTTAGGGGAAAGATAGAATCCAGCTTGGCTCCTGCTAGAGCAGGATCAGATTCCACAAGTGAGCACTGGAAGAGATGGTATTGCCCTGGGCTCATTTCACCCGTTGGTGTCTGACTTATGATTCTTCTCTGTTAACTCCATTATCTTTAATTTGCAAGAATGCAGCCAACAAGGAAGCCTCTGGATACTTTCTCTTTAATGAAACACAATTTGATTACAAATCATCAGAGTCCCCCAGTGGACAGCCTTTTCTGGAGGGTTGTGGCCTGTCATGGATGGTCAGTTGCTTCAGCACCATCTCTGCCCTCTGGGGGAAGTGGAGGATGCTGAAATCCCTCTCCAGGGCTGGTCCCAGCTCCCAGGTAGCCCATTTGTGGCAGTTGTTGAAAACACTCTCGACCTGTGGGGGTGGGGTATTGTTTTTGGGTCCATGGATGTGTGAAATGATAGAAAATAAACATATCCCTCTCGACCCCCAGTTCCTGGCACAGAGACCCAAAGACCCTTGTAACTTTCTAAGTGGTAAGAGCACCAGGAACATCTTTTGTTCTAATATTTGGTCTTTGACCCAGTTCCCGACACAGAGACCCTAAAGCCCTTGAAATTTCCTAGGTAATGAAGAGTCTTTTGTTCTAAGGAGGCCACTGTTGGTGGGCTCCTGGGGAGCTATTCACCAGTAAGACCAAGCCATGATGAGACGTTTGGAACTTTCAGCACCCCCCCACCCCCATTTCTGAGTAGGGGAGAGGAGCTGGTGATTGAGTTATTGGTTGTTCATGATTTATGACTATGTAATAAAGCCTACATAAGAATCCTCGAAGTGTGGGGTTTGGAGAGCTTTCATATTTGGGGTGGCGTACTGCAAGGGGTCAGAAGCTCCTAACCTCAGGACCCTTCCAGACCTCACCCTGTATATCTCCTCACCTGGCTGTTCACATGTATTCTTTATCATATCCTTTATAATAAACTGGTAAACATAAGTCATATGTGTTTCCATGAGCCATTTTAACAGATTATTGAACTCAAGAAGGGGTGTTGGAACCTCACTTTATGACCAGTTGACCAGAAGTACAGTGATGACCTCGTCTTGTATTGACGTCTGGAGTGGAGGAGGCTCTGTGAGCCCTTACCTAGCAGGACATGCTGACTCCTGGCAGACAGGGTCGGGGTGGAGCTGAATTGCAGGACAGTCAACTGGCGATGGGGAATTGCCTGGTGTGTGGAAAACCCACCTGCCTGGTGGCAGAAGTGTTGTGAGTGGGTAGTGTGAGAATAGAGGGGAAATGCATGAGTGTTTTTCCAACTCAGATTGTATAACAGTAAATTCAAAATTACCTTTGGGGTGGGGGTCAGACAGAGGTGGGTAGCACATGGCTCCACCCCAACCCTCAGCTTCTTGCAGAAAATATTCTGGTTGCTGGAAACACCCCAGATCTATACACAAGTGCATGGAAATAGCTATTTCATGTCACTAGTATTTGGCAATGCAAAGGTCAGAAAATTTCCATCAAGATAGATAATGGACAGGGGTGGAAGTTGAGATGAGCCTCCTGATGCAAGTGAGGGATACTGGCTGGAGTTCTGCTCCCTTAAACATAAGCATGGTGTTTGTTCTCACGGTTCTTCCAAGCAGTTGCCCCTCTTCCCCAGCATGCATCCTCTCCCCGACTGCTTCCACGCAACATCCGGTGGTGTCTATGGTTTCTCTCCTTCTGTCCTTGTTTGAAAACAGCATCAAAGCAAAACTCTTTTCTCTGACTGTGAATTCCTTGGGGGTGCCCCACGGTCCTCTCCCTCTCTGCCTTTTCTTCCCTATTGCTCTTACTCTCACTAGGACTCATTTCCCAGGGGAGGTCACACAGGGATCACTTACTTTGCAGGGTTAGGTGTTGCCTATGTTGAGGGTCACCCAGAGCAGATCTCTGTCCCCCACAAGCCTTCCAGCCCTTCTGCTGAATATTTAAGAGGTGCCGGGCTGCTGGGTACAGGAAGGGAGGAGACACTTAAAAAGAGGTGCTTTGCCACTTGGGGGCAGGTCATGATAAGAGAACCAAAAGACTTGAATTTGTTTCTGCTTCTGACTTGCTGAGGATTCTGGGTTGCTCCATGGGACTCATTTTCCCCGTAGGAAAATTAAGGTGTCGGGGTAAAGAAACTGTAAAGTCTGTTTCCAGCTGTAAAGGAAGAGGAACACAACCATCTCATAGGGCCCCACTTGAGGCCAGACCTTCATCCTCAATGTAACCTTTCAAGGAGAGCATTATTTTCCCGACTTAACAGATGGGCTGCCCAGGACTCTGAGAGGTTAATACCGTCTCAGTGAAAAAAATTGTATAAAGTCCGAGACCGTGTTTGGATTTTTCTGACTCTGCAGCCCATTTTTCAAATTCCAGAGATTTTTCTAACTCTAGTTTTCAAATAATGGTAACAGTTAGGTGTCATTCTGAGAAAAGTTTATTTTCCTACCTCCATTGGCACAAAGTCGTCCATGTCATGGAGATCTTTTCTTTCAAAAAATTTCCAAAGGACAAGAAATATATTATGTCCTCAATTTTGGCAACTTCACACAGTAACCTTAACAGCCTCTTGGCTTCTGTCTTCCAAGGACGCATGTCAAGCAGGCATGACGTGGTCTGCCCGTGAGGCCACATTTTAATGGAAGAACCACACACCCTCTGTCTCCATGGGCTTTTGCCCTGTCCTTGGATTTCTGGAGGTCACTGGCTTCGCAGGGTCCCCCCCACCATCCTGCCTCTGACCACCCCTACTCCTTCCTCCCTAGCTGCAAACCCCGATTCTATTAGCACAGCCAACAGGCTCCTCTGGGGCTTTCAAGCTTGCTGGCAATTTGGATGTCAGTAGCTGGAAAAATCAAGCTTAATATTTAATGACACTACAAAGTCATCCTGTTCTCTTTTCATTCCAGATAGAATTAAAAGTCCAAACTCTCTCCAGGAGACTTCCCCAAGGACATGGGGGGAAGTTGGTCTGGGAGCCACAATAGGTTAGTGGGTAAGTCAACAATTTTGGGTTCTAATTTTGACATGGAAGCCAATTAGCTGATGACTTGGGCAAGGCTCACCGTCTTTGGCTTTACTTCTGGTGTGAAGAAATGATTGCTCAGCCTGTAGGTGCTCCTGTTGAGGAACTATGGTATCTTTAAAGCAAGGTGAGCTTCTGGGGATGTCTCTATGCCCCACACAGACTTCAAAGTGGTCAGTGTTTTGAGGGGAGGGGTCAGAAGAGCATGGCATGCCCTGGAGAGCAGGCAAGGAAGTCTGGGCAAAGAGACCAGGCCTCTTGGCAGTACCCACAGAGATGTGAGGTCACCGGGCCTGGGCTCTGGGTTGAGCTTTGGGCATGTGGAAGGAGACACAGTGCTGGTGATGTGAGGGGAGCCAGCCTTCATTGCTGGAAATGTAGGGTTGTTTGTTTGTTTGTTTTTTTTTTTAAGATTTATTTACTTATGCATATAAGAACTAGGGTATAGGCCAAAGGTGCAGGGGGCAGGCAAGAGGATTCACCAGAGACAGAGTGGGGAACAGAATAGGCAGATCCACTGAAACACACTGCTGAGGGAAGCAGCAGGCGAGACAGGAGAGAGGTCTGCTGCATCATGTGGGTCAGCTCCCTGGCCAGCCTGGGAATAAAGCCTGACAGTGATGTCTTAAACTCCTGCACCACCAGGGAGGCCCTGGAACTGTAGGTTAGATGTTCAAGGGTGGCCCTAGGCTCAGTACCACCAGGCACACATCTGTCCTGTTGCCTCATTTCCCCAGCATCTACCTTTGTCCTTACACTGCAGGTGTGAGCAGAAGCCACTTCTCAAATGTGGGCATCTCTTCACAAGCCTCCAGGGGTGGATTTTTTTTTTTTTTTTTGAATGAGAGTCTGCCTAAGCTGGAGGTAAAAGGCAGACTGAGAGGGAGGTGTGGACAGGAGTGAGTATGGTGACAGTGTCCACTATGTCAGAAGGTGTATTGGAAGGAAACCTGGCAAAAGCCTGTCTTAGGGTTTGGCGATGTAGGAGAGCAAAGGAACCCCTAGACATGGATGAGTGCACCTTGATACTCACAAAAGAAGTCACTATTTACTCCCTATAGTATTTCTCTAGAGAAGCCGGCCATGTTATATTTGGACCCAGAGAGTCTGTCTTGTTTCCTGCCTTTATTACCAGATTTGAAGTTTTCTGGAAGATCCCAACTGATATGGCATGTACTGGTTTGATAGAAAGAGATTCCCCCTTAATCTTGGAAGAAATTTTGGAGTGACTTAGAAATAAACAAGACTAATGTAATCAAGACGTTGGAACACACAGACATTTAATTACACGGGAGCTGGGAATTCTACATTATGACATTTTATGGGAAATCATCCCTCCAATGGGAAACTGCAGGGAAGAACATTGTTAAAGATAGATGCTGTGTTCTGTCAGTTTTCTCTTAGGATTTCATGATCTTCACAAGCAGAAGTAGCGATATTATGTCATGATTTTCTTTGAATATTTTCCCATGGCGTGTTTTCTGGCCTGAGTCAACCCCTTCAAAATCTCATAGTAAAGAAACAATGAATGATGTTTTCCTTGTCAGCTTTCTAAGTTAAACCCAGAAGTCATAAAAGATAATATTAGTAAAGAAACAATGAATGATGTTTTCCTTGTCAGCTTTCTAAGTTAAACCCAGAAGTCATAAAAGATAATATTAATAAATTGAAGTAAAATGGACTGAGCTAAATACCATAAACAAGAGCAAAAGACAAATATCCAATGGGAAAGATGCTTGTGTGCTCTGTCACAGAGGAAAGACTGCTTTCTCCAATATGTAAAGAGCTCCTGCAGATCAGTAGCAAGGACTGTGAGTCCAATAAGAAATGGGGAAAGTATATAAATGGAGTCCACAGAGGAGAAACTTAGAACTTCTTATCTACACATAGGAAAATTTGCTGAGTCTCACCAATAACAAATGAAAACAAAAACTACATAATCTTTTTTATTTTTCAGATTTGTAAAGATCAAAAAGTTTGAAAATCTCAAGGTAGTGAAGTGTGTGTGTGTGTGTGTGTGTGTGAGAGAGAGAGACAGACAGACAGACAGACAGAAAGGTGGTCATGGTTTACTATGGCTTCATTGGGGGATCAATTGGTAACACATTTCTCACTCATGAGTCAAAATTGTGACTATCACATTACAAATGACAAAGGTTCTCCACATATCTTGGTTTCCTAAATGGTATTTGTATTGAGGTAACACTGTGTAAATTTTAGGAGTGCAGCTTCACACCTTTTCAAATGTGATACCTTACACCCTCACAGTCAAATTCCCCAATCCTCCACCACTTTTGACTCACCTGCTGTACCTGTCTCTCCCTCCCCCACCCCTCCCCTCTGATAACAGTACTTGTCAGAAATCAAGCTGTGGTTTTATTCATTTGTTTTATGTCTTTATCTTCCACATATGAATGAAATCATCTGGCATTTGTCTTTCTCCTTCTGACTTATTTCACTTAACAGCATCCTCTCCAGTTCTGTCCATGTTGCAAATGGCAAGAGTTTATCTTTTATTATAGCTGAGTAGTATTCCATGATGTATATGCCACATCTTCTTTATCCACTCATCCATCTGCGGGCACCTGTGCCTGTGTCTTGGCTACTGCAGTCAGTGTCGCAATAAACCTAGGGGAGCATTTATCTCTCCAGATGGTTGATAGCACAGAACAGGATCTCATGGAAGCGGTTCTTCTATTACATCATTGAACAATTTTACAGGGACACAATCTGAAAAACCCTGATCAGTATGTCAAAAGTGCAGAAATGGGGCCTCCCCTGGTGGCACAGTGGTTGAGTGCTGGGCTGCAAAACTGCCTGCAGCCTCTGCGGCACCGGTTTGATTCCCAACCGCTGGCGAGGGTCCCACATGGCATGACAGATGTAGGGCCAGGACTGGCCACAGTGCAGGTTTTCTAAGATCCAGCAGACCAGGTAAAGGAGGAGTCAGAGTACTCAGTGGTTTTTTGCAGGTCTTTTATTGAGGTTCACCAGGCATATGGCAGGCAGGGGTGCTGGGGGGACGGGAGACTGCCAGGCCTCCCAGCCCCCAGCAAGTCTCCACTCTATCTGGGCTCTCCGGCGTTCTCTCTGCTTCTCTGCTCTTCTGTTCATTTTGCTGCTTCTCGGCTTCTCTTTCAGCTTCTTCTGTTCTTCTTGGCTTCTCCTGGCGTCCCTGTGATGCCGCCCTTAAAAGCAGTCTTAGCCCAGGTGAATCCCATCTACCTATGCCCACACCATATTCCAGGTGCCCGCCATCAGGCATGCATTCGGGACCGCAAGGATCCATCATCTATCCTGATGGCAGGAGAGTAGAAAAGCCTGATACCTTTTACCTTACCCTACAACAGACCTCTCTTGCCTCCCGCTGCCCCCGTCAGCCGTGTATTTCGTCAGTCTGCCTGTTCTGCTCCCTGCTCTGGATCTGGTGAATTCTCTCACCCTCCTGCGCTTCTGACTGTACCCAGTGCTTGTATAAATAAATAAATCCTTAAAAAAAAAAGTTCAGAAATGGCAGAAGTAAAACCAGTGAGTCACTGAAGTGTGGTAATTAGTAAGAATTTACCGTGCACAGAGCAAAGGGACAGATTGCAAACCATGAGCAGTCAAATCAAATCATGGAAGGAAGCCCCCTGCATACTGTTACATAGTGCACTGCCTCTCGTGAGAAGGCAGGGGATTGCTCTTTACGGTGATTAGTTAAAATACTAGAATTTTCTGAAATGACAGAAACTGTGATTTCCAGAGGCATAAACGAGAAATGGCCCAGGTCAGGTTAGTCTTGCAGCTAAGCTCAATTACCCGTTGCTTGTGTGATTAAACTGGTTTTGTCTCCTCAGGGAATTTTCAATGCTGGTATCTGTTTGTGTTCGGTCTTACCAGGTGTAACGCATTACGCAGTGAGCCTGCTTTTGAGAGGAACTGAGGCTTAGCAGGTTGTGCTGGAGAGACGTTCATTACTTTAGAAAGAGCAATTTTCGCTCAAGCCTCCACCTTCCTGTTCTGCACTCAGAAATGTGTTTCAGCGAGGAGTATAAATGCTGGAGCTGCCAAAGTGATTCAAAATCCAGGGGAACCGCCTGGGGATGGATTCTGCTCTCTGTGGCCGGGACAAGTGGATGGCAGGCCTTCCTTTCCCCAGGAGCTTCCCTGGCGTACGATGAGAGGCCAGAGACTTACCACGAAATATTAATTAGGATCCATGTGACATTTGGCGACAATCTGCTCAAGAAACCCTGCACAGGACACGTTTGCACTCTGGGCTCTGGGGTCCTCTCGCCTGACTCCACGCGCCTCTGTGGAATTCTCTGGCAGCTCCTCTCCAAATGTGTGGAAAATCTGTCTCCAGTTCTCCTCCTTTGCTTCAAGGTGGACCAGGTGACTCCCCACACTGCCCTGAGGAGCACTAATGACCTGTGTGCTGCTGAGCGGCTGCCCTGGCAGGAAGCAGCACAGAGCCTCCCCTCTTTCAGAAGCAGGCAGGTAAGTAACACAAGCAAGGTGAATAAACGGCAGGCAGGGTGAGGCTGCATGGCTGCCTGCTTCCCTCACCACTGCCCTGGTGACCATGGGCAGGGCAGTCAGGGCTAGTTGGGGTTCCATGTGTCAGTAATCCCATGATGCTGGTGAAGCTCAGTGAGGTAGAGTGAGTCACCCCAGGTCACACAGCAGCAAGGGTCAGAGCCAGGAGTGGAACTTGATCTGCCTTTCACCCAAAATAGTGCTTTTTGCATCATGCCATTCTCACTCTGTGGTGACATTGACATGTAATAATAATAAAGCAACTGTTCCTGTGCTTGGCTTTCTCTCTAACATGCCAGGACAGATTGTATCTTCTGCCTAGGACAGTGATCTTCAACCTTGGATGTGCATTGAAGACACTGGAGAAAGCTTAAAAAAAAAAAAAAAAACACCCAATAGGGCCTCCCCTGTGGCAAAGTGGGTTGAGCGCAGCGCTGTGAAGCTGTCCAAAGACTCTGCGGCGTGAATTCCATTCCTGGCCAGTCAGGGAGATTCCCACATGGTGTGGCAGACCTCTCCTGTCATGCCTATTGCTCCTGTTAGCAGTGTATTTCAGTAGATCTGCCTGTTCTGCTCTCCACTCTGTCTCTGGTGAATCCTCTCACCCTCCCATGCCTCTGGCCTGTACCCCAGCTCTTGTATAAAAATAAATGAATCTTTAAAAAAAAAGCCAATACCTGGATCTCCCTCCACAGATAGGGGTTTATTTGTGATGTTTATGAAGCTCCCCAAGTGATTCATGGTTGAGAGCTACATAGGCTGGGATATCCCAAGGTTGGGATGACCTTATATATCAGATGCTTTTGACAACAAGGGGGTGGGAGAGGCACCATTAGCCATGACTGTGCATACCCAGGGCAGCACTGGGTGGCTGGCATGCCCCCTCACTGCGTTTTGTCCTCGAGAGACCCCTGGAATTGTCTTCCAGGAGAACATGGGCATTGTTTCTGTTTTCTATGTGGCTGCAAACCTCAGCACTTTCACTGCCTGCCAGAGGATTGTAGGAAGGTGTCATGGATCTGATTTTGAGTTCTGTTTCCCACAGCCCCACTTTTACCTCTTCATGTACCCTCCCTGCTTTCTCCCTTTGAGAAGGGGAGGGATTTCCTGCTCCAGTCATTCTCACCCTCTGACTCTCTTCTGAATGCTGGAGAGTCTTGCCTGGAGGACACCTCCATTCTGTAGTCTGAGTCTGTCAGTCTCTGTGGGACTGACCCCCCCGGGGCATCCGGGCATGGTGGGCAGTGAGCTGGGGATTTGGACTCAGCAACCTCATCAGAGCCTCAGTTTCCTCCATCAGTAAAATGTGCATTGACTCACAGCCTCAAATGTAGCGGCTTTGTGAGACCCTCTTACCAACACAGTTGGGGGCACCTCCGGCAGCAGAGAGCAGAGTGCAGCTCCTACGCTTTCATGGAGGAGATAGGCCTTTCCATGGGCTGTAGTTTTCTCTGCCAGTAGCATATCCCTCCTGGGTGACAATCCCTTAGTCCTCTTAGAAGTGACAGGTGGTCATCCTGATGCAGTTACCAATGACTGGTCTCTCAGATAAGCATTAACAAATTTGTCTTTCCCATATTTCTTGCAATTCCACACTTGTTTGACAGATTTGTCTTGTTGCATTCCAAGGAAAACTGCAGTTGTTGAAAAAAAGCAAGCTGGCACCCACCAGTCTCCGTGCTGACCCTTTCCCCCTCCCTTTTGCAGACCCTTGCCCATCTTCCCCCTTTGTGTAAATACCCCTGCATTCTGCAAAAGAGCAGGATGGTTGTCTTTCAGACATGAGTCTGCTGCCCTCCTCATTTGTCGACAAATTATACCACTTTCCTTTTTCTCCAACTGTTTCCTTTTATTGGCTGAGGGAAACTGAGGCTAGTGTTCAGTATCAGTCCTGCACTGTCTAGGAAGAAAACATGGCTCTTCCACACCTACATGACACTTGGAATAAATGGAGTCCATTTTAAATATTAATTTTGCCTTTTACATTGTGTTCTTTGAGCAGTGACATAAGCTGAGAGCATACTTGCGTATTTTGTAGGTGGACAGAAGGACTATGTGTCCAAACTCTCACAGCAACATTGGAGCCTTCAAGGAGGGAAAGAGGATGGCATTTAATGGGAATCTTGGTGCCAGTTGCCTTTGCTTTATTTCATTACAACCTTCCTTGACTCTGCAGAGGTTATGTTATCTCTACATCTTGCTTGAGGAAACTGAGACTCAGAGAGGTTGTATAACTTGTTTGAGACCACACAGCAAGGTGGCCAATGGGTCTGAGATTCTGATTCTTCCTGACTCCACAGGGCAAACCCCGCTCCTAGCAGAGGTGGTGTAGTGGCAGGGTGGGCACAGCGCAGGATCTCTATGACCCAAGCAAATGGGCGAAGGAGGAGTCCTGGAGCCCTCGGTGGCTTTTTCGGGCTTCTATTGAGTTTATCAGGTCCATGGCAGGCGGGGGTGCCAGGACAGGGAAGGGGGGCAGGACCCAGGCAGGCTTCCTAGCCCCTGGCAAATCTTCACTCTTCCTGAGTCTCTCTGGCACTCTCTTGTGGCCTCTACTTTGCTGATAGTTCTCTTCTGCTCTCTCACTGTTCCCTTCTGGTGGTTCTGTTCCTCTGGTGTCCCCATCATACTGCCCTTATAGACCCCATGTTGGCACAGGTGATTTTACCACGTATGCCTACACCCCACTCCAGGTGCCCGCAATCAGGCATGTATTAAGGACTACAGGGTTCCATCATCAATCCTAATGGCAGGAGGGCAGAAAAGCCTGATACTTTACTTACCCTACAGGTGGCTGTGCCCATGAGACCATGAACGTAATAAACAAATAGCTGGAAGTTTCAGAAAAATCACTGAATTGTCTTGGCCTGTCCCCATTTTTTAATATCCCCATCCTCGTGAGGATTTTCCAAGGAGATATTATGGCCAAAACATTTGGGACAATGACCTTGCGATATGCCTTCTACGTTTGCTTTCTTGCAGAAAGCAAGCATTGATGGGCCTGTGTGTTGCCCTGGGGATGTGATTGGTACCTGTGCTGTGGCTCCTGCCCTCCAGCAGCACAGGCATTGAGGAGGCAAAGGAGGGATATGCTGAGGAGGTGTGGGTAGAGGAGAGTGTTTGGAGGCTCCCAGACCCACAGCAGACAGTTTTCAACTTTTCAGCCAGTCCTGGAAGGCAGCTGGGAGGAGGTGATTTTTCAAGGTGAGTTTTGGAACAAGGTTAAGCTGCACACAGGGGAGAAGGAGCAGAGAGAGCTCATGCAAAGTGTGAAAATAGAAAAATGCCACCAGGGGCTGTAGGGCAGAAAGGGGGTGAAGGGCAGCATGTGGCTGATGGGCAGCTGGGGATCAGCTCCTTTGATTCCTGACTTCCTTTGTTCTGACTGGAATGGATGCAGTCAGCATGTTGGTCTCCTGCAATTTGCACTGCTCATGCAAAGCTGGAGCAAGGACCCTCGTCTTCTGAAACTAGGCTAAAAAGGTGAAGTGACTTCATTACTGTTGTTTGCCAGTTGCCTCCCCTCTCAGCTCCTGCTAGATTACTCAAGAAAGGCAGTTTTTACCCCACACAAAGGCCTCTTGGATCACCCCCTCTGCCATTCAGTAGAGATTCCACCTCATTTTCATCTTCAAGAGACCTTTGCTAAATTCTAAATACTTTTCTCATAAAAGAGTTTACACTCCTTAAAAAGGCCAAGTTTGGAAATAGATATTACTTATACATGTACATTTCTTTGGAAAAATAGGCCATATTTAAATTGTGAGGCTATTGTTGCAAACTAAATTTTGTTAGCATCCTACCTGTGGTTTGGTGACAGACACAGCCAGGCTTGAAAACTGTTGAATAGGAATTCTTTGATGATTAATTTGTTTTCCTTTCTCATGGTTCTGACACATAGGAGATATTTAAATTGTATTTTCCGAACTTGTGCAAAACCAATCTGAGTATCAGAGAATTGTGTGGGCAGAATTTAGAGTTTTTTAATGATGCTGTGGTGGAAGTCAAATTTGTAATTCACGGAATCAAAAACACGTGGAATTAGAAGGACTTCAGTGGTTAGGAGCCCCAGGCTTTAACTGCTGGCTGCTGGCTATGGGCCACTGGCATTATTGATAGTAGACTGACTTCAGCATGGGGACCTTCAGTGAGTGGGGACTCACTACCTAATCTCAGTGCTGATTATTCTAGTGAGCAGGTTTAATGATGTCACACAGGAAGTGTCATCCTGTGTTTCCAACCGGGCTTCAGGGCCAACATGGATTTACCCTGGACCAGGGTACCTAGGAGGCCAAAGGTTGTGCCAGAGATTCAGGTGCAGAGGAATGTGGCCTGCCTCCAAACCATGACAATGACCAGTAGCCTGCCTCAGGCTGCCCTAAGCAACAGATGTGCAAACCTTCAGGATTGGGGTCTAGCAGCAAGAAGCAGAGCCCCCAGCTCAGTCTTTCAGCAGCACAGTGTGGTTCATGCAGACATTTGCAGACCAGTTCAGCTTGGAGGGCGTCTCCTCGGTTGTGTTGGTGAAGGTCATCACTGATCCTCAGAAGGGAAAAGCTGGAGGTCAGAAGTCATGGAATCTGGCCTCCCTGGTAGCACAAGGGGTTAAGCACAGCACTATGAAGCAATCTGCAGCCTTTGCAGCGTGAGTGTGATCCCTGGCCGGCCAGGGAGCTACCCACATGGCACAGCAGACCTCTTCTGACTCGCCCGCTGCTCCCCTCAGCAGTGTGTTTCAGTCAGTCTGCCTGTTCTGTTCCCCACTCTGTTTCTGGTGAAACCTCTCACCCCTCAAACCTCTGGCTTGTACCCCAGCTTTTGTATGCATAAGTTAATAAATCTTCAAAAAAAGAAAAGAAGTCATGGAGTCTCCTGTATCGTTCATTCAACAAGCTTTTGCCTCTAAGTTCTACACAGCAAATCACAACAAAGTGATCTCCTTATAGAATGGTCATGATTACCAAAATCTAAAAAACAATTATTTAGTATCAGCTTTATTCTGTTAAATTATTTTTATTGAGGTGACATTGGTATGTGATTTCGGGGTATAGGTTCACACCTCTTCAAACCACATCTACCACCAAAGTCCCAATAATCCTCCACCATCATCCATTGGGGCCCCACATCCCCTTACTGGTAGTCTCAAGTCTGTAGTAAGATTTCAGGGTTTTTTTGGTTTAGTTTTGTCTGTTCTTTTGCTTTGTTTTTTATATTTCACATGAATGAAAACTTTTGTATTTGTCCTTCTCCTGAATTATCACTTGGCATAACCTAGAACCTTTCTAGTTTTATCTTTGCGCAAATGGCAACATTTCATCTTTTGATTATAGCTGCATAATATTCCACTGTATAGGTAGCACATCTTAACCTGTTCATCTGTCCTTGGGCACTTGGGTGGTTTCCCTAGCTTGGCTTTTGGAAATAGTTTTGCATTGAACATGGAAGTGCATATATCCCTTTGAATTAGTGTGTTTGCATTCTTTGGGGGAAGATATCTAGGAGTAGAATTGCTGGGTTGTATGGTAGGCCTATTTTTAATATTTTGAGAAAACTCCATACGGATTTCCACAGGGGCTGGACCAGTCTATGTTCCCACCACCAGTGTCTAGGGGTTCCTCTTCATGCCCTCACCGACTCTTGTTTCTGAGCTTTTTGATGTGAGCCATTCTCATGAGCATGAGACAGTGTGTCATTGTGGTTTTGGTGTGCATTTACCTGATTAGTGAAGATGAGCATTTTTTCAGGTGTCAGTGTCCATCTGTATGTAATCTTCAAATCTTCTTGCTGTTACCTGTGCAGGCGGTTGAGCACAGCGCTGTGAAGCTGTCCGCAACCTCTGCAGTGTGGGTTCAATCCTGACCAGCCGGCGAGATTCCCACATGGCGTGGCAGACCTCTCCTGTCGTGCCCGCTGCTCCCCTCAGCAGTGTATTTCAGTCAGTCTACCTGTTCTGCTCCCCGCTCTGTCTCTGGTGAATCCTCTCACCCTCCTGTGCATCTGGCCTATACCCTGGTTCTTGTATATTCATTTTAAAAAAAAAGTAAAAGCAATGACAGATGCATTTTTGGACCAAGTATTTGATTAGGGACTAAGTCTTTGATTGGGGTCAGAGGTGCTGGGTTTTGAGCCAGCCAGAGCAAGGGCTATTTTCTCATGTTGTCCTCCGGAGTCACTGGGGATGCCTGTGAACCAAGCAGAGATTCAGGGGGTCAGATGGGCCCTGACCTGTACAGTATGGATCCCCCAGGAGATGCATGATGGAGGAAGGCTGCCTTTCAGAGCACTGCCTTGACAAGACCTGGCTGTCATAGGTATGCTGCATGTCACAGACGCACTTTGGAAGATGAAAAATGTTGCACCGATGTTTGTGTGTGCATGTGTGTACGTGTATATCTGGGAACTATGTGAGCTTGCAGGATGACTCCATCCTGTCAATTGTTTGTGTTCTACCACCCGCCCTCTGTCCTGTTGCTGGTCTGCAGAGAATGGTAGAGGCTGAGAATCCTTCTCTCAAGGACTTGACAGCACTGCGAGTCATGGGAAACAAATGCCTCACACTTCCCCACTTTGGCAGCTCCATGCCTGGAGACATTCCTTGTCCTGCCCACTGTACCTTGGGAATAAACGTCGGCCCTCAGCCGAGAACATTTCATCCTCTCACCTCGTCGCATCTGGCTGTTTTATCTGCAGTGCAATTTCTCAGCTCCCAGGTCTGGGTCAGACCTCTGACCCCCCACCCCCACACACACACACAAGTGCAGAGCTCAGCCATCAGACAGTCTTGAGTAGCCAGAAACATGCCTATCTCCCCGCAGCGTAGCTGACATGAGCTACGTGGGCTCTAAAGATAGTGCCAGGGGATGTGCCTTTCTCACCTCAGTTTTCACCCCCAGGTGAGGTGGGAGCTGGAGGCACTGGCTGTGGGCTGATGTGGCAGCGGTGAAGGGGACTTCATAGGCTCCGCCCTCACCCTTACTTCCAATCTGCTTCTCCCCTGGGGCCCCTGGCATGCTGAACTCGACTCTCCTCAGGAACATTTAAGTTCTACCTGCCTCTCCCCACTTGCATCTTGCGTCGCTGGCATGGGCTAGGTGTTATGGATCGAATTGTGTCCTCTGCCAAATTCATGTTGAAATCCTAACCCCAGGGTGATGGCATTAGAAGGTGGGCCTTTGGGAGGGAGGTGATTAGGTCTTGAAGGTGGACCTTATAAATTAGTGCCCTATCAAAGAGGCCGCAGGGAACTCCCTTGTCCTCTCTACCTAGGGAAGACGAGACAACAAGGATGTCTGTAAACTGGAAATCTGGCTCTCAGCAGACACCAGATCTGATGGCACCTTGATATTGGACTCCCCAGCTCCACTGCTTTTGTTAGTCACCAGGGGGTGACATTCTATTATAGTTGCTGAGTGGACTAAGAGACTGGGTGAACTTGGGCAGGTAACCTCACTCAGCCTCAGGCCCACCTATGCCAGACAAGACTGGCTGCCCTGGAATGCATGGGAAGGTCGCTTTGCTCTAGCTTTCTGGACTCATAGCAGCTGAACTTGTCTCACTTCCTATGTGTGAGGACAGCATATGATCTTATTCCCACCCAGGGTTGATTCTTCACTGCACCTTGCTCAGAGCTGGGCATTGCAGAAGAAACCAGTGGCCAGAAGGAGACCTAAAACCTCGACCCCCCAGTGAATTAACCTGTGGGTGGGGAGGGCAAGACAGACTAGTCTGGGACAGTGGGGCCAGGCCTGTGTTCACATCTGTGTGTGCGATCATACTAGATCATCTGGTCTCAGGTCATCATAGTGTTTTCCTCCCAGTTCTTGATCCTGAGCAGTGCCCTATCCTCCATGTCAGTGACTGAGGGGTTTCCACACGCTGTGACCTCCTTCCACTCTGCCCTCTTGGACTCCTGGGGCCCACTGACTACCTGTACCTTGGAGCTGAGAGGACATTTCCCAGCTCTGAGCAAATACAGTTTAACCAGCTGGGTAGTGCAGCAGTGATTGGCTCTTCAAAGACATTTGGGGAACTGACTTGGTGTTTTAACCAATAGTCTTATTATTTTGTAAAGAGTCCTGCTTGCTGGTTAGATTAAAATGCTATTTTTTGATGCTGCATAAATGTAGCATATGTGCAATTGAGCCCAAATAAAATTACCATTTATGTTTTCATCAAATGGGAAACAAGCTGATGAGGACAGTCGAAATGCAATTTATGATTATGTAAATCAGTCTAGCTCCAGGACACTAATATGTAGATAAATGAGACTTTCATTATTGTGAATCAAGGTGCCATTAACCTTAAAATTATATATAATTGTCACAAATATTCCTTAAAATACAAAAAAGGGACCATTTTCTGCTTTGTGCTTCCTTTTTGCTTTTTACTATTGCCTCACTTTTATTTATTTTCCCCATTTTTTTGAAATACAGTTGACACAGCATTGTATATATTGAGGGTGTACAACATGACAGATTGATGCACTTACATCCTGTGACGTGATTGCCATCCTAGGTTAGTTAATACCTGCATCATCTAATTACCATTTCTTTCTGGGTTGAAAACATTTAATATCTGGTCTATTAGCAACTTGCAAGTATTTCAGCTTTCAATATAGTACAGTATTAACTATAATATCCATGTTGTACATTAGATGGCAAACCTTATTCACCATGTAATTGGAAATTTGTATCCTGTGATTGACAACTCCCCATTTCCTCAATTCTGGCATCCACCATTCTCAGCTCTGTTTTTATGTGTTTTGATGCTTTTAAATTCCACATATGTTATATCATACAATACTAGTCCTTTTCTGATTTATTTCACTTAGCATAATGTCTTCAAGCTCCATCCTTGTTGCAAATAGCAGGATTTTGTCTTCTCATTGAATAATATTCCAGAATAACATTCCATTGAATCGATATATATCTCTCAATTATGTATCAATACGTGTGTGTGTGTGTGTCTGTCACATTTCTTTGGTACATTCATCCGTAGATGGACACTTGGTTTCCCTAACTTGGCTATGGTGACTAGTGCTGCAGTGGACATGGAGGGGTGGGGAGGGCCGGGCAGAAATCTCTGTGAGATCTTGATTTTATTTCCTGTGGGTATATAACCAGAAGTGTGGCTACTGGATTGTTGGTTCCATTATTAATTTTGGGGGGGACTTCCATACTGTTTTGCATGGGCTGTACTAGTTTATATTCTTATCAAAGGTTCCCTTTTCTCCACATTCTTGCCAACACTTGTTATCTCTTGACTGATGTTTGTTAGATAATAGCTATTCTTACAGGTATAAAGTGATAGCTCTTTGTGATTATGGTTCAAATTTCTCTCATGATTAGTTGAGCACCCTTTCATTACCTATTGATAGTTTGTATGTCTTATTTGGAAAAATTGATTTTTTTTTTGCTATTGAGTTATTTGAGTTCCTTATATTTTTTGGATAATAATTCCTTTCCAAACATATTATTTGCAATTATTTTCTTCCATGCTATAGGTCACCTTTTCATTTTGTTGATTTTTTTTTTTTTTTTTGCTGTGCAGAAAATTTTAAGTTTGATGGAGTTCTATCAATTTTTTGCTTTTTGTTGCTTGTGTTTTGGGTGCACTATCTAAAAAATTGTTGGCAAGACCAATGTCAAGGAATTTTTTATACTGTGTGCTTAATTCTAGGAATTTTGTGGTTTCAGGTCTCATGCTAAAGTCTTTCATCCACTTCAAGTTAATTTTGTGAGTGGTATAAGATATGAGTCCAATTTCATCCCTCTGCATGTTATTATCTAGTTTTCCTAAAGCCATATATTGAAGAGAGTAACTATCCTTTCTTCATTAACTATTCTCAGCTCTCCGTGAAATATTAGTTGATTGTATACAGGAATTTAATTCTGGGTTCTTGATTCTGTACCATCGGTTTACATGTCTATTTTTACACCAGTGCCAATTTATTTTGATTACTCTTATTATAATTTCACATCAAAAAAGTGATGCATCTAGTTTTGTTCTTCCTCAGGATTGTTTGATTGATTCAGGTTCTTTTATGGTTACATAAGAATTTTAAGGTTGTTTTTTCAATATCTGTGAAAAATGCCATTGGAATTTTATGGATTGCATTGAATTTATATAGATGGGATTGGTGTAGTATGTTCATTTGGACAGAATTCTCCTGATTCATGAACATAGGATGTCCTTCTATTGTGTCTTCTTCAATTTCATCTAAGCCTTGTAATTTTGCAGTGTGCAGATCTTTCATATTCTTGGTTAAATTTATTCTTAAGTATTGTTTTTGATGTTACTGTGAGTTGTTTATTTTTTTTGCTGTTCAGTTAACATTTTTTTTATTTTACATTTATCAATTTTTACATTTTTTAGATAATATTTGCTTCCCCCCACTCCCTCAGATTGAGTCCCCATAGAATTTCCTTCCCCAAGGCACCTGTGCACCGTCACCACAGTCCCCTGTTCTCCTCCCTCCCTCCCTCTCACCTCTCTCCCTCCTCCTTCCCTGCAGTATGCCTCTGGTTTATAATTGTCTGTTTTTGCTTTGTTGTGTTTTGTACTGTTGTTGTTATTATTTTTTACACTGATGTCTTATTTGGTTCCCTTATATTCCTGTTATAAGTGAAACCATCCAATATTTTTCATTTTCCTTCTGGCTTATTTCACTGAGCATAATTCCTTCCAGCTCCATCCACGTTGCTGCAAATGGCATGAGTTTATCTTTTTGATTGCTGAATAATATTCCCTGGTGTATATATACCATATTTTCTTGATCCAGACATCTATTTTTGGGCATTTGGGTTGTTTCCAGGTTTTACCTACTGTAAATAGTGCTGCAATAACATAGGTGTACAGGTGCTCTTTTGAATCAATATTTTTGTGTCCTTTGGGTAGATCCCTAGTAGTGGAATTGCTGGATGGTTTAGTAGCTCCATTTTCAGTAGGCTGAGGAACCTCCAGACAGCTTTCCATAGTGGTTGGACCAGTTTGCACTCCCACCAGCAATGTAGGAGAGTTCCTTTTTCACCACCGCATCCTCGCCAACATTTGTTGTTGCTTTTTTTTTTTTTTTGAATATGTGCCATTCTTACTGGTGTAAGGTGGTATCTCAGTGTGGTTTTAATTTGCATTTCCCTGATTATAAGGGATGTTGAACATTTTTTCATATGCCTGTTAGCCATTTGCATTTCCTCTTTGGAGAAATGTCTTTTGAGTTCTTCTGCCAATTTCTTGACTGGATTGTTTATTTTGTTTTTGTTGAGCCAGTGTGAGTTCTTTGTATATCTTTGTGATCAGTCCCTTATCAGTTGAATGGAGTGCAAAGATTTTTTCCCAATCAGTGGGGTGTCTTGTTTTGGTTAATGTCTCTTTGGCTGTACAGAAGCTTTTCAGTTTGATGTAAACCCAGGTGTTTATCTTTGCCTTCACTACCACTGCTTTGGGTGATGAGTCTTTAAAGATGTTTCTGAGATGTATGTCTTGTAGTGTTTTACCTGTTTTTTTCTTCTATATATTTTATGGTTCCAAGTCTTATGTCCAGTTCTTTTATCCATTTTGAGTTGATTTTTGTGCACGATGAGAGGTAGTGGTCTAGTTTCATTTTTTTGCATGTGGAGGTCCAGTTTTCCAGACACCATACATTGTCCATGTTCCCACTGTCCATTGTGTATTCTTTGCTCCTTTGTCAAAGATTAGTTGTTCATATAAGTGTGGCTTTATTTCTGGGCTCTCTATTCGGTTCCATTGACTGTGTGTCTGTTTTTGTTCGAATAACAAACTGTTTTAATTATTATGGCTTTGTAGTTTAGCATGAAGTTTGGAAGTGTGATACCTCCTTTCTCCTTTGTTTTCATCAGTAGGGCTTTGGATATTCTTTTTTTTTTTTTTTGGTGGTTCCATATGAATTTCATCAGTATTTGTTTTACTTCTTTGAAGTATGTCATTGGGATTTTTATTGGAATATCATTTAATCTGTACATTGCTTTTTGGGAGGATGGCCATTTTAATAATGTGGATCATTCAAATCCATAAGCAGGGGATGTCATTCCATTTCTTTGTGTCTTCTTCAATTTCTTTTAACAGTTTTTTTCTTTGTGTACGTCTTTCACCTCTTTTGTTAGGTTTATTCCCAAGTATTTGATTTTTGTTGTTTATTCCCAAGTATTTGATTTATAAAAGGAATGATTTTCTTGATTTCTTCTTCTTATGATTGATTGTGTATAGGAAGCCTACTGATTTTTGTGTATTGATTTTGTATCCTGCTACTTTACTGAGCTGGTTCATTATTCTGAGTAGTTTTTCTGTAGAGTTTTTAGGGTTCTCTATGTATATTATCATATCTGGATTCCTTGTATATTTTTCTCCTGTCTTATTGCTCTGGCTAGGACCTCCAGTATTATCTTGAAGAGCAGTGGTGAGAGAGGACATCCTTGTCTTGTTCCTGATCTTAAAGGAAAGGCCTTCAGCTTTTCGCCATTGAGAGTAATGTTGGCAGTGAGTTTGTCATATATGGCTTTTATCATGTTAAGGTATGTTCATTCTATCCCGAGAATTTCAAGGACCTTAATCATAAATGGATGTTGGATTTTGTCGAATGCTTGCTCAGCATCTATTGATATGATCGTATGTTTGTTTGTTTGTTTGTTTTAAAGATTTATTTATTTATGTATAAAAGAGCTGGGGCACAGGCCAGAGATGCGGGGGGTGAGAGCATTCACCAGAGCCAAGAGTGGGGAGCAGAACAGGCAGACTGACTGAAATACACTACTGAGGGGAGCAGCGAGCGAGACAGGAGAGGTCTGCCTTGCATGTGGGTTTCTCCCTGGCTGCCCAGGGATTGAACTTGTGCTGCAGAGGCTGTGGATTTCTTCATAGTGTGGTGCTTAACCCCTGTGCCACCAGGGAGGCCCTGATTATATGGTTTTTATTTTTCTTTTTGTTGATGTATTGGATTACACTTACTGATTTTCTTATTTTGACCATCCTTGTGCCCCTGGGATGAATCCCACTTGATCGTGGTGTGTTATCCCTTTGATGCATTGTTGGATTCAGTGTTCATTAGGGAGATTGGCCTGTAATTTTCTTTTTGTGTGCTGTCTTTGTTTGGTTTTGGTATTAGTGTAATGTTGGTTTTGTAGAACATATTTGGTAGTATTCCTTCTTTTTCAATTATGAAAGAGTGTGTAGGATAGGCACTAATTCACTGCTGAATGTTTGATAGAATTCATTTGTGAAGCCGTCTGGGCCTGGGCTTTTGTTTTTGGGCAGTGCTTTGATTACTGCCTCAATTTTGCTGCTTGTAATTGGTCTGTTTAGGTGTTCTATTTCTTTGTCCAGGTTTGGATGATTATATTGTTCTAGGAATTTGTCCATCTTTTCTAGGTTGTTGAATTTATTTGCATGTAAGTGTTCATAGTAATCTCTGATTGTTCTTTTGATTTCTACTGAGTCTTTTGTGATTTCTACTCTTTCATTTGTAATCCTATTTATGTTTTTTCTCCCGTTTTTTCTTTGTGAGGCTGGCTAGAGGTTTGTCTATTTTGTTTATTGTTTCAAAGAACCAACTTTTGGTTTTGTTGATCTTTTGGATTGTTTTCTGATTTCTTATTCATTTATTTCTGCTTTGATTTTTATTATTTCCTTTCTTCTACTGGCTTTAGGGTTTTTTTTTTTGTTGTTCTTTTTCTAGTTCTTTGAGATGTGAGATTAGGTTTTTCTTTGAGTTCTTTCTTATTTGTTGATGTGAGTGTGTATTGCTATATATTTTCCTCTTATTACTGCTTTTGCTGCATCCCATACATTCTGGAAAGTGATATCCTCCTTGTCATTCATCTCAAAGTATTTTTTTAATTTCTTCTTTGCTCTCCTCATTAGTCCATTGGTCTTCCAGTAGTGTAGATTTCAATCTCCATGAAGTGGGAGGGCTCCTTGTTTTCTTTTCATGATTTATTTCTAGCTTGATGCCTTTATGATCGGAGAAGATAGTTGAGATGATTTTGAACTTCATGTATCTGTTGATGTTTGTCTTGTGGCCCAGTATGTGATTGGTTCTGGAGAATGATCCACACGCACTAGAGAAAAATGTGTACTCAGATTTTTTGGGTGCAGTGTCCTATAGATGTCTGTTAAGTCCATGAGTTCTATGTCTTTATTTAGGGCTCTAGTGTCTTTGTTTGTTTTTTGTCTCATTGATCTGTCCATTGGTGAGAGTGGGGTGTTGAAGTCTCCCACTATATATGTATTTTCTTTAATGTCTGTTTTTAAAGCTGATAATAATTGTCTAATATATTTTGGTGCCCCTTCATTTGGTGAGTATATGTTGATGAGTGTTATATCTTCCTGACGTATTGTCCCCTTGGTCATAATGTAGTGTCCATCTATGTCTCTTTTTACTTTTTTTAATTGGAAGTCTTTTTCATCTGATATAAGTATGGCTGTTCCTGCCTTCTTTTTTGGTCCATTTGCTTGTAGGATTGTTTTCCAACTTTTACTTTCAGTCTGTGTTTATCTTTTGTGGTTAAATGTGTTTCCTGGAGACAGCAGAAGGTTGGATTTTGTTTTTTAATCCAGCCTGCTACTCTGTTTCTTTTTATTGATGAGTTTAATCCATTTACATTTAGAGTTAATATTGATATGTTGGCATCTGTGATTGCCATTTTGTTTGTCTTTTTTTGTGATTTTATTCCTTGCTTTATTCTATTCTTGTTCATTCCTTTGTTGGTTTTGGCTTTAGTACTTCTTGTAGAATTTTTTGGATTGGGGTTTAGTTGTAATGAATTTCTGGATTTTCTGTTTGTCTGAGAAGGTCCATATTTTTTCTTCGTAGAGGAAGGAGAGCTTTACAGGGTAAAGTATTCTTGGTTGGCATTTTCTGTCTTGAAGTTTGCTGAATGTTACTCCATTCTCTTCTTGCCCGTAATGTTTCTTTGGAGAAGTCAGAAGTTAACCTGATTGTTTTTCTCTTATAAGTTATGTGTTTCTTCCCCCTTGCCAGGGTTTTTTTTTTTTTTTTTTCCCTTGTCTTGGACTCTTGCAAGCTTTACTATTAGGTGTCTTGCTGTAGTTTTCTTTTCATTATGGTAACTGGGGGTTCTTCTCACTCCTTGTATGTCTATATTCATCTCGTTTTTCTTGCTTGGGAAGTTTTCTTCCATTATCTCCTTGAATAATTTCTCAGTTCCTTTGTCTCTTTCCTCTCCTTCTGGAATGCCTATAACTCTTACATTTCCTCTCTTCATGGAGTTTGATAATTGTCTAAGAGTCTCCTCATACTGCTTCATTTGCACTTCTCTCTCCTTTTCTCTTTTGGCTCTTTTTATATCTGTATCTTTGATAGTACTGATCTGTTCTTCCACTTCATCAATTCTGTTTTCATTGCTTTCCCCAGAGTTCTTTATCTCCTCTAAAAATCCTTTAATCTCCTGCATTTCTTTTCTTTCCTTTCTTAAGGTCTCAATTTCATTCTTCAGTTCAGTGATTATTTGTCTCAAATCATTTTTTCCTTTTTGTTTTCTTTCTGTTTTTCAATCATGATGATCATTAATTCCCTATCTGATAGGCTGAGAAGTTCTTCTATGTCATTTTTTTAAAAAAGATTTATTTATTTATACAAGCACTGGGTACAGTCAGAAGTGTGGGAGGGTGAGAGAATTCACCACAGCCAGAGTGGGGAGCAGAGCAGGCAGAAGGACCAAAGTACACTGCTGAGGGGAGCAGTAGGCGGCAGGAGAGGTCTGCGGTCCATGTGGGACCCTCTTCCAGTGGCCAGGGAGCAGCCAGGGATCGAACCGGTGCTGCAGAGGCTGTGGGCAGCTTCACAACCCAGCGTTCAACCGCTGCGCCACCAGGGAGGCCCCCATGTCATTTTTGAGCTCTGGTGAACATTTTTCTTTTTGTAGTGTGTTCTACTGCAGGCTTCTTGGTTATTTATATTTTTTCTTCTCCCTGTTGTTTGCTTTCTAATTAGTTCTATGTATTGGGACATTGTGCCACTGGTGTTGGCAGGCATCTCTTTGGGGTACTCCTTTAGGAGTGTTGGAATCTGTTTACCACACTGAGACCAGCACTGGTATGCCAAAACTCCACCAGGGTGTTGATGCAGTGTTGCTGGGTGCTGTCCCTAACAGTTCCCTCTCTCTTTTTTTACTCAGTTCCAACAGGGATTTTGTTGGTGATTTTGTTCTGGTCATGAGGTGGCACCAGAGATCCATACTTGCTGTCCTATGCTTTTTCCTGTGGTCTGAGAAAAAGAGTGGAGGTGG
Source organism: Talpa europaea (assembly GCF_964194135.1). Classification (NCBI taxonomy): domain Eukaryota; kingdom Metazoa; phylum Chordata; class Mammalia; order Eulipotyphla; family Talpidae; genus Talpa; species Talpa europaea. The sequence continues at coordinate 30,741,024 of NC_140084.1, forward strand.
AGGCGAGCACCTCAAAACAGGGGCTCTTATTCAAGCTGGGTGCTTTGTCTGCCCCATGTTCACTGGATTCTGTGCCCACAGCTGTATGGATCCTGCACCCTGACTTCTGCACTCTCCGTCTTAGTTCCAGGGCTATCAGATCCAAAACGCTGGCTGTCACCCTGTGCAGTGCCCACTGCTATGGCGCATCCCATGCCCCGGATCCTGCTCCTGGCTCCCAGTTCCAGCATGGGGTCTTGCTCCACGCCTTATTTCCCTCCTTACCCCTGTTTACGTGGCCCACTCTCTCTTAGAGCCTGACGGTGTTTTTGGGATCCCTGGTTTCCAACTATCAGGATGCTGGTGATTTTTTGTCTGGTCACTAGGTGGTGCTAGAGATCTTTCCTAGCGTCCTTCCAGAACTGTCCCCCCCCCCCCCCAGTGAGTCCTGGGAAACAGAGTGGGAGTGGTGTGGAGAGCCTCAACGGTGTGGGGGTGATGTGTCTGCCCTGTGCCCACCGTAGTGGGGAATCCCATGCCCCGAATTTCGTGCCCTGGGTCTCATTCCAAAGCCCTCAGATCCCGGATGTGGGCTGTAGCCCAGTTCAGTGTCCACAGAAATGGTGCCTTTCGCACCTGTCTCCCATGTCCGGGTGCCTGGTTTCTGATTACTCAGTGAGGGACATTCACCTCAATGAGGGCTCCCGTGCATCTCCCTGCAAGCCTAGGTCGCAGGCACGGGGTCCTGGGCAGGCGTGGGGTCCTGGGTAGGCGTGGGGTCCTGGGTAGCCGCGATCCACAATCCGTTTATTTTTTTCGAGCACACCGCTTTTCCGCACAAGCTTACTGGTTGTCCTTGGGCTACTTGCAGGTCTCCCTGGAGTCCTTATCTTCCTCTAATGGTGCCTGGAGCCGTTCACTCACCTCCACAGTGATTCCTGCCAGGTTCTCCACAGTTCCAGTTCACAGGGTGTGGTGCCTGAAATAGTTTCTTTCCACTCACAGTCCCGCTTGATGTGTAGTTTGTTCTTGTTGGTTGTTTTTGTTTGTAAATTGTTTACTTTCTTTTTCAGATTTCATTGTTCATGTGTAGAAATATAGTGGATTTTTATATTTTGATTTTGTATTCTTCAACTCTACTGAATTCATTTATTAGTTCTCAGTTTTAGGAGTCTTTAGGATTTTCTATGTATAAGATCAGATAATCTACAAATAAAGACAATTTTACTTCTGCCATTCTAATTGGGATGTTTTTATTACTTGTATGCCTAATTGCTCTGGCTATAACTTCCAGTATTATGTTAAATAGGAGTGGTGAAAGTGAGCACCCTTTTTCCTGATAACAGATGAAAAGCTTTCAGCCTTTCACCATTGAGTATGATGTTAGCTGTGGGCTTGTCATTTATGACCTTTATTATGTAAAGTACATTCTCCCTATGCCCAATTTGTTGAGAGTTTTTATCATGAAAGAATGTTGTGTTTTGGCAAATGCTTTGTCTGCATCTACTGAAATGATCATATGATTTTTTCCTTTCATTCTGTTCATTTAATGTATAACATGGATTGACTGGTGCCTGTTAAACTATCCTAGCATCGCAGGGATAAATGCTCCAATCGTGGCATATGTCCTCATAAAATGAGTTTGAGAGTTTTCCTTCTTTGGGAAGAATTTGAGAAGGGTTTAAGTGTTTGGTAGAATTCACCAGTGAAACTAGGGTTTTCTTGTTTTTTTTTTTTTTTGCTACTGATTCAATTTCCTTACTTATTGTTGGCTGTACAGACTTTCTTATTTTTTATTCAGATTTGTTTAAGTTGTATGTTTTTGGAATATCCAGTTTTCTTAGATTATGCAATATATTACTGTGTAATTGTACATAGTAGTCTGTTAGGATTTTTGTATTTTGACAGTGTTGGTTGTAATGTCTCCTCTTTTATTTTTTATTTCAGTCTTCTCTTTTTTTATTGTCTACCTAAAGGTTTGTCTATATTTTTTGCTTTATAAAAATAGCTTGTAGATTTGTTGATCTTTTTTATAGTCTCATTGGTCTTTATTTCATTTACTTCTGCTCTGATCTTTTTTATTTCCTTCTTTCTGTTAATTTTGTGCTCAGTTCGCTTTTCTTGTTTTATTCCTTGAGGTGTAAAATTAGGTTGTCTGAGATCTTTCTTTTTCTTACTGTAGGTTTTTATTGTTATATACATTTCTCTAGAATTTATCAAATCCCTTGAGGGATTTTTTTTACAATGAAGATTCAGATCTAGTAAGTCTTGATTGGACCTCAAAATTATTCATTTCTAAAAATCTCCAGGTGTTTTGGGACCCATTTCAGGTAGCAAAGCCCTTAGTACAGTATCCTTGCTTGATCTTTCTTTCCAATCTCCTTTCCCTCGATCTTACTGGTTTGCCTTGGAACATTTCTCTTCATCTTTGGATCTGAGACATTCAAGGATTATCTGGTCATACCAGCCCCAGTTTACAGATAAGGAAGGGGGTGCTCAGAGAAGGGGAGTTACTGGTATAAGATTACATAGACAGGAAGGGGCAGAGAGGTGCCTCCTTGCAGGTCTGCTGGACAACCAAACCCATTCTCTCATTGCACCATTTCCTAGCTGGTTCTCATGGTTGCATCCAGAATTCACTTCATTGTATTCTCTCCTTCCTATTCATCAGGTATGGAAACCAATTGGGGGTACTTACATACCACCTCACCTATCCCTTCTTAATCAAAGCCTTCAGATCTGGAACCCTTTGTTTGCTCAGTAAAATACACGAAGATCTAATTGCAATATCAACCCTGGGATTCCAGTTCTCTACCTCATACTTCTAAACATCTCTTTTCTCTTTCATTTTTGTCATAAGACAGTCAAGCAATGAGATCCATGGAAGCCATTAGTTGGCAGAATGTCGGAATCAACTGAAAGCTCTTCTGTCCTTTTATCCATGCAAAGATGGAGCAGAGGTCGTGCATTGTGTGGAGAGAACATCTGTTTTCTGAAAGAGTCCCCACAGCCCTGCCACCCTATGGCTAGGGAAAAGCATGGGGCTACATGACATCCCCTCACCCCTGAAACAGCTCTTCCCCATTCCCTGATGAGAAGCCTTGGCAGATAAAACTGCATCGACCTGCTTTTAATTGTAAATGCCACCCCAATAGCCTTCACAGCTATTATTGTCTCAAAGCTATAAAAGGGAATAAATGTTTAGTTTCTGGTGGAAAGTCAACACACCTATTTCCTAAAAGCTTCTTAACATTAGATGCTGAAAAGCAGAACATGCGTGGCAGGTTTGGCTGCCCCTCCCACTCAGACTTTAGCACCAGGTTTCTTAAAGCTGGTTTCTTGGGCAGGGGTCCTTCAGCAGGGAGCTGAACGCACCTTTTGTTGAAATAACAAGAGTGACTGTGGTGGATGCAGTGAAAGGGGAGGGGCCCTGTAACAGGGAGGGTGAGGGCAGCAGCTATTACAGTCTACAGACTGGGCACCTCTCAGCCTTTGTAGAGAGAACTAAGCTGCCTGCAAGCGAGGCTTGGTCCTCACTGTCTGAGACTTACCTGTTTTCAGTCTCTGGCAGGAAAAGGCTTTCCTTCAAATCTCAGGCCTACCACTGTGGGTAAGTGACCTCAAGCAAGTTTCCTTGCATCTTCAGTCATGGTTTGCTCCCCTACAGTGGACTCACTCAGATCAAAAGAGAAAACTGCAAAAATCACTTAGGACTGAAGCATAAGTTCTGAATAATTGTATGTTACTGTTGCAATTGGCGTGTGGCTGTCAATCTCAAGTTTCCAGGTCAGTGGAGGCTTTAGGGAGGAGTGGATGGTGGAGCTGGATTTTGATGGTGAGTCAGAGTTACCCAGTGAATGGGCTGTTCTCTGTAAAGCACTCTGGTCCATTGACACTCCTCCCGTTTGTATTTTTAGGACATCTAGCATTTTATTTAAGTGCTACACTTCTCCTGATTCCTCCCCTAAATCCAATCGATGGCATGTTAACAGAAAAAGGTGGAGGTTAATGGATCATAAAACTGCTCGCTGGCACCAGTGCAAAACTTGTGAGACCAAATTGAAAGTAGAAGTTGTTGGGTCCCAGCATGGGGTGATATGGCACTTTAGAGTGGGAGCAAGAGGTGGAAGCAGGAGTGGGTTTCCTCACCATCACTTCCAGTGACCCACCTGGGGGCTTTGTGTTTCCAGCTCTGTAGCTTTTGGTCCTGCTGGACCTCGGGTCCTGGTTTCCAGGGGCACACAAAGGGCTCCTCTAAAGTTCCAGCCTTTGCCTGTCATAGGTTGGGTTCCTTATTCAGGTTCACCAGCAGCCAGAGAAAGGACTGGCAATACTGGCTATGGGAATCACTGATTCTCACAGGGAGGTAGGGTGGTTGCTACATAATGGGAGCAGGAAAGAGTATGTCTGGAATTCAAGGTGTCCACTGGGTTACCTCTTGGTTTTTGCAAACTTGGACATAGCTTTGGACAAGCAACAGGCATGATACCTGGGGCTCTGATTCTTAGGAACGAAGGCCCATATCTCTACTATTAAGTGGTGGAGTCAGGGGCTGCCTTCTGATGAGGGGCCAATTCCAGTTCTCAGGAGCCTGACCTAGACTAGTGGAAGAACTGGCCAAGTGCATGTTAGAAAGGGTGAAGGAAGAGTGTGTTAATTTCTTAAGGCTGCTGTAACAAATTACCAAAGCCTTAATCAACAGAAATGTATGGTTTCACAGTTCTGGAGGCCAGAAGCCCAAGATGAAGGTGTTGGCAGGGTTGGTTTCTTCTAAGGACCTGTAAGTGGCTATCTGTTCTCCATATCTTCACAGAGTCCTTTCTCTCTGTCTGTGTCCAGATTTCTTCTCCTTGTGAGGATACCAGTCATATTGGATTAGGGGCCTTGTAATGCTGTTTTGCCTTAATCATATCTTTAAAGACACCATCTCCAAAACCAGTCACATTCTGTGGTACTGGGGGTTAGGATTTCAATACAATTTTTTTTTGGGGGGTACACAGTCCAGCCCATAACAAGGCAGTTTGTGAATTAGAGTCCTAGGACCAACTACCCCAGAAGAATCTATATCCTAGTCCATAAATCTTCAATAATTTTGATTTTCAGTTATTTAGAACAGAAATTGTAACCAGTCACCACTTTGAACAATCAAAGACACATTATGAACTGGATATGGGCAGGCTTGGATTTGGGTGTTGCAAGGGGTGGACTGTAGCAGCTGCTCTTGCAGCCCTGCCTGTACTCCATCTCACCCATTGTTCTCGTGCCTCCAGAGGGCTTCCTACTACAGGCAACTGTGACTGCCCTCCTGGGGGCTTCCTCTGGCATCTCAGGACAGGCAGAAAGTTCTGGGAGTTGACTTCATCAGGGGAAGCCCTTCACTAGTGAAGGACAAGTAGGAGGCGAGATGAACGAGCTTCTGCATCCCCAACAGGGGTGGAGGTATGGGACTCTAGGGCATGTTCTCCACAGTCTCTCAGAGGGTATTAGTGGGACTGAGCCCCTGTAGGGTACCTTGTGGCCTGTCTATTCTTGTACTTTATATTGACTTGCTTCTTGTCTCACTTTACCCTTCTCCTAATGATGCTTCTTGGGATCACACATCTCCAATAAATTTCTTATATTTAAATTCTTATGCCAAGATAGGCTTTTGAGGAACCTCAGTAAAATAGGAAGGAGTGTGGAAACCCATTTGAGCACCTACTGTGGGCTAGGAATTGTGCCAGGCTGCTTGTCTCTTTTATTTCTGTGAGACTGACATTACCGTTCCCATTTAATGCATGAGGAAACAGAGACTAAACAACTTGCTGAGGGCCCAGAACCCCACCATTAAGTGGTAGAGTCAGGACTTGTTTATGACAATGTGTCAGTTCTGGTTTCCAAAGGACAGGGCAGAATGTGCTGGGACATGCTTCAAATTAGGAGTTGGGAGCCCTGTATTCAAGTGTTAGGTGTAGCAGTTATTTGGATGAGCTGCTTCACCTCCTGAGCCTCAGTTTCCCTATGTAAATTAAGAGGATAGGGTTAGAACATCTCTGAAAGCCCCTATATCTCTCAAAGTCTAGGATGAGTATCTATCCATTGGTGATGGTACCCTTGGCCCCATACCACTCTATCTTCTACAACACAGCTTGGTCTCAAATGTAACTTCTAGACAAGTTCTCAGAGAGTTTTTGGGAGGATTTACCTCTCAGTTGGTCTCTTATTGAGGTTTATTGACTGTCAGGCGTTTAAGGTTTAGATGGATGGTCTCCCTTCAATAAGACAAAACATAATTCTCCAAATGTCATTTGACTCTTTAGCAAAAGCAAATGTCTTGTCTGCTCTGAAATGTCATGGAGGGAAGCCATTGGAATTCATTGATGAAACTGTAATCTTTCTCTATGTATTTCCCACAAATGCCACATAACTCTTCCTACCAGACAGTTTCTATAGATTTAATGAAGACAATGAAGCAGGTAAGATGGAGAATGGCAGCAGATTAATGATTGCTGAAAAGATTATGCACAGATGGTGGCTGATGATGGATGGGAGGTTGGCACATCTATACTTAGGGCTTTCTAGGTACCAGGAAACATGCTAGATATATAAAGTGCACGTGATGAGTGGATCATCTCATTTCTGAGACCAGGAGATTTAGGTTCAGTGATGTTCACAATCAGAACAAGGCCACAGAGCCAGTTGGTGGCAGAGTTCAAAGGTAGACCCAAGTCTAGTGTTGAAAAGTGGAGGCTTTGGAGCAGGAAGAGGACTTGAAATTGAATCTTTCATAACTGATTTGTTATCATGTGATCCTCGGCAGGTCACTCTTTTTCACTGAATTTCTTCAATTTAAAAGTGAAGAAACACCTGAATGGGATACTGAGTAACTCTTAACCTGGTTCAGGGTGTATGGAAAGTGCGCAATGTATCTCTGTGACCTTAGGGGGTCCTTTAAGAGGCCCCGCTGCAGGGTCTGTCTACTGTTAACCTTATCACCCACTTCCCTGCCCTCCAAAAAAGTAATTCTGGTGTCTGATAGTTCCCTGTGGAATTTTCTCAACAGGAAGCAAGGCCTTTGTTGGCCTATCTCCCGCTTCTTAGGCATTGGCAGTTACAGTTGGGTGTGCAGGCAGCTCTCCACATGGTTATGGTTTTTCTTTATGCCATTTTCCAATTATTTGTCTTTGGGGTATCTTTGTCCTATTTTTGAATGACCAGTGATGTCTTCTTGTTTTGGAAGTTGCAGATCCTATAACTCATCACTCCAACCCAAGTTATTCTGTTCCACTACTAGTATGCAATCTTTGCCCTCTCTTTGCCAAGGTTAATGCCCAGAGTGTCTCCCTCACCCCCAAATTTAGGAAACTGGGTTCTAGTTGAGTTCCAGAAAATTATCGGGCACCATTTCTTCATTCACCTGCCATTGTTCCTGAGGGCCCACCATTGGGAAGTCATTTGGCTAAAGGTACGGTCTTTTGCTACAGTGTAACTATATCCAGAAGCCAGATTCAATCAACTATCCACACCTTTGGAATTGATGCCTTTGAGATTGAGCTGCAGCGTGGTTAAGATGCTGAGTGATTCTAGATCAGTTGTCCATATAAATGTGGTTTTATTTCTGGGCTCTCTGTTCAGTTCCATTGGTCTGTGTGTCTGTTTTTGTTCCAATACCAAACTGTTTTAATTATTATGGCTTTATAGTATAGCTTGAAGTTTGGAAGTGTGATACCTCCTTTCTCCTTTGTTTTCATCAGTAGAGCTTTGGATATTCATGGTTTTTGGTGGTTCCATATGAATTTTATCAGTAGTTGTTCTATTTCTTTGAAGAATGTCATTGAGATTTTTATTGGAATAGTACTGAATCTGTATATTGCTTTGGGAGGATGGCCATTTTAATAATGTTGATTCTTCCAATCCATGAGCAGGGAATGTCTTTCCATTTCATTGTGACTTCTTCAGTTTCTTTTAACAGTGTTTCATAATTTTCTTTGTATAGGTCTTTCACCTCTTTTGTTAGGTTTATTCCCAAGTATTTGATTTTTTTTTTGTTTAAATTATAAAAGGGATGGTTTTCAGGGCCTCCCCTGGTGGCACAGTGGTTGAGTGCTGGGCTGCGAAGCTGCCCGCAGCCTCTGCAGTTCTGGTTCGATCCCCGGCCACCAGTGAGGGTCCCACATGGCACACAGACCTCTCCTGCCACGCCCGCTGCTCCCCTCAACAGAGTGTTTCATAAGTCTGCCTGTTCTGTTGCCCGCTCTGGCTCTGGTGAATTATCTCACCCTCCCCCGCTTCTGACTGTAACCAGTGCTTATATAAATAAATCTTTAAAAAATAAATAAAAGGGATGGTTTTCTTGATTTCTTCTTCCGATTGATTGTTTGTGCATAAGAAGCCTACTGATTTTGGTCTGTTGATTTTGTATTCTGCTACTCTACTGAACTGGTCGATTATTTTGAGTAGTTTTTCTGTGGAGTTTTTAGGGTTCTCTATGTATATTATCATATCACCTGCAAGTAGTGATAGTTTGTGGGTCTGCTACTCCTAGGCAGCCTATTCGGCCACCATTTTGTCACCTAAACAAGGTCAAAGTGGTCCGGCCAGTTAAGAACAGGAGCCCAACCCTTAAGCCCTTCAAATCAAACAAGAACACAAAGCTGGATCACACTGGGAAGGTTATGCATCACAAGGTATGTCCAGAATGCCCGGGGGGCTGAGGAATGATGCATAACACATCACGGGGTATGACCAGGAATGCCTGGGGGGGACTGATGTATGACAAGGGACCCCAGAAGCTGATCAGTGGAGCATCTTGTTGATAAGATTAGAACCATGGCTGGGCTTTAGGGTGTATCATCAAGTAGATTAGAAGCACCTGGAGGGCAGACTCACAATCCCTAATCTTCTACACCTTTCCCCTTTCTTTAATCTCCTTAATCTCCTTACAACCAATTACATGTGTGAATAAAAGGGCCAGGATCTTGCTCTTCAGCAGCATCCTGCATTGTGCAGCCTGCTCCATGACTCCCGTTTGTCAGTGTGGTGTTGTCTGACTCAACAACAGTTTTACTTCTTCTTTCCCTATCTGGATTCCTTGTATATCTTTCTCTTGTCTTATTGCCCTGGCTAGGACCTCCAGTATTATATTGAAGAGCAGTGGTGAAAGAGGACATCCTTGTCTTGTTCCTGATCTTAAAGGATAATGTTGGCAGTGTGTTTGTCATATATGGCTTTTATCATGTTAAGGCATATTCATTCTATCCTGAGAATTTCAAGGGCCTTCATTATAAATGGATTTTGGACTTTGTCAAAGGCTTTCTCAGCATCTATTGATATGATCGTATGGTTTTTATTTTTCTTTCTGTTGATGTGTTGGATAACACTTATCAATTTTCTTATTTTGAACCATCCTTGTGCCCCTGGGATGAATCCCACTTGATTGTGGTGTGTTATCCCTTTGATGCATTGATGGATTCTGTTGGATTCAGTGTTCATTAGGGAGATTGGCCTGTAATTTTCTTTTTTTGTGCTGTCTTTGTTTGGTTTTGGTATTAGTGTAATGTTGGTTTTGTAGAACGTATTTGGTAGTAGTATTCCTTCTTTTTCAATTTTTTGAAAGGGTTTGTGTAGGATGGGCACTAATTCACTGCTGAACGTTTGGTAGAATTCATTTGTGAAGCTGTCTGGGCCTGGGCTTTTGTTTTTGGGCAGTGCTTTGATTACTGCCTCAATTTTGCTACTTGTAATTGGTCTGTTTAGGTGTTCTATTTCTTTGTTCAGGTTTGGATGATTATATCATTCTAGGAATTTGTCCATCTCTTCTAGATTGTTGAATTTATTTGCATGTAAGTATTCATAGTAATCTCTGATTGCTCATTTGATTTCTACTGAGTCTGTTGTGATTTCTCCTCTTTCATTTGTAATCCTATTTATATGTTTTTTCTTCTGTTTTTTCTTTGTGAGGCTGGCTGGAGGTTTGTCTATTTTGTTTATTTTTTCAAAGAACCAACTTTTGGTTTCATTGATCTTTTGGATTTTTTTTAAAATTTCTATTTCATTTATTTCTGCTTTGATTTTTATTCCTTTCTTCTATGGACTTTAGGGAATATGGACAGTTTGTTCAATAAATGATGCTGGGAAAAGTGGACCAGCACATGCAAAAAAATGAAACCAGACCACTACTTCTCTCCATGCACAAAAATCAACACAAAATGGATAAAAGAACTGGACATAAGATCTGAAACCATAAAATATATAGAAGAAAATATAGGTAAAACACTACAAGACATACATCACAATAACATCTTTAAAGACTCATCACCCAAAGAAAGTCAAGACAAAGATAAACACCTGGGATTACTGAAAAACTTCTGTACAGCAAAAGAGATATTAACCAAAACAGAGCGACACCCCACTGATTGGGAAAAAATCTTTGCATTCCAGTCAACTGATAAGGGACTGATCACAGATATACAAAGAACTCACATGGCTCAACAAAAACAAAATAAACAATCTAATCAAGAAATGGGCAGAAGGGACCTTCTTAGTGGTGCAAGGGGTTGAGACACAACCTATGAAGCTATCTGTAGCCACTGCAGCACAAGTTTGATCCCCTGTCAGGAGATACCCATATGGTGCAGCAAACCTCCTGACTTGCCCACTGCTTCCCTCAGCAGTGTCTTTCAGTCAGTCCACCTGTTCTGTTCCCCACTCAGTCTCTGGTGAATCTCTCCCCCACCCACACACCTCTGGCCTGTACCCCAGTTCTTGTATGCATAAATAAATAAATGTTTAAAAAAAATAAAGAAATGGGCAGAAGAACTTAAAATACAATTCTTCAAAGAGAAATGCAAATGCCCAACAGGTATATGAAAAAATGTTCAACATCCCTTTTGATCAGGGAAATGCAAATCAAAACCACATTGAGATACCACCTTACACCAGTAAGAATGGCACATATCAAAATAGCAAGCAACAACAAATGTTAGTGAAGATGTGGTGAAAAAGGAACTCTCCTATATTGCTGGTGGGAGTGCAAACTGGTCCAACAACTATGGAAGCTGTCTGGAGTTTCCTCAGTCTACTAAAAATGGAGCAATCTCTATGACCCAGCAATTCCACTGGGATCTACCCAATGGACACAAAAACACTGATTCAAAAGAGCACCTGTACACCTATGTTTATTGCAACACTATTTACAATAGGTAAAACCTGGAAACAACCCAAATGCCCAAAAATAGATGACTGGATCAAGAAGATGTGGTACATATACACCATGTAAAATTATTCAGCATTCAAAAAGATAAACGCATGTCATTTGCAGCCATGTGGATAGAACTATAAGGAATTATGCTCAGTGAAACAAGACAGAAGAAAAAGAAAAATATCGGATGGTTTTACTTATATCAGAAATATAGGGGGAACCAAATAAGACATCAGTGTAACAAAATAACAGTATAAACACAACAAAGCAAAAATGGACAATTATATATCAGAGACATAGTGCAGGTAATTATAAGTTAGAGACATCCTACAGGGAAGGAGGGAGGAGCACAGGGGACTGAGGTGATGGTGCATGGGTGCATTGGTGAAGGAAACTCTGTGGGGACTACACCTGAGGGGGTGGGGGGAAGCAAATGTTTAAAAATGAGCAAAGATGTAAGAAAATAAAAAAATAATATAAAAAAAGATGCTGAGGTTCCTGCTAATGAGTGAGAAAACCTGTTTCTTTTTCATAACCTATCCCTACTCAGAAAAATATCAGGGGCCATATACATAGAGAAAGAGAGGAGAAAATAAAGTGAAACATAGCCCAAACCTTAGAAGACACTGGGGCTACTATCCATGCCCCCCTTATTGACTTTGGAGCACAGCAGGCAAATTTGAAACCCAGTGAAAATGGGAGAGATTTTGCTGAATCCAGTAGATGAGTGAGTGCAAGGGAAGCAATGAGTAGTAGACTGCTACCCTCCTGGACTCTTAATACCAACCAGTCAGGACACCATTCCAGTGTAGGCTCTCACAAGAAACTGCTAATTAAACAAAACAGGGACAGTAGAAACAAAGAAATATGAAGTCCAGATAAAAGTGGGAGGAGAAAATAGGACCAGGAAATTGCATAAAGAAGGGCATATATTTTTGAACATTATGTGAAAACAAGGATTCCTGTGCAGTTAGTACTTCCAGCTTCTCAATAATACTCCAAAATGTTCAGGACACTTACTTTTATATAAAAAAGAGCCACAGCAAAGAATCTAGACTAAACCCAGTATAAATTTCTTATAAGGAAGAAGAAAATAAGGTGTAGATTAACACATCTGCAGACAAGAGACTTGCCACAGACAGAACAAAAATGTAACATTATTTCAAAGGAATAAATGACATTATGAGTCAAAATAACAAAAACTATTACAAATAATATTTAGAAAAACTCAGAACCAAAGTGTCAGAACTCAGGAGAGAATTAGAAATAAGAAGAAACAAAGACTGCATTGTACAAGAGCAGAAAAGAATACAAACACCATAAACATCTTAGTAGAAATAGAGGGTATAAAAGGAGAAAGAAATTAAAAATCACAGAGGGATCAAAAATAGAGGAAAAGAGGATTCAAGAGAAAGAAACTGTTGTGCAGCCATCCCATGGTGGATAGGTTCATTGTCAGTTCTCATACACGAAAGGGCAATTTTGGAGTATTTAATAATGAAATGGGACCATATACACAGTCAAGCAGAAAGACTGAAAGACTTAAGCACTGAGTGAGGCAGAACAGCAACTGAGCCCCTTTTACACTTTTAAGTGCCCCATAGCCACACAGCTGATAGATTGGTGCGAATGCAAAGCCCATCTGTTGTTTGCTGGATGCCCAAAGGGAGAAAATATAACATTTGGGCACTCTTGTTTAGAAGGCGAAAAATAGCCTGATTAACTCATTTTCCCTGCAGAGACAAATAGTGAAGATGTACAAAGACAGTCCAACATACAGACAAAAGAAGTCTCTGAAGAAGAAAATCAAAGCAAAACAACTGAACAAGTACCAAAACTAAAATTCAAGAAAACTTTCCTGCAGTAAAACATGATTTTTAAACTATATGTTGGAAGAGCACACCGTTCCCTGGGAATATTGACATGAAACAAACAATGCCAAGATATATACAGGTAAAATTCCTGGGCCATAAAGAAAAGAAAAATCCTTTGGCAATTTTCTCAGAGCTTTAGTAACTCTAGAAGAAAGCAAAATCAAATCTATGTCAGACTTTCAGAGAGTCATGTTTTCCCTGGAGAAAATGGAGTAACTTAATACACTTAATTAAGGAAAGGTGTGAGCCAAAGGTTTTATGTCCATCAACCCTGACATTCAAGTGTAAAAGGGAATGCACTGTTATTTGCATGCAAGAATTGAGAATATAGTTCTTTTTTCAAATTAATTAATGTGAATATGGATATTCCCCCAAAATATTCACTATTAAGAATCATATGGAAATGCATCTTTGTATGTATGAAGGAATTGAAAAAATATTCTTTTTTAAAATTAACAATATTAATATTTTGGCAATGTAGGATTTCTCCCCTCATGTGTGTTCACCATAGCCCTCCCACCACCAAATCACCCATAGCCCTTCTCCACAGTATCTGTGCTCCCCTTCTCCTCACCCCCAAGAAAAGGAGTTTTTTTCAAATGAGAAATTCCTAGAAATAGAATGAAGAGCCGAGACTATATGCTCTTCAACAGAAGATATTTATTATCATAAAGAGATTTAATCAAAATAGAGAATCCTCTTCATAAATTTATAGGCCACTTCTATTCTTTTGTGAATTGACTACTTAAAATTTGACTCAAAGTTAGGTGCTTATCTTTTCATTGTTTATTTGTAGGCACTTCCAACATATGTCTCAATATATCATGGATGTTTGTCCTTTCTCAGCTGTACGTTTTGTCAACATTTTCCTTTAACATGGCACTTAACAGGGAGAAGCTTTAAATTTTTATTTCACCAGATTTGTTAATTTTCACCCCCCCTTTTTTTTTTAAGTTTATTTATTTATTTATACAAGCACTGGGCTACAGTCAGGAGTGCGGGTGGGTGAGAGAATTCACCAGAGCGGGGAACAGAACAGGCAGACTGACAAAGTGCACTGCTGAGGGGAGCAGCAGGCACGACAGGAGAGGTCTGCGCGCCATGTGGGACCCTCACCCGCAGCCGGGGATCCAGTCGGCGCTGCAGAGGCTGCGGGCAGCTTTGCAACCCAGCGCTCAACTGCTGCGCCACCGCAAGGGCCCATTTTCACCCCCCTTTTAATGACTCCTGGATTTTCTTTTTTTTATTTTAAAGATTTTTAAATTTTTTTATTTATATAAGAGCTGGGGTACAGGCCAGAGGCATGGGAGGGTGAGAGGATTCACCAGAGACAGTGGGGAGGAGCAGAACAGGCAGATAGACTGAAAACACTGCTGAGGGGAGCAGCAGGCGAGACAGGAGAGATCTGCGCCATGTGGAAATCTGCCTGGCTGGCCTGGAATTGAACCCATGGCAGCAGAGGCTGTGGACAGCTTCACAGCGCTGCGCTCCACCTGCTGTGCCACCAGGGAGGCCCAACTCCTGAATTTTCTGTAACAGTTTTTAAAAAGAACTTCTTTATCTCTAATACACAAAGGTTTTACAGTTGTTGTGATTTTAGATTTTTAATCCTCTGAAATTTTATGTGTGGCATGAAATCGCAATCTGTGCCCATCTGTCTGTCCATTCACCTACCCACCCAGTTTTCTGACTGTTCCTCTAGCATCCTTTATAGTTTTATTTCCCCACTGATTTGAAAAGCTATCTACTTCCTAACCTAACTTCTCTTTTGTTGCACTGATTTATATCTACTTTTCTGTGGTGCCATACTCTTTGTCTTTTTCCTAAAAAAAAAAAAAAAAAAAAAATCAGTGTGGGGGAGAGCCAAGGAGAGTGTGAATTTTTTTTTCTTTCACCACATATGTAGATGGGCTGAGAGCACATGATTATAACAACAAACAGACTTTGTTGTAACTGCAATTTGCCTTGTAAATCCTCGACTCCCATTTGGACTCCTCCCTCTGACATGGAGGTCCCCCTTCTTGGCCCCCTGGGTCTCCTTAGTGACTGGCTTTGTCATCTCTCCAGCTGCCATCTTGTTAGGGGGAAAGGACGTCCTGAGCAAACTCCATAGAGGCTTTGTGGACTCAACCCCCCACTCCATCAAGACACTGGGAACTACAAATCCCATGGGAGAGTTGTGAGAACCTGAGGGCAGAGTTACACAGCAATTTTCTCTGTTTATGTATTTAACTAGCCATATGAGGGTGTCTTGCTCTCTTGGCCAGCCAGCGCTTGGTCTCGGTGGGTCATTTGGGATTCCAGGTCAGCAGAATGGGTAGGACACATTTAAGAATGTATCTCCCTCTTCTTCTCCCTGAGTTGTTCATTTCCTCATTTCTGCCTTCCTTGTAAATAAACCTTTGATTAATCTTTTGTGTGTGCCTGCAGTTTAAGTCCCCTTTAAGCATGCGGGTAAGGACCCACATTCAGGCAACCCATTTTATATTGGGGTTGCCCTGTAACAATATCAGGTATTGCTATGCCTTGACCAAAGTCATACCAACCTCTCCGAATTGCAACTATGCATTATTCTGTAGTAAAACAAATTTCAACATTTGGAACTTGCTCTCAAGTTCCCTTTCTGTTCCTTTTTTACATGTATCTTCACTATTTTTGTACACTGGTTTTCAAGTGATCTTAATGATCAATTTGTTAAAATAACCATCAGGAATGTGATGGAAATAGCACTATAGTAATGAATTAATTTGGGGAAGAGGAAAGAAACATAGTGTGTATCTTCACCTCCAAGAATATCTCTCATTTTAGGTCTTTTAAAAATGCCTTTTAGTATGTTTTCACAGAAAGTGATGATATTTTTCTTGTTTAGTGTATTTTTAGGGGTGATAAAATTGCTGTGAATATTTGGAATGTGGCTCTGTTTCTATTATATTTTACAACTGATTTCTGTTTGTATAAGGTCCAGATATCATGTTTAAAGATATTTACCCCTCTGAAGGCAGGAGGGAGGGTTCATTCTTGTGGAGACCCTGGGGGGTGGAACAGCTGGGATGGGGACAGCAGTTCTACTGGGAGAGTCGTAAGTGATTTTCTGCTTGCCCCTCCCCATTTGGGACTGTCTCTTTGACAAGGTGAATTGCAGCCTCAGGATTAATGATTTTGCTTGCACCTTGCATGCCACTAATTCAGCACTTCAACTCACTTAGCAATCTTCCAGAATCTCCAGACACCTGTGAGATTTGTACCAAAATGCTCCCTCTCCCAAGCCTCCCCACATTTGCTCAGTGATGGGGTATCCATGGCATTACTGGCAGGTAGAATTGTCTGTATGCACCCACAACTCAACATTTAATATGTGCTATGTAGTCTTGACAAGACTTCTAAATATACTTATCACAAGAGAGTTTAGATATTTCCTATAACAGTAGATATTTTCAGGGGTTCTGGGGGAGAGAATTCACCCACTGATTACATCCCCTAGGGAAATTAGTGCAAAATTGCATTGACTTGAGTGGGACAAGACGGTAGGGGGTAAGTGAAGCCATGGGGTCAGTGTTTTTCATGCCTATATATACACCATTCCTGGCTCTGGGGTGGGTTTAGCACCCAGCAGGATTGAAGTCACGTACAGAGCCTTCACAATTAATATGGGAAACTGTCTAACAAGTTGTACAATTTGCTTTAATGGAATGCCTGATGAGTGACACATGGTTGTTTGTCGACTAAAAATATCTTGAAGACCTTTGAGCAAACCAAGAGAGACCTCTCTCGTGTCGCATCTCACAAACAGCTGTGCCCTACCCCGGGTACACATAATTGCTGAAACCAATTGGGGAGGGCTGGAAGTGTTGATGCTGTCATATTAATTTGCTCCATAAATCAACACATGAACTTGACAGCCCTTTAAAATCTTTATCATCATGTATTTATCCTTTCTATTCTGGAGGAGCTTTATCTGACTTGGATCCAAAGCAACTCTATTTATTAAGCAAATATCTAGTGTGCATTGACAGGCCCTAAAGACGGGACCCAGACCTGTTTTCAAGGAGCTCACAGTCTAATGAGGAAATAGACATATAAGCAAAAATAAATAACAATTTAGTGTGATAAGGGCAGCGATAGAGTTAGGTATCAATGTAATGCTGCCATTAAGATTTAACCATTCATTCAGCAAAGACTAAGTTTGGCTAAAATAGCGTGTGGTCTCTACAGATACCAGACACTGTGCCTCCCTTAGGGAGATCAGTCTAGGGGTATGTAGCAGATAGAAACAAATTATAAATACAAAGTATTATGGAATCCCAAAGTATTATGGAATCTGGTCATCTTTTGACATACTTTAGTGTAGGCAGCATCTACTGTTGAACATAAAGTGGCAAGGAGGGGCTCCTGTGGCCAGTGGGACCTGAATGGATTTACCCAAGGGAGCTGCCTTTGGAGACTGGAAGATTTGAGGAGGTAGACCAGTCGTCTGTGCCAGTGGCTCTTTTCATTAAATTCACCACTTTGAAAAAGAGGCAATTAGATAAGAGTTTCCCAATGATTTCTTTCCAGAATTTATGATACTGGAGGGAGAAGGTATCAGGGTGGTTTGCATTTGATCACAGTCCCACTTCACAACAGCTTCTCAAAGAAGATGAGTAACCAACCATCTTGCAGGTGAAAACACTGAGGTTTGGATCCATTAAGCAATAGACTATAGACTCTTGCTGCTAAAGGGTGATCCATGGTCATCAGCATTAGCATTTATTGGGACTAGTTATAAATGAAGAATCCCAGACCTCCCCCAACCCTTAGACCTAGGAACTCAATCTGATACTAGCAAGACTCTCCTTACCCCTACTGTGTTATTCTATGCTGGATAAAATATGAGAAGCACAGATTTCCCGAGAGCCAGGTCACTCTGATTTCATACTTTTTCTTCTTTCTAAGATCTCATGTTGCCTGCGTTTTTGGCATCTAGATTTATTCCTAAATATCATGAGCAGATTGGGTCAGGGATAACCAATAAGGCCTTCGGGGGTGTAGATTTCTACTTATGGCATGAGTTCTGGATTTAATATGCTGATACATGCTTTGCGATTGACCAAAATGGAAATAGCATATGGGGCTCCCAAACTTGAAAGTCTTCATGGAAAATAGAATAGAAAATTCTTCATTCCCACATGTTTTCAAGGGATTGCTTACTAAAGAGAATTCTGGTTTTAAAAAGAAAACCCACTCTTAGCAAGCCAATTTATTGGGCAATGTTCGCTAGCATTGCAATGTATTTTCTTCTTTAACTACTAGGTGTGTTCATTCATTCATTCATTCATTACACAAATGTTTGTTGTCTGTGTTAAGTCCTGGAAGCACTGAGGAGTAATATATGGTCACTCTCTTCAAGGATTTCTTGTCTGGAAGAAGAGACAGACAAATAAAACACTATTACAATCCCATCAAATATATGATAAATTGCAGTCCTTATGTGACACAGACTTTTCTGCTGGCCCAAATTATAAGCATTTTGTTCTATACTTAGATTATGTATCATGTGAATGTCTCAATTTTTTGGCTGAAGCATACTGTTTATCAGCTGAGTTATATTCTAGTTATCAGCAAAGCACTCGGGACTATGGAAGTGGTACAGAGGAAAGCGTAGCTCTGTTGACAATTCATGGAAGTGATAACCTTCATTCGTTCATCTGAAAGATACTTATTAAACATATGATATGCCAGGCATAGAACTAGGGGGATCAGAGATTGGGAATTAGTGATTGGGAATGAACAAGAGATCTTTGGTTCCTGTTCTTTGTCTGTCAGGGAAGGTAAACATGTAATCACATGATGAATAAACTATTGATATTTTAGTTGTGACAAGAGATTGGGAATTGGAGGGTTTACTAGAAAATGATGGGAGAAATGACCCAGAGTGAAGAGCTGAGAAATGCTTCTCAAATAACTGAAACTTTGTGCCTTTTGATCTATGTCATCCCATTTTTCCACTTCCTTTTAATTTTAAGTTCCTCATATAAATAATACCAAACAGTGTTTGTCTTTCTCTGTCTTATTTCACTTAGCATAATGCCACCCCACACTCACGCATTTGTCACAAATGTCAGGATTTCCTTCTTGTTTGTGGCTGAATAATATTCCATTTACGTATATCCCACAATTTTTTATCCATTCATCTTTATGTCAATGGTACAAACTTTAAATCATAAGAAGAAATAAATTCTGAGGAGCTAATGTACAGCATAGTGACTATAGTTAATAATACAGTATTGTATACTTGGAGGTTGCTGACAGTAGAAATTAAGCATTCTCACCACACACACATACATAGAAAGTTAATTAACTTTGTGAGGTGATGGATATGTTAATAGTCTTGGTCTTGGTAATCATTCTCCAATACATATCATATCACATTATATACTTTAAATAAATAAGGTTATATTTGTCGATTATTCCTCACTAAAGTGAAAAAAGAAATGCTTTCCTATGACTCACAGGCTGACATATGATGGAGGAATACTGGTGAGAAGAGCATTCTAGGGAGCAAGACAAGCTAGCACAAAGGCTCAGGGGTATTGTAGGGTAAATACAGATGCTCAAGCTTTTATGCCTCTGGCCTCAGTGGCTGTCACCTGTGGCCTTGATTGTGCTAATACAGGAGGTGCTTGGGAGCATGGGTACGGGGCACACATGCCCAAAGGTGGACACCTAGTGTATTGTGTGGGCATGTGTAAGTGTGCACACCTGAGCATGGAGACTGAGGCTATAAGGGTGGTGTCTCTCGGATGAAATGGTTATGGCAGAACGGCTACGAGGGGATGAGTGATGGCTATGAGAGGAAGAGACCATGAGAGAATGCCAGAGAGAGCCCAAAGAAAGAGTAAAGATTCACTGGGGACTGGGAGGGCTGCCATCCTTGCTGTCTAACCTAATTGATAGAGAACCTTCCCTGTGTTTGCTGGCACAACTGGTATGATGGAACTTAGTGCATCCAAATGAAAGCTCAGTGTGGCTGGAAGAACATGGGCTATCCTGGAAGTTAGATGCCATCCTCGCTCAGGGTTTGTTTAAATAATGAGTTCTCTCAGCCTGTGGACAGGAGAGATGTGACAGTAGAATGATGCCTGACACAAAAGGCCATGTGCCAGTTTATTTAGCCTTAAAGATTGACATCAGTTTCCCCTTCTGTCCAATGAGGATTCCTGATCTTCTGCTGATCTTAAGACCTAGTAGATGGGAAAATGCTTAGAGTTGTGCAAACTCTACCCTATTGTTACAAAGTCCCCTTACCTAAGGGATACATCTGCTGGGTGAAGTGAGGTAAACTGAATATGCTTTCTTCTTCCATGTTGACGGATGGTGGTTAATTGAAAGAACTTAAGTTTTCCTTCTTAAGCGCACAATAGCATTGGGGGAAATTACTGACCATCCCCAGCTGCGAGTGAACAGCCAACTGGAAGCAGCAGACAAAGAGCTGATTATGAAGGAGTGGTGGGGGCTGTCAGCACTGAGCTGCCAGATGCCTCAGCAAGTAGAGAAAATGTGAAACTGGCGAGTCGCCTGGAGAGAAGCCTCTTTGCACTCTCAGAAATCCCGTGGCCAGTGTGTCAGGGAGGGTGATTGGACGTAGCTGGGGTCAGGGCTGGGGATGGGGTGACTCACTCATAGATCCAGACAATCTCCAGCATGTTGGAGACTTGAGGACACAATTATTCTCAGTTCAGGGACAGGTGGAAGGCAGTGGGGGGCAGTAGATGAATCCAATTTGAGCTTTGAGGATTAACTACAGAAGTGTGTGATGGTCAAAGTGTTCACACCTCATCCCCCAGATGCTGAAGTCCCAACTCCCAGTACTTCAGAGTGTGACCTTACTTGAAAGTAGTGTCTTTACAGATGCACTCAAGTTAAAATGAGATCATTGCAAAAGACCCTAATCCAGCATGGCTTGTGTCCCTGTGAAAAGGGGCAATTTGGACCAAAAGAGACATGGGGGAAGATGGTGTGAGGACACGCAGGGACAGGACAGCCATCCACATGACTGCGTGATGTACCTGCTCGCTGTGGGATTGCTGGCAAACATCTGAAGCTGGAAGAGGCTTGGGGGAAGTCCCTCCCAGAACTGTCTATGAAGGCATGGGTCAGCAATGCCTTTCTTGGAGATTTTCAGCCTCCAGAACTATGAACCAATGCGTTTCTGCTGTGTGAACCCACCCAGTTTGGGGTACTTTCTTACAGCAGCCCTAGAAACTCATTTGGGGTGCTATCAATGAGGAACATTTAGCTTCTCAAACTTCCCAAGAAGACAACAGCACAATATTTTTGATACAGATAAGAGGAAGTCATCCTTGCAGGGCCCCACCTATTCTTTCAAATACTTCAGGTGCATAAATTCTGTAGCCTGCCTGTGTGCCAGTTCTGTCCTGGCTCTGGGAAAACGGGGCATCTGAGTGGTGAGGAAATGTCTTTAAAAGGAGGATGATAATATCTCCCTCCTGGGATGTGGTGGGGAGTGATTGAGATTATACACAGGAAGTGCTTAGAGCTGGTCAACCACAGGAAGTGCTAAAAAAACTATGATTGATTATGATAAAGAGAATCCCACCCAGCAGCTGTTTTCTTCATCTCCAGGCATTTTTTGCCTGGAGGACCACAGATTGTGGGAGAAGATGCTCCCTAGCCCCAGAGTTTAATTTCCATAATTTTGGAAATTTTCTCCCATAGAAACACACAGTCCTTCATCACGGTCACTCCAAAAATGATGCCTGTGGGGACATCCCTGATGGTGCAGGGGTTGAAGTCAGCACTGTCAAGCTGTTGCCAGCCACCGCAGCATGGGTTTGATTCCCTGGCCGGCCAGGGAGCTACCCACATGGCGCAGCAGCCCTCTTCTATCTTGCCCATGGCTCCCCTCAGCAGTGTGTATTATGGATCTGCCTGTTCTGCTCCCTGCTCTGTCTCTGGTGAATCCTCTCACCCCACTGTGCCTCTGGCATACACCCCAGCTCTTGTATGCATAGATTAAATAAATCTTTAAAAAAATTTAAAAAAACAAAAAAGATGCCTGTGTCAAGAAAACAATCTAATTTGAAAAATGTAGATGTGAATGCCATTTCCTTGGATTTTACCATTTAAAAAGAGTTTGTTGGGCCTCGCCGGTGGCGCAGCGGTTGAGCGCTGGGTTGTGGAGCTGCCCGCGGCCTCTGCGGCACCGGTTCAATCCCCGGCTGCTCCCTGGCCACCGGAGGAGGGTCCCACATGGCGTGCAGACCTCTCCTGCTGCCTGCTGCTCCCCTCAGCAGTGTACTTCAGTCCTTCTGCCTGCTCTGCTCCCCGCTCTGGCTCTGGTGAATTCTCTCACCCTCCCGCACTTCTGACTGTACCCAGTGCATGTATAAACAAAACAAAACAAACAAACAAATAAATAAATAAATAAAACATGCCTCTATTAAAAATAAAAATAAATAAATAAAAAGAGTTTGTTGCTGGATCATATGGAAGCTCTACCTTTAGTAGGTTGAAGAATCTCCATCAGCTTTCCACAGTGGTTGGACCAGTTTGCACTCCCACCAGCAGTGCACATCCTCGCCAACATTTGTTGTTGCTAATTTTTTTAATATGTGCCTAGGTATTTACCCAAATGACACAGAAACATTAACTCAAAAGGGCACCTGCACCCCTATATTTATAGCAGCTCTATTTACAATGGCTAACCTTTGGAAACAACCCAAATGCCCAAAAATAGATGACTGGATCAAGAAGATGTGGTCCATATACACAATGGAATATTACTCAGCAATCAAAAAAGATAAACTCATGCAGTTTGCAGCAACATGAATGGAGCAGGAAGGGATCATGCTCAGTGAAATAAGCCAGAAAGAAAAAGAGTAATACCAGATAGTCTCACTCATAGCAGGAATCTAGAAAACCTAAATAAGGGACCAGGAAAAAGAATAACTATAAAAAAGAAAAAATCAAAATCAACAAGCAACTATAAACCAAAGACACAGTATGGGGGGCTGTGGGGAGAGGAAGGATTGGGGTCAAAATAAGGGGGGTGCAAATGTATGGGGAATATAAAAAAAAAACCTTAAAAAAAGGCATTTGGGGAATTATTTTGTGAATAAGTGTCAAACCTGTTAAGAAACTAATGAACTCTCTAAATCGTCAAAAAAAAAAAAAAATTAAAGTTACCCAACGGGGGTATAAGGAGAAGGTGCAAAAAAAAAAGAGAGAGTTTGTTAAGTTCAAGGAAATTCTATGTAATAGGGTAGATGTGGGAAATATTTTAGGTCTGGATTTGGTAGTCTGTAGACTGAATACTTGCTTCCTTCCCCCAACGTACACCCACAATTCATATCTTGAAACCTAATCCCCAGTCTGATGGTATTTGGAGGTGAGAGATGTTGGGGAGCCCTCCCTTCTGCTGTGAGGTGACTCAGTGAAAAGACGGTCTTTGAGCCAGGGAGCGGCTCCCACCAGACACCGAATCTTCTGGTGGGCTGTGAGACAACACAATCTTCTTTGATCTTGGGCTGTGAGAAATAGATCTCTGTTGATTATAAGCCACCCAGTCAATGTTTTTTTGGTGTAACAGCCCAAGTGGACTGAGATAGTCTCCCTGTCTGGTAAATGAACCCCAGAGGAGAGATATGTCAGCAATGGCATACTTTATTTTTGAAAAGCTGCCACTGTCATCTCTCCCATGCCAAACCACTGGCTTGGCGTAGTTTTTGTCTTATTTATAGGATCAGAGGGTTGTTTGAATTAACCAAAGCAACTTGGCTGGCTTAGTCACTGTTCTCTGAACTTGACTTACTCCTTCCCACTCCCCTGGCATTGTTCCCTCTGCCTTTTCTTTCTCCTAGCAATACTATTTTAACTTTAACTAGGTCAGCCCTAAACGGGGCCCATGACTAGAAAACAGGGGAAATGTTTTCTCAGCTATTGTCTCAAACCAACAATAAAAGAATTCCTCCCAAAGCTAACTCTGAATTTGGCCCTGATCTTCCCACACTCTGACTTCTCACCTGCTGTTCCCTTTACCTGGAATGTGGTTTCATAATCTTGACCTCCTGTCAACTCCTACTTTCTTTTATGGTCTTGCTGTCCGGGCCTCCTCTCTGGAAACTTCCATGCCACTCTGTATCCCTGCTGAGGGGTTTGTCACATTATGTTGTCTCTACATCTTTCTTTCCCTGTAGACGGTAATGTTCTTGGGAAGAGAACTGGCATGTAGCCAGGATTACTAATAATGGATTCACCAGTGAGTGGGTAAATGGACAGAAAGGGATGGAGACATGGGTGGGTGAGTGGGTGGGTGCATGGAAGGATGAGGGTGTGGGACAGTCGCAGCATATCATGCATTTCATTTGGGCATGGAATTCACTTACAAGTTTTTGTTACTTTTAAAGCTCAATTCCTCTGGACCTAGGCCTGCAAATAGCCAGCATGAATGAGGTAGATAGATGGGCAGATGAGAGAGAGAAGGGAAGAGAGAGATCTAAGATTTGTGCAACCGAGAGTCCATAGCCTTCCCTGATGCATTTCATAGATAGAATTTATGAACTCCAGAGAAGATTGACTTGGGCTGTGTGGAAAAATTTCTTGAGGACTGCATTTAGGGGGCAATACCTCTCTGTCCTGCTGTCAGGGTTCAGAGCTTGCTTACCTGCACCTATTTCCTGCTTTGTGTCTGGACTGCTCTCTTCTCCATGGCCTCCTTAGTCCTCCCTCCCTTCTCTGCTGGCTGCATCTGTTTTTCTGATTCAACCTGGATGCGTGTCTGCTCCCCTCCCAGTTTTGCAGGTGCTTGGGTGGGTGTGGTAGCAGCAAAGCAACAGAGGGCCTAGTGGAAGGTCCCTAATCACACAGAGCTAGAGAAGAGACAGGGATTCAGAACTGGGAAACCCACCTTGAGTATAGGTTGAGATATTCAGTTGCTGCTAAGCCCACACCAACTTTCAGACTGACACCCCTATGTAGTCTCTTTGATGTGTCCTTGCTTTAGCTATTCAAGGTGAGTTGCTCTCACCTGGAGAGCAAGGTGAATTTACTCTGTTGCTGGATAGAGAGTTGATTAGCAACAGTTTTTTATAAAGTCCATGGTTCTGAAAGGAGAGTGCTCTGTCGACTCAGGGGTCCTGAAGATCCATTTTATATAAAGCATATCTGCCATTGCATGAAAGGCAAAAAGGGTGGCCTTTTCCCTAAGGACTACCTGTGTTTGGAAGACACCCCTACTGTCCATGTATGAAAGGCATCCAGGGAATATCTCAAGTGAGACTAATCTGATTCCCAGTCCTGGGACATTTCCCTTCATATTATAGAGATGGTGATAACTTATTGGACATAAAAAAAAATCCTTATAAACTTGCCAACCTTTGGCCATATTATCATTCTACCTCCTTGGGCCTCAGTTTTCTTATCTGTTTAGTTGTTAGGATCATACTGTTGAACTTTGCAGAGCTGTGGGGATCAAGTAAGTTCATACAAATTGTCAAATGTTAAACAAATGCTAAGGTTTGATGGTCATTATTATGAACATAGCACCAACCATCCATCTCAAAACAGAGGAAATCTGCAGAGTGACCTGGGGAATTAATGGGACCAATGACATTTATCCTCCAACATCCATCTCTTCCTAATTGTGTCTGAGTCTCTGCCTGGGGTGTAAAGAGGGATGGACAGGTAGTAGAATTGAAATTAGTTTCTGTTTCTGATTTTAGTGTTTCTGGTTGAAGGGATTTGTGTGGAATGCCAAGGGGTGTTATTGGACTATGAAGCTTACAATTCTTACTAGGAGAGAATGTTACATTTTCTGTGACATGTCTCTGATGTCAGGCCTCTACTGTTCTAGGCAACCAAAGAAGAGAGAAGGGATTGAAGGCCTCTCTTGTGTGATCAACATTACCCTCCCCACTTCACCCCATGCCCACCCCCAACTTTTACCTGCCTTTAAGGAAAGAGGTCCATTAAGTGTGAGAGTCTCATGGTCAAAAATGACGTTACCTTATGGCCTAGCAGCTGCACATCTATGTATCTACCCAAGAGAAAGGATAATACATAACCAAAAAAAAAATGTGTATATGAGTATTCATAGCAGCATTACTCATAGTAAGGATAATACGGAAACAATTCCAGTGTCTATCAATTTATGAACTGATGAACAGAATGTGGTATATCCATACAGTGGAGTACTATTAAGCCATGGAGTTAACTCCATTAAGGAATGGAGTTCTTACACTTGCTGTACCATAGATAAAATTTGATATCATTACACTCAATAGGAGTCAGGCACTAAAGGCCACATATTGTGTGATTCCCTTTATAGGAAATGTTCAGAAAGGCAAATCCAGAGAGCCAGAAAGTGGAATAGTGGTTACCAGGGACTGGCAGGGTGAGGGAGATGGGGGAGAGCGGGCAGTAAAGGAATGCAAAGTTGTTGCTGATGAGTATGGGGTTTTCTTGAGGGGGTGTCATAAAAATATTCTGGAATTAGTGATGATGGCTGTACAACTTTATCAACAACATTCTTTAAAGGATTGCATTTTATGGTAGGTGACTTATATCTCAATAAAAAATGTTTTAAAAAGATTAGCAACTCCATAAAAAGTCTGAATCCCTTGAAATTATAAGAGATCCTGTTTGTGGGAAACTTGTAGAGTTTGAGAGTGGGCTATGGATGGGACCTACATGGATTGGCATCCTGGCTCCAACACTAAATGAGGACCTTGAGTAAGTTATTTAATCTTCAGTGCTTTGTTGTAAAATGGGGAGATACTAAAGGTAGTAATTTTCTTGTGGAGCTGCTGTTCTCATTTTAATGCAGGTAACACACAAATGCTGTGGGTCCCCGGCAAATGCACAACTTATTGTAAATATTAGTAATTGTACTGGCCTCCTGTTGGTATCGAAATGTGTCAATAAGGCCATCTGCATAAATGTTAATTTCAAGGACATGTGTGAGAAATAGCCTGTAGGAAATGTCACAGGAATGTGTGACCCCAACTTGATTTGCAGTCCTGACTTTAGCACAGACCTGGCCAGAACTGGTGAGCCATGAGACAAACCTGAATAAGTATTCAAGGGTGCTGGTCAATTTGTCTCTGAAATGTAGCGTGTGGGAGCTCGAGGGCCTTTTCCAAGGAACTGCTGGCTTCAGTTATGAAATTTTCCCATGCGTCTGGAGGTCTAGGCCTGCCTTTTTCTGAGGTTTTCTGTCTTCTGAAGCTTCCCTGCAAATTGCCATGGTCAAAGTAGGCTTCACTCAGAGAAAAGAAATTGTGTCAGCTATCTGTGCCCTATTTCACTGGCCAAAAAAATTCCTACCGATTTTTACCTGGCACAAAAATAACACTTTTTTTCCTTTCTAGAAAATAGAATGTGTGAGATATTTGGAGGAGTAATGAAGTCCTGGGAAATACATGTCCATCTGTCTATCCCCTCTATCAGTCTGTCTGTTTATTTGTCTATCATCTCTATATTATTTATCCATTATTGATCTGTATGTCCAGCTATCACTTAGCTATCCATCCACCTACCATTTGTCCATCTACCCATCAGTAGACCTGTCCATCAATTCACCCACCCATCATTAATTTATCATCTATCAGTCATGTATTAATAATCATTTATCTTTCAGTCTATCCAGCTAATATTCATCTATCTATCTACCTACCTGCCCACCTTTCCAGTATCTATCTATCTATCTATCTATCTATCTATCTATCTATCTATCTATCTCTGCTTTTATAATTTTCCTTATTAGTTAGGCATTTTCTGGTTACTCTTCACTCATTCAGTTAATCCAACTCATCTACCTGCCAGTGTTTACCAACACCTAATGTTTGCCAGGCAGTATTTGGGGAGATGAATGGAAGAGAAATAGGAAACACATGGGAGGACATGAAAAATGCAGAACTGGACCCCCGAGAGATGCAGCAGTCTGCCTGCAGTGTGGATGGCCCTCTCTTAGCCATCAGGGGAAACTTACATGGAAGAGCAGACCTGGGAGAATTCACCAGCTTGGCCAGGGCTGTATCCCACTTCTTTTTAGATCCCAGTGAACCGCCTGGCCACAGATTGAATTTCTTGGTTCTTTGATAAGGGGATGGAAGCTCTCTGGGCAGGCAGGCATGTTCCCATTATGGGGACAACCCATTTCCTCGTGGAATCAAGCCATGGGAGTGGTGTTGTATGTCCTTGGACACATGTCAAACATGTGTGTCCAGATCTGCCCTATCGCAGACTGCTCTGCAGCTCCTCCCCTGAAGCCAGCTGCTGGCAACACTCACTATACCTCTCATCGCTAAGCACTGGGCTGATGTCAATAGCCTTCAATTTAGTTGCCTGCCTGGGCTGCTATTTCTGTCCCCAAGTTAAGGGGATAGTTACTTATATTAGGAATTTTTAGTAAATGAAATCCAATCTTATTTGTTTGTTAGATCCAGACTGACAATGCAGGTACCTTCTCCCCATAATGGATGTGGCCCATGAGGGTCTCTTGACCATATCATGTTGGGCTGACACTGTTTTCTATGCTCTGGATCCTCCCACCTGACACCTCTTTCAGTGCAGAGTCTGGAGCATGGGTGCAGTGAGTGCTCAGTTGATGTAGGTAACTCGGAGACAGACTCCCTCCTGATGCTCTAGGACACATGCTAGCTTCAGTGGCCAAGGTGTTCACCTGGCCGTACATCTCTCAAGGAGGGCACAGCTGCAGAAGTGCACTGAAGGAGGAGGCCCCTGCTCAGGCGAACCACCAGTGCGCAGTCACTCCTGATGCTTTCGCTGCTCAGAGCACTTGGCTCTAGGAAGAGATAAATGGCCATCACCACGTGAAGGGAGACAGGCCTTCTCCAGGTGCCTGTTGATTTCTTCCTGCCTTCTGGAAGATTGTCTGACCATTGGAGAATTCAGTCTCACCCACAATACTGGCAGGAACTCTGCCTCCTGCATTTTGGAAGCTCTGAGTGTCAGCCCTACCACTCTGGTCTCTATAGTTGCCCAAGCCTGGCTCCTCCAAGCTAAGGCTGCATTTTGACAGTGGTATTAGCAAATGTTAACAAAAGCTTAAGAGGAGATGAGTGTTGTTGCCGTCACTTCGTGTGCCCTGGGAGATGGATGACTGTTCCCATTTTACAGTAAGGAAATGGAGATCCAGAGAAGCTAAACAACTTGCTGATATTTGTGTCCTGAAGCTGAGAGGTCATGACTCTTCCCACATAGCAGCTGCTTTCCACTCTCCCAGTACCAGTGTCTTCCCATTACCATCATTTTCATCTTCTACGATACAGGCCCTAGAATTTACACTTTTTTAAAAAAGATTTTTTTATTTATGCACACAAAAACTGGAGTGTAGTCCAGAGGTGTGGGGGGTGAGAGGATTCACCAGAGACAAAGCAGGGAACAGAAAAGGCAGACTGACTGAAATACACTGCTGAGAGGAGCAGCAGGCAAGACAGGAGAGGTCTGCTGCGCCATGTGGGTAGCTCCCTGGCTGGCTGGGGGATCAAACTCATGCTGCAATGGCTGGCGGTAGCTTGATAATGCTGAGACTTTAACCCCTGTGCCATCAGGGGGGCTGTAGAATTTACACTTTTGCTTATGAGGTGACACAGAGACAAACAGGCTAAGTAGTTTATTCAAGGTCACAGAGATGATGTACGACAGGCCTGGCTGGTGCCTTCGTCAGGCGGTTTCCATTCCCAGCCATCGTACTGTCCGGCCTCCCAGGGTATATTTTGATGGAAGAGCTTGGTTAGTTGTGTGCTTAGATACATTACTAAAATTTTCCCCTTTAAAACATAGATGAACTGCCCAAAATGATTATTATGTTATGTTCATAATTTATTTCCATTTCTGAAGCCAGTCCGCTGAAACTTAAAATATATCAGACTGAGCACTAAATGAGATTTCTGCAACGTTTTTATGGAATGTAATCTGCAATATCTATTAAAACAAATAACACACTTGTCTTTTTTATTCACCAGTCCCGCATTGGGAAATTCTCCTACAGAAACAAAAACACCAGGGAGATTAGGTATATGATTAAGGAAGCTCTTGCAGCATTGTTTATAATGACAAAGCCCCTCACTAGGGTGGAGGCAGTGGATAGATGGGTAAATTGTGGTTTGTTCATATAATAGAACTTTGCATGGCTATGACCTGGAGAAAGGGTAGGTGACAGGAGTGAATAGCAGAAATGTGTGCCTGGGAAACCCTTATTTAAAAAGACAGCAGACGCCATCCAGTATTTGTCTTTCTCCTTCTGACTTCGTTCACTTAGCATAATCTCTTCTAGCTCCATCCATTTTGATGCAAGTGACATGAGTTTATCTTTTTTGTTGCTGAGTCATATTCCATTGTGTGTATATAACACATCTTCTCTAGAATATAGAAACAAAGGGTCAAAGACAAAATTTAAAACCAACTTTTTAAAACTGACCACAGATCTGAGGTATCAGGAGGGGTGGAGGGAGGTTGAAAACAGGAGCTGGGCCAGTGGGCTAGCACAATGGGCTGTGGTGGAGGACTGTGAGTGATTGGGTGGTGGGAGAGCAATGATGAGCATATCTCAGGGGAGATATCCTATACTGTCGAATATTAACAAGAATGTAAAACAGTGGTACTTCATTAGAATAAATTAAAATATAATAAATAAAAATCCCCCCAAATAAAAAGACAACAAAGTGCCACCCCCCCTTCCTACATGTATATGGATTTGACTAAATGAGTCTTAGAAGCAGGAGAGGGGTCCAGAAGGACACTCCCCAGGCTATTTCATGACAGAGGAGTGATGAGGGTAATTCAGGGGTAGAATTTGGGGTGCACTATGAATTTTCTGCATTGTTTCAGAAGTGGTAAATGTAGTACTTTTGAAGCTTTTGTAAAAACTTAAAACAGGAATAGAATTTATACATTGAGTGCTTGGTTCAGTATGGATATGCAGAGTAGCATCTCAACTGTACAGTTTGATCAGTTCCGACATATGTTTACATCCATACCCCTCTCAAGATATAGAACATTTCCAAAACCCCAGAAGTGCTTTGTGTTTTTCCTTGTCATCCCCTCTACCAGAGCAATTGATATGCTGAATTTTATTTCACCACAGTGTAACTTTCCTGTTTTCAAGCTTCATATTCATGGACTTATAGTGTGATGCCCGTTTGTATGTAACTTCTTTTGCTTAACACTGTGTTCTTGAGATTCATCCACTTTGCTCCACATGTAAGTGGTTTATCCTTTTGTATTGCTGAGTAGCATTCCATTGTGTGATCACACTGCAGTATGTTTAGTCATTTTTTTTGCTGATGGGCATTTGGGCTTTTTCCACTTTGGAATTCTTATGAATAAGCTGTTAGAAACATTCTTGTACATTTTTTAAACTATAACATATAGAAAATATAGGTAAAACACTACAAGACATACATCTCAGTAACATCTTTAAAGACTCATCACCCAGAGCAAAGAAAGTCAAGAAAAAGTTAAACACCTGGGATTACATCAAATTGAAAAGCTTCTGTACAGCAAAAGAGACGTTAACCAAAAGAAAGAGACACCCCCATTGATTGGGGAAAATTTTGCACTCCATAAAACAGATAAAGGACTGATCACAAAGGTATACAGAGAACTCACATGACTCAACAAAAACAAAGTAAACAATCCAGTCAAGAAATGAACAGAAGAACTTAAAAGACACTTCTCCAAAGAGGAAATGCAAATGGCCAACAGGCATATGAAAAAAATGTTCAACATCCCTTATAATCAGGAAAATGCAAATCAAAACCACATTCAGACACCACCTTACACCAATAAGAATGGCACATATAAAAAAAAAAAACTAGCAACAGCAAATGTTGGTGAGGATGTGGTGAAAAAGGAACTCTCCTACATTGCTGGTGGGAGTGCAACCTGGTCCAACTACTTTGGAAAGCTGTCTAGAGGTTCCTCAGCCTACTAAAAATGGAGCTTCCATATGACCCAGCAATTCTACTCCTAGGGATTTACCCACAGGGCACAAAAACATTGATTCAAGAGAGTGCCTGTACCCCTGTGTTTATTGCAGCACTATTTATAATAGATAAAACCTGGTAACAACCCAAATGCCCCAAAATAGATGACTGGATCAAGAAGATGTAGCATATATACACAATGGAATATTATTCAACAATCAAAAAAGATAAACTTATGCCATTTGCAGCAATGTGGATGGAACTAGAAGGAATTATGCTCAGTGAAATAAGTCAGAAGGAAAAAGAAAAATGTAGGATGATTTCACTTATAGGAGGAATATAGGGGAACCAAATAAGATATCAATGTAAAAAATAATAACAATACAAAACACGACAAAACAAAAACAGTCAATTATAAGTTAGAGACATCCTGCAGGGGAGGAGGCGGAAGAGAGATGGGGGAGGGTGGGAGGAGCACAAGGGACTGAGGTGATGGTGCATGGGTGCATTGGTGGAGAAAATTCTATGGGGACTACACCTGAAGGGGTGGGGGGAAGCAAATACATGGATTCAAATCACCCAGTATCCTGGACTGGCAGTTTGACATTTGTTTCATATTAGCCAAAACTATTGCATGTATCTCATTATAGTTGTCACATTTTTTTAACAGTCCATAATGTGAGCACTTATTCTGTCCTTATTTAAATGCAGACTCTATGATTCCAGCTATAACGTTAACCTTACATCAATACTACACTTTCTTGATTACTATAGCTTTATAGAGATTTTGAAATCAGGTAGTATATAATTTTGCCTCCTTTTTCAAGACTGTTTCATTGTGAGTCTTTTGAGTTTCTATATAAAAATTAGAATCTAATTTCTACAAAAAGTCTGTTGTATGCTTTTGTATTCATGGATCAGTACTGTTCATGAGTAATATAATGTGAGCCACAAATGTAATTGAAAAATTTCCAGTAATCACATTAAAAGAAGTGGAAAGAAACAAATTGAAATCAATCTTAATGATAAATTTTATCTAATCTCATATATCCAAATTATTGTCATTTCAATATGTTACTAGTGTTAAAGATTTTTAATGAGACATTTTCTTATTCTTTTGTTGGTATTGTCTATGAAATATGGTGTGCATTTTATACTTGCAGCACATCTCAGATCAAGGTAGCCACATTTTAAGTGCTCAATCACTGGTAGCTAGTGGCTACTATGTTGGACAGTGAAGCTTATCCATATGCTCTATTTGGGAAGAATTATGATCTTTAAGTATTAACTTTGAAATTCATGAACCTGATAAATCTCTTCATTTATTCTGGTATTCTTCAACTTCTTTCATCAAAATAAAAGAAGTCTCTTGTTTCTATTGTCAAATTTATCCCTAAACTTTTCATGCTTTTTTCCAATATGATCATAAACAGTACTTTTAAAATTGTGATTTCTGATTGTTGCTAGAGGATGGAAATACAATTGATTACTGGCGAGCAAACCTTTATCCTGCAGCCTTAATCAGCTCCATATTATTTATTTATTTATTTATTTATTTATTTATTTATGCATATAAGAACTGGGGTACAGGCCAGAGGTGTGGGGGTGAGAGTATTTATCAGAGACAGTGGGGAACAGAACAGGCAGACTGATTGAAATACACTGCTGAGGGGAGAGCAGAAGAGTCAGGAGAGGTCTTCTGTGCCATGTGGGTAGCTCCCTGCCCGGGGATCGAACTTGTGCCGCAGTGGCTGCGGAGATAGCTTCATAGATTAGGTCTTAACCCCTTGCGCCACCAAGGAGGCCCCCTCCATATTGTTTTATTTTTATTTATTTATTTATTATAGAGGCATGTTTTATTTGTTTGTTTGTTTTGTTTATACATGCACTGGGTACAGTCAGAAGCGCGGGAGGGTGAGAGAATTCACCAGAGCTAGAGCAGGGAGCAGAGCAGGCAGAAGGACCGAAGTACACTGCTGAGGGGAGCAGCGGGCGGCAGGAGAGGTCTGCGCGCCATGCGGGACCCTCCTCCAGTGGCCGGGGAGCAGCCAGGGATCGAACCGGCGCTGCAGAGGCTGTGGGCAGCTTCGCAACCCAGCGCTCAACCACTGCGCCACCGGGGAGGCCCAGACCTCCATATTGTTTTAGTAGCTTCTTTAAGATCTCCTGTATCTATGAGCATGGTACCTGCAAGTAAATACAGTTTTACTTTTTCCTTTCTGTGTACATTTTTTATTTCTTTTCCTTGCTCTGGCACACTGGGTAGGATATTCAGTAAAATGCTGAAGTGGTGAGAGGAGGCACCTTTATCTTTTTCTCCATTTTAGGAAGAAAGTATTCAGTCTTTGACCTGCAAGCATGAAACTAACTGTTAATTTTTTTTTAAAGATTTATTTATTCATGCATGCAAGAACTGGGGTACAGGCCAGAGGTGTGGGGTGTGAGAGGATTCACCAGAGACAGAGTGGGGAACAGAACAGGCAGACTGACTGAAATACACTGCTAAGGGGAGCAGTGGGCGAGTCAGGAGAGATCTGCTGCACCATGTGGGTAGCTCCCTGGTCGGGGATCGAACTCATGCTGCAGTAGTTGCAAACAGCTTCATAGGTTGCGTCTTAACCCCTTGCGCCACCAGAGAGGCCCTAACTGTAAATTTTCTTAGCAGGTTAAGAAATACTTAGCAGACTAGTCTAAGTCTGCTAAGCATTTTTATCATTAATATGTGTTGGATTTTGTCAAACACTTCTTTCTGCAGCTATTGAGATACTCATACTGTTTCTCCTGGATATGTGTCTTCCCTCTCCCCCAGCAATCTCTTCTCTTCTTCTGGCCCTCTAATTATTTATCCCATAAAATACTGAGGTTTTGTTCTTTTTAAAATGTTAATATACTTTATTTTTTTAGCACTTTTAGATTTAAAGAAAAATTAAGTGCAAAGTACAGATTTTTCACCTCCCTCCTCATTTAAAACACGAACATAACAGAAATTTTTCTGCTTCTGCTATATTTCACATCTTTTTAAAAATTTTTAATTTTTTTTAAGATTTATTTATTTATGCATACAAGATCTGGGGTACAGGCCAGGGATGCGAGGGAGGTGGGTGAGAGGATTCACCAGAGACAGAGTGGGGAACAGAACAGGCAGATTGACTGAAGTACACTGCTGAGGGGAGCTGTAGGCGAGTCAGGAGAGGTCTGTTGTACGATGTGTGTTGCTCCCTGGCCGGCCAGGTATTGAACTTGTGCTACAGAGGCTGTGGATTTCTTCATAGGTTGTGTCTTAACCCTTTGCACCACCAGGGAGGCCCTATATTAGAATGCAAGCTTTGTTACAATTGATGAACCTACATTGATGTGTCACTATCATCCAGAGTCCATAGTTTACATTGGGGTCCACTTCGCACTTTGTGTTATACAGTCTGTGGGTTTTAACAAATGTATAACACAGGTGCTCATCATTATAGTATCACACAGAATATCTCCACCCTCCTAAAAATTCCTTATGCTCCACATATTCATCCCTCCCTCCCCCAAGCCCCTGGCGGGCACTAATCTTTTACTGGCTCCATAGTTTCACCAGAATATCTTGTAGTTAGAATTATACATTATATGGCATTTTCAGATTGACTTCTCCGCTTAGCAATATGCACTCAGCATTCCTCCATGTCTTTTCCTGGCTCAGTGGAGCTCATTTACCTTTAGCACTGAATAGAATTCCATTGTGTAGATGTACCATGGTTTATTTATCCATTCACCTATTGATGGATATCCTTTTTTCTCCAAGTTTTGTTGGTTGTGAATAAAGCTGTTATAAATATTTAAGTGCAGGTTTTTGTGTGGAAATAAGTTTTCAACTCATTCAGGTTAATGCTGATGAGCATAATTGGTGGAGAATATGTCAGAATATGCCAAACTGTCTTCCTAAGTGACTCTACCATCTTGTATTCCCACAAACTGTGAATGTGAGTGTTCCTTTTGCTTAAGAACCTTGCCAGCATTTGGTGGTAGTTTGAATTTTAGCCATTCTAATGCATAAAACATGTAGTTATGAACATGGTACCCACATTATAAAGATTCTACTCATGATTTTCTGACTTTACGATGGTGTGAAGGCAACTCATATTCAGTAGAAACTATCCTTTGATATACTGTTGTGATGCTGGACAGTGAGCCCCAGCTCCTAGTCAACATTTTCAACTTATAATGAGTTTATTGGGGCCTAGCCCCATCCTAAGGAAAGCAAGATTTGTATTGTAGTAGCTCATTGTCATTTTAATTAGCAATTCCCTAATTACTTACAATGTTGAGCTGCTTCTTATATGTTTGTCATATATCTTTTTTGGTGATTTTTCTGTTTAGACTTTATTATTATTTTTTAATTAGCAACTGTTTAAATGACCATAAACAAAGAGCTGGCTAAAAAATATTTTTTTAATAATTTTTTTGAATGTTCTTACATTGTGGATCATCTTTCTATAGTTATTGTACGGCCCTCCTAATTATCCACCCAAGTTACCACGACCCCCCTCCCCTACATCTCCCTCACAGGCTCTGATCAATCCTACTCCTTCCTCCTCGAAACTGTAGATAGATGGTCGGCCCACAGGCCTCTTCTTTTTCCTGGAAACTTATCCTTTTCCTGGGCAAGGGCCTGAGCTCCTGGACTGAAGCAGACCAGCCTGTCAGATTCCCAGGAGCAACTGTGAGGCAGGTAGCAAGGCAGAGCACTTCAGGAACTTCTTGTAGGGCAGGTGTGTGGGGTGGTTCTCCAAACTCCTTGATTTTGGAACTTCCTCTGGAGCCTGTCCCATTTTCTGCAGACCAGTGTGATCTCTGGGTTCTGTGCCTCCTCATTCACACTGACTGTCCCATCCATTCCAGAGATTTTCACATGATGCTGCTTCTGAGTCTTACAATTCTGGCGCTGGGAACCCTGCTCCCGCGCTGTCATAGAGAAGTTCCCAGAGGGAACAGACTCCAGTAGGAGGTCCGTTCAGCTCCTCTTGTGGTCTCCAGTCCTGCCCTGAGTTGTCCAGAACTTTAATCCATTTTGAAATTGTGTTATTTGTTTTCTTACTGTTGAGTTTTTAGACTCCTTTGCATGTTTTGCAGAGAAGTCCTTTACTAGATGTGTTTTGCACGCAGTCTTTGTTTGGACTTTTTACTTTCTTAAACAGTGTCTTTTGCAGAGCAGAAGTTTTAAAATGATAATGAAGTCCAACTTAGCATTTCTTTTCCATTCACAGCTTGTGCTTTTAGTGTGATGGGCAAAAAGTCACCACCAAATACAAGGACACCTAGATTTTCTCCTTTGTTATCTTCTAGAAGTTTTAGACTTTTATACTTTGTAGTTTTGAGTTAGTTTTTGTGAAAGACATAGATCTAGATTCATTTTTTTTCTTTTGCGTGTGGATATTTGCAGCAGCATTTATTGAAAAATTATTTGTTGTCCTTTGGATTGTCTTTGCTCCTTTGTCAATGATCAGTTCATTACATTTGTATCTGCTTTAAAAATAATCTTTGGCTTTAGTTTGGTTTTTATTGCTTTGTATTTAAGTTCATTGGTCTTTTCTGCTGTAGTGTCCAATTATCTTTCATGCCTAGCCTCAGTTTTTCAATTCAGGTATTCATTTTTTAATGTTTCTGCAGCTCTACTAAAATTCTGCATCCATTGCCTTGTTAAGTTTTCCTTTAAGTCTTTGGACATATTTAAGAAAGCTGATTTTTTTTTTTTTTTTTTTTTTTTTTGTGGGACCCTTCCCGGGCTGTGGAACGAACCGGTGCTACAGAGGCTGTAGGCAGCCTCTCAGCCCAACGCTCAACCACTGCGCCACCAGGGGAGGCCCAAGAAAGCTGATTTAAATTATTCGTCTGTGAAATTTTAACATCTCCATTGTTTTTGTTCTTTTTTTGGACTTACTTTTCTCATTATTATGGACCACACATTACTTCTTCAAATGATTAGGCACTTTTGATCATATACTAGAGATTATTGAGTTTTTGACTTTTAAAATTTTCCTGTAAGGAGTATAGATTTTTTTTTGTGGTAGACAATTTACATGAGAAAACCCCCACAAAAAAGTGATCCTTTTAGACTTTTAAAAAAGCTTCGTGGGCCTCCCTTGGTGGCGCAGGCCATTGAATGCAGCACTGTGAAGCTGTCTGTAGCCTCTGCAGTGCTAGTTCTATCCCGGTCGGCTGGTGAGGGTCCCACATGGAGTGGCAGACCTCTCTTGTTTCTCCCGCTGCTCCCCTCAGCAGTGTATTTCGTCAGTCTGCCTGTTCTGTTCCCCGCTCTGTCTCTGGTGAGTCCTCTCACCCTCCCACACATCTGGCCTATCCCCTGGTTCTTGTATAAATAAATAAATAAATCTTTAAAAAAATTAAAAAATAAAAAAAGCTTTCTTAGGGTGGCTTTAAAGTAGTCCACTCAGAGTGGTAAGGTGTATGCTTTTTGGGGTATCAATTGAATGCCAAGGTGTTCAGGAATTTATCTCATCTCTGACTGCTTGGGACTAAATCTTCCAGCGTGGTGCAGTCTCTATTCACTTTACAACTACTCAGAAATTATTTTTAGTCACACCTCCTGGTTTCTCACCTTGGGAAGGCACAGCTTAGTATATGATCAAAGTTTATGCATCTGTCTGAGGCTCCTTTTTTTTCTATTATCCCCCCTCCTCTGCATTTCTTACCGGCAAATTATTCCAGCTGTCTCAGCAGAGTCCAAATCTTTGTTTTTTCAGTTCACAAAGATTACTGGGGGCTGTATCTCCACCCCCTAGATGGTCTGGACTCCAAGTTTGGACAGGAAGTCAGGATCCCATGAAACTCACCTCTTTTCTTTCCCTCCATGGATCACAGCCCTGTGCCCTTTTTCCCCCAATCTCTGACAGCAATTGTGTCTTACACTTCCTCCAGTCTTCTAGTTGTTTACAGCAAAAGGGCTAGTCTAAT
Source organism: Talpa europaea (assembly GCF_964194135.1). NCBI lineage: Eukaryota > Metazoa > Chordata > Mammalia > Eulipotyphla > Talpidae > Talpa > Talpa europaea. The sequence goes on from NC_140084.1 coordinate 30,779,957, forward strand.
ACCAGCTACTTTGTTATAGCTAGCAGGAGAACTCTAATAACATTTTGAAGAACAACTTAATAAAGTACCTTTTTTTGAAAGAGAAATAAATCTCGAAATGTTCTCCAGCCAACAGCACACGGCATGGAGTCACTGAGTGGGATGAGGTGAACGGAGTTGAACTTTTTGATTTGGAGAGCAAATCAAACTCTCCTTGGCCTCCTTTTTCCAAGTCATGGAAATTCAGAGGTTGGTATTTGAGTGAGGGAGGGGAAAGGTAACTGTCCCTTTTGCCTCTGGCTTAAATAAAAGCTTCCATACTCATGGCCCGATCTGCTCTTCAGGAGCCTGCAGGAAAAATTGGGACTAATAAAGAGCACATCTTACCTCTGATCAGTGAACTCACATCTCCCTCGGGGCCCCTGGTGAGGTCAGTGGTGGCTATGACTGTAGAGGGTTTAGACATCTGGCCCCCCAGACATCACTTTACAAACACTCTTGACCCAGGGCATGGGGGAAAAAAAAGACCAGAAGATAAAAGAACCAATGATTGAGCCCCAAGGTCCTGCTGAGAATGGGGCTGAAACTTGACACTTGTGTCTAACAGCTACACAGACACAGATCCAGAAGAGGCACATACGGCGACTTTCTACTCAGAAATTCAGTTTGGGGATAGGACACTAAATAGACTGAAATTGAACTCATCCGGCTCTAATCTATGAAATCAAATTTTTTCAGCAAAGTTTCCTGGGACAGAATGTGAAAATATCAGAGAATACTGGGTGGATTGCCCCATCCTACCAAGTGCCCAACTTTACCACCGAGAGATGTCTCTGTCCTAGAGGGTAGGCTGTGGAGGAGAAATGACTGTCCAGTGTCAGGAAAGGCTTGATCTAGGCTCTGAGTCACTGGGCTGTCAGTGGGAGTGTTGGGATTACATCCTTAGCTTAAGTCATCCCTCCTGCCAGGATCCCTGGTCCTCTGGAAGGCTGGCACTGCTCCCTAGCTAAAGGAAAAATTTCTTTGACCAGGAAGTTCTTTGGTAATTGATTCCCTTGTTTCTCTCTCAGACACAGCTCTGGAATGTCTGGAATTTTTTTAAAATATTTTTTATTTATGCATACAAGAATTTGGGCACAGGCCAGAGGTGCACGGGGTGAGAGGATTCACCAGAGACAAAGTGGGGAGAAGAACTGGCAGATTGACTGAAGTACACTGCTGGGGGGAGCAGCGGGCAAGACAGGAGAGTTCTGCTGCACCATGTGGGTAGCTCCCTGGCCAGGTGGGGATTGAACTTATGCTGCAGAGACTGCGGATAGCTTCACAGTGCTGTGCTTAACCCCTTGTGCCACCAGGGAGGTCCTGAAAAATTTTTTTTTACATTTTTTTTATTTTTATACTCCCCATACAATTGCACCCCCTTTATTTTGACCCCAATTCCTCCTTTCACCGCCCCCCCCCATAGTGTGTCTCTGGTTTATAGTTGTTTGTTGATTTTGATTTTTTCTTTCTTATAGTTATTTTTCCTGGTCCCTTATTTAGGTTTTCTAGATTCCTGCTATGAGTGAGATCATCCAGTATTTTTCTTTTTCTTTCTGGCTTATTTCACTGATCATGATCCCTTCCAACTCCATCCATGTTGCTGCAAATTGCATGAGTTTATCTTTTTTTGATTGCTGAGTAATATTCCATTGTGTCTATGTACCACATCTTCTTGATCCAGTCATCTATTTTTGGGCAATTAGGTTGTTTCCATAGCTTAGCTATTGTAAATAGTGCTGTTATACACATAGGGGTGAAGGTGCCCTTTGAAAAAATTTTTTAAGAAGCAGAAAGGGCCTCCCTAGTGGTACAATGGATTGAGCATGGCACTATAAGGCTATCTGCAGTCTCTGCTGCACAAGTTCGATCCCTGGTGGGACAGGGAGCTACCCACATGGCACAACAGACTTCTCCTGTCTCACCTGCTGCTCCCCTCAGCAGTGTATTTCAGTCAGTCTGCCTCTTCTGCTCCACTCTGTCAGTGGTGAGTCTTCTCAACCCCTGCATCTCTGGTCTATACCCCAGTTCTTGTATGCATAAATGGATAAATCTTTTTTTTTTAAAGATTTATTTATTTATGCATACAAGAGCTGGGGTACAGGCCAGAGATGAGGGGGGTGAGAGGATTCATTAGAGACAGAGTGGGGAAACAGAACAGGCAGACTGACTGAAATACACTGCTGAGGGGAACAGCGGGCGAGTCAGGAGAGGTCTGCTTCACCATGTGGGTTTCTCTCTGGCCAGCTGGGGATCGAACTCATGCTGCAGAGTCTGTGGATAGCTTCACAGTGCAGTGTTTAACCCCTTGCACCACCAGAGAAAACCCCCCCCTTTTTTTTTAAGGAGGCAAAGAGGCAGATGTAGGCCATTATGTTGCTTATTGGGAAGGGTTTCTTCATTAAGACTGCAAGGTGGTTAAAACTAGAAATAGTTGGGCCTCCCCAGTGGTGCAGCGGTTGAGTGCTGGGTTGCGAAGCTGCCTGCAGCCTCTGCGACGCCGGTTCGATCCCCGGCTGCTCCCCGGCCACCGGAGGAGGGTCCCACATGGTGTGCAGACCTCTCCTGCCGCCCGCTGCTCCCCTCAGCAGTGTACTTCGGTCCTTCTGCCTGCTCTGCTCCCCGCTCTGGCTCTGGTGAATTCTCTCGCCCTCCCGCACTTCTGACTGTACCCAGTGCATGTATGAACAAAACAAATAAATAATAAATAAATAAACATGCCTCTGTTTAAAAAAAAAAAAAAAAACTAGAAATAGTTCTTGGAGATTGCCTACCATGGGCCTCTGATTTTTAATGATGTGATTTTTAAATGCAGGTCTTGAATCCAGATCCTCAGGGCCATCACAATTCTTTCCACCACTGTAGGCTGCCAACTAGTGAAGTTAAAAAAAAAAAACAAAAAAAAAAAACAAAAGGAAAAAGGGCCCCTGTCTAAACACTCTTTGGAAAAGTTGGGGTGCAGAGATGAGTAACAGTTGCCATTGAGTGACTTTATGCTGCAGAAATAGACCTGGAGAACCACAATTAGAGCCTCTTATCATCTACCCAGCACTGCAGCAGGCAGTGGTGGATTTTGCCAGACGAGAAATTTTAAATAGGGAGTTTTAGGGACGTCCAAGCTTGAGTATCTCAACATGACATTTTGCATGCTTGGAGAGACTGCTGTGGTGGTTTGGGAAGTTTTCAAGAGAAAGCAGCACATGAATTATCACATTCCCAAATCATGACTAAGATGATTCAAGCTGTCCAAATAAAGAGAAACAGTCCCATTTAGTGGCGTCCAAATGCAATTAAACTGCTGAATCAGTAATTTTCTAAATGCAGACACCTCATGCGTGACTAACACCTTCATTCCCCAATCAAAACACACTAAAGGGAAGAAGATAGCAAACATAACAAAACAAAACAAAACAAACCAGGCCTCCCTGGTGGCGCATGGGGTTAAGCACAGCACCGCAAAGCTATCTGCAGCCACTGCAGCACAAGTTTGTTCCTGGCTGGCCAGGGAGCTACCCACATGGTGCAGCAGACCTCTCTTATCTCTCCCGCTGCTCCCCTCAGCAGTGTATTTCAGTAGATCTGCCTCTTCTGCTCCCCACTCTGTCTCTGGTGAATCCTCTCACCCCCCGGTACCTCTGGCCTGTACCCCAGTTCTTGTAGGCATAAAGAAATACATCTTAAAAAAAAAAAAAGGACATTTCACAATGCCCCCATCAGAATTTAGCCTTGAACTCTGCTGGCTTGATTACAGACTTGTACCTCAGTTAGAAATCGCTTAGAGTCACCTGCTTCATTAGGTGAGACTGGTTGAAGGCTGGCCATGCTCACTTGTGGGGCAGTGGGAAGATTGCTGGAGAATCAGAGATGAGAAGCAGAGGAGTTGGGGCTTTGGGCTGAACATCCCCTGGCCTGCCTGCATGCCTCTGGGTGGTTGGTGGTGATAAGGTCTTGGACCACGTGGGCATTACTTAGTGGGTATTGGCCTCCCCGAGCCATGGAAGCCAGCCACAGGAGAGCTGGGAGTGGAGTGTGCCTGTCCTCTTGTTCATGTCATGGGCGCGGGAGATGTGGGAGTCTGAAAGTCCCTCCCATCGCACGACTGAGACCTGCGGTCACTCCAAGAGAGACGTGCGCAGTCTAGTGGGCTCGAAGAAGTGGCCCCCAAGCCCCACAGAGAGCCGGCCAAGCGGGTGGGTTTGATTTCAGCATGAGGTGAAAGAGGAAGGGCCTGGCTGTTTCCTGGGCTAGTCTCATGAAAGAAGTTGGATATTGGCAGGAATTTAAATTCAGACTGCGGGTTGGAGCTATTTATGTTGAAAACATTTGAATGACTTTCTCCCTGCTTCTTCCACAATGTGAGTCGGGCATGCTTCCAGCCTGCCTTCGCACTCAGCCAGCCTCCAAAAACTGCCTGGCGCTTTCTCTGCCTAAACGGTTAGGAGCTGGGCTGAACAAATGCCCCGGCAGAGCTCTGTGAGTGCTCAAGTTTAATATGCACTTGACCTCTTTGTCTTTCAGAAATGAAATTTATTGAGTTTGGATTCCAGCGCCCCTGGGCCCCCACTAACGTCTAATTAACCAGACTACACTTTCACTTCAAAAGTGCAGGAGAAAATGAGGAGATGTATTATGATGTTGTCTCTGCAGGGACCTCAAGGGAGGGGCAGGGGAACTGAGCCCGGGGTCTTTTGAAGTATCTGGGTTGGTGGTCTGTATGTCTGCCAGGATGCAAGATCAGCAGGTTGACCCTCCTTTGCCGTTGCCTTTTCTTCCCAGTCAAGACCGATTATCTTTCCTTTTGTTGTCATTGACCTCCTCGTCCTGAACTTCCCAGGCTCTGGGTCTGAACTGCTTTGATGCACCCACAGAGCAGGGGTGCAGCCAGATGGATCCCCCACCTGCATTCCCCACCCTCATCCCCTGCTATGTTGCCACAGTGTCTGAATCTTTACCATGAAACACTTCCTTTATCATCAGGGTGCTCTGTCTAGAAAACACCACGAAGATACATCAGAGACAGGGTAATGCATTCATCCCCAAGAAGCAGACTTGTGACTTGCTGGAGTTGAGACTTGTGGATTCCCTCCTATACCCTATTTTCAGGCTGCAAAGATAGGAGGATGGTGAGAGAGAAGCAAAATTTGACTGTTGTCTGAAGCAACTAAGAGTAACTGTGGAAGATATCTTGTCCTCCCCCGCCCCCCACTCACCCTGCCCATACACCATGTCAGGGGATGCTGATATAAAAGGATGCTGGGCGTGACTTACCCTTGGAGATGGAGCTGGTCACCGGATAGAGCAGATGCCTTTGGTGCATTCAGGGCAAGCTGGCCCCTCAGCTGTAGGAGCTCCTGGAGACAGCGCTGGGTAGGCCGGGGTAGCAGCCCATGGCCTGGAGGAGAGACCAGAGGGTTAATGCTAACTCATTTGACTGGTAGCTGGCATATGGTCGGTGCTTAGCAAATAGTCTCATTCATCATTATTATGATCAGATAATGTGGATGCGAGAAAGGACACATTTCAGTGTCTGGGTGAGTGGATTGAGAGAAAGAGGAATGGAGATGAAGTTGTAGGACAGGCAGAGGTCAAGGACTCAAAGAAAGTAGAGGCCTCGGCCCTTGGGTGGGCAGCCAGGAACCGGCTGTTGCAGCCTCTTGCTGCCGGGCGAGGAGGAAGGCCGAGCCGCAGAGCCGCTTGGCCCACTGTTTACCTCTGACAAGCTCCACGTGGTCAGGGGCTGGTTTTCACTTGTCCATGGTTGTAACCAGGACTGTGACATGGTTCTTGGCACATAATAGGAGCTAGAAGCTGATGCCAATACCTTGCCCCTGTCTCCTAACCCTTACTATTTTTAGGGTCATCACTTAAAAATTCACTTAACTGCTATATTTTTTGTCTGAAGCCTTTGCAAGTTTGATGGAGCCTGCTTTTCCCATGGAATACAAGACTGGAAGTGGGGAAATGAAGCCATGTTGGGACCGCAGCCTTCAACCAGTGGTGGAATGTGTAAGTACCCTCTCTGGAGGGGAAGTCTAAGTCATAGGCTGGACACTGAATCTCAGAGGTTATGGGAGGAACTTGATGGCACATCAAGTTAATCTGATGTGTCATCTCCTACAACAGCCATCTCCTCTGTCTTGACTTACTTCTGCAGCCCTCTCTGTTCTCTTTTCCTCTCTAGCAAGCGGCCAGCACTTGAGCTCTTACCTGAGGGTCTGCTTCTGGGAGAGAGCACACTAAGGCAATGCTCTAGAACTAGTTGTTGGGTGATAAGTGCATGTGCAAGCTGGGTCCCCAGTACTGCCTGTTACTTGTCATGTCCCTGCAGTCCCATGGAGCGGATCACCACTGCAGACTCCAGTGTCCCAGGAGCTCAAGGCTTTGTTCCCAGCCCTGGCCCTTTGTCTTTGAATTATTCCTTCTTTTTCTGGCACAATCAAAAGGGAAACATGGGTCTGGTGTTGTAGATCCCCTGCCCTTGGCCATATTCCACATGGAGATTCTTCTTGTATCAAGGAAGAAACTTCTCTTTACTACTTTTTCAGAGCCTCCATCTGACCTCCTTAATGGTTCTTGAATGGAATCAGTCAAGAAACACATCAGATCTTTGCTTTTCATTTCCAGGAAAAGCAGAGAAGATGGGCTAACAGTGCCTGTCATGCCAAACAAAATGAGCCACATGTGCAGAGATGACTGAAGAGGAGATAGAATTGGGGTGTCTGGGGAATCCAAACCACTGCTGGGCCCTTCCTCGGAGAAATTTGTTAAACAATCTCCAAGTCTTGTACAATTAGATGACAACATTTATTTGCAAATTGTAAGGGAGATGGTGACAGCACTATAATTTATGTCTTCAATAAGTGGCTCATGCCCAGCGTTAGAATGGATCCATTGCCATTCAATCTCACCCCTGGTTTTCCCATTTTTGCATTTATATTGGGGATGTAAGTGACAAAATAGAGCATGTGACAGGCTAGGTTGTTGTCGGTTTCATTCTCAGATTGCCGATCCTGCTGGCTTTTGATAAGGTAATTACTTCATTTTGTGTGTGTTTCTTACTTCTTTTATGGCAAATTGGGCAATACTGGGGCTGTCTCTGGAGCATTTCTCCTTATGAATTTGCAGAGGAAAGGAGCAGGTAGTTATTGCTTTGTTACTTGAGGTTGGAAATTTGCCAGGTAGGCAGAGAACTTTCTGGAACCTCTAGGCTGACAAAAATCTCCATGGTTATTTTTATTTACTTCATAATCATAGGCAAATTACCTCCCTACTATCACCAGATAACATAATCTTTCTGTTATAGGGAGCATGCATGTAACTTATTGAACATACCCCCCCGCCCCGAGGATGATAGGGCCGCTGTAATAATTATCCTGAGGTGACAGGTACAAATTTGGCAAATGGCAACATCTGGGCCTGCTACCTCTGTGCTTCTCCTGCCCTGTAGTTGGGAACTTCTTTAACCTTACATCGTATATATGTCAAAAATCTATTTTAAAAAATCTCATGCTTCATGGGGAAATATACATTTCTCTCAAAATAAAGAAGCTGAGAATGTCTAGTCTTATTTTCTTTTACATATTATATTGGCAGGATTATCCAATACTAATTGTTGGGACTATAAAGCAGGGGGCAAAATGGTTGGAAAGAAGAAAAAATCCTGCCATTTTTCATGGACATTTATGCTTATCTACAAAGGCAAACCCCTGACATATAAAGATCATAATTAGTAATAAAATAGTTCATTCAGTTTGCTGGATATAAGATCAATATACAAAAATCGATTGTATCCTGTACATCAATGACAAATCATTGAAACACCATTTACAATGGGAACACAAAGTAACATGCTTAGGGCCTCCCCTGTTGGCACAAGGGGTTAAGACAGAACCTATGAAGCTATCCGTGGCTATCAGCTACTGCAGCATGAGTTCAATCCTCGGCCAGGAAGCTAACCCATGTGGCGTGGAAGACCTCTCCTGTCTTGCCCGCTGCTCCCCTCAGCAGTGTATTTCAGTCAATCAGCCTGTTCTGGTCCCCACTCTGTATCTGGTGAATTCTCTCACCCCCCACACACCTCTGGCCTGTACTCCAATTTTTTTTTTTTTTTTTTTTTGGTGGGACCGTTTCCAGCGGCCGGAGAACGAACCAGCACTGCAGAGGCTGCTGACAGCCTCGCAGCCCAGCAGCGCTCAACCGCTGCACCACCAGGGGAGGCCCTGTACTCCAGTTCTTGTATGCACAAATAAATATATCTTAAAAAAAAGTAACATGCTTAGGAATAAATGTAATGAATGCTGCATATGGCTTCTTTGAAAGAAAGTTAGAACACTTAAAGAAACCCTGGATAAAAAGATATATATGTATTTACATATATACCATGTCCAAGGATATATGGAGTCTGTATTGCAAAGATGCTGGTTTTTTCTAAATTAGTTTATACATTCCATGCAATTACAACACAAACCCTAACAGGGTATTTATGGAACTCTATATGCACATTCTAAATCCATTATAGATTAAAGAAGGGCAAAGAACAGAACAGCCAAGGCACTTTTGGAGAAGGATAACGTGAAAATTCACTGTGATCTGGGAAATGCAATTAAAGTAAAAAATGAGATCATTATTTTTTATTGAGATAACTTTGGTTTACAACACTGTATATGATTTAGGTGTGCAAGTTTATACCTCTTCAAGTGTATGTTACCACAGCAGGACCACCATCAAAGCTCCAAACATTTCATCAAAGTCTATTGGGCCCCCTCAGCCAAAAAGGCTCTCACTCTTTCCTTCCCCCTCGGGTAGCCTCATTTCTACAGTCAGATTTCTGAGGTTTGTTTTGGTTGTTCCTTTGCTTTGTTTCTTTGTATCATCTGGTATTTCTCTTTTTCTTTCTGAGTTTACTTATTCCCTACTTAGTTCCATCCATGTTGTTGCAAGTGGCAAAAGTTCATCTTTGTTTATAGCTGAGTAGTATTCAATGGTGTAGTTATATCTTCTTACTCATCCATATTTGGGTACTAAAGTTGTTTCTGGGGGGGGGGGTGGAGCAACATGGTGGCGAGGAGACGCTGCGAGTAGATCTCCCATTAAAAAAAGTTAATAGGGAGGAAAAGCGGCAGGTCCCAGTGAGAACTGGGACACAGAAGATAAACGGGTGACTCCAGCAAACTACCCAAAGAAGAAAGAGGCCATAAAAGAGGACTAGAAGGGAGGGAAGTGCAGAACCCTGCTCCCCTCCCCCGCCCACAGAGGCGGCACTCTCCGACCAGCAGAGAGGAGGAAAACAACAAACCACAACGGCCAACAAGAACAAACGACGCAGCAAGCGGGACTGTGAGTTGAAAGGAACTATTGCAGCCACCACACCCCGTGAACGGGAGTTGAGGCAAACCCTGCAGGATTCGCCGTGGCGGTGAGCGAACGGCTCCGGGCGCCATTAGAGAAGAACAAAGATCCCGGGAGACGCGCACACAGCCCGGGCTGCCGGTAAGCTTGAGCGGAAAAGCGGCGCGCTTGAAAAGCAAATGCAAACCTGGATCGCGGCTGCCCAGGTACCCGCGCCTGCGACCTAGGCTTGCGGGGAGACGCGCGGAGGTCCTCACTGAGGTGAAGGTCCCTCCCTGAGTAAGCAGGAACCAGGCGCCCAGGCACGGGAGCGGTGCAAAAGGCGCCATTCACGCGCCACTGAACTGGGCTACAGCCCGCGTCCTGGAACTGAGGGCTTTGAACTGAGACCCGGGGCATGAAATTTCGGGGCGTGGGTTCTCCACGACGGTGGGGCACAAGGCAGACACAGCACCCCAAAGCTGTTGAGGTGTACCCTACCATTCCCGCTCTGTTCCCTGTCCCACGGGGTGGGGGGAGGCGAAAAAAAGCCCCCCAAGGACAATAGGAGAGATCTCTGGCGCCACCTAGCGACCAGGGAAAAAAAGTCACTAACACCCCATAGAACAGGAAATTTCTTAAGACTGCTTGAAAAGGGCAGAAGGCTTCTGGAGGACCCAGTGACCAGCCGGGAAGTTATTCCAAGCCAGGCCCCTTCCGACCAGCAGTCTGAGCCCACAGAGGAAGCAGGCACCCACGTCCGGGGCAGACCGGGTGCGCAGAAGAGTGTGCCTGAAAACGGAGGCGCAGGGACAGCATCCCGCTTCGCCATTTTAGAACAGGGACATTTCTTCAGTAAAAACTGCCTAAAACCAGCAGAAAGCTCCCCCAGAAGACAGAGATGGCTCCTGGAAGAGCCAGAGGGGAGCGGAGAAGTTCACCCAAGATGCCAGTCAGTCCGAGCAACACAGTGTCCCAACGCATACGACAAATTAGAAAACAGACAGTAGGGAGTAGAAGAACCACATGCAACCTAACAACTCCTCAGGAAAGAAGCACACCACAAAAAGAAAACCACTCCCCAGATTGCAACGACAGCAACTTGGAAGAACTTCTGAGCCTTCCAGAAAGAGAATTTAAAATTGCCATGATTAAAAAAGTGATAGATCAGAAGAAGGAAATTGAGTCCCTAAACAGGGAAGTAAAAGAAATGCAGGAGATCAAAGAATTAATGGAGGAACTAAAGAACTCTGGGAAAAGCAATGAAAGCAGAATAGGTGAAATGGAAGAGCGAATAAGTACTCTTGAAGACACAGAAATAAAAAGAACCAAAACAGAAAAGGAAAGAGAAGTACGAAGGAAAAAGAATGAAGAAAGACTTCGGGAACTATCTGACTCCATGAGGAAAGGAAATATAAGAGTTATAGGAATTCCAGAAGGAGAGGAGAGAGATGTAGGAACAGAGAAAATATTCATGGATATAATTGAAGAGAACTTCCCAAATGCGAAGAAGGAGCTGAAAATTGATATACAAGAAGCAAGAAGAACACCAAACTTCCACGACGAAAGGAAAAACACAGCAAGACACATAATAGTAAAGCTCCCAAGAATCCAGGACAAGGAAAAAATAATGAAGCTGACAAGAGGGAAGAAACAGATAACATTCAAAGGAAAACCAATCAGGCTGACATCAGACTTCTCTGAAGAAACACTACAGGCAAGGAGAGAGTGGAGGGACATAGTCAACAGACTCCAAGAAAACAGATGCCAACCAAGAATACTCTATCCCACAAAGCTCTCTTTCCTCCATGAAGAAAGAATATAGACCTTCCCAGACAAAGAGAAACTCCGGAATTTCATTACGACTAAACCCCCACTCCAAAAAATACTACAAGGAATCCTAAAGCCAGAACCTCAGAGGGACAAATAACAACGAAAGAAGACCAAAAAAAAAAAAAAAAGTTATTAAAAGAATAAATAAATAAAATCAAAGGAAAGACAAACATAATGGTAAATACAGATGCTAACATATCAATATTAACTCTAAATGTAAATGGACTAAACTCTTCAATAAAAAGACACAGAGTTGCAGCCTGGATTAAGAAAAAAAACCCAACCTTTTGCTGTCTCCAGGAAACACATTTAGCTACAAAAGATAAAAATAGGCTCAAAGTCAAAGGATGGAAAACAATCCTACAAGCAAATGGGCCAAAAAAGAAAGCAGGAACAGCTATACTTATATCAGATAAAACAGACTTCAAACTCAAAAAAAGAAAAAGAGACCCCAATGGTCACTACATTATGATTAAGGGGACAACACTTCAAGAAGAAATAACACTCATTAACATATACTCACCAAACGAAAGAGCACCAAAATATATCAGACAACTGTTGTCCTCTCTGAAAACAGACATCAGAGAAAACACATACGTAGTGGGAGACTTCAACACAACACTATCAACAATGGATAGATCAACAAGACAAAAAATAAGTAAAGAAACTAAAGCTCTAAATAAGGACCTAGAGCATTTGGGCTTAACAGACATCTATAGAACACTAAACCCAAAAAAAAACGGAGTACACATTTTTCTCAAGCGCACACGGATCATTCTCCAGGATCGATCACATACTGGGGCACAAGACAAACATCAACAGATACACCAAGATTGAAATCATACCAACCATCTTTTCTGACCACGAAGGCATCAAACTAGAAATAAATCATAAAAAGAAGGCAAGGAACTATCCTACCTCATGGAGATTAAAAGCCACACTACTGGAAGACCACTGGACTAGCGAGGAGATCAAAGAAGAAATTAAAAAATTCTTTGAATTGAATGACAAGGAGGACATCAATATCCTAAATGTATGGGATGCAGCAAAAGCAGTAATAAGAGGAAAATATATAGCAATAGAATCTCACATCAAAAAACAAGAAAGAACTCAAAGAAACAACCTAATCTCGAAGCTCAAAGATCTAGAAAAAGAACAACAAAAAAACCCCAAAACCAGTAGAAGAAAAGAAATAATAAAAACCAAAGCAGAAATAAATGAAATTGAAACTAAAAAAACAACCCAAAAGATCAATGAAACCAAGAGCTGGTTCTTTGAAAAAATAAATAAAATAGACAAACCCCTAGCCAGGCTCACAAAGGAAAAAAGGGAGAAAGCACAAATACACAGGATCATAAATGAAAGAGGAGAAATCACAACGGACACAGCAGAAATCAAAAGAATAATCAGTAACTACTATGAACAGTTATATGGAAACAAGTTCAACAATCTAGAGGAGATGGACAAATTCCTACAACTCTACAATCACCCAAAGCTAGATAAAGAAGAAAGAACACCTAAACAGACCAATTACAAGCAGCGAAATTGAAATGGTAATCAAAAACCTTCCCAAAAACAAAAGCCCAGGACCTGATGGATTTACAAATGAATTCTACCAAACATTCAGAGACAAATTAGTGCCTGTCCTTCACAAACTCTTCCAAAAAATTGAGAAGGAAGGGACAATACCAAACATGTTCTATGAAGCCAATATTACACTAATACCAAAACTGAATAAGGACAACACAAAAAAGGAAAACTATAGGCCAATCTCCCTAATGAACACTGATGCAAAAATCCTCAATAAAATTTTAGCTATCAGAATCCAACAATGTATCCATAAGATAATTCACCATGACCAAGTTGGATTCATTCCAGGGGCACAAGGATGGTTTAACATCCGTAAATCAATCAACGTTATCCAACACATCAACAAAAAGAAATATAAAAACCATATGATAATATCAATAGATGCTGAGAAAGCTTTCGACAAAGTGCAACACCCATTCATGATAAAAGCCCTTGAAATTCTTGGGATACAAGGAACATACCTCAACATCATAAAGGCCATCTATGACAAGCCAACAGCCAATATCATTCTCAATGGTGTAAAGCTGAAAGCAATTCCATTAAGATCTGGATCAAGACAAGGATGTCCACTCTCACCACTGCTTTTCAATATAATACTGGAAGTCCTAGCCAGAGCAATAAGTCAAGAGAAAGACATCCAAGGAATCTAAATAGGAAAAGAAGAAGTCAAACTATCACTATTTGCAGATGATATGATAATATACATAGAGAACCCCGAAATCTCCACAGAAAAACTAATTCAACTCATCAATCAATTCAGTAAAGTGGCAGGATACAAAATCAACACGCAAAAGTCAGTAGCCTTCCTATACACAAACAATAAATCTGAAGAAGAAATCAAAAAAACCATCCCTTTTATTATCGAAACAAAAAAAAATCAAATATTTGGGAATAAATCTAACAAAAGAGGTAAAGGACCTATACAAAGAAAACTATAAAACACTGTTAAAAGAAATAGAAGAAGACTCAAAGAAATGGAAAGACATCCCCTGCTCATGGATTGGAAGAATAAACATTATTAAAATGGCCATCCTACCAAAAGCAATATACAGATTCAATACTATTCCAATAAAAATCTCAATGTCATTCTTCAAAGAAATAGAACAATTATTGATGAAATTCATATGGAATCACCAAAAACCTCAAATAGCCAAAGCTCTACTGAAAAACAAAGAAGGATATGGAGGCATCACACTCCCAGACTTCAAACTATACTACAAAGCCATAACCATCAAAACTGCATGGTATTGGAACAAGAACAGACATACAGACCAATGGAATCGAATAGAAAATCCAGAAATAAACCCACAGATTTATGGTCAACTAATCTTTGACAAAGGAGCAAAGACTATGCATTGGAGCAAAGAAAGTTTGTTCAATAAATGGTGCTGGGAAAACTGGGTCGCTACATGCAAAAGAATGAAGCTTGACACTACCTCACACCATACACAAAAATCAACTCAAAATGGATTAAAGAACTAGACATAAGACCTGAAACCATAAAATACATAGAAGGAAATATAAGCAAAACACTACGGGTTTGCACATCAAAGACATCTTTACAGACACATCACCCAAAGCAGTGATAGTGAAGACAAAGATAAACAGCTGGGACTACATCAAATTAAAGAGCTTCTGCACAGCAAAAGAGACAATAACAAAAACAAAGAGAAACCCCACCAACTGGGAGAACATTTTTGCACCCAACACTAATGATAAAGGACTGATCACAAAAATCTGCAAAGAGCTGATGAGACTCAGCAACAACAAAGAAAATAATCCAGTCACAAAATGGGCAGAAGAGCTAAAAAGAAACTTCTCTGAAGAGGAAATGCAAATGGCCAACAGACATATGAAAAAATGTTCAACATCACTTGTAATCAGGGAAATGCAAATCAAAACTACCATGAGATACCATCTCACACCAGTGAGAATGGCACATATTAAAAAAACTAGCAACAACAAATGTTGGCGAGGGTGTGGAGAAAAAGGAACTCTTCTGCACTGTTGGTGGGAGTGCAAACTGGTCCAACCACTATGGAGAGCTGTGTGGAGATTTCTGGACCTACTAAACATAGAGCTTCCATATGATCCAGCAATTCCACTCCTAGGTATTTACCCAAAGGACACAGAAACATCAATTCCAAAGAGCACCTGCACCCTATGTTTATAGCAGCACTGTTTACAATAGCTAAGCTTTGGAAACAACCCAAATGCCCAAAAATAGATGAGTGGATCAAGAAGATGTGGTACATATATACCATGGAATATTACTCAGCATTCAAAAAAGATAAACACATGCAATTTGCAGCAACATGGATGGCGCTGGAAGGGATCATGCTCAGTGAAATAAGCCAAAAAGAAAAAGAAAAATACCGGATGGTCTCACTCATAGCAGGAATCTAGAAAACTTAAATAAGGGACCAGGAAAATGAATATAAGAAAGTAAAAATCAAAATCAACAAAAAACTATAAACCAGAGACACTTTTTGGGGGGTGCGGGGCGGGAGGGGAAGGATTGGGGTCAGAATGGGGCGTTTGCAATTGTATGGGGGAATATAAAAATAAAATTTATTATTTAAAAAAAATTTGTTTCTGCAGCCTGGCTATTATAAATAGTCCTGCAATGAACATAGGAGTGTATATATTCCTTCAAGTTAGTGTTTTTGTATTTTCTGGGAAGATATCTAGGAATGGAATTGCTGGATCATATGATAACTTCCCTATTAATATTTTGAGAAACCTCCATACATAGCTGCGTATGTTTTCTGTAGGAACTGGTTCAGTCTGCAGTCCTATCAACAGTACATGAGGGCTCCTGTTTCTCCACCCTCCCCAAAACTTGTTTCTGGTCTTTCTTATCATTCTTATTTGAGGTTTGTTATTTTCATTCACTCAATATGCAAAAATTACAAGAATGAAAATATCTAGTATTGGAGTCACCTGGGTCCAACATTTTTTTTTCCTAATGTTGAACATTTACATAAACATGTGAACACAAAACACAAAAGCATAAATCATAAAAATATAAATATGTTTTACTAATAATTAAAAAAACTCTGTTATCAAAAGACACCATTGAATGTGAAAAGTCAACTGCCTGAGGGGCGATTCATGGACTATTGTCACCGACAGAGCGCCAGTATCCAGGATGCGGAGAGATCAGACACAAATAAAGCAGAAGATGACAAGCCCCATGGAAAAGAGGGAAAAAACTGCAAATGGACAAGCTATGGAAGAACTCAAATGGCTAAAAAACAACTCACAGTTCAACCTCACAAGCACCCAGAAAAATGCAGATGGAAATCTTAATCCGACACTACCATGATAACCAAATGTTGTTGAGAGTTTAGTGCCATGAACGATTTTACAATGCTGTTGGGAGGATATATTAGTAAAATCAATTAGGAGAAAACATTTTAAATTTTCAGAAAGTTTAACGCAGATGAACCCTAAGGCCCAGTCATTCCCCCTTAGATGTAAACCCTAGAGAAACACCCACATGAGTTCACAAACAGACATGTGCAGGAAAGCTTGAAATCAAACAGAAGCAACCTAAATAAATATCCATCGACAGAAGAATCAATCGATTAGCTGAATGAGAGCCACAATGGAATACTCCACGGTAGGGGCCAGGGAACATTTTCTATAAAGGGCCAGATAGAACATATCTTGGCTTGCAGGCCTGGCAGTCCATCACAGCCGCTCACCTCTGCCATTGCAGTGCAGAGCAGTGCACAACACTTAAATGAACAGATGGGAGTGTGTGCCAGTAAATTCACCAAAACAGGTGGCCAGCTGGATATGGCCCCTGCATCAACTTCTGCTCTTCAGAACAGTGAACATGTCCAGTGGAGTGACGTCTATGGACACAAATGAGTTGCAGATTGAGGTTGAGTGAAAAAATACATTACGGAAGATAAGAAATGCATGATACCACTTCTATAAGTTTAAAAAAAATGCAAAAATGGGCCTCCCTGGTGGCACAGCGGGTTGAGCACAGCATGTGAAGCTGTCCGCAGCCTCTGCAGTGCCGGTTTGATCCCCCTGGCCGCAGAGATACCCACAAGGCAGGGCAGACCTCTCCTGTCTCACCCGCTGCTCCCCTCAGCAGTGTATTTCAGTTGGTCTGCCTGTTCTGTTCCCCACTCTGTCTTGGGTGAATCCTCTCACCCTCCCACACATCTGGCCTATACCCCAGTTCTTGTATAAAAATTAATTAATTAAATCTTTAAAAAAATGCAAAAACTGGGTCTCCCCTGGTGGCGCCGGTGGTTGAGCATAGTGCTGTGAAGCTGTCTGCAGCCTCTGAAGTGCGGGTTCAATCCCAGCCAGTTGGTGAGGATCCCACATGTTGTGG
The DNA here is from genome assembly GCF_964194135.1 of Talpa europaea. Classification (NCBI taxonomy): domain Eukaryota; kingdom Metazoa; phylum Chordata; class Mammalia; order Eulipotyphla; family Talpidae; genus Talpa; species Talpa europaea. Next base: position 30,797,085 of record NC_140084.1, read on the forward strand.
CAGACCTCTCCTGTCTTGCCCGCTGCTCCCCTCAGCAGTAAATTTTGTCAGTGTGCCTGTTCTGCTCCCCACTCTGTCTCTGGTGAATCCTCTCACCCTCCCACACATCTGGGCTGTACCCCGGTTCTTGTATGCATGAATAAATAAATCTTAAAAAAAGATTGAAGTTCATTTAAAAAAATGCAAAAACTACCAAATATTGTGTGATGGCTAATTTTTGTGTCAGCTTGAGTGGGCTCAGGGCTGCCCCAGTAGCTGAAGTGTTATTTCTGGGTGTGCCTATGAGGGTGTTTCCAGAAGTGATCAGCATTTGAATGGGTAGACTGAGTGAAGAAGTACCCCAGCCAATGCAAGTGGGTGCCATGCAACCCTTTGAGGCCCAGATAGAACAAACAGGTGAAGGAAGGGCCATTTGCTCTCTCGACTTGAGCTGGGATATCCATCTTCCCCTGCCCTCAAACATTGGCACTCCTGCTTCCCAGGCCACTGGCCTTGGATGGGGGATAATATAACAGAGTGGTCCCCAAGGAAAGGGGAGTTTCCTGGTTCTCTGCCCCACCCAAGAGAGGGTGGAACTGAGCAGAAGCAAGAGAAGACTGGGAGAAGCACGAAGAAGGAAGTAAGAGGAAGAAGGAGACCTGGAGGCAGCACATGGAGCAGAGAGACATGTGAAGATTCCACGCTTGCTTCTCGGCCTTGGATTGTTCCAGAGACTTGGGGGACCTGGAAGAAGACATTTGAAACAGATGTGGCTGAGAAATCTGTGGGGGGCTGACAGTGGCAGTGTTTATCTTGGTTTTGCTCTTCCAGACTTGCCTGGCCCCTTCTGCCCCTTTTCTAGGGGTCCCCTCCCGAATATTGCCTCGTGACAAACTTTTGGGCCCCATTGGCCCTGCTTTGAGCCAACTCTGGCTGGGCATTTACCCACAAGAGGATGGGTAATTTTGGTGTTTTCCTGTGAAAACTATTTTGTCTTTTCTTTCCCTTCTCATCATTGAACACTAATTGTACTAAAATTCCTTTCCAGAGAACCCATTTAGAGTGGATAGGTTTGGGGTCCTCACCTTGCCCGATATCAAACCACTGGCTCTCCTGCTTCTCAGCCTTCAGGTTTGTACTGGAATTATACCACTAGCTTTCCAAGGCTCCCAACTTGCAGATGGAGCATCATGAGGTTTCTCAGCCTCCATGATTCCATGAACTAGTCCTTTAAAATAAGTCCCTGTCTACACACCTATAGCTAACCTGCTGGTTTCATTTCTCTGGAGAACCCCTGAGTAGTGCATATTGTTTGGGGGCACACCTATACATAGTGACATAGTGAAATAGGAAGAAATGGCTAGGAGCACTAAGTGCCCAGTTCAGGACAGCAGCTCCACCTTGGGGGTGGGAGGTAAGGTCAGAGTGACCAGCCTGGGAGGAGGATGTAAGGTTTCAGCTGTGACTCTTGTAATATTTCTTATACCTTTCTGTGTAGTTTAGCTATTTTGTGATATATTTTAAAATAACACAAACAGGGAGATGGTGTCTTCCTTTTGTGTTACTATGTTATTTTAAGATGTGTCTCTATATTCACCGAACAAAAATCACCTCTCTGTCCACATTCATGAAACACTGCTCAAGGGCTCTAGGATTGAGTGCCTTGTTACCACTTGTTCCTGTGTCATTTGCTCCCAGAAGACCAGGAGGAAGGAAGCAGGATGGAACTTTCTGTTCCATCCATCCGGAGATGGATGGTTTCTGCTATGATTTCCTGGGACAGATGCTCCCTTTGGCTCATAGAAGTGTCAACAGAGTTGAATGGTTTGAGAAGCAGATTCCAGGATGATGGGCTCTACATGGACCCTGGCCTTGCTTAGATGAAAGGGGCACCCTGGGAGGCTGTCCATTGGTCCTCTGTTTCCTCCTTAGCATTGCCGTGGAGTGGACCACATGGGAACTGATGACCCAAGTGGAGCCATTTGATTCACTGAGTTCTTTGCCTCATCTGAAAATTGGAATGACATGTCCTCCCCACTCCATGTTGCTTTTTGTGTCCATGAACACAGACATTGCATGTAAGGAAGCCAGTAACCTTCAACCCAACCTCCACCCTCCTCTTCAGAGAGGAGGGAGCTACTTACTTTTCCTTAAACAGACACACTCACCAGCGGCAACCCAGAGAGCAGCAACCCACATTATGCAGCTGCATAATGTATAGTGTTTTGCCCCTTTGGGTTCTGATCCCAGAAACAGGTACTTAAAAAAGTCACCCATGCCCTTTGGTTAGTAACTCCCCGTTTTTCCTGCCCCTCATACCACTCTGAATTCACTCCATGAATCTGACTATTTAACATCTCCTCAGGGAGTGGAATCCTGCAGTCTTGGTCATTCTGGTCATTTCACTTAGCATAATGTCCTTAAGATTCATCCTTGCTGTCCATGGTCAGAATTTCTTTCTCTTAAAGAGGTCTACTATCCCATTGTATGTGTATTCCTCATTTTCTTTTCCCATTTCCTGTTGATGAGCATTTAGCTTGTTTTCCCATTTTGACTGCTGTGCTATTTCAGTCAAGCAAAAGGAAAGAGTTTTGTAGAGATCTGCTGTGCACCATGTATATGGTCAACAATACATTGTACACTTGAAGAGCTGTTCAGAGGGTAGATCTCGCGTTAAGTATTCTTTGCATGCACACACACAAAGCCATTGAAGGAAATGGGCTGGTCAGGAAGCCTCAAATATAATCATATTTTCTTTCAGAGTTTTCCACATTGAGAAGACTTGTTTGTCTCTGCCACCATTAGAGTTCTTTCCTCTTATTCTCCATTGAATATGAGATCTTTTTCTTCTCTTTGAACTCTGAAACTTTTGTCAGAAGGCATTGTTCTGCTGCTTGGCTTTTAAAATTCTGGTATATCTGGAATTAGGCTATAGAATCCCTATGCTAGAGGAAGATTTAGACGTCACGTCACTCTTGCCGAAAGAATCTTTCCTGTAGCTTTTCTAAGAGGTTAGCATTGGTCTTTGATTGCTTCTGTTGATGGGGAACTCACTAACTCACTACATATAGAAGAAGGAGGTTTTTTTTTTTTTGAAAAAATATTTATTTATGCATACAAGAGCTGGGGTGTAGGCCAGAGATGTGGGGGTAGGGTGAGGTATTCACCAGAGAGTGGGGAGCAGAACAGGTGTATTGACTGAAATACACTGGTGAGGGGAGCAGCAGGGGAGACAAGAGAGGTCTGTTGTGTCATGTGGGTTAGCTCCCTGGCCAGCCAGCATCAAACTCGTGCCGCAGTGGCTGCTGATAGCTTGATAGTGCTGTGTCTTTAACCCCTGTGCCACCAGGGAGGGCCCCTATAGGAAGCAGGCCTTTGAAATCATTTTTCACAGAGCGGGGGAAGTCAGGAGGCCTGGGTTACAGTGCCAGCACATCACTAATTGCCTAAGTAACCTGAGGTATAAATTGTTACTTTTCTGTACCTCAGTTTTCTCATCTGCAAGATGGAATCATTCTGACTGAGGTATCAAAGTGCCCAAGTGACAAATTGAGCACCAGCTTTCCCTGAGGCCAGGCAGGGCTGTGGGTTTCTGTGGGGAAGATTTTTAATTTTTCCTTTTATTTAACATTCAGTTTTTTCCTGGCTATAGAAATAAATGTGTTCACTGTCAAAATGTAAAAAAAAAAATCCAAAAAACAAAAACCCTTAAGAAATTACCTAAAAGCATGAGGTAGGAACTGAAAATTGGCCCAAGCTTTACAATTCAGAGCTAACTCCTGTTCACAGTTTAGGCTATAAAAAGATCTAGTTATTATATAAAGGTGATCAAGGTGGGATAATAACAGTATTAATAATGCCCCCAGGAAGCATTATTAACAGCAGAAACCAAACCTTTTCCTAACTCTTTTATACATTTTTTTCTCAGTTAATCCTCACCATGACCTTGTTTGTGTTATCTCCATTTTATACATGAGTGGACTTCAGGGGCAGAAAATTTGGTAACTTGCTCAAGGTCACACAGTAAGTGACAAAATCTGTGCATCAAACCTGATAGGGGATTTGGAAATATCATGCCCTGGGCATTTTACCTTAAAAAAAAACACACTGTTGAGCAGAGTGCCAGGTGGCCCTTGCACTTATCATCTGCAGTGTGAATGTGTGTGCAGGTGGCTCAGCTCAGGTACGAGGTGAGATCCCCTGTGTTCCATGAACCCCTGTGCCAGGGAGGTACTGAATTCACCCCCCCTTGCCAGTATGTGTTGTTTTTGAATTTTTAAAAAAAATTATAATAAAAACCCTTCAGTGTGTATCTTTGTGCTTAAAGCATTGTTTACATCTACTGTTTCCTCAGAAAAGATTCTCAGATGTAGCTGTTTTGACTGTTAAGGTTTTGGTACTTTTGAGGTTCTGTGTAGTTAGATTCCTACCAGCCAGGCAGGTGAATGTTCTGAAGATTTAGTGAGGCTACAGATGAAGGTGTCCAAAGGTTGAGGTACTTGACCAGGATGCTGGGCCCAGACTCCTTAGATGGTCCCTTCCCCTCCCCCCTCCCCTTCTCCTGCCCCTCCTCCTCCCCTTCTCCTGCCTCTCCCTTCTCTTCCCCTCCTTATCCTCCCTTCCCCCCTCCTCCCTGACTTGAGAATTTCCTGTGCAGGCCCCACACTGCGACCTCAGGTGACTACACCATCTGCCTTTTGTGATCCAGGCCTGTGCAAGCCAGGCCCTCCTGGAGAGCTCTGAGCAGTTAGAGGATCCCCCGTGGTTTTGTTAGGGGGGAAAGGATGTCCTAAAGCTAATTCCATACAGGCTTTGTGGACTCCACCCCCACTCCAGACCAAAGCCAAAGACACTGGGAACTCCAAATCCCATCACCACCAAAGGGAAGGTGGCTGGGACCTGAGGGTGGGGTTAAGCAGCCAGGTTTGGTATAAAGCCAGACACGTGGGCTTTGGAGGTGATCCCACATTTTGGTTCCCTGCCAGCTCGCAGCGTCTGGCCAGCTCTGAGAGTGCCTTTGGGTTTCCAGGTCGGAGAATCAGGTAGGATGCGTTAAAGACTTTATTTCCTTATTTTCTCCCTGAGTTGTTTATTTCCTTAATTCCCTTTCCCTTGTAAATAAACCTTTGATTAACCTTCTGTGTGTGCCTGTAATGGAGTATTAATAAGTCCCTTTTAAGCGCGTGGGTGAGGACCCACAGCCAGGCAACCCATTTTATATCGGGGTTGCCCTGCAACAGTTTCACTAATTAATGGTTGGAGGCCAATTCATTTGTACTCCCCAACATTTATTGGCTTGAAGATTTTCTTCACAGGAATGTGCTTGAATTAAAAATGCCCCTTATGAATTTTTAAATGATTTAAAAAAATAATATCTTCATGTGGTAAGAGCTAAAAACACGAATCTCAGTAAGAAATGACATTAAATCGGTATAGTGTTAAAATTGGATTTTAAAACCATTATGAACATAATTACAAATAATATTACTAGTGTAAAAACAGGTAAGTTTTGACCTTTCTCCAAATAATAACAAATGAGGCTTCATAAAGTATGAAAGAGCATTAAAAATTGACATTTGACATCATGTTTGGGTTTGGGATCAAATGTATGTATTTAATGGGACCCAAGATTTGACCATATATTACACCATAAGAAACAGACATACACTGTCCTCATAAGCTAATATTTGGCATGTCTGAAATTTTGCTTAAAGTTAAAATTGTAATGTAACATTTTGTTCCCAAGAGTTGTAAACCAATGTTACCTCAAAAAAAAAAACAAAAAAAAAAAGTTCGGAGACCTTGAAACAAAGCAGGCCTCCAGGGATGGGGGCAAAAGAAAAAAAAAAATCAGGCCTCCATTCACCCTCCTTACTTCAAAGTGAAGCAGAAAGTGCCCTTCAGTGACAGGAAGGGATATTTATTCAAATAACCATTCCCTAATCGGAGCATTTTGTTGCATTTTGTTCCCAAATGTCTGGGGGGAGAGGGTTCCCATAAGTCATATGTGGTGGGATGCAGATGCTTTTTGTTTCTAATAAGTCCCTAAAATTGGATGGAAAGTCACTCTTCCACTTCAGAAAGTGACTTTTGAAGTCATGGAGATATCTTGATAAGCTCTTTTAGAATTTTGCCAAATGAATGGAATGAATGTCTGGGCCTGGTTGAGATGGTCTGAGGTGAATTTATGGGGTCCCCAGTGTTACTTTGTGCTCCTCATGTGTGTGCACACCCATGGTGATGGGCCTGGTGTTGGGGTTGTGACCTCCACTGAGCTTGTCTAACTCCCTGGTCAGCCTGAAGGTTCGTGAACCATTCTGCTTTTAAAAACAACAACAAAAATTACCAATAATTTTATTTACTGTTTAAAACAGGCAGTTTCATTCCGACACTGTAATGACAGAAAAACCCTGGAATACATGTGGGGAAGGGAGACTTCAAGCTCCGATTAGGGAATGGTTATTTGAATAAATATCCCTTCCTGTCACTGAAGGGCACTTTCTGCTTCACTTTGAAGTAAGGAGGGTGAATGGAGGCCTGATTTTTTTTTTTTTCTTTTGCCCCCATCCCTGGAGGCCTGCTTTGTTTCAAGGTCTCCGAACTTTTTTTTTTTTTTTTTTTTTGAGGTAACATTGGTTTACAACTCCACCATACCTCAGGAGCACAGCTTCACACCTGGGCCTCTGTCTGCTTCATATCATGCCCGCCAGCCACCAAAGGCCTAGTTCCCATCTACCACCACCAAAGCCAATCCCCTTCCCCCCTGGCAACCACAGTTCTGCTATCAGAATCTAGGGGTTGATTGTGTTCTCTTTGTCCACTTGCTTTGATTCTTCAACCTCTACGCAGGAGTTAAATCCTACGGTGTTTCTCTTCTCATCTGACATCTTTCATTTAGCACAAACCTGTCAGGGTCCAGTCTTATGGTTGCAAACGGCAAAATTTCATCACTTTTTAAGTAGCTGAGTAGTATTCCCTTGGGTATCTATATTACACCTTCTTTATCCATTCACAGCTTAGGTTGTTTTCCTGAGTTATCTTACTGCTGTTGTGAATAATGTTACAAGAACCATGGGGGTGCAGATATCTTTTTTTTTTCTTTTTCTTTTTTTCTTATTATATTCCCCATACAATTGCCACCCCCTTATTTTGACCACAATCCCTCCCCTCGCCACCCCCCACTCCCCATAGAGTGTCTCTGGTTCATAATTGTCTGTTGATTTTGATCTTTACTTTCTTATAGTTATTCTTTTTCCTGGTCCTTTATTTAAGTTTTCTAGATTCCTGCTATGAGTGAGACCATCTGGTATTTTTCTTTTTCTTTCTGGCTTATTTCACTGAGCATGATCCCTTCCAGTGCCATCCATGTTGCTGCAAATTGCATGTGTTTATCTTTTTTGAATGCTGAGTAATATTCCATGGTATATATGTACCACATCTTCTTGATCCAGTCATCTCTTTTTGGGCATTTGGGTTGTTTCCAAAGCTTAGCTATTGTAAACAGTGCTGCCATAAACATAGGGGTGCAGGTGCTCTTTGGAATTGATGTTTCTGTGTCCTTTGGGTAAATACCTAGGAGTGGAATTGCTGGATCATATGGAAGCTCTATGTTTAGTAGGTCCAGAAATCTCCACACAGCTCTCCATAGTGGTTGGACCAGTTTGCACTCCCACCAACAGTGCAGAAGAGTTCCTTTTTCTCCACACCCTCGCCAACATTTGTTGTTGCTAGTTTTTTTAATATGTGCCATTCTCACTGGTGTAAGATGGTATCTCATGGTAGTTTTGATTTGCATTTCCCTGATTACAAGTGATGTTGAACATTTTTTCATATGCCTGTTGGCCATTTGCATTTCCTCTTCAGAGAAGTTTTTTTTTAGCTCTTCTGCCCATTTTTTGACTGGATTATTTTCTTTGTTTTTGTAGTCACATCAGCTCTTTGTAGATTTTTGTGATCAATCCTTTACCATTAGTGTTATGTGCAAAAATGTTCTCTTTGTTTCTCTTTGTTTTGGTTATTGTCTCTTTTGCTGTGCAGAAGCTCTTTAATTTGATGTAGTCCCAGCTGTTTATCTTTGCCTTCACTATCACTGCTTTGGGTGATGTGTCTGTAAATATGTCTTTGATGTGCATATCACGCAGTGTTTTCCCTATATGTTCTTCTATGTATTTTATGGTTTCAGGTCTTATGTCTAGTTCTTTAATCCATTTTGAATTGGTTTTGTGCATGGTGTGAGGTAGTAGTCAAGCTTCATTCTTTTGCATGTAGCAACCCAGTTTTCCCAGCACCATTTATTGAACAAACTTTCTTTGCTCCAGTGCATATTCTTTGATCCTTTGTCAAAGATTAGTTGACCATAAATCTGTGGGTTTATTTCTGGGTTTTCTATTCAGTTCCATTGGTCCGTGTATCTGTTCTTGTTCCAATATCATGCAGTTTTGATGATTATGGCTTTGTAGTATAGTTTGAAGTCTGGGAGTGTGATGCCTCCATTCCCTTCTTTTTTTTTTTTTTTTTTTTTTTCAGGAGAGCTTTGGCTATTCGGGGTTTTTGGTGATTCCATATGAATTTCATCAATAATTGTTCTATTTCTTTGAAGAATGACATTGAGATTTTTATTGGAATAGCATTGAATCTGTATGTTGCTTTTGGTAGGATGGCCATTTTAATAATGTTTATTCTTCCAATCCATGAGCAGGGGATGTCTTTCCATTTCTTTGTGTCTTCTTCTATTTCTTTTAACAGTGTTTTATAGTTTTCTTTGTATAGGTCCTTTACCTCTTTTGTTAGATTTATTCCCAAATATTTGATTTTTTTTTGTTTCAATAATAAAAGGGATTTTTTTTTTATTTCTTCTTCTTTAGATTTATTGTTTGTGTATAGGAAGGCTACTGACTTTTGCGTGTTGATTTTGTATCCTGCCACTTTACTGAACTGATTGATGTGTTGAATTAGTTTTTCTGTGGAGTTTATGGGGTTCTCTATGTATATTATCATATCATCTGCAAATAGTGATAGTTTGACTTCTTCTTTTCCTATTTAGATTCCTGGGATGTCTTTCTCTTGACTTATTGCTCTGGCTAGGACTTCCAGTATTATATTGAAAAGCAGTGGTGAGAGTGGACATCCTTGTCTTGTTCCAGATCTTAATGGAATTGCTTTCAGCTTTTCACCATTGAGAATGATACTGGCTGTTGGCTTGTCATAGATGGCCTTTATGATGTTGAGGTATGTTCCTTGTATCCCAAGAATTTCAAGGGCTTTTATCATGAATGAGTGTTGCACTTTGTCAAAAGCTTTCTCGGCATCTATTGATATTATCATATGGTTTTTATATTTCTTTTTGTTGATGTGTTGGATAACGCTGATTGATTTTTGGATGTTGAACCATCCTTGTGTCCCTGGAATGAATCCTACTTAGTAGTGGTGAATTATCTAATGGATACATTGTTGGATTCTGGTAGCTAAAATTTTATGAGGATTTTTATGTCAATGTTCATTAGGGAGATTGGCCTATAGTTTTCCTTTTTTGTGTTGTCCTTGTTCGGTTTTGGTATTAGTGTAATGTTGGCTTCATAGAACGTGTTTGGTATTGTCCCTTCCTTCTCAATTTTTTGGAAGAATTTTTGAAGGATAGGCACTAATTCGTCTCTGAATGTTTGGTAGAATTCATTTGTAAATCCATCAGGTCCTGGGCTTTTGTTTTTGGGGAGGTTTTTGATTACCATTTCAATTTCACTGCTTGTAATTGGTCTGTTTAGGTGTTCTATTTCTTCTTTATCTAGCTTTGGGTGATTGTAGAGTTGCAGGAATTTGTCCATCTCCTCTAGATTGTTGAACTTGTTTCCATATAACTGTTCATAGTAGTTACTGATTATTCTTTTGATTTCTGCTGTGTCCGTTGTGATTTCTCCTCTTTCATTTATGATCCTGTTTATTTGTGCTTTCTCCCTTTTTTCCTTTGTGAGCCTGGCTAGGTGTTTGTCTATTTTATTCATTTTTTTTAAGAAGCAGCTCTTGTTTTCATGATGTTTTGGATTTTTTTTTTTTCAGTTTAGATTTCATTTATTTCTGCTTTGGTTTTTATTATTTCTTCTACTGGTTTTGGGGATTTTTTTGTTGTTCTTTTTCTAGATCTTTGAGCTTCGATATTAGGTTGTTTCTTTGAGTTCTTTCTTGTTTCTTGATGTAAGCCTCTTTTGCTGTATATTTTCCTCTTATTACTGCTTTTGCTGCATTCCATACATTTAGGAAATTGGTGTCCTCCTTATCATTCAAGTCAAAGAATTTTTTGATTTCTTCTTTGATCTCCTCATTAGTCCACTGGTCTTCCACAAGCATGGTTTTCATTCTCCATGAGGTAGGAGAGTTCCTTGCCTTCTTTTTATGGTTTATTTCTAGTTTGATGCCTTCATGGTCAGAAAGGATGGTTGGTATATGATTTCAATCTTGGTGTATCTGTTGATGTTTGTCTTGTGTCCCAGCATGTGATCGATCCTAGAGAGTGTTTCCTGTGCACTTGAGAAAAATGTGTACTCAGATTTGTTTGGTTTTAATGTTCTATAGATGTCTGTTAAGCCCAAGTGCTCTAGATCCTTATTTAGAGCTTTAGTGTCTTTACTTATTTTTTTGTCTCATTGATCTATCCATTGTTGTTAGTAGTGTGTTGAAGTCTCCCACTATGTATGTGTTTTCTGTGATGTCTGTTTTCAGAGATGACAATAGTTGTCTGATATATTTTGGTGCTCTTCATTTGGTGAATATATGTTCATGAGTGTTATTTCTTATTAAAGTATTGTCCCATTGATCATAATGTAGTGACCGTTGGGGTCTCTTTTTATCTTTTTGAGTTTGAAATCTGTTTTATCTGATATAAGTATAGCTGTTCCTGCTCTCTTTTTTGGTCCACTTGCTTGTAGGATTGTTTTCTATCCTTTAACTTTGAGTCTATTTTTATCTTTTGTAGCTAATTGTGTTTTCTGGAGACAGCAAAAGGTTGGATTTTGTTTCTTAATCCAGCCTGTGACTCTATGTCTTTTTATTGAAGAGTTTAGTCCATTTACATTTAGAGTTAATATTGATATGTTAACATCTGTATTTGCCATTGTGTTTGTCTTTCCCTTGATTTTATTTATTTATTCTTTTAATAACTTTTTTTATGGCCTTTTTTCATTGTTATTCGTCCCTCTGAGGTTCTGGGTTTAGGACTCCTTGTAGTAATTTTTGGAGTGGGGGTTTAGTCGTAATGAAATTCCAGAGTTTCTGTTTGTCTGGGAAGGTCCTTATTCTTTCTTCACAGAGGAAGGAGAGCTTTGCGGGATAGAGTGTTCTTGATTGGCATCTGTTTTCTTGGAGTCTGTTGACTATGTCCCTCCACTCTCTCCTTGCCCGTAGTGTTTCTTCAGAGAAGTATGCTGTCAGCCTGATTGGTTTTTCCTTTGAATGTTATCTGTTTCTTCCCTCTTGTCAGCTTCATTATTTTTTCCTTGTCCTGAATTCTTGGGAGCTTTACTTTTATGTGTCTTGCTGTATTTTTCCTTTCATCGTGGAAGTTTGGTGTTCTTCTTGCTTCTTGTATATCTATTTTCAGCTCCTTCTTCACGTTTGGGAATTTCTCTTCAATTATCTCCTTGAATATTTTCTCTGTTCCTACATCTCTCTCCTCTCCTTCTGGGATTCCTATAACTCTTATATTTCCTTTCCTCATGGAGTCAGATAGTTCCCAAAGTCTTTCTTCGTTCTTTTTCCTTCATACTTCTCTTTCCTTTTCTGTTTTGGTTCCTTTTATTTCTGTGTCTTCAAGAGTGCTTATTCATTCTTCCATTTCATCTATTCTGCTTTCATTGCTTTTCCCAGAGTTCTTTAGCGCCTCCATTAATTCTTTGATCTCCTGCATTTCTTTTACTTCCCTCTTTAGGGACTCAATTTCATTCTTCTGATTGTTGATTATTTTTCCCTTTTCATTGTTTTCCTTTTTGACTTCTGGCAGTTTTTTAATCATGGCAATTTTAAATTCTCTTTCTGGAAGGCTCAGAAGGTCTTCCAAGTTACTGTCGTTGCAATCTGGGGGGTGGTTTTCTTTTGGTGGTGTGCTATTTTCCTGAGGAGTTGCTGGGTTGCATGTGGTTTTTCTACTCCCTACTGTCTGTTTTCTAATTTGCCATATACATTGGGACACTGTGTTGCTGGTACTTGCCAGAATCTTGGGCGAACTTCCCAGCTCACCTCTGGCTCTTCCAGGAGCCATCTGCCATTTTCAAGCAGGCTTTTCTGAAGAAAGGTCCCTGTTCTAAAAAGGTGATGTGTTTTCGCACCCCTCTGCATGCCTGGTCTGCCCTGGCGGTGGGTTCCCGCTCCTCCTCTGGGCTCGGACTGCAGGCCAGAAGGTGCCTGGCATGGGCAAACTTCCCAGCTCCCCTCTGGCTCCTCTGGGAGCCTTCTGCGGTTTCGAGCAGTCTTTACTGAAGAAATGTCCCTGTTCTAAAGTTGCAGCTATCTTTTGAATTAGTGTTTTTGTATATTTCATGGAAATAATCAGAAGTGGAATTGTTGGAGCATATGTTGGTTCTATTTTCAACAGAAAATTTTAGAAGTGGGAGGTTGCAGACACTGGAGGTCTAACATGGGGTGGGAGGTCAGGAACCTCAATCTGTTCTAGTGCAGTTTCTCTCTCTTTCCTCCCTCTGTCTCTTCCCTCTCCCTTTCCCTCATTTCCTCTGTCCCTCCCTCCCTCTCCCTCTCCCTACCCCTTCTCCCCCTCCCACACTCTACTTTCCTTCACTCTCTGCCCTCCCTCCTTCATTGACAAAACAAAGGCATAGAATTATTTGACCTTGAATGTTGGTCCAGGATTTGGATTTTTCTTAAGCAGAAAATCCTTTGGCCTAATGATTTTGGGTAGTGATCTGAAAAAAAAAAAATCATGTGGAAATACTTATGGGAGCCACAAACTTTGCTTGGGGAAGAGTTGAAAGAGATGTTATATCCCATCCCACCCACTCTTATGCTCCCTGATGGATGGTGAGATACTACTGAGATATGATTTTAGGTTCACCAGGTGCTCCAGAAAATTCCCTTTACCATCTTACTGAAATTTAAGTTCCTTTATACAAACTGTCCTTCCTTTCCATATGTGGAGAGAGATAGAGAAGGAATAAGCCTTTCATATTTTCAGCAGGAAGGAATTGATGGAGGAAGCAAGAATCAAAATGCATTTCATATTTTAGGCTCTACTTCTTTAGGAACCTGAGGACCACCCCTATGGGGTAAAGGATTCATCCTGGAAACTTCCATACTCAGAAGTCTGACAGTCTCCACCTGGGATTTCACACCTGCAACTCCAGTTCTGGCCTCTAGAGGGTGTGGGATCCAAACTCAGGGCCCTGGACCAGAAGCTAGTAGATTTATGGGAAATTCTGGAATTCTTGGTTGTTCTTGCTGGAGAGGGCCTCAGGAGCTAAAATTAGCTTCCTTGCCTGACTTCATGGTTGGGGAAATTGAGGCCCAGAGAGGGAACTCATGCAGGATCACACAGACTTCGAAGCACAACTAGGAACAAAACTCTGGTCCAATCAGCTGGCTCCCAGTTCAGGACTTTTGTGAACCCTGGGTGAGAAGAAGGTGGGAAATTGGGGAGGAAATTCCCAGCTCCAGGACTGAGACATAGGTTCCTGGACCTGCAGGGAACTCTAGAGGTCTTTTAGTCCAAGCTCTTTTGATTCCAAAATATTTGGGGAGTCCAGGGAATGTAAAGCCTTCTGGTACAGATGACTTTTTCCTTTCAGGGGGTTGGTTCGGGGAAGGCTTCCTGGAGGAAGTGGCACTTGAGCCTGAATCAATACATGAGCCTGTGTAATTTGTGGCAGAGGGAGCAGCAGGGGCAGTGTTGGGGCAATTGGTGCAGGTACAGTACAAGTAGAGGTGTCAGGTATGTTGTGGAGCAGATATGAGCAGGTGGCCAGGCCATGGTGGTGAGCACTGTACTCCAGACCTAAGATAGGGTGTTATTCCTACAGGCCACCAGCTGCCACCCAACAGCATGGCTTTGAGGGATGAACTCCCTGAGTCTGCTCCCAAGGGACGTCCCTGCTGGCATCTGGACAGCAATCAGTTAACAGCACGTGCCACCTCCCCGCCCTCACAAACTTCTTTGTGACACGTCAGGCTATAATTCTCCCTAATAAAATAATGTGAAGCTCAATTATGTTCCTGTTCCCATGTTCCTGGACTTCATTAAGCACAGAGGGATTAAAAACTTGTATAAATTAATCAATGTACCATAATCCTAAAAATGAGAAGATGGGTCCTCGAGGCAGTAATGTAATACGGGCATTTTAATTAGCAGGGCCCCCGAGATTCCTTGCTGTCCCCTGCAAGTCTTGTGTTTATGAATTGCTTTATTATCTGAAAGGGAAGGCCCCACAGACCCTGGCCTGGGCCAGGAGATGTTCGCAGCGGCCCCAGGTCCCCGTCCGCACATCCTCCTCACAGCCCAGTGGGATGCAGAGCGGGCCTGACTTTTCTTTCTTCCCTTTCTCCCCCAACAAGTGCTAACTTTGAAAAGGAAACTCAGAAAGAGAATCCGAAGGGGATGCTAAGCCACTTTCTCCTTCTTGCTGGGTCTGTGGGATGAAGAGCTGGATTTCAGAGCACATGGCTCTGGGGGAGAAAGCCAGCTCCCCCTCACCAGCTAGGCTGTGGGCAGGTCACTTGACCTCTCGCAGCCTCTGAGTCCTTGTGTTCCTTTGTCCTATCATTGTAAGAAATGCTTCTGGCAGCAAATGAGAACTACCTCCAGACCCAGAAACTCCCCCAGCAGCCTACTCCTTCCTCCATTTTTTTTTTAAGATTTATTTATGCATACAAGAACTGTGGTACAAGCCAGAGGTGCAGAGGATTCACCAGAGACAGAGTGGGGAACAGAACAGGCAGAGTGACTGAAAAACACTGTTGAGGGGAGCAGTGGGCCAGACAGGAGAGGGAAAGGAGAAGATGGAGGAAAAGGCTCCTCCAGCCTGCCTGGGGAACTGGAGACCCCGCCATGTGGGTTGATCTCTGCCCCAGTATTGAACTCTTGCTGCAGAGGCTGCTGATAGCTTCATCATAGTGCTGTGCTTACTTAACCCCTTGAGCCCCAGGGAGGCCCCTCCTCCCTCCTTTCTGATGTGAAATAGCATCTTCTACTATCTCTCATTCCTGCCTGCCTGAGCTGGAGGAACTTTCTTTCTTGACTTTTCTCTCTTCTTAACTTCTTGCTTCTCAATAACCTTGAACCCTGCCAAGTCCTTTCCTCCTGCAAAGACCAAGACAGGACCTTACCTCGACCCCACTCTCCCCACCAGCTGCTACTAGCTGTTGCTGCTCCTCCCCCTTGCTGCTAGCTCTGGCTCCCCTTGCTCACAGCTCTGGCCCCTAGCACTTGGCTGTGTCCCCCCCCCAACACAACACTGAGACCCCATGAAGATCCCCAGCGGGTCTCTGTCTCCCTTGACCTCCGGGCACCAATGGGCTCAGATGACATTTCCCTCCTCTGAACCCTCTCTGGTTTCCTTCTAATGGGGTCACCTCTTCTCAGACTCTTTTCTTCCCTTTGGTCCCATGAGTATTGGTGTGTCTCTCATTTGTTCTCTGGATACCTCTCTCCCAGGGTGCTCAACCATCTCATAGTCTGTCCCCTACCTCTGCTCATGATTCCACAGGTGTCTCTGGCTTATTCCTCTCTCTCTGCTCTACTACCCTCCCCTCCTCGCCCCCAAACCCAGAGGCTTACTGTTATTCTGCTTTGACTCAGTGTGGCAATGACAAAGCCCCCTCCCCCTTCACCAGGGAGCTTCTTCTTTAGCGCCTCCATTGAGATAATGGTACTGGTACACCCCCACCTCCCATGATCTAGAAACTTGCTTTTCTTCCACAGGGACAAGGATGGGAGGTCTGGGTCCTCTCTCTACCCCCAGGTCTAGCACACAACTGGGTGAGTGGATTTCTTGATGGGTGGATGACTCCATTTTTGTTTTTTCCAGTCCTCTTTCCTAATGGCTTCACCCGGGACTGACACTGACCCTGATCCTGGTCCAGAGAATAACCCCTCAGGATACCTGCTGGACAAGATCCCATCTTTCCAAGCAGGCACCCTTGGGACTAGGAGTCAAAAAGGCCCATGGAGTCCACCTTCCAGAGCATGGAGGAAAAGGAGCCTCCAGCCTGCCTGGGGAACTGGAGACCCCGCTGTGCTGCCTGATGCCAGCCCCAGGTGGGGCGGGGCTCCTTGCTGACCCAGGGGATGGCCACACCTGGCTTGCATCCACCTTGGCCTGGAGGAGCTTCCCCAGAGTCAGAGGTCAGGGTGATGTGGGCTGTTGCCACCCCCCATCAGTGCCTCCTGGGGAGCACCTGTGAGTGGCCACATAGTTGCTGCACCTGCACATGATGGTGTGCCACTCCCATTCCCTGCCGCTGTCTGTTTTCATCCTGGCTCACTCACCCTGTGTGTTTTGGAAAACACAGACACATACATACACAACAGCAGAGCTGCCAGCAGTCATACCTCTTCTCCCTTATAGGCTTTTCCCTTGAAAACTGGTGCTCTTGCAGCCTGCGCCTGCCTCTGGGCTGGGCTGAGGACCAGGCGAGGAGCCAGGACCAGGGCTCTGGGGAGCCATTCGTTAGCGCTGGGTTCAAGGGCAAGGAGTCCCATCTGGCTGTTGCATCCCTTGCTGGTGAGCCACCTTCTTCAATTCCTCTTCTGTCTCCTGGGTGAGTCGGGCCTCTGTTCTCTTGTCAACTAGAGCCTGAGCTGGAGAGGCGACTCTGTCTTGAAGAAGACGTGAGTGTCCCCAACCCTTCATTACCTTCCTTCACCAAACTCTCAGCAGCAGCCCCTGATTCCTTCCTGCTTCTAACCAGGCATGGAGGGTGGAGATGGAGCACTGGGTCTGGAGTCAAGCATAGTCAAGTCTTACCTATTTCTTCAAAGGAACCCTGACTGCCTTTGTTTCCCCAATATCTCTTAATTCCCCAAGAGCTCCGTGAAAGGGGTCTTACTTCCACTGACACTCTGAGGATTTCTCCATAACTTTCTAGTAGCCCTAGTTCTGCCTGTGGACCCTGAAAGCCAATGGGCAGGAGACCCTTCCATTCTCTTTCAAACCAGGACTGGCTCCACGAATTGTGAGGGCAGATTTCTGGGAGGCAGAGGGCTGGCTCTCTGGGAACAGCTTGGAGACACACAGGGAGAACATCCAAATGGATGCTCCTAAATTACTAACTTCCTGTTGCCATTATACACGTTTGCATGTGCACACACCTGCACACACATGTGCACACATATATACACACGTGTAAAGTGTTAGAAATGTTTCCAGCTTGCACATCCTTGCACTCCAGAAGAGCGAAACCAATGTTGCTGAATGGTTGTATTCTGCACACAAATAATCACGTGACCATGAGTCAGCCTACAGAGCCCAGTCCTGGATTTGCAACAGCCTGCAGAGCCTGGTTTGAAGGCCCAGCTTTCATATTTAAAAAAAAATAAAGTGGCAAAGTAGTTACAAAACCCTAATGCTCAAGACAGAAAGAGCCAGAAATAGCTTTGTTTTGCTTCGAAAATCTGAAAATGTAAGCTACTAATTTCCAAACTTATTTATTTTTTTAAAAGATTTATTTATTTATGCATACAAGAACTGGGGTATAGGCCAGAGATATGGCAGGGTGAGAGGACTCACCAGAGACAGAGTGGGGAACAGAACAGGCAGACTGACCAAGTACACTGCTGAGGGGAACAGCAGGTGAGACAGGAGAGGTCTGCTTCGCCATGTGGGTTTCTCCCTGGCTGGCCAATAATCAAACTCGTGCTGCAGAGGCTGCGGATTGCTTCATAGTGCTGTGCTTAACCCCTTGCACCACTAGGGAGGCCCTCCAAACTTTCTTAAAGGTAGCCCAATCTGGCTTTGAAACATAGGTCCCCTTGTGTAAAATGCAGAAAAGTGAGGTGACCGCTGGAAGGTTATGAATGGGGCTCTCCACTCTGCCCATCATGCTCCTGACTGCAGCAGGTCTTTGGGGGGGTCATGATGAGGGACTCTTTAGAGCACAGTTTGAAAACCATTGACCAAACAGAATGAAGCTAGGATGCTTTCTCCTGGAGATCCACCTTAAGGTGCTGGTCCTGAACCTGGACAACCTTTCAGGATCACGGAAGTGGATGGCGAGGGACCCTTAGCCCCGTTTCTGGTGGAAAGAGAAATGGGTGTCAGGAGCTCCATTTCTGCATGGTCCTTTGTAGTTCCCCTGCCAACAGTGCCTGAGGAAGCGAGGGCCTGCAGTGCTCACTCACAGCCCTGTGCCATGCTCCCCAGGGCACCTGCCCCAGGACCACATGGCATCCAGAAGTCCCGCCACCCACTCCCCTGCAGTCCCTGCCCCATATTCTGCAGGTCAGGCACTGACTTCTCCTGCTGCAGGGAGCTACCACCTCCTTGTCATTGTCAGAAACCACTTGGTCTTTGAAACTTTGCAGCCATAGAATAGTTTCCCCCAAATTGAGGGGGACCCCTTCTGGAAGGTTGGTCATTGACTAGATTGCTGTCAGAACCATGTGTGCCAGGGCCCTTTTAGTTATTTTTGGAGTCCCTGAGTTAAGAAGTGATTAAGGGGTGGCATGGGGTGGGGGCTCATGGAGAGCTCATTGTGTTTGCAGCACATGAAAGGTCCATGTGGATGTCTCATCTCACTTCAATTTATCCAAGAGGGCCTCCCTGGTGGTGCAACCTGTGAAGCTATCCACAGCCACTGCAGCACGAGTTCAATCCCCAGCCAGGGAACTACCCACATGGCGCAGCAGACCTCTCCTGTCTTGCCCACTGCTCCCCTCACCCACTGCCTGTTTTGGTCCCCACTCTCTTTGGTGAATCCTCTCACCCCCCACACCTCTGCCCTGTACCCCAGTTCTTGTATGAATAAATAAATAAGTCTTTTTTAAAAAATATCCAAGAAACTTCTTTGTCCACTTGTAATATGTTATAACCATCATCCCGTTCCAGCTCTCCCCTTACCAGGGCCTCCCACGGCTCTCAGAAGGCTGAGTGGCTGGCCCACAGTTTTCTGATGGCAGGACTCAGGGTTTTCCTCATGTTTCCTTCTGGTAAAAACTGGCATTTTAAACACCCTTTGAAGGTATCAAGGCTTTACCTAAAATCTTAGCAAAGGATTATTCCAGGATCAGAAATATCCTGAACTACAAAGCCCCTACCTGCCATCTGGGGAAAGCGCTCAGAGCCTCCTGGAGCCGGTGGTGTCCAGGTATTGCCATGTAGTCAATCAGCAAGTGCATTTTCATGGAGAAAGGTGAGGCCTGGCCTTATAGAGAGTAAATGTTAATCAGAGCAACTTTCTCTTCAGGTTTCTTGTGCTTTTTTGTGCCAGGAGTCTACACAGCTCACCCTGGCAAAGTCACCCTCTACGGGTCCCGGGAGATACTAGGAGTAGGGACACTCTCCAAGTCATGGGTGGGAGCCATCCAAGACACCAAGAAGCCATAGTAGAAGGTCCAGTCCCCCAGATGGCACCTTGGAGGGTGACCGTGGACACTGCTGGTGGTGGCTGTGTGCACGCTCCTGGCTACTGCCAATGCCCTTGAACCTTGTCAGGGGATACAGGTTGCCATGGTGATGGGAAGACAGCTAATCGGGGAGAAAACCTGGGGGGTAAAGTGACAAAAGAGAGTTAGAATTTTGACATAGTACAGGCATTGTCCCTTTGTCTCTTAGAGTGGGGCTTGGGGCAGTCATTGCTGTGGCCTCTCTGACAGTGGGACTGAGGCCTCTGAGCTGCTGAAAGGCAGACGTGTCATTGTTTTTTTTTTTCTTTTCATTATATATATATTTTTACATCATTTTTCATTTTTGCACAATGTATGCATTTTCATCTTGGTTATAGTCCCCATACAATTCCCACCCCCCCCCTTGTTTTGATCCTACTCCCTCCTCCACCCCCTGTAGTGTGTCTCTGGTTTATAGTTGCTTGTTGATTTTGATTTTGATTATAATTAATCTTATTCCTGGTCCCTTATTTAGGTTTTCTAAATTCTTGCTATGAGTGAGACCCTCTGGTAGTTTTTCTTTTTCTTTCTGGCTTATTTCACTGAGCATGATCCCTTCCAGCGCCATCCATGTTGCTGCAAATTGCATGAGTTTATCTTTTTTGATTGCTGAGTAATATTCCATGGTATATATGTACCACATCTTCTTGATCCAGTCATCTATTTTTTGGGCATTTGGGCTGTTTCCAAAGCTTAGCTATTGTAAATAGTGCTGCTATAAACATAGAGGTGTAGAGGTGCAAGTGTTCTTTGGAATTGATGTTTCTGTGTCCTTTGGGTAAATAACTAGCAGTGGAATTGCTGGATCATATGGAAGCTCTATCTTTAGCAGGTTGAGGAATCTCCACACAGCTTTCCATATTGGCTGGGCCAGTTTGCACTCCTCATGACATCAGCTTAGTGATCTCAGGGGCCACAGACACTGGAAGGGAATCCTTGTCATGTTGTGTTGTGCCTTGGCCCCAGAGTCCCGGAGGTGGGACCTGTGTGAGGGTGATGGAGATGGCTGGACATCGCTTGCTCTCTGCTCATGGCCTCCCCCTGCCTCCTCTTAGCTTCCTTTTTTAAAAAATATTTATTTATTTATTTGTACAAACACTGGGTACAGTCAGAAGTGCAGGAGGGTGAGAGAATTCACCAGAGCCAGAGCGGGGAACAGAGCAGGGAGACCAATGACATATACTTCTGAGGGGAGCAATGGGTGGCAGGAGAGGTCTGTGCGCCATGTGGGACTCTTGCCCAGTGGCCAGGTATCGAACTGGTGCTGCAGAGGTTGTGGGCAGCTTCGCAACCCAGCGCTCAACCACTGCTCCACCGGGGAGGCCTTCCTCTACTTTCTATGGGGCCATGGGCCTCCTCCAAGAACTGGACTTCTCTCCTGTCCATGACCTCCCTGCCAACATGGGGAGAACTTGGCCTTTGTCAGTGTCCCTCCTCCATGGTGGTGGGAAGCCCCTGGGCATCTCCTAGTAGCTGAAGCATGAACTCAGCAAGGGTGAAACTGTTACTGCTCACTGGAATTCTGAAAGGAGGTGAAAGGGACAGGCCTCATTCTTTCACATCCACACACGCATGTGCATTTTTTTTTAAATGACAAGTATGCACCATTTTGCATCCATCCTTCTGCCTCTCCTTCCTTCTCTCCCTTTTCCACTCCCTTCTTTCCTTCCCCACTAGCTGAGCACTTACTAAGGGCCAAGACACACCAAGTCTCAAGGGTGTAAGAATGAGCAAATCTTAAACAGCAAGGAAGGAGTTGACAGTCTCAAACAGAGGAGATAGGAGTCAGCTTTGGGTTCCCCTATATTCCTCCTTTAAGTGAAACCATCCACTATTTTTCTTTTTCCTTCTAGCTCCGTCCATGTTGCCATAAATGGCATGAGTTGATCTTTTTTGATTGCTGAATAGTATTCCATTGCATATAGGGGAACCAAATAAAGGATCAGGGAAAAAAATAGTAACCTCATATAAAAACCAAACTTAACTGGCAACTATAAATCAGAGACATTCTGTAGGGGAGGGGGAGAGAGAGGGATCAAAACAGGGGAGGGAAGAGCACAAGGAACTATGGTGATGGAGCACGGGTGAATTGGTAGTGGGAGTTTTAGGGGGACTACACCTGAGAGGAGAGAGCATACGTTGTACAAAAAGGAAGGATGATGTTAAAATATATATAAATAAATATTTTTTTAAAAAAGGTCAGCTCTGGGAAAGGAGGGTGCATTCTACAGGGGAGGCTGTGGGTGGTGTGTGAGCTGTGAGCATGGGCAGGGAATATGTAGCTGGGTGTGGAGGGGTTAGGGCACTAGGTTAAAGAAGTGAGCCTTGAACCGCATCTGAAAGGAAGCTCTGACCAGCACAGTGGGAGGTGTGGGGTGTGGGGCAGAGGTCTCACACCTGCAGAGGAAGAATACAGGCTAGAAAGATCTGACCATTTCTGTGTTAGTCACCAAGGCTGGATGTGATGACAAAATGGGGGAATTCGGTCACCCTGTTTTCCTTGCTGCTTTCCTGCTCCACTTGGTCAACTCTAACCAGCTGTAGGAGTCCTGTCCACTGCTGGGGGTCCCTCTCCATCCAGGAGGTCCCCTGGCCCTGAATTTCAGGTCCCTTGTCACTAGTTCAGGGCTGGGAGCCGAAGCGAGTCCTGCTTGTAGGTGTCAAGTGGGAACTAACCTTCTGAAACCTTCACGTGGCTGGGGTACAGAATTATCCCTCTTAAGCAGGTACAGTGCTAAAAAGAACTTGGGGGAGGCAGAAAGCTTCTAGATCTTTCTCCACGATCTTTTTCGCTATTATCCTAGGATAGGTGGGATCTCCCTTCCTAGCTATTCTTAGAGCCCTCCTGAGAAAACAGAGCTGGTGCTTAGAGACATAAACCCCGGGGGCAGAGGTCAAGGGGGAAGTAGCAAAGCCAGCCTTTTGGACCTTGTGTGTTGAGTGCAGAACTCAGGATTTTTTGAGCTGTTTCTGGTTATGGCCTATTTGGAATGTCAAAGAATGAAATAAGAGCTGGTGGAGTCTAGAGCAGTATTGCATCCTCTCATGAGGTGTCTGGCAACTTCTCTTCCCCTCCTCTCCTCCTTCCTTCCTGGAAGTGGGGGTCACAGATTTGGGTTGGCAGCAGATGGGTCTAGTGGACAGGACACAGGAAACGGTAATAGAGGTACTTGCAATGTTTTCTGAAGGGGTTGGGTTTGAGCAAGGAATCAGTGACCTGGTCCTCGTGGCTGGGTCTCACCACTCAGTGTAACCTGACAGCATTTCTCAGTCCACATCCTCTCAGCACCCCAGGGCTGGGCTGAACATGCCAGGTCCTTATTGCCAGTCCTCTCCCTTGCTAGCTATATCATGGGACCCCAGCTATGGTGACACTTGCACCAGACCTGCTCTCCACTACGACCCATGCATGCTCACATCCTTCACTATAGGATCATGCCATTCTGGGGTATTCCATGGTCGTCCAATTCTGTGCATAGCTTGCTCCTTCCTCCAGGATGGCCCTACCTCTTGGCACATGCCTTGTGCTTCCACGGGCCCCTACTCGCCAGCTCATTTATTGTCTCCTTAAGAAATCTTTCCTTCTGCACTCCCCCACCAACTGCTACCACCAAGCAGTCCTGTCTGTTTCTGCTGCTGGATCCTGGGCCACAGGCAGGCAGTAATAACATCCCTGACCTAGCCTCGTGCATGGGTGATGGACATGTGAGCTGACAGGTGATGAACGGCAGCTTGGCCGGAGGCCAGAGTGGGGGCCTGCTCTTGAAGTGCAGATTTTGGGGCATTTCTTCCCAGGCAGGGCTCTTCCTGAGCCCCTTCCAGGTGGTCCTCTAGGATTTGGGGGACAAGTCCTGCTTTCTGTCTCTATCTTGCTCTCTGTTTTCCTTAGAAATAAGAGAGCTGCTGTGCAAACCCTCATTTGTGCTGTTTGCATGTCTTGGGTAGGGGTAGAATAGGCTCATGGAGTGAACTCTGCCCTGAAACAAAATGGGCACCTGGGAGGGCCTGCTGTGGGGGCTGCATCCCCTTGTCTCAGATTTGTGTTAGACAAAGACAAACCTTAGGACATAAGCCCAAGGGTGGTTGTGAATCACCCTGGATTTAGGGTTCGTACTAGCCCCAAACACTGGAGCCGCAGAGTAGGGAGAAGGACCCACGGGGCTGCAGGAAGAGGCAGGAGATACGGCTATGAGCTAGGAAGGCTGAGGACTGCCAGAGATCCCAGAAGCCAGAGGAAGACATGGAGGGGTGCTCTCTTATTCTCTTGATTTTGGACTTGGGGCTTCAGAACTGTGAGGGAGTACACTTGTGGGTTTTTTTTGTTTGTTTTGTTTTTTTTTTGTTTTGTTTTTTTTTAAGACTCCAGGTGTATGGTGGTAGGTTTGGGGAGTCCCTGGAAACTTGTAGGGTATTTGGGGTCCCTGACCTTGCTGCTCCTGCCCCCATGGTCCCACAGCTCCCCGACATGGCATCCTTTCTGATGTGTGTCTGCTACAAAAAGCAGATGGGGATGGAGTTTGTGTTCCTGTCACACAGAGGAGGTGTGCTGGTGCACAACCATGACGTGTGTGGGTGTTAGCAGGATCAGGACCCACTATTCCTGCCATCATGTCCCTACTCTCCACACCGTGTCTACCAAAAGATCTCTGCTTCCGTTCTCTGTCTTCAGTCTGCCATCTTTTCTTTTCAAATTAGATCCAATAAGGGAAGAGGTAGCAATGAACAAGCAAATATGAGCACAAGGCCCTGGGTCCAGAGGCATCCTTGGCTTAGCACCCTGGGCCCCACTGGGTCCTGGGCACCAGGACTGTTCCTGCCTCTGGTCAACTCTACAGTGGCTTCTCAGCGATGCACGGGTTAGCTCTCACTGTGTAACAGACCAGCCCCAAACCTGGGGTCTCAAATGGCCTGCGTTTACTGAGCTCACAATTCTGCAGCTTAGCACTTAGGGTTGGTTGGGCATTTAGGTCCTGGCTGGACTCTCCTGTCAGTGGTCAGGGGCTGGGTCAGCTGGAGATTGATTAATCTGAGGTCACCTCATTATGCAGTGGTTGGATAGAAGTGACAGAGGCCCATTGCAGGAGGCCAGTGTGGCTGTCACATATGATCACAAAGTTCCAAGTGGGCAGAGGCACAAGCCTCTGGAGACCTAGGCCTTGGCACCCACTTCCCCTGCATTCTGTGCATGTAAGCAAGTTCAAGACCAGCCCTAATTCAAGGAAAATAGACACTGTCTGAAGAAGGTGGGGCAGGGGGCGGCAACAAAATCACATTGCAAAGAGGACTGGGGCTGGGTGTGCTAATGTCCTCCCTTGCCTGCCCTCCTAGAGCCCACTCAGTCCTCAGTCTCTGCTGCCTCTCTGAGTTCTCCTTGCGGTCCTCTGTCCAGGATGCATCTTGCAGTGAGGGGCAAGGGCACACCCTGTCGCCCATCATTCCAAACACATGTCATCATCAGGCATTTGAGTGCCAGCCCCAGGTCAAGCATGGAGACCCACTCTGGAAGGCAGAAGGTCTAGCTGCTAGGGGCCTGACCTTTGGAGTCAGACAAATAGAGCATCAAATTCTTGCTCTTACGGGCTGTGGGTTTTGAGGCAAGTCACTGTTGCTCCCTGAGCCTGTTTCAATGTCAAGGAAATGGGAACAATTATGTCTGTCTTGCCAGGAAGCTGTGAGGCCTGAATCCCATGCCCTGGGCTAAGCGTTGCACCTGGGCCCCAGCAAAGCGCACTAATGGAGGCTATTATTATTAATAATACATGCAGCCTGAGTGAGTGCCTGGATGAAAGACTGTCTAGGCAACTTTCAGCTAAATGTGCATAATGAATGCGCACTCCCTCCCCTTCTGGGCCCAAATAAAATAGGATTCAAGGAAACCTCCTAGCTGCTAACTTGCTTGCATAACAAGAAACCTCACAGTCCTGGAGCAGGGTCTCTGTGACCTTGCTTGAGTGGGGGCAATGGATGAAAAACACCTCTCTCCTTTCTGGGCTCTGGAAGCAAGAGAGGCTGCTGACTGCTTCCACCAACTCATCCGTTCCCACGTGCACCACCAGGATAACAGGCGCACCTGCACCAGGGGCTGCCCGGAGGCATTTTCCCCTCAGTTGCCTGGACGATTTTGTCTCCACACCTGCAAACAGCACCTTTTTTTCTTCCTCTCCAAATCAAAGCTTGCCTTGGCCCTCCACGCTGCCGGCTTCCTGAGTGGAGTCGCAGGAGGGGCAAGGAGCGAGCTGAGCGATTAGACACTCCTCCGGCCCCTCTCCGAGTCTGGAGCTGTTTTTAGCTCTGCCTCTCCCACAGGCAAGCCTGGCCCTGGGGTCTGGGCCCAGCCTGGTAAATTAACAGCAGAAGACTGTCAGTCTCCTGGTAGAGCTGGGGTAGGGGTGGGGGGAAGGCAAGGCTCCCTCTGGGCACTGTGGGGTTCAGGGTGCAGTCTTGCTTTTTCCTTTATTCTGTTGTAAACAACCGAGTTTTCCCTCTAAAATGTGCATTGCTTTTGTCCAGATGCTCTTTGTCAAATGACCCAGTGTAATTAAAAACAATTTCTCTCACCATGTATTCTGAGTGGTAAATGGAAACACATTTTTAAATCTGAAACGGGCCTGCCCGCATGAGAACTAAGAGAACAGGGAGATGCAGGGTTTGGAGCTGTAGGTGGAGGCATCCTGACACTTCCAGGAGAGAAAAGGTTTTCTTAAATGACATTTGTAAGTGGAACCTGGTATGGGTGGGCTTTGGGGTGCTTGGTGTGGAGTGGGCTTTGCTTTTTAAGCAAAAGGGTCAGTTTCTGGAGGCAAACGGGCTGCAGGCTGATACAATCTGTTGGCGAAAATAACCCTGGATTTGGATCTAACAAAGATTATAAAAGAGAAGCCTGGAGACTTGTTTTCTAGCCTTTCGGGAGTTGGGGTGGTTTTAAATGAAGGGCGGATGTAGCCTGAGGCCAAAATTTGCCTTCTCGGGTCCTGCTGTAACCTTATTAAAGAATAAAAAGAAAGGCAGGACTTTTATGGGAAGAAAGAAAAGGCATGACAAGGCGGCTTCCTGGAGCCTGAGCGAGGGGCTCCGGGGACACATGTGGAGAAGGTGGGATCTCATCTTGCTGCGGGGAGAGTAAGGGGGGTGCCCTGGGCAGGTGGGCCCTGAGCCGACAGTCAGGGGAGGGCAGGGAGGAGGGCCAGGAGGGGAGTTGCCAGCTTGTACCTCGAGGTCTTTCTCAGAACTCTGTGGAAGGGGAGGTAGGCCAGATGCCCTGATTTTCTAAGGTAGCATCACACCTGGCACTGGGGAGGGGCTCAGACCTTTGTTCTGGTGGCCAAAGAGAGAAAGAGCATATACTGTTTGCAGCAGGGACTCCTGGCTTTGGTTGGGGCAGTCCCAGGAGTGAATTCACAGGGGCTTGTCAGATTGGGGTGGTGGAAGGACCTCTCTGTATCCATACTTGGGACCATCTGAGCAGCTCACTTTACTGGTCTATACCTGTCTGTGTCTGGGGTCCTGGTAAGAGGGAAGAGACAGAACAGGCGTGAGAACCAGATGTGGGCTCCTCCTCTGATTGTCCTCAGGACCCCAGTCTTCCCGCTGCAACTTGTGTTCCAGAAGGCAGCAGAGAGGTCTGTGTGAATCATAGATCTGACATTGTCACTCTCTCACCCTTGGGTCCCTCCCACAGCTCCTGGTGACTTCTGGGATAGTGTCCAGGCTCTGTAATGTTTTACACAAAGCCTTCTGCATCTCTTAATGCTCTGCTTGTATCCTGGGGTCTGATGTGCGGAACTTGGGGTTCCCTGAATGGAGCACTCATCTCACGGTGCATTCACATGTTAGTGTGCCCTCATCCCCTCCAGCTACCCCCAGGGAAACCTACATCTTCCATCAGTTCCCAATCTTGGTGGCTGCAGACCCTCACGACCTTGCAGGTCCCTTTATGAGGAACTTTTCTCTTCTTGGGGGATGTTCTACCTGCTTACCTGGTAGGATAGCCTTGGGGGGCAGAAGTTGGGATGCTTCAGGAGCCACCCCACTTGAGGAGCAGTAATTGGAAACTAAATAACCAGCTTCCAGGGGCCTTAGTGGGATGATATTGAGGTGTGCGCTATACAAACTCCTCAGGGTCTCCTGGAGGGACCCTCAGCTGCCCTCAGAGTGACCCACTTGTTAACGCATTCATTGCTTTCTTCTCCTCCCTGTTGTTATATGGACTAAATGTTTGTATCCCCAAAATTCATGTCTTGCAACTCTACCTTCCAAAGCAATGGGGTCAGGAGGTGGGGCCTCGGGAAGTCACTGTGTTGTGAGGGCAGAGCCTCACGAATGGGATGAGTGCCCCTGCAAGAGTCCCCTCTCTGCTCTCCCTCCTGTGAACCAGAAAAAGTGTTCTCCCCAGAAGCCAACATGCGACATCTTGATGTCAGACTTCCCAGCCTCCGGGACTATGAAAAACCTGTTGATGATGAGCCTCTTGGTCTGTGGCATTTTATTATAGTAGCCCAAGCTGACTAGACTTACTGAGTCTTACTTACTTCCCCATGTCAGCTTCCTGGGATCACCCCCATCTAGTCTCTCACCCCCAAGTTCTAATCTCAGGGTCTGCTTGGGGGTGGGGGGGGCTAAACCATGACATATCTGCATTTCCTCCTGCCTGGAATGTTGGCTGCTCCTAGTTGGTTGGTTGCCAATGCAGATCTTCAATTCAGATCTCCCCAGCATCTGACGCCATCTCTGGCTGGCTTGCTGCTTCGGGCAGCACATTTATGTCTGTGCCCCAACCCAAGCACAGCACCTGGCTTACAGTCAGGGCTCAGCAGATTGCCAATTGCAATGTGACATTTGCCAGCGTTAGTGGTCTGGGCTTTGAAACTGCAGCAAATAGTATTTTCTATGTTTTATAGATTCTTCCTCCTCTGGCCAAAATATATGCAAGAATTTTTGGAATAATACCTTGTATTTGAGTAGCATGAGGACTTCTCAGAGCTCTTTTTTGAGTCTGGGTCTCAGCTAATCTCTACTGTGAGCAGATGACATTGTCCCATTTTACAGAAAAGGCCGCTGAGGCATGGAGGTTGGGTGGGTGGCCCAAGACAACAACCATAAAGTTGGAGAATACATTCCAGAGAAGTTAGGAAAATGACCTAGAGATGCACAGCACAAATCTGGCAGGAGACAGCTAAACAGACCCCAGGCCTGTCTGTTTCCAGAATCCAACTCCTCTCCAACTACACCGAGGGGGTGCCTGCTTGTTTTGGGGCTCTGTGTGTAGGCTCTGCTCCTTCCCTCCGCATTGTCACAATGACCTCTAAGCTGGAGAGTGCAGCTTCTTTTCCAGAAGAGACTGAGGTTCTGAGAGGTCCCAGGGATAGATTCAAGCTTCACAACTAGGTCAGTCTGACTCTGCATCCAGATATTTTTCTCCAAAGTCAGCCCATTCCTTGTTTTTAAACTTTCCTGTATTTTATGCCTCTTAGGCAGACAGCACAGAGAGAGGAGTATTTCAGGAGTGTATCTGGTAAGATTTAAAGGCCAGCCTTGATCATAAACCTTAGGCTGTGGGTTGGGTTCCATGCAAGGAATGGTGGGCTGGACCAACAGTGCTGAGGCAGCTGTGGCTGCTGACTGGGCCATGTGAATGACTGTGCCTCTGATTTAGGAGGCTTTGTTAGCAGAGTGTGGTGGAGGAAGGGGGAAGAAGTGGTGAAGGAGGCATGGCTTCCCTTACGGCTAGGAGTCCCATCATAGATCCCTTGTCTTGCTGGCCCCTTGGGGGTTTCTAGAAACATCTTCACATATTTTCGTTGTCATTTGGGGTGGGGGAGATCAGGGGGAGGGGCCCAGACATGTGCCAAGTTGAAAAAGTCTTTTTTCATTATTTAAAGCTCAAATGGTCTTCTCCTTCCTTCTGTCCCCCCAAGGCCCCATATCCACCTGTCATTAGGCATCAATTCTGCATCTTAACTACAACCTGTCCTGGGCTCCTTTCCACATTGCTCCCGAGTCTTGGCCCCTGTCAGCACCCACCTGGACACTGGATAGCCTCCTTACTATCTCTGCTTCTGCTCCTGTCCCTCCCACACTGGTCCCAAAGTGTCCCTTTTACAAATGCAAAACTGACTTATGATCCTCTTGCTTAAAGTCCTGTGTGGCTTCCTCTAACAGCGTCCACTTATGTACAGTCCTGGGCTTGTAAGCTGGCTGAAGACGGCAAGTTCTTACTTATTGCATTTGCTGATTGCCCTGGTGTAAAGAGTCCCACAGTTTCTGGCTGGCAACACTGTTGATTTTTACCAATGGTTCTCTGTGAATGGAGCCAACTGGCCTGGTCATTAAGATTTCATCTTTTCTTATGTCCTTCATTGCCTGGCTTGCCCAGGCCTCTTGTGTGGTTACCCAAACCTGCCCCACCCCCTAGCCCCTTTTCTGGCCTCCTCCAGGGACCACCTCCCAGGCTGACCTGTTGTTGTTCTCATTCTCAGAAGTGCTCCTGTCAACACTCAACCCACCTACCCTCTTTTCCTGGCAGGGACTCACTCCCTTCCCCTCAGGAGAAGAGTCCATTTCAGGGGCCCAGCCACCAATTGTGCATTCTCGGTGTTGCAGACACTGGTCACTAATCAGCCATCCTAGGAAGGAGTGATCGAGCAGTTAGTCTCGGCACAGCCATCGGGGGATGTGTGTGTTATCCTTGACCCTGGCTCTCAGGGGCCAAACAGCTGAGTTTCATGGGCATTGGGAGATAGAAGCCACAGGTCAGCTGCTCAGCCCTGCTCAGTGAAAAGCAGCTACTGTTTCTCCTCCTCCTGACCTGCTGCTGCTTCTGGTGATGCCTCCCTCACTACCACAGTGGCAGGAGGCCATTTATCCTGATTAGCACACCAAGTGCTCATTAATGGGGATCAGAAAGGACTGAAGGGGAGTTTCCAAGGTCACAGTGAGCCCTTTCCATTGAGAATTCAGCTCTGTAATGAAGAAAAGAGAGAAGCGCGGGTGTTTTTCCTGCCAGGCCTCCAAAGGGTGTTTTTCCTGCCAGGCCTCCAAAGGGCTGGGGTGTCCCCCCCTCCCCCCATCCTGCTTGGAACCTGCCCTTCCCACTCCAAATCTCCTCTACCTCCTGCTTCCCACCATGAAAAGACTGAGCTGGGTATTAAAGAACATTTAACATAAAAACAAAAATGAAATAGGTTCCCAACATCTGGCAAAATCTAACAGATCAACCCAACCCAAGACCATCAAGCTTGCTACAGAATATCATCCGTGTCTACTGTCATCTATGGGGAGTGGGTTTCTCTCGATAATGCTTTGACGTTGTCTAAATAGAATAAAAATTTACATTTGGGGAATCTGTAAAATTTATGTGACTGCTAGCATGAGAGCACTGTAGATGTGGATATTATTATTATTGATAAGAGAAAATATGGGAATGAACCTGAATATTCATTGGAGAGAATTGCTTGATTCAAGGCACTAACCTATCACATGCAACAAGATTTTCCCTTTAAAAAAATGTGGTAGATCCACAGGTGATGATCTGGTTAGCAGGGCACAAAGCGGGCCACAGAGTATTGTCAAGTCCCAGCAAAACAGGGGTGGTGTGTTCCGTTCACAACCGTCCCAGCACCTGGCGCAGAACCTGGCCCTGGGATGTGCTCTGTAAACACGACTATTACTATTGTCAGCAGGCCATAAATAAATGATGAACAAATCCTACTATGTAGAAGCATAGAAAAAATAAGTGGGAGAAAGCTCACGAAGATGTTAAAGCTCAACCCTGTTAGGTGTGGAATTGTCAGGGAGAAGGCTCCTATTTTGTCTGTATCTGTATTGTTTGAATTTGGTATGCCTTTGTATTATTTTTGCAACTGGAGCAAAAGCAAAAGAAGTGAATAAAAGTTCTCTTCACAGTTTTTTTTCCTATAACCACACTGGAGTGTCTCCTGTTAATGCCCCCAACATATATCTCAGGGCTTTTCAGGCCCGGGGCTATTCCTGTTTCTGTTGATTCCCCCAGTAAACTGAGGTGAACAGGAGCTCTTCTCTGGGGTGGGAGAGACCCGTATGTAGTAACAAGGGTTGCGCACTCAATGCTACCCCTTGCATGCACATAGGAGTGGCTTATCATCGTTAGCAACCTTCCACTTTGCCGAGAAGTGAACTCTTCCTCACTGACTCTCCCACTTACACTGTTTTTGTTTTTTTGTTTTTGCCCAGGGCTTTGACATGAGTTCTTTAGACCCTCATTGCTTCCTGAAGCATGATTAGGGATGAAACTCTCAGGGAGATTCAGCCTAGCTCTGTCCTTTTGTGGAAACTAAGACTTGGAAAGGCTCAGAAAGGTTAAGCCACTTGGCCTAAGTTACACAGCTTCCAAGAGCTGGTATCTGCACTGAGCCCCTGTGACTTCGTGGCACTGCACTGCTGGCAGGGACTTGATGTTTTGCTTTCCCAAGGACTGCTGGAAGTACAGCTGCCTCACCCCAGGGAGGAGGAATTTTAACAAATTTTCAGACCACTCTGTCTCAGACCCACCCCTTTCTGACCCTGGGGAGGGCTGGATTGGACATCAGGACTCTCCCTTCTTGGCTAGTCCTCCCCAGTTTCACACCTGACTGGGTCTACCTCTCCATGAAGTGACCTTCCTCTGTAATCCCAGCCTCAGAGGCTAGCCAGAGTGGGTTTCACAACTCTGCTGTAATTAGTTGTGTGGCTCCAGTTTTATAGCCACAAAGTGGAGACAGCGAGACCTGCCTGTTGGGTGCATTTTGGGAATTAGGAGAGATATCAGTTGCCCACCTGTCCGACATGGGTCTGGCACACCTGGGGCCACTGATGGGTTAGTAGACAAATGTGAGTCTGTTGGATTAAAGGTAATTATTTGCTCCTAGGTCTGCAACATAGGTTGGAGTCCATGGTTTGAGGATAAGAGGACAAAGCTGTGTTCCTGACAACTGTCTCAAAATTACTATAGTTGCCTTGTGACCACTCTGGAGGTCCCTGGTACATTAGGAAGCAGAGCAGTAGAGTGACTAACAGCCTGGTTTTAGGAGACTTAGAATCCTGGGTTTGAAGCCCATGTCCACCAAGTACCAACTGAAGCCCATGCCCACCATGTACCAACTGCATGACCTTGGGCAAGTCCCTTGAATTTGTGAGTCAACATTGGCTGTAAATTTGGGCAAATTGTGACATCTACCGAGTGAATATTAAATAAAGGCCATAAAGCACTTACCCTAGAGTCTAGAAGATGGTCAAAATTAGTAAATATTAGCTTCCTTTACTATCTCGCCATCACGGTTGGTTTTGCCACTGCACTGTGGTAATCTGCATGCCACGCACCAAACAGCTCCGGTTTGCCTCTGGGCAATGGCGGGATTGTGCTGCCCCGTCCCAGTGAAGACAGGCTTGGCCTCTGGCTTTCTGAAGGCCAGTAAAAAGTCTATGTTCCTCTGAACCAGCATGTGATTGGCTGGCTTCTCTTCTGCCACAGGTGCTGTGATGAATAGAAACTCTGCCTGAACATAGAACACAAGGGACAAGGGAGCCCTTTGTTGGGCATAAGCCACTGGGGAACTGGGGTTAGTTGTTACAGCAGCATTAGTCAGGCTTTTCCTGACGAATACATGGGCACCCGGGTAATCAGCGGTCTCTGCCTTGTCACTGAAGAGGGAAGTGAGGCAGCCCTCACTCAGGAAGTGTTTATTAAGGCGAAGAGTGGGGCACCCTCCTTCCTGAGACTGAGGTATGGGTGGCGGGCTTCCCAGGTTGCAGCTGTATATTTCCTCTCTGGAGCTAACTGGTCCTCTGCCTGAAGGTCCTTATCTTTGTCTGCGAAGTGTGGGCTGTTCACACCACTTGTGTGGAGGTCCAGGTGACTTCCAACCACCACCTCTTGGGAGGATTTAAAAACAGCACTCTCTTGGGCCTCCCTGGTGGCGGAAGGGGTTAAGCACAGCACTATGAAGCTATCTGCAACCTCTGCAGCACGAGTTCTAGCCCTGACTAACCAGGGAGCTACCCACATGGGGCAGCAGACCTCCCCTGTCTCGCCCACTGCTCCCCTCAGTGGTGGTATTTCAGTCAGTCTGCCTGTTCTGTTCCCCACTCTGTCTCTGGTGAATCCTCTCACCCTCCTGTGCATCTGGCCTGTGCCCCGGTTCTTGTATGCATACATAAATCTTAAAACAAAACAAAACAAAAAAACAAAACAAAACAAAAAAACAAAACAGGGCCTCCCTGGTGGCGTAGCGGTTGAGCGCTGGGTTGCAAAGCTGCCCACAGCCTCTGCAGTACCGGTTCGATCCCTGGCTGCTCCCTGGCCACCGGAGGAGGGTTCCACATGGCGCACAGACCTCTCCTGCCGCCCGCTGCTCCCCTCAGCAGTGTACTTCGGTCCTTCTGCCTGCTCTGCCCCCCCCCGCTCTGGCTCTGGTGAATTCTCTCACCCTCCCGGCTTCTGACTGTACCCAGTGCTTGTATAAATAAATAAATAAAATAAATCTTTAAAAAAAAAAAACAAAAACCAGCACTCTCTTGAGGCCACCGGTGAACACTCCCTAGTGCTCACTCCCTGCCAAATCCAGTGCTGACTCCAGGTGCAGGACCATCAGAAGTGCCTTGGAGGCAAGTGCCGTCCTCTCGCAGGGGAACGTGGCTGAACACCGAGCCCCCAGAGTGAGGCGCTCCTGTTAAGTTGCAGTGGCGCCTACAAAGTTATTCCGCCCTAGCCTGCTTCTGCGGAAGTTGGGCCTCACGACACAGAAGCCTGGAAGGCAAGAGATAGAACCCAAAAGAGTAGAAAGAGATGCTGAAAGGGAAGGTGTGGGGTGGACACGTCAACCTGCTGTGGGTGGTGATGCCTGACGTAAGGCCAGGTGCCTGGGTGCAACTACTCCTGTCCCCTGGCCCCAGAATGATCATGTGGTGTGGTGAATCGTTCTGAGGACAGGAAAGCACATGCTCTGTTCAGGGCATAGCTCAATGCCTGTGAAAGGACAGAAGTGGGGGATCAGATTCCCTCCTCCCCTCAGCTGGGAGGCTGTGGGGTAAGTAAGGGGTAAAGCGTGAGGCTTGTCGGCCCTCCCCCTGCGCATGCGCACTCAGCCAAACGGCGTGGCGTGCGTGTGTGGCGTGGCGTGCGTGGCGTGGTGTGCGTGCGTGGCGTGGCGTGGCGCAACGCAACGCGGTGCCGTGAGGTGCGGGGCGGGGGAGTGGAGTGGAGTGGGCGGAGGAGCGCGGCGGCGAGTGGCAGAGCCTGCGGAGCACGGCGACGCCTGAAAGCGGAAACAGGGCGGCCAGAACCGGTAATGGACCCACACGGTGGGGGTGGGTTGCGCGACAGAGGCCTTACACCGTGTGCCTCCTAGAATACAGTAGCACGGGCACCGAGGCCTCCCCTCCCCCCCTCCCCTCCCCCTCCCCTCCCCTCCCCTCCCCTCCCCTCCCCTCCCCTCCCCCCTCCCCTCCCCTCCCCCTCCCCTCCCCTCCCCTCCTCTCCCCTCCCCTCCCTTCTCCCCTCCCCTCCCCTCCCCCCTCCCCTCCCCCTCCCCGCCCCCCTCCCCTCCCCTCCCCCCTCCCCTCCCCTCTCCTCCCCTTCCCTTCCCTTTGCACTTCCTGGGTCGGGTGTTGCACAGGCGAGGCTGCTGCTGGGGTTGGTCTCCAGGAGACCGGGACATTGGTCTCGGAGACTCGTATCTCCTCCCTGGGGCCGAGGGTGCACATGTAGTCCAGGGGTGACCACTGCCTCCTCTCGCCCAAGGAGGGGGTTGGGAAAGGGTGCATGTGAAAACCCTTTGGGAATCACAAAGCTCTGTGCCAGCGTGAGGCTTTTTGATTATTATTGCATCAAACGGTGTCCACTAGGAGGTCCCTCCCGTGGTGCCCAGGGCGGCTGGGGTTTTCCATAGGATGACTTTTCCTCAGGCCTGTGACTGCACTGGCACTCCCCACGCTAGTGGGGCGCTGTTGCTCCCGTGCTGACTGGGCTCCGCCAGGGCCAGCCCTCTGAGGTCCAGTTCTGAGGAAGAAGCGGACCTGTGTCCTGCTCCAAGAAGTGCTGACCATCTGCTCCGTACAGGCGTGAAGTGGAGATCGTCTCTAAGCAGAGAGCAGAGGGAGGCTGGGAGATGTGTTTCGGTTTTCTCGAGGGAGACAAGCGAACCTTTGTGTTGGTGGAGAATCAGGACCATGTTCTCTTTTTGGGGGGACCATGTTCTCTTCCTCACTGCCGTACCACCCCACTAGAACCCCCAAACCAGTGTCTTATCTTAAAAATCTCACTGGCTTTTATGATTTCTGAGTCCAGATGCCTTTAATAGGGCCTCCTGATTATTTCTTCCTTGAAATATTTTTAAAAATTAAATTATTATGAATTTAGCTTCAAAGATGACCTGATTAGCTCCCAACCATAAGCTTCCTGGCAGGGCCGGGAGGGTTTTCCCCCTTTGGATCTAGAGCATTCAGGTTGCCTGGGGAAGGGCTGTGGGGCAGGGGTCTGCTCTGGGAAGATGCAGAGATGGCAAACTTTTGAGAGCCCCGAGCATGTGAGCGCGCCACCCTCAGGTCAAACACATGTATTGCGGCCTCCTGGAGTCAGGAGTGGTGTTAAGACAGTGGGGTGGGGACTCAGAGTCCTGGCTCTGAGGTGCTCCGGAAAGAGCTGGGGAAGGAGGCAATACACAGAGGAGAGGCTGGGCTTGTGGCTTGCACAGTAGAGGTATTTGGATAGATCTATAAAAAGAGTTGGGGTCCTCAAGAGAAGAAAGGGTTTATGGACATATTTATTAGCAGAGGGTACACTGAGGTTGAGGACTGAGAGGTGAGAAGTTCCAGCTGGTATGCCCCAGCTGAGAGGGAGAGGGGGCCAGCCTGGGAAATACCTGAAACACCAAGGAGAGGCCAATATTGTCAAGTCTGGGCTTTGGAAAGATCTGTTTGAATGTCCCTGGTAATAGTTGGCTCACTACCTCTGGCAGTACCCCCACCCCTATCTGACCCATAAAGACCTTTTTGAGAGCAGGCAGGGTCTACCATTGGCCTTGCAGGTGCCTGAAGGTCAAACCTGGGCCCTCTGTTCTCACTTTGTCCTTGATAAAGTGATGGCCATTTAGATTTTTTTTTAAAGATTTATTTTTACTTAAATAAGAACTGGGGTACAGACCAGAGGTGCAGGAGGGTGAGATGATTCACCAGAGACAGAGTGGGGAACAGAACAGACAGATGGACCCTGGCTGGCTGGGAATCAGACCCACACTGCAGAGGGTGTGGACAGCTTCACACCACTGTGCTCAACCCGCTGCACCACCAGGGAGGCCCCTATTTGGATTTTGGACTGACAAGACAACCTCCTTTCACTGTGACCATGACAGAGGCCAGACTTGTGCCCAGAACCTCTGGAACTTTCTGATAATTGCCCATGCTGGCCTACTCTAGGGCACATTATCTGCATTCATCTTCCCAGTTTGCCTGGTGGCTAAAAGCTCAGAGTTTGGGGTTCAACAGTCCTGATGTGAACCCCATGTCAGCCACTTCATAGCTCCCTGACCTTGGACGAGCGCATCTCCTCTCCATGGTCACTTTCCTCAGCCTGCCAGAGGGGGCTGCTGTCATGCCAGTAACAGCTCCACTCTGGCTAAGAGGCCTCTCTTTTTCCAGATTTGGGCAGATTCTTGGGCAGTGCTGTCATCACCAGTGTCCAGGGTCCTGACCGTTTTCCAGTGACCTTCCTTTCCTGGGAACCGATCTGTGTGTTTTCTGATAAACAGACTTCTTGAGAAAGACCTAGTCTTGTTTTTGTAAAACCTGTTTCAGGCCTGCGCTCTGCTGGCTTAGGGCACACGTGCAGTATGCAGTCTGTAGGCTGCATTGCTCTGTTTTTAGACCAAATATTTTGACAGAGCATTCTTGGTCTTGCCTCTCTAGGCTGTCTTTGGGGGGCCCAGGATTTGTTCTCCCCCAGTCTTTGGCTCTGGAGCCTCTACATCTTGAAGGTCAGCCTGTCTGGCTGCAGGCCTGACCAGGAATCTAGAGTAACCCAGCATGAGAAAAGGCGAGCTCCTGGGGATTACCCAGCCTGCCACGGGCTGGGACAGGGGGAGCCAGGTCCAGGAGCAGGGCAGGGGGCTTATATTAAGTCACAGGGCAAATGGGTGGCAGAGAGGGGCTGACATCTCCCCTCCCCCGGCCCTGTGGCCTGTTCTCAGTGGTGCCTCTCCAAATTCACAACCCCATCACTAGCCAGCTCACAACTTGGCCTGACTCATAATGAGGCGACCTGATTTGCAGACATCCCCAACCCAGAGCCAGCCCAACGCACATGTCCTGAGCTCCAGTCCTCCTCCTGTCCAGCCTCCTGTCTGAGGGAGAGGCTGGGCCGTGGGAACACTGGGGAACCTGCCAAGGAAGTAGGAGTCCAACAGCTGTGGATTTGAGGAACTAGCATGATAACCCCCTCCTCTCCAGCCCCATTGGGAACATGAGTTTGAGTCAGTTTCACAGTTTTCCCAAGAGAAAATGACATTCAGGGTAGTATTTCTTTTTCTTGTTGCTACCACGACAAATCACTCTAAACTCAGTGGCTTAAGACAGTGCAAGTTTATTCTCAGTTCAGGAAGTCACAAGTCTGAAGAGAGTCTTGTGGGGCAAAAATCAAGATGTTGGCAGGGCTGGTTCCTCCTGCAGGCTCCAGGGCAGATTCATTCCCTTACCTTTCTGGACTCCAGAGGCAGTCTCTCTTCCCTTTCTTCATCTTCCAAGTTAGCAGCTTAGCATCGACTTTCTGAGTCTCTTTGATATCACCGCCTCTTCTGTGTCATATCTCCCGGTTTCCCTCTAAGGTATTTGTGCCTTTGTTACAGGACAGGGAGAGGGGCAGCCCAGACCCCGCAAACCTGCCTATTCTAAATGGGTTCCGCCATCCGCCGCATCAACACAAAACATAGGAGACTTTAATGGGAAGGAACTTTAATACAATTTGAAAACAATACAGGAAAGGCAAAGAATCTAGTTTCTAAATCAAGCACCCAAAGTTACCTGTCCCTTCATGGGTAAAACTCCATTCAAACTGGATTGGCCCAGAGCAAGGCCCCAAAGCCTGCCACAAGTCTAAAGCATCTTCCAGTGGTGACCCACAGAAAAGGGTCAGAAACAACCAGACAAGCCCGGAAGGAAAAGAGCAAAATCAAAATCAAGATAAAAAGCTGTCACTGTCACCTCCCCACGGTTCTCACCCACATGTCACCCAGTCCACGACCCAAAGACAAGCGCGGTTTCTTCACATGTCTCTAGGCTCCGTGCGCCTCCTCCAGGTTTCCTTCTGGCTCCATCCTGCTTCCTTCCTTCCTCAGTCTCCTCTGCAGCCTCTTCTCTCTCTCAGCTCCACCCTCCTTTTGGGTGGGGCAGGGAACCTGGAACCTCCCCCTTTCCTGGGGACCACCCTGTTACACCTTCAATGAGAACTCACCTGTATAATCCAGGGT
The DNA here is from genome assembly GCF_964194135.1 of Talpa europaea. Taxonomy (NCBI): domain Eukaryota; kingdom Metazoa; phylum Chordata; class Mammalia; order Eulipotyphla; family Talpidae; genus Talpa; species Talpa europaea. The sequence continues at coordinate 30,836,127 of NC_140084.1, forward strand.
AACCTCTCAGCCTTAATTTAATCACCTCTGGGGAGTCCTTTTGCTCTCTAAGGTAACACCCACAGGTTCCAGAGCGTAGGGTGCAGACATCTTTGAGGCTAATCATTCTGTCAGTCCATGTCATCCCTAATTTACAGACTTGGAACCTGAAGCCTGGAAAGTCTCAGTGGCATGGGGTAGGGAGGCCTCAGCCCTGCTCCTTACAAAGGATTTTTTTTTTTTTTTTGAGGTCCTTCTGGGATCTGTGGACTGATCTTTAAAAGTGAATAATCTGGCTCAGTTTGTCACACTGATCACTGATCACTCATCTTATGGGGACAGGGGCTCCCTCCTCACTGTTCCTACAGAGTCTTGTACAAAATTGCCGTTTTCCTCCTTGGTAACTGCAACTGGTAACGTCCATGGACTGACCTTGCTGGGTTTTGTCCTGTTATCTCACACTTATCTCTAGAAGGTATTTTTTTTCTGATTTACCTTCCCTCCCAGCTCTGTTGAGATAGAATTGAACTATAGCATTGGGCGAGTTTAAGGGGTACAACCTGATGATTTCACACGTGTATATTTCAAAACTATCACAAAAAAAAAAAAAAGGTTAGTTAACACTTCCATCCCCATCACATAATTTTCTTCTTTCCCTTTTTCTGTTAGTGGGCAGAATAAGGGGCATCCCAGGACCTCCAAAACTGCCAGCTCTAAATGGGTTTTGCCATCCTCTGCATAAAGACAAACATACTTTCAGTGCATGAGACCTTTGATGGAAAAGAACTTTAATGTAATAAGGGTATGATAGAAGAAACAGGAAAGAAGAGTTGGTTTCCCCATGAAACACCCAGTTACCCATCCCCTCATGGGTAAATGCTAAGCCATACAGGATTGACCCAAAATGAGGCCACTGAAGCCCAAAAGCTTGCCACAAGTCTAAGGCACCTTCTAGTGGGGACCCATATGAAAGGGGCAAAAGGAGCCAGGAAAGTCTGGAAGGAAAAGAGAAAAATCAAGATAAAAGCTGCCAGCCCACCCTGGTGGCACAAGGAGTTAAGATGCAACCTGTGAAGCAGTCTGCAGCCACCACAGCTTGAGTTTGATCCCCAGCTGGCCAGGGAGCAACCCACATGGTGCAGCAGACCTTTCCTGACTCTCCCGCTGTTCCCCTCAGCAGTGTACTTCAGTCATTCTGACTGTTCTGCTCCCCATTCTCACTTCTTACTTCTCACTTCAGGGCCTCAGTCACCCAGTGAAAAATCCCAGCATAACTTATCACCTGTCCTCCTTATCTGTCCTTTGGATCATGATTCAACCAACTGACATCCAAGATTGGTTAAATCCATGAATGTGAAACTCTTGAGTATAGGAAAAAACCCACATATAAGTAGTCTTGCAGTCCAAACCCATGTAGTTGAAGGATCAACTGCATTCTCTTGACAAATTTCAAGTGTATTGACTATAATCACCATTGCTACATTAGATCCCAGAGCTTACCCATCTTACAACTGCAGATTTGATGCAACAAGTTTGATCAACATCTTCCATATGCCTGCCACCCCTTCATCGTTCTAGCCACCCCAGTCTCTGGCAACCACCATTCTCTGTTTCTGAGTTTGGCCTTTTGAGATGCCACACATGAAATCACACAGAATTTGTCCTCCATCTGACTTATTTCACCATCATTCCATTTCTTTGATCTTGGTGTACCGTCAAAGCACGAATCTAGAAGACTTGCAGGGTTCCAAGAACTTGAGTGGGGTTGGTATATTTCCTTGTAGGTCCCATAAACAAATGAGAAAGCCCCTCCAACAGATAATTACATCTTCAGGGAGCTGATCACCCATTAATGATGAAAGGGAGAAGTCTCCAAACTTTAGGAAGTGATTTAAAATGATAAACAGAATCTCTCCTTCAATTTTACTGGGGAAGAAAAAGTCAAGACAGGTTGCATATATCACATGCAATGTTCTTCATGTGCTGCTTTGCTGTTTTCAAAAGTGGCATTCTGAACAAGGGCATTCACTTGAGTTCGAAGTCCTTTTGTGCTAAAATGACAGGTACAAGAACGTATCAAATCACATATTTTTGTTGTCTTTGATATACGATGGCTCTTCAGACCATCTAATGTGACAGGAGAGTTCTTTATTTTCCTGATGAGAAATAGAGATGCCTAAACAGTTGGATAGTTAACATTATGAGTTGCACTTAGATTTTGTGACACTAAATTTGGAGCATGATGATAACTTTCCCGAGGTCCCAACTTATCTCTTGTGACTGCCATCTTGGGTGCTTCCACATAGTTTATAGCTTTACTTTTATTCTGTGGTTTCATTCAAATCACATTATGTTGGAGTCCCTCTCAATGAAGATCCGGCTGAGTAATGAAGAACGATGTCTGTGTTACACGGATGATGGATTCCTTGGGCTAAAGTGGAGCCCTGGAACCTCATGCTTTTCTTCAGGTGGGGCCATAGAGAGGCTAATCAGTTTGGTCATGAGAAACAGTTTGTATTTTTGCAAACTGTACTTGTGCATCAGGGTGAAACTGAAATTCCGGAGACTAGATTATCAACAATGTCCAACACTGCAACACTGTAGTCCAGAGGGACTGAGATGTGATATGTCTGCCTTTGTGTATGTGCATGACTTGTCTAAAATTGCTGCTGTTTTCCATCGCACATGTAGGCTTTTATGAGATTCTGAGACTTCTGCACACTTGAAGGGGGGTGTTAATTCCCTGGAGGATAATGGGGGGTGGGTAGGGTGGCAGACCTGAAAGTGGAGTAGCCCTGTGGTTTGGTGGAAGCAATATGGTGGCCAAGAGAAGGGTTGGGGCTGACCTGTGCCAGCCCCGACGATGATTCCTGGGCACTAAGGCCGCAGTTTCCTTCTCAGGGAAAGAAGAAAATCAAGGCTAAGCACAGGAGTTCCCAGGTTCCTCCCAGCTCAGATATGCCAGGATTCTACAACCTGAGAGCTGATCTACTTTCTTGCAGCAGCTTTGTCTTCTGGGATTCTCCTGAAAGTGGGCAGGGGAGCCTCAATGTTAAACCCATTGAACACACTGTGAGATCCACAAACAAGGCCAGGGGAGTGAGGGGGCAGAGGGAAATGGAGGTCCTGCTAGGTGGTTTTCCTCATTGGTGGTTGAGGCTTGAGAGAGACCTTTTCCATGAAAGACAAGGCACTTGTAATGGAGAAAACATCCAGGTCAGTTGTTAGGTGGATCTTGTCAGAGGCTGAATATGCAGGGGCTTGGGTTGTGGGGGGCATCCTCCTCTATCCTAAAATAGGGGACTGCTGCTTCCTCGAATTTTACTGTGTGGTGTTATGTTAATGTAGAGCAAGCAGTTGTCAAGAAATTATTAAAAATTAGCAATGGGCTAAAAAATGCAAGGTGACAGATTGGTGCCCAGGGTGCTGGGGGAAAGAATAATTTACAGCCTCCAAGTGAAATCTCAGGTTGTTTGTTCTTCATTTCTGGAAGCATAACACAACATTTGCAGCATGTGTTGGATAAATTAACCTCTTGTTAATTTTGGAAACTGCTGTCAGCCCCTTCACTCCCCTTCCTCAGCTTCAGCAGGGAGGCAGGCTTGGGGAGGGAGGACCAGCATTGTTCCAGCACAGGCACCGGTTCCTGAGTCCCCAGAGGGATCCTGTCCTTTGTCTTCTGGCCTGGAAGCACCAGGAAAGCAGGGGCTGTGTCTGTTTTGTATTTCTGGTGCCTGCCACATAGTAGGTGCTCAGTAAATATTTGTCACATGCATGATTTGCTTGCAAGTTGGCTTGTGTTTGTGGTTTCATCCAGCTCCTGGGACAACATTGGCAGTCAAGACTAAGGGGTGTGGGGCTGGGGGAGTTGTTACACTCATTTCCTTTACAACAGAGTCCCTTCCAGAAGCCTGTCTTCAGAGCTCTGCTTATCCCTCTTTTCCCACATCTGCCCTCAATGCAGCCAGCAGGGTAGTCAGAGAGAGACCACAGGAAGAGCAAATGCACTTTTCCCCAGGCCCCACCAGAGGGTAGGCAACAACAAACATGGCTCTCCCTTGACATGCCAGGATCAGCCTTCATTGAGGCCACCCAAGGGGTCCCCTCCCCCCATCGTCCCATGCCCTGTCCAGGGCCTCCCAGGAAAGGTGGGGATGTCTGTCATTTGGATGACAAGGAACTTGCGTTTCTGCTCTCACCTTCTCATATGGACATTATTCCCTTTTTACTAATTAGCTTTACGATTTTTCTTAGTAGTTAATATTCATCTGTCAGAGATGGAAGCATAAATAAATAACTTCGGTTCGAGCACACCTTCTTATTAGGCCATACATCATGTTAGAAAGTTCGCATTCTTTAACCAAGAAGATGAAATTAGAAACATCTTGAAAAAGCCTTCTTGTTATCAATCATGTCATCTTGAACATGTTTCGGAGCTTGCTGCTGGCATCAAGAATAGATGTTTTATTCAAAAGAATGTATTTAAAGAAAATGACAGCACTTTTCGATTTCAGCTTTTTAAAAACAGGAAATCTTTCTAGTCCTCCTGACTATGTGGATCCCACACCTGGGAAGATGCCGCGCGGTGTGGCTCTAGCCTTCCCAGAGAGCCCCGGGAGGGGAAAATCTGGGACTCTTCAGAGAGGATGTGGGACAGAAAGACAGAGAACGTGGTGGTCCTGAGACTCGTGTGTGTGTGGGGGGGGGGGGGGGCGAGGGGTGGGATTCAGTCTATTCATTTACAAAATAAAGAGGGTGTATGAGATTGATGTTTTAGCTGGGGCAGCTGTAACAAGTGACCATAGACTGAGGTACTTAAATAACATGGATTTTCTGTGGTCCTGGAGGTGGGAAGCCTAAAACTAAAGGCCCAGAAATGCAGGGACAAGATCCCATCTCCTCCTCTCTCAGAAAGGCAGCCATTCCATCCTGAGGGCCCCGCCTCTCTATCTCCCAAAGGCCAGGCCTGCACACACCATCAGAGTGGGTGAGGATTTCCTGTCCAGACTGATGCTTGCTCCTCCCAGCGTGGGGAGCACAGGCCTACACATCCTCCAGTCCTCCACCTGTGAGCTGCTTGACCCCAGGAGAGAGGAGGGCTTTGCACGGCTCTCTGCACAGCCCCCCTCCAGGAGGGCTCAGGACCCCCCTGCAGCCATGTCGTGTTCCCGGCAGTTGTGTAGATAGTTAACCTCGCACCTAGGAGAACGGGGTCCTTGCCCTGCTCCTCCCCACTTGCCTTTGATGGCCCTGGGGAATCACTTCTCACTTCAGGGTCTCAGTCTCTCCATGCAGGAAACAAGGCTGGTGGATGGGCTGATCTCCAAGAGTCAAAGCTTAGTAATCACCCAGGAGTTGAAAAGATAGCTAAGGCCTGGATATTTTTCTGCAAAGACAAATAGAATCTGATCTCTTTTTTCCAAGCCCAGATCCTATGGGGCAGCAATTTCCTCACTGTGAAGACGCTTGAGAATCTGACAAATGAATTCAGAAACACAGGGACTCAGTCCTTTAGGCTCAGGGCTCTGGTCCACAGCAGAGGTGGTTCTAGAGACAGGAACACTCAACTCAGAATTTCTCCCTGTTCCCCCTCACTTCGTCGCCATGGTCCTCCTGAAGAACAAATACCAGAGTCTACAAATTCCATTGAATTGGCCTACAATAATTTCAGGAATGTTGGACACAGAACAGAGGTCTACCACATTCTAGTCCAACTTCTTCATTTGACAGTTGAGAAAATAGAGACCCTGAAAGGAGTCCAGTTACTCCAGTCACAGTCCAGGAAGGGAAAGGGTGGAGATTAAAACCCCAGGCTGCCGGCTCCCCGACAGCCCTTTTTTCACCCCTGAATTTTCTCCATGAAATGCACAACTTAAATTTGAATTCTCTCCCTTCTCTATGCATAAATACAAAGTTGTAGTTTGCACAAATGCATCAACACTGAACCTACACGCTAAGCCATATGCTGCTAACCACACCCATCTGCCGCCCTGAATTCCTACATCCCTGGCTGTCAAAAACTCATCACGGACAGTTTGCCAAACCCTTCACAGCCAAACCTAGTTGAAAATTAATAATTTTAAGGGTGTGTGTGACATCTCATATGAATCAAACAGGTCGATGTATGACAGACATGTTTCACCCTGCCCCCCACTTCAAAATGGAAGGTGTCTTCAGATCGAATGACTGAAGACAGCAGCAAGAACAGGAATGATGAGAACAAATCCCAGCTCCCAAGAGCCCACAGTCCTGCAGGATGGCTATGCCTTGAAAGCAGGAGGTGATCATACCAAAAGAGCAGGGTAGTTGACAATGTGCTTCCAGGAGTCAGCAGAGGGGCGAGCACTCTGTCAGGCAGAGCATGGAGGCAGCATTGGCTCTGGCCCTAGAGGAGCGGACAGTTTGAATTTGGGCAAGTGCAGACATGTGACTTGAAGTCCAAGGGCACCTTGGATGAGGGACAGTGGATACAGATGGAGATAAGACTGGGAAAGACGGGCTAGAGCCCACCTTTGAAAGCCTTGAATGCCAGGCTTAGGACTTTAGCCCTCAGTGCCGAAGCAATCAAAATATGGAAGCAGGGGCCTCCCCGGTGGCGCAGCGGTTGAGCGCTGGGTTGCGAAGCTGCCCGCAGCCTCTGCAGTGCCTGTTCGATCCCCGGCTGCTCCCCGGCCACCGGAGGAGGGTGCCACATGGTGCGCAGACCTCTCCTGCCATCCACTGCTTCCCTCAGCAGTGTACTTCGGTCCTTCTGCCTGATCTGCTCCCCACTTTGGCTCTGGTGAATTCTCTCACCCTCCCACACTTCCGACTGTACCCAGTGCTTGTATAAATAAATAAGTGAATCCTTAAAAAAAAACAAAACAAAACAAAATATGGAAGCAACCAAGCTATGGTAACAGTGGGAATTGATGATAAGGGGCTGGAGGCGTGGAATTGTCTGTGGAGAAAGGCCAGCCTGAGTTTCAAATCCTGGGTATTCTGTTCACTAGCTGATGACCTTTGGCAAGTCACTTAACCTGTTACTTGTAGCATGGAGCAGTGATCTGTTTGTAAGATTGTTCTAGGCATCTATCACTCTTTACAATAATGAGAGCTAGTACATATTAGTGTAAACTGTATCATGTATTGTGCTAAGCTTTATGCAACTTGTGTCACTGAGTTTTCAATATGCCTTTCTGGGCTAGATACTGTTATTATTCCATTTAACAGATGAGGATGCTGGGGCTCAGGTATGGCTTGTTGTGAGAGACTTGGAGTGAGAGAGCTTCCTACTTATGGGCTGATGTCAGGGGTGCACACTGTCCACCATCAGCACTCACTACCCACGGGGTCCTATGAGGAGCCTGGCATGTCCTAAGTAAACATTTCAGATGAAATAACTTATTTAACCATGGCAACAACCTTAGGAGGCACAATCCTTTTCCCATCACAGTTGACACTTAAACGACATGGTTTGAACTTAGAGAGTCTGTTTTGGGGGATTTTTTTTTGTTTCTGTCCTAGGGTTCCTTATTATGGGATTCAACCAATGTGGATGTAGAACCCATGGGTACAGAGGGCTAGCTCTGAGTTATAATTGGATTTTTGACCGCCGAGGAATGCGTGCTCCTCACTAGCCCTGCATTGCTGGAGGGTCACCTTTATATCTGACAGCTGATATCTGCAGAGCCAGGGTTAGCTTGACTTACCTGCATTGTAAGGCAGCCCCAGAGTTTCTGACTTCCTTGCTTGAGGTGGAGTCAGGTATTGAAAAAAGTTGCCTGGGTGATTCTGATGTGCAGTTGTTGCTGAGAACCCTTGACCTCTAAGACTTAAAAAACGAAAGCCCACCCACTTCTCTACCCATGGTGGCCACAGAGTCCCAAACCTAAATCGTAGTTTTGTAAACAAGCAGACTTCAAATAAAGCTTAAATCATTCTTCTACTACTACTGTTTTTTTTAAAAGGCTGGGGGAGAAAAGCTCTTTAAAAAATTTAGTCCTACTGGTCCATTAATAGGAGTGCCCAGGGCAAAAAGAGCTTTTACTCAGCTGTCAAGTTTCTGTCATCACCTGCCAACACAACAGACTTTATTTCCTTAAGATATTTAAAAGAGTATGAACGGCAGGATTCCTGAATAGTGGAAAGTGTGGGCTTTCATAGGTGAGAACAAAACAAGTTTTTATCTTTGTTTTTCCCCTCTGAGAAAAGAACTACTATTGGCGTCTCTTGGAGATACCCAAAAGGCAGATAGGACTTGCTATACTTCAGAATTAAGGAGATGAGGTCTTTTCTCTTTTAACTGGAAGTAAATTGCATTATTACATTATATAAGCTTCAGGTATTCATCATGACAACCATTTTCTGTCTATATTACATTAAGTTCACTTCTAAACATCCAACTCTACCCTTCACCATGCTGTTGTGCCCCTTTTCCCAACTTCCCCACAGCCCCCACTTCCCTTATGGTGACCATTAGTTTGTCTTATAGTCCAAAGGTTATTTTTGTTTTAATAAATTCATCTGTTCTTTTGTTTTCTCTCTATACCACATATGAATGAAATCACATGCCTTCTGTCTTTGTATGACTTAATTCACTAAGGATAATCCCCTCTAGGTTCATTCATATGGTGTGTGCAAATGGAAGGTTTTCATCTTTCTTATAGCTGAATAGTATTCCATTCTGTATGTGTCCATTCGTCCATCTATCCATCCATCCATCTCCCTCCCTGCCTGTCTGCCTATCAATTCAGATTTTGCATCTTCTTTATTTGTCAATTGATGGACACTTAGGTTGTTTCTAGTTGTTGGCAGTTGTAAACAGTGCTGCAGTAAACATGAGGGTACCTATAAAGGACATGAGTTTTGAAGATCATTTGTAATGTATGGATTCACCTTGCTGCTTTCTGTTTCTTGGAGCAGGTCCTCGTGGAGTTCATAAAGGACCCTAATCTCAGAGGGCAGCCAGTGAGAGGACCAGCAAGTTAGCAGTGGACCTGGTTCCTGGCTGTTCTCTTCTGTGTCCTTCTCCCGGCTTCCCTGGCTCCACTAGCTCAGGACTTGCCGGGGCCACCATGCAGATAGACCGCTCCCTGCTTTTCAGAGAGGGGTGTGTTATCTGGGTGTTGACACCCTCAAGGAGGCTACTGGGCAGAGGTTCCTCCAGGATCAGGCTTGGGGTACTGGGATACCTTCAAGTTGTGATTAAAAGAAAACAACAGGGCCTCCCAGGTGGCGCAGCGGTTGAGCGCTGGGTTGCGAAGCTGCCCGCGGCTGCAGCGCCGGTTCGATCCCCGGCTGCTCCCCGGCCACCGGAAGAGGATCCCACATGGCGCGCAGACCTCTCCTGCCGCCCGCTGCTCCCCTCAGCAGTGTACTTCGGTCCTTCTGCCTGCTCTGCTCCCCGCTCTGGCTCTGGTGAATTCTCTCACCCTCCCGCGCTTCTGACTGTACCCAGTGCATGTATAAACAAACAAAATAAATAAATAAATGAAAAACATGCCTCTATTAAAAAAAAAAAAAATTAAAAAAAAAAAAATAAAAAAAAAAAAAATAAAAGAAAACAACAACAGTGAATTCCTTGAATGAATTACATGACTTGAGAGTCAAGGTGCGGTAGCTTGGGGCTATAGGGTCTCCCCATGCTGTTGAATACACGTCTGTAGTCTGTTCAGAGGTCATGTTGCTTCTGAACGTGGGCAACCTCCACGTTTCCCACGTGGAGGGGGCATTAGTGCCTCAGTGTGGACATATCAGTGAAGGTAAAAAAAATCTGGGTGGTGTTTTGCTAATTTGCTAATCATAACAGCAATACCTAGAATAGCAGTGATAATAGTAATAATAATAACAGCAGCTGCAGCTCATTAAAAGTGCCAGTGCTACTCTAATCACTTTGCAAATACTATCTATTCTGTTTGTCACCACAATTTTCTGCAGCAGGTTTACTTTTAGCCCCATTTTACAGGTGTAGAAAATGAAGTTCAAGCATTTAACAAGATGGTCCTGCTAAGTGGCAGAGCCATTTTTCAAACTGGGTCTTTTGTTTTGAAGGCCTGTGCTCTTTCATCTCTCAGGAGCATAGGCCTAGGAAGCTGTTTTGTAAATCTGGTTGAAACATGCCTCTTGACAAGTTCCTGTGATTAGTTCTGCTTCCTGGAGAGGAGGGGAGGCACACTGCCTCTTCCACATGCCGTCCCTTCAGAGGGGCGCAGACTGTTCTGATGTTTGCCCCCTCGCCCCTGAGATTGTCTCTCTCAAAGCTGGGCAGCATTACTGCTAAGCTCTTCGCTACCCTATCAGGGAGTCCATTTGATCAGAATTCCTCTGAAAACATTCCCAGTTCCAAATATAAACCTGAAAACATGCTCACACTTGGGACATTTTTTTTTTTTTTAAAGCATGAAACTGTGAAGCATAAGGTTTTAGAACTGCAAAGGATCTTACAGATAATGTAATCCAAGCTCCCCATTTCATGCACAAGAAAACTGAGGCCCAGGAAAGGGGGCTGCAGACTGCCCAAGGTCATGGATCTGCTCATCCTCATGTACCCACCTCTCCAGTGAGGACTTTGGGGTTGCTGGGAGGATGAAATTGGTGCATACTGAGTCCAGTCATTGCTCCACACTGGTGGCCCTGTCTTGGGGAGAGATGTTGAGGGCTGGCTGTCAGTGGGTTAGAGGGCATGAGGGAGAGGGGTAAAGGTAATGGGCCTGGTGATGGGGCAGGTGTTAGATTTGGAAGACTCCCTGGTTTCTCAGTTTCAACCTCTTTGAAACGGGTTTAGAGGGATGAATAGGAGTTTACCCAATGGACAGGGCAGACAGAGGCCTCTGCACAGAAGGAATGGCCAGGTGACATGGGGTCCGCAGGCCGGGCTGCACAGAGTCACACAATAGACATCTTCTTGTCTGGCAGGAAACATCCTCTCTTGGACTGTGGTTGCCCTGGCAGAGCACACAAGCAGTAGCAAAACATCTTAGCAGCAATAACAACTACAAAAGCAGCAGGGAGAGAAAACGAAAATCAATGCCTGAAACAATGTTCGAAAGATATTTCAACACCTTTATTCACCTACATCTCATGAGTTCCTTCCACAGACTCTGAATTAATGGAATTTAAGTAACTATCCTCCCTCCTGACAGAGCTTGTCCCTGATGTCACTTGAGCTGTGGGCCTGATGGCGTCACAGAGATTAGGGAGACCCCAGGCCCCGGATCTCCTTCCAAGCTGCCCGTTTTATGGCTTCTGTCATGCTGGATCTGGAGTTGGTGGGAGCAGCAGGATTCATTAGCAGAGCTGCCAGAGAGTTCCAGCCATTCTTTCATACCTTTCTCAAACTTACATTTTATTTTATTTTATTTTTTAAAAGATTGATTTATTTATTCATACAAGCACTGGGTGCAGTCAGAAGCACAGGAGGGTGAGAGAATTCTCCAGAGCCAGAGCGGGGAGCATAACAGGCAGACTGACAAAGTACACTGCTGAGGGGAGCAGCAGGCGCTGCAGGAGAGGTCTGTGCGCCCTGTGGGAACCTCACTGGTGGCCGGGGATGAACCGGCACTGCAGAGGCTGCGGGCAGCTTTGCAGCCCAGTGCTCAACCACCTGTGCCACCAGGGGAGGCCCTCAAACTTACATTTTAATCAAACTTTACAGACATTTTCATTTTTGATCAAATTGTGCAGCATGAAAAAATGGCATTTATTTTGGAAGGCTAATTCTTTATTTGTTAAGTTTTGTTTTTGAACTTTCATGTCATCCATTTCCAGAGCTAATTCCAGGTCTGGGAGATTCTTGAGAGAGAGAGAGAGAATGAGAATGCATGTGCTTGTGTGCATAGGCTGCTCAGCTCAGAAGCAGAACTGAATGGGTCACCTAGAACCAGCCATGCCTGAAGTGTCCACACTTAATAGGCATATCTGACTTAAAGTCCCTGGGTGCCTGACATGGTTGCTCCAGATAAGCAGTCCGAGCACACCAGCTCTGCTTGTTCAGCTTTCCACCATACACTTCCTCACCGTACAGCAGTGTAGGGGCAGGAATGGACACAGTGCATGTTTTCTAGGATCCAGCAGACCGGGTAAAGGAGTCAGAGTCCTCAGTGGTTTTTTGCAGGTCTTTTATTGGGATTACCAGGTATACAGCAGGCAGGGGTGCTGGGGGGCCGGGAGGCTGGCAGTCCTCCCAGCCCCCAGCAAGTCTTCACTCTATCTGGGCTCTCTGGTGTTCTCTCTCGGCTTCTCTTTCGACTTCTCTTTTGGCTTCTTTGGCATCCCCGTGACGCCACCCTTAAAAGCCCAGTCTGAGCCCAGGTAAATCCCATCTACCTATGCCCACACCCTACTCCAGGTGCCCACCATCATATCAGGCATGCATTCAGGACTGCAAGGATCCATCATCTGTCCTGATGGCGGGAGGGCAGAAAAGCCTGACATTTTTCCTTACCCTACAGTCAGCCTGTGAGCACATTGGAAATCCCGAGCTTACAGACTCCCTGGAAACAGAAAGTGGCCACTGTAGGGTTTAAGGGGGCCATTGAATGGCACATTCCCTCCTTGTTGCTGGAGGAGAATTCATCTCCAGACAGGGCAGAATGCACAGCATTGAGCTGAAACCTTGCTCAGGCCTTGTGTGAACTGCACATATGCCCTGTCACCTCAAGTCATCCTCCTACAAACTTGCTGACCCAGAGAGGTTCAGGAACAGGTCCAAAGTCAACAGCTGGTGAGAGAAGAGCTGAGACAAGAGCTGAGACAGTCCATGTGAGTGAACTTAACCTGGGGCAGCTACTCTCTGGGATCAGAGTCATCTTCCTAGATATGCATGAGCTAGAGTAGAGGGGCTACCCTACAAAGGCTGGGCCTCTCTCAAAGAGAAATAGAGGACCAGGGGTGCCAGAGGCAAGGCTCCACTATGGGGAGAGACCCCAATGTTCATACTTGAAAGGAAACTCAAATAACTCCAGTTGACTGTCCTGGAGAAAGGAGGGGCTAGAGGAATGTCTGAAACTATTTGAACAACCCATGGAGAAGGAATTGGCTAGTCCCCATGGCCCTGATATATAGCCACAACATCAGGCAAGTCCTATTTTGATCTAAAAAAGGGCCTCCTAGTGCTTATGATGCCGCCCAAGCATCAGGTAGAAAGACCACACCCAGCTGGTCGTGAGCACTCCATCACTGGAAGCATTCTCACAAACAGAAGTCACGTGCTTTAGTTAACAAGTTTCAGTCCACAGAGAGCTCTGGGGGTGGAGGGGGAAAGGACAGCTTTTTAAGTCTAACATAAACTTGAGCCAAAATTGAGTTTCCCCAAATTTCCAGCAAACATTAGAGACAGACAAGAAGTTTCATGTGCAAAGATGAACATTTATCATCCTAAATGTTAGAAATGTTAGAAATCACCCAAATATCTCCAAATTGCTTATTGGTAAGGCAAATGTGGTCCTACTATATGACGCAGTAATTGTTTGTCATTAAGATGAAGATTTAAGTTACATGAAAAATTCTCCTAATATAAGTGAAAAAGGAGGCTGCAAAGCTGTAGAAATACATACATGTAACACCTAATATATAATATATGATCCATGTTACACACAATGTATATTATATGCATAATGTTTAATTAATATGTATAAATGTGTAAATGTATATTTATGTACACATACATATAAATCCATCTATGAATAGGGAAAAAGTACATCGACAATAACAAAACATAGAGTGATAATGGCCTTTGGTGAGACAACAAGGGCGAAATACCATTTTGTAGACTGCTAAGTTTTACAGGGGCCTGTATTACTTTTATGATCAAAGAACAAGTTTAAAAAATATATTTTTGAAGACTAGAATGACATAGGCAAACACAATATTGTGGTACCTGAAAACACAGAATGTGAAAATGCGCATATATTATGACCCTAATTATGCACATAAATTTGGCTGTTCCCCATTTGCACGAAAACTACTGAAAACAACATGGATGAACACACCTCACATGTACCCTCTCTACCCCAGGGGAAGCTTAAGGTAAGTGTTTGAAAATGCTAGTGGTGGTTGCTGAGAATAGGATTGTGGGTAAATTTTGGTTTTCTGCTTTATTTTCAGGATTTTCCAATTTTTGGTCTTAATGTTTCTGTAATTGGGAGGAAGCCCCCAAAAAGCTAAAGCCAATTCCTGAAGCGTATTAGAAACCCATATTAGGGTTGGTGGGTTCTGCTTCCTGCCAGCTCCCACTCTTCTTGTGTCCCTAGTGACTGGACAGCTCATCATGACCTTCCAGGCAGTAGGGGCCTGCTGGGCCCTGTGCTCTGCCTGAGGGGCAGCTGTGTACCCCAAATACCTCATCACTCTCCTTTGGGGCAGAAGGACAGGCACATCCCAGGTACACACCAGGTCTGTGCCAGGTATTGTCTAAAATGTGCTGGGTCCTCACTCTGGAAACTGACTCAGGAAATCCCCCATCCCTGGGAACAACTTTCCGACTCAGAACACCTTAAACACCCTAAACATGATCTCTCCAAATTCATCAGCTCAGCCAAGCCTCTTGATAATCCCCAGAATCATAGTGAGTGTCCCCAGAACCGCAGTGAGTGTAAACAGAGGGTGATAAAATGCCTGGAGTGTGCATCAGCTTTACTTATACTTTTATAAAGAGGTAATTTGCAAAAGTGCAGTTAATCCCACCATGCTTTATAATTTAAATGGCACTAGAAATGATTGCTGACATGAGCTGATTAACAGTGCCCTTGGTGCCAAATTAATCAGCGTCTAATCCGGAGTATGTATTAAGATGGAATGAGATTAAAAAGAAACACGACCTTCTTCCCCCACCTGCACCTCCATAGAAAGCCTAACTTTTCGCTGCAATGGGGGAGTTTGACTAAAAGCTTTGTTTGAATACTTTTTGTATGTGAAAAAGACACGTAAACGATAAATTGTCAAAACATAAGTGTGCGTTTTCCCTTTGGGAAACTGAATTAACCTCCTCTTCCTTTGATATGGCTAGGAGGAGCTGTCAGTCACTCCGCCCAGAGCTGGGGGAGGGAGGTAAAGCCTTCTAGAAAGATACCTCATAAGTTGGCATTCTCAGGTGCCACCCAGTCCCTGTCCTTCCCGACACATAATACATTTAAGATCTGGCCTTTGATTCTGAGGGGCCTTGTACCCTTTTAATAAATTTCTTAGAAGTTAGCCAGTGTTTGTATTGTTTTGACCAAAACAAAACCTAGAACAAAGGCATCCTTATATAAATGCCACCTTGAATGAAGATAATTCAAGGTATTGAAGTTTCAAAACATTCTTGAAAGAAAAAATCACAAAAATAAGTAATTAAAAGGACTTTCCTCCACAGGACTCCTCCTAAAACACCTGCAGTCTTTTTGAGGAAAGCGTGTGTCCAAGTGGTGGCATTCGGGCTGTCTCTCGCGGGGTCAGCTGCCCTCTCAGTGTGAGTGGCCTTTTCTGCCATTCTTATCAAAGCCTCTGAGATGTTATGCTTCAGTCCAGCCTGATTCTAAAACAACACCCTGGGGCTGACAGCAAGTCTAAATTCTTAGTGGGTATTTTTATTTTCTTGTTGAAGGTGTCTTCCTATTTACTCTCCTCCCTTGACTCTCTTTACTCCCTGACCCTGGATGTTACCTGTTACTCCTGGTGGGCTCTCCTCTTGCTCCGGGGCCCAGGAGGGCCAGGGCCAGGGCAGAGGGCAGAGGGGAGCTCAGACTCTCTTACCCGTGAGACAGCAGCTGACCTGCATGAGCCAGATCTGTGGGCAGCTCTTGGGCAGGTCACTTTCCCTCCCACTCAGTCCCTCCCTGCCTATTCATTTCTACAACCTTGCTCTTTCCCTTTTAAATGCCTCTTCAAAGGTTACAGTCCTTGAAACGGATGCCCTATTTCTGCATGAACTCAGTTTGGGCTTTGCAAAATTGAAAACTATGGCTCGTAGATAGGAAAGAATGGCTCTTAAAATAAATAATTGTATCATGATGCAGTCTTTCTTACCAACACCCTCATGTTCAGTCTCATTTGGCTAGATGTTCTTTGTTCTCCAGCAGGCAAAGTTTCCTCTGGAGGAAAGTGATGGCCAGTGGGTTTCAGAAGTGCGAATCTGTTCCTAGGGGTGCTATCACCCAGATGGATGGTATTCAGACCTTTTGTTTTCCTGTTTTTAAGTAGCAGAACCTTCAGGCTCATGACTGAAGAAAAACCAGAGCAAACCGAATTAGTTGCCAAAGGTTTAAGGTAGCCTGGCCTAGATATTTGTATATCTTTAGGTAATATCCTAATTATTTATCACTTTCACAATGGGGGGGGGTGTAAGGATGCTGTGCTTTTCTGCCTTGAGTGAGCTCTTCATCTCATAGGTCAAGGTAGAGGGGATGTCTGTGACTTAGCCAAGCACACCTATTCTAAGCAGAACGTTGAGATCACAAGAGACTGTGACCCAGGCTTCTCCATCTGCCTGTTTTCGGGGTAACCAAACTTCTTGGAAGTTCCTGGCGGAGTGATCAGCATGACCAAGTCAAAGGAAAGGATTGCCACATGCATGTCCTAGGAAGTAGCTACTATTTTACTGATAAGCAAAGTTAAGTTCAGAGACGTTGAGTAACTCACACATGGTCACACAGTAAGTGAAGGGCACACTTGGGATTTGTACCCTGGTGATGAGACTTCAGAGCCCACACCCTGCAGTTAGGTTTGCAAACCCTGACTTGATAGAGTTGTAGCAAATCCTACTTCCCCTTTCCACTTCTGCCCCTGCTGTTTGTCCCAGGCCATCCCAATTCTTCTCTTTTCTCCTTCTCCCTGGCCTGGAGAGAAGCCTGATCCACTTCTCCTTCTTACTAGGAGCCCCAGGGGCTCCCGACACCCATTCTTACAATTGCTTAAAAGGAAACATTGCTAGCCCAGCCCCTGGCAACCACCCTAGGAAAGATAAGACAAAGTTTCTACCCCAAAAGTTTAAGGAATGTGGAGAAAATGATTTGTTATGTGTGCTTAGTAACACAAAACTCCTGTGGGTGTTTCTGCTTCTGCCAATGGCTGGGTGGCCCCCCTCACCCCCACTGGGGTCACATGTGCTTATTGGAGGTGGAATTCTCCTTTTAAAGGGAACCGAGTGGGCAGCTGCTCCTCCCCATCTTCTTGCGGGCAGAGACATTGAGCTTCTGCCAACATCAACCCAAGGAGGAAGCCATGTTGGCAGGTAGTTTGCCAAAACCCTGATGCCTCCAAAATAGTGTTTGACCACCAAGGCTGTTTCCCCCACTGCTCCCCACGGCTGCCATTATGAGTCTCCCATCTCATCTCTGGTCAGATGAAGAGAGAGTAGAAAATCTGTTCTAACATCCCTTTCTTTTTTTTTTTTTTTTTTAAGATTTTTTTCATGTATTTATACAAGAACCGGGGTACAGGCCAGAGTTGCAGGGGATAAGAGGATTCACCAGAGACAGAGCAGGGAACAGAACAGCAGATCTACCGAAATACACTGCTGAGGGGAGCAGAGGGCATGACAGGAGAGGTTTGCCACTCCATGTGGGACCCTCGCTGGCTGGCCAGGATTGAACCAGCGCTGCAGAGGCTGCAGACAGCTTCATAGTGTGGCACTCAACCGCCTGCGCCACCAGGAGAGGCCCTAACATCCCTTTTTTAACTTGCAATCCTAGCATGTAGAAGGTGGGGTGGGACCCCCACTGAGGCTCAGTGACCTGCGCAGTAGCAACCCCAGGTCTAGCGGAGAGGCTGGAAACAATGGGCAGAATCTTCCTGGCAGAATCTTTAACTTAGGCAGGGAGTCAGGAAAGGAAGGAAAACCAGGCAGCTATAGATCTGGGGAGGCAGAAGAGGTGTCCATGCTTTGATAGAACATGAGATCTTGGGGGACAGGTAGAGGTCCCAGACTGGAATGTCAGTTTACTGGTAATGACAGAATTAACCCTAGAGTCTTGTCTTATGGTTCTCTGTTCCTTTACATCTTCATCCTGTCCATGGCTGATTTTTATCAAGCAAATTATACCATCGCTTTGCTCAGATAACATTTGGTTTATCCCACTGTTCTAGCACAGTCCACCTTGCCTCTGTAGCCAAGACTCATGCTCATTTCTCTCTCCTTTATCTTTCCAGCTCAATTTACCATGAGTTAGCAAGACCCTTGATGGTGGGGACTGCATACCAAGCTTTTGGGAGGCTTCAGCTATAGCTTGGGAGACCCTGGTAGAGATGAGAACTTGAGGATGAGACAGCAGCCTCGCAACATGGGGAGTGCCTAGTGACAGTGGCCAGGGTGAGGGACAGCAGTGAAGGTAAGTCACAGAGCAGAAGCAGGTGTGGGGAGAATGGGTACAGCCAGGTGTGTTATAATTAGCCAGAACTTCCCGGTGGCAACTGACAGAAACAACCCCATCTGGTTTATTGGAAAGCACTGGAGTCGTCATATATTTGAAGAATTTCTCTCCACACTTGCATTACTCCTGGGCGCCATTTCTTTTATTCCAAAGGCACACATCCACTGCCGAGGCGCCACTGCAAGGCCTTTTCCTCTGGACGTTACTGAGAAAGTCTCCAGGAAGAATCCAGTTGGGTTGAACCACAAGTATACCACTGGGCCTCAGTTTTCTCCTAACTTAAGTGGATAGGTGGGTTGTATGATCCCCAGACAGCCACAGGTCCTATTGTTCTAAGGAAAATGTGTTTTTTTCCTATATCCCCAGAACCTAGCACAGGTTGTCACCTGCCACACAGCATGTCTCCTTAAATAGATATAGGGTAAGCCTCCTCTTCCCCAATGTCCATCACTGCTCTGACCTGCTGAGAGCTAAGTTCCGCAGCACTTCTCAGGACCCCGAATTCTGGGTCAGCTACTGGATGGGGAAAAACGTGTGTGATGCAGATCAGGCTGGGGAGACTTCCCTCCAAAGGCATAGCAGCTTGGGCACAGCTGATAGGTTGGCAGGCCAGTGACAGCATTCCTCTCTATCTGGGCCCAGCCTTCCAGGGAGGGTGTGGGCAGGCCTCAGAGAGCTCCTGGCCGACAAGGGGAAGCCCTGGGGAGATAAATCTCAGCATCACATGTGTTCGCTGGGTGAGGCTGAGGGCCCACAGGCACATTCTGTGCCAACAGTCTGCCAGGTCCCCCGTGAACTCATCTCTGACCCTGAAGGAAACCAGGGGGCGATGTCAGATGGGAGTAAGGAAAATGAGCCACTCTATGCTTCAGCCCCATTTCCTTCTGAGGAGGCTGAGAAGGGCTAACGAGGAATTCCGCCATCGGAAAGAACAATAGCAATCATGGGCATTGAGAGGGTCGCCAGGTATGGTGAATGTGCAGGAGTCCCCGTGACTGCTGTCGATTGTCATTGGCTGTTTTGGGGCTGACTCACTGCCATCTTGCTGCTGATGGGGAGTGAGCGCCCATGCGTGCTGCTTCAGGGATGTAAGCGTGGCTGGGTAAAGGCTCTGTTCGTTCCTACCAGTCAGAGCAGATCTGGCCTGCTTTGGGGCATTCTGCTTTGCTCTGGCTTTTGGCCGTCAGATCCGTGTCAGGTAGTCTGGTTGGGCCGTTCTTTGCCCATGTCCTGGCAAGGCTACTTCCAAACTCTGTTTCCCCAGGTTTAATCCAACATAGACATTTTGATCCAGTAGAGATAGGGGCTCTCTTCCCCTATAAAGTTTTCCTTCCAGGTCCCAACCCCCCGCCCCTCTCTTGGAATCCTGTAGGGGCTCTGGAACTCTACCATACTTTTCAGGGAACTGAACTAAAACAAAAAATGGATTTTGAAAGAACAACCAAAGGGAAGAAATCTCATACAAAGGAAGTGATTGTTGTCAAATGTGGTGAAAGGCTTTGTTCACATAACTGCTATTTGTAGATTTTTTGGTAGGGGGCAGGGATGGGAGGCTGAACCATCAACATAGAAATAACTAAACCAAATGAGACATTCCAGGGAAATGAGACACATTAACTTTTCCTTTAATATCGGAAATGGGAAAAAAAAAAAAAAAGTTCCACCAGCAGACACAGGAGTGTGTTACTGTAGCAGGGCCACAGCCTCCACCAGGCAGGCACTGATCTGAGGTTTAGAATCCAAATCCGGGCAGTCATGGGCAGGCCCACCATCCCGGGCAAGAAGAAAGGGGGGGTCTCATCTGTAAAGTCACTTGTTTAACAGCCAAAGTGGAAGCCGGGTTTAGACATCGTGGGTATGGGGACTGTCTCTGAGGATCAGGCACCCTCAACAAAGCACTGAGAAGTGAGAAGCCCAGAAGTGACCAGGAATCAGGTTCTTGCCCTCATTCTGACCATGTGGGATGAGTAAGTGCGACGTTAGGGGATGTAAGTGGCTTTCCTGAGTCCTCTACCACCTCAGCGTGCCGGCTATCACTCCTTGGCTCTCCTGGGCCCTCAGGGAAGTCAGTTCATCTCTTCCTCTCCTTACTTCCTGGAGGCTCAAGCCAGGATTTGCTGGACCCTCTGAGGACTTAAAAGGAGAGTTCAGGGAGGCCTGTGCAGCCCCCCCTCTTCTAGGGGACTGCCTTCAGCTCCCCCAGCTCCCGTCTGCAGCCTCTTCCTCAATTTACAGACACTAATCATTTCCCATGCAATTGAACAACTTAATAAGCTGCGAAAATTTGATAAGACAATTTAATTGTCAGCTTTTACGTATCTGCTCAATATAGCAGGGTTTCTCGGGAAGGTGAGCAGGAAGTGTGAGCAGAGACACTTAATTAGAGAACAGAAACAATGGAGCTAGATTAGAGACCACCAGCCCTCACAAATTCTCTACCGCCCTCCACTCCCATCAGATGGGCCCTTTCTGCAAACTTTACCACTGCTGCCTCTGGAGGGTGACAAAATAAAGACACAGGTCTCACCTCCTGCTGTGGATATGACAAGGTAGTTAGGTTTGCATAGGGCAGCTCTGAACGATTACAAGGGAGCTATATTTTTTTTTTAAAGACTATTATTATATTATTTTTATTGAGTAATGATGGTTTTCAACACTGTATGTAATTTAGAGGAATAGGTTCACACCTTTCAGATGTTACATACTACCAAGGCCCCGCCATCATCCTCCACCATCGCCCACAGGACCCCCTCACCCTTTTGCCCCCACCCCCATCCTGCCCTCTGGTTGCCTCAATTCTCCAGTCAGATTTCTAAGGTTTGTTTTGGCTTAGTCTCAGTTCCTTTGTTTTGTTTCTCTGTATTCCACACATGAGTGGAACCATCTGGTATTTGTCTTTCTCCTTCTCACGTATTTTGCTTAGCATCATCCCTTCCAGTCCCATCAATGTTGTTGCAATGGCAATATTTCATCTTTTTTTTTTTTAATAGCTGAGTAGTATTCCATTGTGTATCAAGGGAGCTTGTTTTTCGGGGGAGAAGTGGGTGGGTGTGTTGGGAAGAATTAGCCTGCCTGTGTGGTCACAGCTCAAGGGAGGGGAGATGTCCGCCTCTACAGGAACGTGGCAGCTGGGTCCTGAGGGGCCGTCTGTAAACCTTGGCATTACTCATGACTTTTCAGTGGGGTTTTGTCTTGTCCCGTGTTCAGGGGTGACTTAATTGCAATTTGGGTAATGCTGCATCATGAGACATGTACACTGATTTTAGGTCATACGTCCTCATTAAAAAAAATTTTTTTAAAGATTTATTTATTTATGCATACAAGAACTGGGGTACAGGCCAGAGGTGAAGGGGATGAGAGGATTTACCAGAGACAGAGTGGGGAGCAGAATGGGAGGATCTGCTGAAATGCACTGCTGAGGGGAGCAGCAGCGGGCAAGACAGGAGAGGTCTGCTGCACCATGTGGGTAGCTCCCCGGCCCGGGATTGAACTCCTGCTGCAGTGGCTGCGGATAGCTTCATAGGTTGCGTCTTAACCCCTCGCGCCACCAGGGATGCCCTGACATGTATTTTATGCCCTAAAGTCCCTGTCAACATAGGGACTTCCCCTAAAATCATCTTTGCTTGGCTCCCTTCCTCCCTTTCTTGGTTCTTCCTCTCTCTCACCTGTTAGTCTTCTTCCCTTTTCAGTCTCTTGCATACAAATTCCCCTCTTAGTGTCGACCTGGACAGCCTGACCTAACACACAACTGTGTATCTGACATTTGCCTGCCCCTCTGGGGTCCTGCATCCTGTCCTTTGCTCCATGTGGTTGGTTTATCCCCCTAGCCAGACTATGAGTGTGGAAACATCCAGCTTGGAATTCTGAGAGATCTCAAAAACAGTCAAATAGCACATGAGCCAGATGGATCTCTGTGAGGTTAATTCCTTAGCCTTTCCGGAGCAATTTCATTGTCTGTAAAGTGGGGAGAGCGAAAGGGAGTGTTGCTGGGCGAGGTCTCATCCATCAAACACTAGCGCCAAGCCTGGGCCGAGTGCCCCATGTGGTGGGTGTCACTGCTGGCATCCAACACCTGGCCTCACCTTGGCTCCTGGTTGGGGGCCAGCTGGGCCCCATCATTGGGGTTCAGAAACAAGGTCCCTTCCATTGGATGTTCTTGTCAAAGCAGAGCCAAGCCAAGTGTTCAGTGCACTCTAAGGACATATTAAATGTAGTAAAAAAAATTTTTTTTTTGGTATGAAATTGAAGAGAATGTTGTTGGAGAGAACACTAGCCTGCCGCCATCACAAAGACCATTTCAGGATTTTGCTGCAACATGCCCTGCTGGCCGGCCTGCTCTCTCTCAGCCCCCCTTTCATTTGGGAGACAACTTTGCTAAAGCATTTCACAAGCACTGTGGGGTGGGGGAGGGAGGAAGGAAGGAGGGAGAGAGACAACAAAATGTGGCAAATGGGGAGAGAAGCGCCTCTGTGGCATTCCCCAGGCACCCACATTAAGGACCTGATTAACTTAAAATATTTCCCAGCTTCTGAAGCACTTGATTAAAGTCAATTGGGGGGAAAGAAGATAAGCTCTACAAGGGCTAATTTGAGGCTTAGAAAACTTGAATATGTCTAAATCTCAAAGGGTTGGTGAAGTGACGCCCAGTAGTTGCTGGGTCTCTGGGTCTCGGGGGGCACTTTAACATTCTGGAAGAGGATCTGGGGTGCCCCCCATCCGCCATCGCAGCTCCCTGGCCCACCCTTCCCCTTTATGCCCACCTGGCTTGGGAAAATTGCTCTCCCTCCCACCTTCTCTTTTCTTCCACTTGCGAGGGCTTAGATGATTTTCCCTTTTGAAGACCCAGAAATACATGACTTTGGATTCAGAACACAGCTGCTGTTGCCTTCTTCCTCCCCTAGATGCCTGCAAAAATCAAAGTGGGGCTTTATTGCTGAGGTCCCCTGGCGTCCTCTTGATGTGTTAATGGGTCACACTTGCTGCACCGCTGTCCCTGCTGCCAGGGACACTATTATATGGGCAGATCTCTTCCTTCCCCTCAGATCGGGTGGCAGGCGCCAGGCAGGGAGCAGTTGGTTTTCCAGTCAGGAACCATGCCAGGCTAACTTTTGATCTTTGACAGGGAATTTCCTGCAAAGATGTAGACAGAGAGGGGCTCACATCAGGCTGCCCTGCCGAGCTGCAGTGGGAGGAGCCTCTCATTGCCACTGCAGGGCCAGCGAGTTTTCTGCAGATGTATCGGGCTGGGCTCAACACCACACCCTGTACTAGCTCACGGCCCTGCCAGGGGTCTCACCTGGCATGACTGCTTCTTGGCTCAGGGACACACAAAGCTGATTCAAGGTGACGTCTGGGCTGAGTCAGAGTCTGGGAGCTGGGGGAGAAATTGGATGCGAGAGCATTCAGAGAACTGGCAGAGTTCAGCTCCTTGTGGGTGGAGGGCTGGGGTCCTGTTTCCTTTCTGGTAACCTCTGGGGGAATCTCTGGGCAATTAAGACTGTTTGCATTTCCTGTCAAGTGGCTGCCTGCAGCTTCCAACCAGCAAAGCCAGGTCAAATCCTCTTGTGCTTTGAATCTCACGGATGGCCTCTTCTGTTACTAGTGGAAGAAAGCTCTGCTTTTAAGTATTCACTGTATGGGTGAAACCCACCTGATAATCTGTTTTTAAGGTCATTTGACCTGAGTCTTGATTTACGTCTGCACAGTCCCTCATGGTAGTGCTTGGATTAGTGTTTGATGCATTAACTTGAGGGTGGGAATCTTGGGGGAGGGGGAGATTCTCCCTATGACTGTGATCTGGTTATGGCCAGGGAACCCAGTCTCCCCCTTCCATTCTGTCTGGTCCCAAGGGAGGGGGGAAGGTACCAGGGAAACTTGGTGAATGGGAACAGAGCTACCAGCTTCTCATTCTCAGCAGCGTCTGCATAGTAGTTTCGAAGAAGAACTGCGAAGAGGTAGGCAAGGTGGCAAGTTTTGAGATGGCAAGGTGGCAAGCTCTTTTACAATCATCATTTCTTTTCTTCCATGGCCCCCCAAAGGACCAAATAGGAGCTCTCCACAGTGCACACAGAAAATCATGGCTACTTTTTATAAAACTTAACATTGAAAGGCATCATTATTTCATATTTATTGTATAAATGTATTAAAATGAAGAATTGGTGACCTCCAATTCCATGTGGCATTTTGCAAGCAATGCTTGCTCAGTCTTCCAAAACCCTTCAGACATCTTTGATGTCACAGCCATCTCCCTAAACAGTGGTTCTGGATTTGAAGTCTCAAAGCACATTTCTGTTCATTCCTCCAACACTTCACCTGCACGCTGTCTGGGGTCTGACCGAGGGACTCCCTGTTTTGGCAAATGTGACCCGGGAGTACAACGCAGTGGGTGATGGAGGAGCAGACACAGCCCGGAATCATTGTGTTTGGGACTGTGGTTTTCACTGAGCTCCTTTATTCCCAGGAAGCAGGTAGTCAGGGTATAAGATCTCCTTCCCTTCTCTCCATTTCAGCATTATTGTGCTTAGCAAGGAATTCATTTTTACACAGACATACCAGTCAACAAGTACAGGCTTCTTGCTGGTGAATTGAGGCTTCTTCCTATTCTGGTTCAGAATTAGAATAGTTTGAAAAAAGGAGGCACAACTAGAGGATCCTTACTTTCGGGATATTGAAATGTATTATGAGAAGAGCAATTAAAGTAGTTTGGCACTGGTGTGAGAAACCACCAACAGATCAATGGAATAGATACTCCTGTAAACTCAAACTTGGTATAGATTGACAAGGCTTCAGAATGAAAACTGAGGCATGTAGTTCAACAAATTATATTTGAAATTTTGCTATTGGAAAGGAATATCAAATCAGATAGATCCTCATCTTTTATCAAATCCCCCAAATATTAAAAATTGAACCATCTCCCACTCAATATACTCTATACAATTTAAAGACCAGCAACAAACTAGGTAAACTCCCCACACCTTTGTCAGGTAAAGCTTCAAAATCTTTACTATAAACCAAGAGGTCTTGTACAACATGAAAAACTAGCAAAGGAACCACAGGTCAAGTCCCAGTAACTGTCATTTTAGCAAATAATCAGGAGAACAAATGCCTGCAGACAGCTGTGCTCCCTGCAGTACACCACCTAGAAGAACAAAATGTTGCCAAAATACCTCACAGATAGTCAACCAATGGGGGGTGGTTGAACAAGCTGACATAAGTTTCCACGTTTCTGGGCAGTGGTATTCCATGATGGGATCCAATGTGAAGTTTCATTTTTAAACAATGTACAACTCAGTTTGTTCTATAAAAGTCCCTGCTTGTGCCCTGCACACACAAGGCTAACAGTGGAACTCAGCGTGATGAAATCAGAGACTTCTTCTGCATTTTATTTTATATTTTGTTTGTTTTCCAACTTTCCATGTAAGTTATTTTAATGAATCAATAATTGTTATGTTGGTGTCTAAAACGCTGAGGACACCATGGGAGTGAGTAGTTACAGGCAGTGTTTATTAGTAGAAAAAAAATCACAATATTGTAAAGATTTAACTCCTCTTTAGTCTATTAATAAATCTGTCTATGAACCCAATGAATTGCAATGAAAACATTAAGGGTTTCACTTTCAAAATGTGACAAAAGGATTTGAAAGTTACCTGGGAAGGTAAGGAATGTGCAAAAAGAGGACATTTCTGTAAAAAATAGTAATAAAGGGACAGTGGTGCCAGCAGATCTTCAACTTTATCATAAAACTGCAATAATCAGAATGCTTGGTTTCAGGAACAAATCAACAGGATGGATCCCCCAGATATACTAACAACACCCAAAGAAATTTTAGCACAAGTTGAAAAACCCCAAAACTTCAAATAAAGTCTTGGAGTCAGAAAGATGAATTATTTCACAAATGGGACTGTTGGTTAGTCATTTTGCAAAAAATAATAGGAAATTAAATTGGCATTTCTTTGAACTCTTAGGTCAAGATGGTGCCTTTCCTGGGTGAGAGCCCAGCAGGGCTGCCCAACACGATTAGACTAGCGCCCCTCCTGTACCTCTGAAGTCCTACAAGACCTGACCTTCCATCTGCCACACCGTGCAAGCTCACTCCTCTGTGGGCTCAGGGAGCTCCTTCTACTCCTCCCCTGGTGCTCCCCTGCTCGGTGCTCTTCCCAGGCTCTTCCATGGCGGCCTTCTCATTGAGCTCAGCCACTTCCTCCTTAGCGGACACTCCCTTTCCTGTCTGCTTTCACTTTCACCTGCTTTCTTTTCTCCATAGAATGCTTGCCATTCTCTAAAATCATTTATCCCTCCGTTGGCATTTCGTGGTGGGTCCGTCATCCTGACACTGGAGTGCAGCTATCTTCTCTGTCTTGCTGTTCACCACTGCAACCTGGGTGCCAGGACCAAAGAGGGCTCAGTGAATAGGCTCCTCAATGAGTGACCTCAGGCATGAGTAGGAAATGGGAGGTAAGTACCTTTGTAAGCTGCCCAGAGAAATGAAAAGCCATAGGGGAAGGAGATGAAAAATCTGAGTGAATCCAAGTATTAAATAACTAGCGGAGACCGCCAGTGTTTCGGTTCACTGAAAGTGCTGGGGCTGCAATGGTGAGCCAGGCAGACGAGGGCCTGCCCTCATGGAAACTACATTTTGGAGGGCTGAACAGGTGGAAGTAAGGAGAGAATTCCCTATACACTGTGAGAAATAAGCCAGAGAGACAGACAAGGAGCTGAGCTGGAAGCACAGAGGAAGCCTGCCTGGTGATGGAGCGTGCCTCTCTGAGAAGGTGACATTTAAGCTGAGACCTGACAGAACAATTTCCTCTCTTAGGTAGCTGTATACAGGAGGACAGAATATTCTGGAAGGAGAGAAGGTGACAAAGATCTGATAGGGGAAAAAGCCTAGGTACCCTGGGTCACAACAGGTAAGGGGAGGCTGTGGTACTAGCTGGGGAAACAGGCAGCTTCAGGACCAAAGAGGGTCTCCTGGTTCATGGCGAATTGTGCAATTTATTCCAAGAGGGGTGGAAACCCATGGGAGGCTTTTAAGCAAGGGAGCAACAAGAGCTAGTTTCAGTTTTTAGAAGATCATAGTTGGTGCCAGAATAGAAATCACAGGATCAATTAGAAGGTCATCATATTATATATATATATGTTGGGAAAGTCATGACATATTTTTTCTTTGAAAAACATAGGGAAAAATGTGTCATGACTTTCCAACAACCCAATATATCATGATAAAGAAATGGAATTAACAATAAATCAGGAAAAAAAATCATCCCATTTCATCTCAGGCTGTTTTTCTGAATTTATGAAAAGGTTATACAAAGTCATATAAAAAATTAAAAATGGGTAGACTATAAAGAGGCAGTTAGTATGGGAACTCCCACTCCTTCTCCCTGTCTCCCTTCCCCTCTTTGCCCTCCCTCCCTCCTACTCTCACATACATCCCTCCTTCTATTTTTTTTTTAAACTAAGTACTTTGGACATCTTTTTTTCAAGATTTATTTATACAAGAACTGGGGTACAGTCAGATGCACGGGAGGGTGAGAGAATTCACCAGAGACAGAGCGGGGAGCAGAACAGGCAGATAGACTGAAGACATTGCTGAGGGGAGCAGCAGATGAGGCAGGAGAGGTCTGCTGTGCCATGTAGGAATCTCCCTGCCGGCTGGGAATTGAACCCATGCTGCAGAGGCTGAGGACAGCTTCACAGCACGGCGTTCAACCTGCTGCGCCACCGGGGAGGCCCCCACCCCTTCTTCTAAAGAAAGCAGCTCAGCTTAAGTGAAAAGAGGTTCACTATTAGTCATAATAAAAGAGATACAAATCAAAACAATAACAAGGTTCCCTTTTTCACTTGTCAGATTGCTAATATTCAGGTTGTCTGTTTTCCAGAGTTGACTAGCGCTGGGGCCAAAGGGCCCTCCCATATGGGGTTAGAAGGGGTGGGGGCTGTTAGTGTGATCTTTTGGACTCCTGTTTAACCGCATTTTTCAAAACTTCAGACCCACACGCTGTCTGACCCAGCAATTTCAGGTCTGAGTGTATCCACTAAGGTGATGCAGCTAGCCTGCTCCTCAGGTCGTGTTCCAGGCACTCTTACAAATGGAAACAGTCCCAACAAATAACCATCCACAGGGATCTGGTTAAGTAATTTCTGGTTTATCCATCAAGGAAACTTTCTTCCATAAAAATAATGAGGTGATCTCTATGTACTGCTGTGTAACCTTGGCCAAGTGCACTGTTACATGAAAAAAATTAAAAAGCAAGGCGTAGAATAGTGGAAAAGACACACTCACCTATTGTCATTTGTAGAGAATACAGTTCTGGAAGGGTCTATGGAAACAGTTTTTATAAATGGGTTGCTTTAGGGAGACTTATCGATCCTTTTATACTCTTTGGGGTGTTTGGGTTTTTAAAGTAGACTTTATAAGTATAACAAATATTTGTTATACTTCGCTAAATTTAACAAAAGTATGTTAAAAAACAAAACAAAACAAAACAAAAGGTTAGCAATCATTATCCCAGGCACAGAAATGGCCATGGGCCCTGATAATGAAGAGTAGAGATGATTAAGAACACCTTGCTTTTGCAGGAAGAGGCGCCATTTGCAAACTGAGGTCTTCGGACACAGCCTCATTGAATTCTCAGCAGCACAGTCCATCACCCCCATGTTACTGACCACACACAGAGCCCCATGTTAGGGGAGCTCGGGGTCTGTGTCACTGTTACTCCCTGCGTACAGGGTTTTTCTCTATTCTCGTGATCAAAGTGGAAGGGAATAGTTGACAAAGGCAAGTCTTCTGTTTGCCAGTGCTGCCAATAATGGCAGGAGTTATGAATGGCTAATTCATCGCAGCCCACCCTGTCGTCTGCTGTGTGACCTTGGCTGAGTCGCTTCCACTTTGCGGTGCCTCTCAAATTTAATCTCTCCTGGCTATATATATCTTTGATTTATGCCAAATGTCTAGCCGAGGTAATTGAATTTTCAGGGCGGTGCATCATAACTCATTCCCAAAAGTTTGAAACACAGGTTCATGGACAACATGGAAAGAATTGGGGTCGTGAGCAACTCTGTAAATCACCTGTTGTACAGAGCACAGGGCCCCGCCCTTGGGCGGACTGTTAGGGAAGGGGCAGGAGACAGGGCCTGCCTGGCTTCCCTCTGCTCCGGTCCAGCCTTCCCTTCGCAGGACCCTGGCTCTCCTCCAGAGCCCGGTGCTCACTGGGTTCCCCACGTATGTTGCTACCACCCCATCTTCTTGCGGCAGCAGCTGTTTTCCCTCTCATGTCTGGAGCCCACAGCGGACTCGAAACTTTGTGTGTGTTGACAGATGAACCAACACCCAGCCCGGCTCATGGGCTTGTGCTGCTGTGCAGGACGTCTTGTCTGAATGGTAGATTTTGGAGTCTAAGACTTCTGGACTCTTAGAAGCATAGGGTGGTGACAGAAGGAAGGATAAAGGTGTAGAAATGGAGTAGAGGCAGCATGGGTGTTAAATCTGTGAGCTACAGAAAGACACCCTGGGTTTGGGTGGTCCTGCTTAATTGGGGTTGCATGGTCAGTGCTGCGGTGTGGATAGGGTTCTCCTCCTGCCCCTGCAAGGCTTCTCAGTGCTCCCTCCCCATGCCAGTATCTGCATCTCTGTGCCCAAGGATTCGCCTCCCACAGCTGCAGAGAGGGCACTGCCTGTAGAGTAGGGGGGAGGCTCCAGGAATGAGCTCTTCCTTCCTCCACACAACAGCTCTGAGCCAACTGCTCTAGGAATTAATATTCATTTGAATCACATGAAATGACTATTTCTGTAGGTCAAAAATAATTGAGTAGTGGCAATTTTGTATGGTTCAATCTAACAGAAATTCCCAAACTCCCTTGTCCTTCAGGTGGGGATATTTGTCAGGGGGCAGTCTGTCCACTCCCCATGGTCTCTCCACTGGATTGTTCTAATTACTGCATTGTAGCTGGCTTAACACCCTTTGTTGTTTGAGGTCCTTTCCTGCATGACTTCCTCACATCTCTATGGATATTTCCTAGATCACTGGCCAAATTCACCATGTGGACTTCCATTTTGGTCTCTGGGTTTGCCGCTGTAACCTAATCCTTTCAGCGTGTCCTATTTGTAGAATGGCCTTGTTGTCAAGATTAAATGCACCTGGCACACATACATGCAAACTGGTATTGCTACAGGGTGGTCCCCAGGAAAGGGGGAGGTTCCCTGCCCCACCCAAGGGAGGGTGGAGCTGAGCAGGAAGAGGAGAAGCTGCAGAAGAGACTGAGGAAGGAAGCAGGATGGAGCCAGGAGACCTGGAGGAGGCGCATGGAGCCTAGAGACACGTGAAGAAACTGTGCTTGTCTTTTGGTCGTGGACTGGGTGACACAGATGTGGGTGAGACCCGTGGGGAGGTGACAATGGCAGCTTTTATCTTGATGTTGATTTTGCTCTTTTCCTTCTGGGCTTGTCTGGTTGTTTCTTTTCTGTGGGTCCCCACTGGAAGATGCTTTAGACTTGTGGCAGGCTTTGGGGCCTTGCTCTGGGCCGATCCCATATGGATGGACTTTTACCCACGAGGGGACGGGTAACTTTGGGTGCTTCATTTAGAAACTAGACTCTTTGCCTTACCTGTATTGTTTCCTAGTTTTATTAAAGTTCCTTCCCATTAAAGTCTCATATGTTTTGTGTTGATGCGGCGGATGGCAGAACCCATGTAGAATAGGCAGGTTTGCGGGGTTTGGGCTGCCCCTCTCCCTGTCCTATAACAGTATCAGCTGTTAATGATTCTCAAGTCCAACAGTTACTACTTCTCTAAAAAGAAGCCCAGAGAGGGGAGGGGGCTTCTCAGTGTCACTTCCTAGGTTAGTGTGACCATCTCATTTTTGACTAAGCCCAGGGAACGTGATACCAAAGCAGACAGAGCGCTGGGTGGCCCCTTCCCCACTTTTCTGGAGCATGATGGGATGTATGGGGTGACTAGTCAGGACTCTCCGTGTGCAGACCTGCCCAGATGCACCAGGTGTTCCTGTGCCGGTGCACAAGTCTTTGCTGTCCATGGCACGGGCACATGGAAGGGTGGACTGCCTAGACCATGGCCACAGACAGAACTGGGCGGGAGTCAAGAGTCTTGGTCCCGAAGTCACATTTGCCCCTAAGATTCTACCCAGGCTGAGCTGCTGTTGTCCAAATGGCAGAATTGGGTGGAAGCCTCGTCAAATGTCAGCTTCAAACCAGGTGGAGAAACGAGGCAGATGAGCATTTTGAAGCAGTCTCTGATCCAGTAGAACTTTGGATTCAATCCCTCATGAAAAGATATCTCGGGCCTCCCTGGTGGCGCAGCGGTTGAGCGCTGGGTTGCGAAGCTGCCCGCGGCCTCTGCGGCGCCGGTTTGATCCCCGGCTGCTCCCCGGCCACCGGAGGAGGGTCCCACATGGCGCGCAGACCTCTCCTGCTGCCCGCTGCTCCCCTCAGCAGTGTATTTCAGTCACTCTGCCTGTTCTGTTCCCCGCTCTGGCTCTGGTGAATTCTCTCACCCTCCCGCGCTTCTGACTGTACCCAGTGCATGTATAAATAAGTAAATCTTAAAAAAAAAAAAAAAAATTGTAGATCATTCCAGGTTCTAGATCTATGAGCAGTTCTCCTGAGGGCACAAAGTGGGTCTTCTCTTTCCGCTCTGCACCCCATTGTGCTCTAGATACGCCAGGTAGGAAAAGGGTGTGGGGTAAGTGGGGGGGGGGGGGCGAAGCTGAGGCTTTTCCAGCTTCCCACTGCACATGCGCACTCGGCCAAACGACGTGGCGTACGTGTGTGGCGCGGCGTGCGTACGTGGCGTGCGTGCTGTGTCGCAGCGCGGTGCAGTGAGGTGCGGGGCGGGGGAGTGGAGTGGAGTGGGCGGAGGAGCGCGGCGGCGAGTGGCAGAGCCTGCGGAGCACGGCGATGCCTGAAAGCGGAAACAGGGCGGCCAGAACCGGTAATGGACCCACGCGGTGGGGGTGGGTTGCGCGACAGGGAACTTGGAGACAGGTGGTGGTATCCTGTGAAGTTCCTTGTGAATAGTTTCCTCGCCGTATTGGATGGCGTCATGGACCATGCTGAGGGACTTGGATTCTGGCCCTGGCTGTGCACTAAGTTGGTAGCAACCCTCACACGTGAAGCCAGCCTCCTCCCTGTATGTTGGGAATTATAATGTGTCCCTCAGGTGATCCTTTCAGGAAAGATGGCTTAGGCAGCCAGAAACCAAGTTCATCCTATCAGCTGCTCTGCCACCTTCTCCTTATTGCTGGCCAAAGGCCAGAACCAGAATCCAATTTTTTTTAAAAAAAAAAAAGGATGATAACTTCATTTAATTATCATAGTGTTTATTCAACCACTGATAATACAACCCATCTCTTAAAGAGTTGAAGAAATGGGTATATTCAGAATTTAATTGACTGGACCAAGATAGTTAGGAGAAAAAGAATGGTGGACCAAAGGTGTAGAAGAGGCAGGAAAACGAATAGTAGAAAAGGGGAATTATTTTGAATTATGTTTGTCAATTACTACTGCAAAGTGGTAGATTGAAGAAGCTTAATTTTGACATTAAAATGAAATATGTAAAAGATAGGGCAATCCAGAATAATAGGCTATGAATTTTCTTTTAATATAATTTTTTTTTATTTTTATATTCCCCATACAATTGCGACCCCCCTTATTTTGACCCCCAGAATCCAAATTCTAGGGGATATTACAAGCTTGGGTAGGATCTGGGCCAGTGCTATTGTCTGAGAGGCAACATTTCCCAAAACTTATTCTAGAGAGCAACATTTATTAGGTATTTATCATTAAAAGGTTCTGTGGTGATTAGTTTAGTATGACAGCTGCAAAAAATGCTAACTCACTTTTAGGTCAATTAAATTTAATCCAATGTTGATGTGCCAAGATTTTATCATATGAAAGCCCGGCACTAGGCACATGGATGCAGAAAGAATCATTCATGAGCCTGACTGGAAGGGGATCAGCATTTAGTTGGGGAGACAGCTGGTAAACTCATTACTACTATAAATGTGTGAAGAGAAAGAATGAAGTTCTATATGGGGATAGGGCTAGCATGGGGGAAGTAGTGATCAAATCTGGTTGGGAGAGAAGGTCTCATACATGTCAGTTTTTTTAAGGTTGGATTAATTTGCCTGGTGGTGTGAGGACTCACGAGACTTTTATAGCAAGCACAATGCCATAGATAAGGCACAAAGGCTTGAGCAGCATGCATGAGCTGTTTGGGGAGCAATATGACATTTGACAAGTTTAAATGGATAGTTCCTGAGACCAGGCTACATCACCTGGTAGGGCTTCATAGCCACATTCTCTCTGTATATTATTATGAAAAATAGAAACTGAGTGTGTGGCTGCATTGACCCTTTGGAATCACCACGATCAAACGTAGACAGCCGCCCAGATTGTCTAAGTCACCAAGGAGAAGATGCTACTGAAATGTGGCAGGTAGGAGACAGCCAGGCTGATAGAGGTGACAGGCATGGGAGATGCTGACAGTGATGGGAATGCTCTACTTCGGTGCTGTGATGGTAGCAGTGCTGGATTCACAAAGCCTACCTTCTGGAACAGCTCTTTGCAAACCTGAATGTGCATACATGTCTCCTGGGGATCTTATGGAGGCTTGAGGTTCTGCATTTCTAACAAGCTCCCAGGTGCCATCCAGGCTGCTGGTTCTCAGACCTCACTTTAAGTTATGAATCTTTACAGTAGGAGTTGGCAAACTATGGCCTGCTACTTTTTTTTTGGTTATTAGTGCTTAATTGTAAAACAGCGATATCCTTGTTTGTTGTGTGGAGCTGCTTTCACATTACCAGGTAGGAGCTGAGTAGTCATGACAGAGACTATATTGCTGAAAAGCTATCCCCCCCACCCATTTCTGGCTCTTTACAGAAAAGAGATGACGTCTGCTCTAAGGTAGTGGTCCCTGAACTTGGCTTTATAATAAATTGCTTTGGGGACATTTTCCATCATCCCAAGGCCCAGAACACACCAAAACCAATTATTAATATTTGGAGGTGGACTGCAGGCACTGGTACTTTTTATGACCCCCAGGTGATTTTAATATGCAACCAAGATTAAGCAGCATTGATAGGCCATTGTGGTTAGGCTTCATATTATGTCTGCAATTCAGAAACATGCCACCAGGAGGCAATAGAACTCATTAGACTATGCACAAGAACTGTTAGGTGTGACTCTGGATAATCACACTGGCGCTGGCCACCACCATGCTCAAGCACAATTAGAACACCGATTAAAACTGAGAAATCACTCATCAGTGATCAGCTAATATAAGCCACTTGCCTTATGCAGTTCAGGGGAGCATATGGACTGTGGGCCTCAGAACATGGCACAAAGCTAACTGCTGTAGACCATTTACAATTGACTGTCTGGTGGGAATTGCTTTTGGCTAGAACCTTATCTTTTCCAGTCCTGGCTGTTCTCATCTGAATTTTGCCCCTGGAATCTCTGTCAGGATTTCCATTCCATATGTGGTATGCACTGTGGCTCAAATTAAACCATTCATAAGTATAACTAGCATCTGTGTGGCTTGCCTCAGCTTATAAGGGACTTTCACAGTCATTATATCACTCAGATCCTCACAAAACCCTGTGTGTAGAATTTATTTGTGGTGTTTATTTGCATTTTACAGGTAAGGTAACAGACTCATTGGTGATATTTTCTAGAACTAGTGAGTGTGGGAGGTGTCATCTTCTGTCAGTGATGTCAATGATTAACTCCTAATTTGAAGAAAAGTTCACTTTTGCCAACATAACAAAGTTGTCTGTCACCACTCCCCACCCCCTCCATGCTACAGCTCAGTCTCTCCTGCCTCACTTCCTGTGTCTCTTTTCCAACTGCTTTCAAATGAATAAAAGATTTTACAGCTTCTTTATCAATACTCTGCAGGTTTCAATCCAGCCTTTTTGTAGATTCAAACAAAGTCCCCAAAGGGGATTTGTTCCCTCTTCTTTCTCCTTTCTGTTCAATACCTTTGAACCATTTTAAACTTAACACATCAGAACTGTTTTTAAACGCAGGGACCCAGTAATTGACTCACAGATGTGAGTTTGAGCATTGCCACTGTGCTGGCACTCCAGACCATTGCAGATCACGGGGAAGACAAATCACCTTCAACTTGAATTCAATTTTATTTCCTCTGTCCCAGTGAAACTTTTTTTTTTTTTTTTTTTTTTTTTACCTGTCAGCCTCACGTTCATTGGGAACAAAGAAGCAGCCTCCTTGATTCTGACCTAGGTGGAATATATCGTTGGGGAGGTTCTGAGAGATGGATGTGGGGCCACTTTGGACTGGCCCTTTGCCCTGGGACATGGTCGTTGATTGGATTCCAGCAATACAATTGGTTTTCTGTCTTAAAGTCCTTACCTTTCACTTTGGGGAATGAAGTGTCCAAACCACAAAGGCAAAAGGGGAGAAGTCCAAATGCTTTCAGTTGGATTTGTGCTTTCTGCTTCATCCCCTACCTCATTCTATCAGGGAATCAATTTCAGAGGTGCTCCTCTAAACAGGGAAAATGCTTAACAAAGCAATCCTTTTGAAATGTCCAGTGGGCAATGTCAATTTTAGAATGGACAGTAAATATAAATGAGGAATATTCAATGTATATCAACCTTTGGAGATTTAATGTGCACAAGTAGGCTGATCAGGTGGGGTGGGGGAAGGTTGGAGGTTCTGACAACACATCCCAGGTATGTCATCTTTGTTATTTTAGTAACGGTGGCTCATTGAGTGTACATTAAAACTAGATTCCATTTTTATGTTTTAGTTCTTAGAGGCTAATCTACCCTAAGTCATGAATAAACAAAATACTTGTTGGAGGTGCATTGGGGAAATAAGGGTAACTACAGAGTTCTAACAGGATTTACTGAAGCTCAGATCAGTCAATGGTCACATTAAATCAGGGGGCTTGGCAACAAATCATGACACCAAACTTGAATTGGCATAAGCAAAAAATAGTATTTATTGGAAGGCTAGTAAAACAGATGATAGAATTAAAGGAGATGAGAAATCAAGTCAAAAAGGCCAGGACAAGTCCATGAAACCCAGGAATGAAAAATAGATCTTTAAAGATCA
Organism: Talpa europaea; assembly: GCF_964194135.1. Taxonomy (NCBI): domain Eukaryota; kingdom Metazoa; phylum Chordata; class Mammalia; order Eulipotyphla; family Talpidae; genus Talpa; species Talpa europaea. Next base: position 30,872,532 of record NC_140084.1, read on the forward strand.
CAAGGATGATCTCCTCTCTCTTACTTCTGTCTTTGACCTTACTTTCTCTTTGTAAATCCCCCCTCCCTCTGCAGGTTCATTTGGAACTTTCAGGTTCATCTTGCAAAGCTTCACCAGTGAGAGGAAAAGGGAATCTTGAGGATCTTTTCCCACTTCCCTAGTATCAGAGTTCTCTGGGGAAAGGGCTCTGATTGGTCAGATTTGGGTCACTGCCCAGCTGGTCAGAGATTTTTATATTTTGATTCATTTCATCATCAATAAGGCCTTTGAGGGAGACATTCATTCTCATTTTACAGATCAAACACTAGGGCCCAGAGAAGCTAAGAGCTTTTGCAGGTTCACACGTCCAAGCCCTGGACCAATTCTTAAGGCTAGAGATGCAGACTTGAGAAGACCTTACTCAGGGCAGTGTGCTTGGGAGGAGAGTGACTCCCCAAAGAAGTGTGGGTAACACATGCTTGCCCTTGGGGCCAGCGGTTGAGAGGTAGCCATTCCAATTTCTGTTTGTATGTTTATGACTTGGGGAGGAAATACGGGAAACTGTCGAGACTGTTTATTGAAGACAAATAAGTGACAGGTTTTTAGATTGTCTGGCTTAGTTCTAGACACTGAGATGCATATAATCATGATACCCTCATTTTATTTACTGGAAATAAAGGTCCAGAGAGCTTAATTTGCTCAGTCATTACATTGATACAGGAAGGAGCGAGTGCAGATGCTTGCTAGTTCTTCCTAAGAACCAGCGTTCTTGATCATTAGGCAATCTTGCCTTGCACCATACTTCACCAGGTAACCCTTCCCAAAACACAAATTTATGCCGGACATTCCCTTAATTAAACAGTCATCTCCAGCCTTTGCTTACTGGGTGAAATTTAATTTCCTTGTCCTGGTTGACAGAATCGTTCCTCCATTTCCCCTGCTCCCTGTTTTCCCTAACGAAACCCACCACTACATCTCACCCACAGTATGTACCTCTCAAGCTGTGGGGATTGGTCCAGGGCTTGGACATGTAACACGAGTCTGACAGTCAGAACCCTTGCTATCACCCACAGTACGCACAGCTCCCTAACCAGTCCCACAGCAGAACATCGTCCTTGTAGTTCACCATCTTTCCACCCCCACATGCCTCAGTGTAGCAAATCTGTGGCAAAGGATGTCCCAAGCCCTTCAAAGTTTCTAATCCTCTGGTTGATAATTCCAGAAATGTCCTTAAAAATTTTATCATGATTAAAACAAATCAGTAGATCTTGAAAAAACTCACTGCTTTCCTCCCTCTCTTGCCCAGCCCTATCTTGCCCTGCCCTCCCTTTTCCATTATCTCCCTGCTCCCCCCAACAGCAGGGTGTTGAAGGTTTGTTCTTATTTAAGAGAATGTCTATTGAACCTGGATGATTTTTTGTTCTGGGAATCCCGGGGAGTGTGCCCATCATAGATCTGCTTTTGTTTAGGTGGCCCAAGAGTATTCCAAAGTTGTCACAGCAAAGTCCTGGAAAATGACATGTCTCCCAAGTGGCTTTTTGTGACTGTATTACCCTCTATTGGTTTCTCACAGTTCTGGGACTTATTTGCTCCCCAAAGTGAGATTGCTGGCCAGGCTGTTTAGAGGATTTGAGCTCTATGTGTGCTTGGTGGAAATTATGTGTCCTGGCAATCATCAAACAGGATGGGACCCACCCATGTGCCAAGTGGACTGGGGTAGCAGTTGACTAAGAGACCTGGAGTAAAGAGGGCATCAGAAAGGTGGGTCAAGGTGAGGGATGTAGCAGAGCATTGTGACTGGAGCAGGCATGACAAGAGCTGGTAAAACCTACCCAAAGCAGCCCAGCCCATGGACCCAGAAAGAGCACTGGACTGGGAGTTGGCAGACCAGTGTTTCCTTCACGATTCTGCCACTGACTCATTGTGAATCTACAAGCAAGTCACATCCATTTGGTGATGTGTAGTTTCTTATCTACCAAATAGTTGACAGCAATATTTCCAAATTTTAAATACTCTTATATGACCATCACCCAAAAATGGCAGGCCTGTGTGAGAGCTACTTTAATGCTCAATGGCCATCTGGACCTAAGTTCAGTTCCAGTTCCACAGAAACACTAGCAGTTTGTGTTTTCTCTACTGCTGTTAAAGAGAGTGTCCATTGCAGATCTGCTCAAAGGATTGTTCAGGAAGTAGCTCTGGACCAAGTGAGTGAAGGAGGAAGATGCTGCTCATTTCAAAACAACTTTCTTTGTGTGTGTGTTTGTGTGTGTTTATTGCGTTAATCTTGGTTGACAATACTGTCCATGATTCCGGGATTCAGGTTCACACCTCTTTAGATGTATGTTATCACACCACACCCATCACCAAGGCACCCTTAGTCCTTCACTGTGGTCCATTGGGCCTCCTCCTCCCTTACAGTTCTTTCTTTTTTTCTTTATAAAGATTTATTTATTTATGCATACAAGAGCTGGGGTATAGGCCAGAGGTGCAGGAGGGTGAGAGGACTCACCAGAGACAGAGTGGGGAGCAGAACAGGTGGATCTACTGAAATACACAGCTGAGGAGAGCAGTGGGCAAGACAGGAGAGATCTACTGCACCATGTGGGTAGCTCCCTGATGGGGGATCGAACTTGTGCTGCAGTGGCTGCAGATTGCTTCTTAGTGCTGAGACTTAACCCCTTGTACCACCAGGGAGGCCCCCTTACAGATCTTTCTTCATGAAGAATATGGTGCATTGTCAGAGGGCTTAGGATTCACACAGGTCTGGGTTCATATCATGGCTCCATCACTTGATACTGAGCCAAAGGTTATTCAGTGTGGGCAGTATTTTCTTCTCTCCAGTGCAGTTGTGAGGGCTGAGTAACATCATACCTGAAGCTCCCTGCACATGGCAGGTTTGCAGTGATTGGAGGAAAAGGATGGAAGGAGCCAGGTAGGCACGGGCTTAAATTCAGATGAACCTTGACTTTGTCAAGAACTAAGTAGTAAGTTGTCTGATCTAATTTCTTGGCCACTGAAATGCTTATTGTGAGACTTATCATTACTTTAGGTTTGTGGAGTTTGTAATGAGTTTTTTCACCTATGATTCAATAGTTGTGTTGGTGTGTGTTTTAAACAGAAAGAATTTTCTTGCGTGTATAAGCAAGTCAGAAAAAATTATATTTTATAACATCCTCTCCAGTTGCGTTTTTCTATTAAAAAAAAAGGAATACTTACTATCGTGTTGGGGAAGACCTTTGTGGACTCACTGATCAGCTCGGTTTCCATTTCCACCGAGATTGCATGATATAATTGACACCTCTAGAAAGTCAAAGTCTTTGCTTTGACATCTGTTTTGGGGGAACCCAAACTGAGGTCCTCTGGGAAGTGGACCAGATGCCTTAACAGAGGAAGAAGGGGGTGTGGGGCTATGCAAGTGTCTTTTCATTTTCTGCAATGACTGACAAATGTCACTAGATGTGGTGACCAGAAAGGGAAAATGCTTCCTATGATTGATGCCATGGGGTTAAGTTTGGAAATTTTCAATCTTCAAATTTTGAAAACCAGTCCTAACTCCCAGTGGCCCTAGAAGGATGGGGCAGATCTTAACTTTCACCACTCCCTCTTCTGGTGCAGTCTGGAGCTCTGCTCCCCCTCGTGAGATGCAACCATAAGCTAAGTGAAGGGACAGGAACAGGAACCTTAACTTCCTCTTCTTCATTGTCCCCTCATTGGAAAACCATGTCTTTTTATATATTTGTAATTGTTGAGACTCTGAAAGAAATAATGGTCTGATTCTTTTAAGAGTGTAGCAGGTGTGTTGAAGAGGACCATTTTCTCTGGTTGGAGAAGTTCCCTGTGTGACTCAGGAACATTTGTCTTTAATTTGTGACTCTGGGAAGAAGGGAAGCAGGGAGCATCCTGGGATGCAGAGGAAGCATTGACCATTTTTCTTGAGGTCCCTGGGGAGCAGATGCTGAGAGATCCCTTATAGAGAATTATCACCCCATCATGGAATCAGGTTGAGGATTCTTCCACCTGTCACCCTCCCAGCCCACACCTCACATTGTTGACATGACTGACTGCTTATCTCCCCATTCTTCATCCCCCGCCCGCCCCGCCAAAAAACTCCCAGCTTACAAAGTTCAAGCTCTAAACCTGAGCGCAAGTCCCTTCACCACCCTTGCTAGCTCCCCACTCCAGCCTCTTCCCCATGGCATTTCATGGGCTGTCCAGAGGCCCTGCTTTTGTGTATGACATTCCTGTGCCCAAATGCCCTTCCTTGTGTTGCTTCCCTAGTGGAGTCCTACTTACCCAACAAGGCAGAACTTAAATGTTTCCCAGACACATCCAGGCATAAATGAGTGTAACTCACTTCTCTGTGCTTCTTCAGGCTCCCCCTGCTATCCTCACCACTCGGAATTATGATTCTGTGTAATTGTCCAGCTCTGATGGGATGTGGCTCCCTGCAGGTGTCACTATGTCAGACTCATTCTGTCTCTCTGGAGGGGGTACAGTGCCAGGTCCATGATGGACACCTAGTGTAGGTTTGTGGAAAATAATTGGATGGCCTTGATCTTGGTATTTTTTTTTTTCTTCACATGTTCTTTCTTTTCACCTAGACCTTAAACACCTAGGGAGTAGGTGTGATTTATTTCAGACTCGTTTTATAATCATTATTGCTTCCTACCTCTCCCACAGTTCCTCTGCCAGGCTGGGCATGTTATTGTGTATGATAAGTGGCTGTTGGATAAGAGAATAGATGACATTCATTCTTCTAGCTGTAGAGCACAGTGTCTTTTATTTCACATGGATATGCTGTCAGAGAATATTTTTATCCTGTCATGCTTAGAAAGCTGGGTCCTTGATCCAGGTCATTTCGAAGTCAAAAGTGATATAGTCTCCAGATCCTTGTGCTCAGGGAGAATCCCTGGCAGAGCCCCCCTCTTCTGGAGAGGTGACATGTACTTTTACAGCACGTCTCGCACACCTGTGGGGTGACGAAAGGGTAATTTAATACCTGTCCAGTCCTCCCTTGAGGCTTTCCAAGTGGGTTAATGGGATGCTGGGCACAGGTTAAGAGTTGGAGTCCCCCCGCCAACCAGCACCACCCCTGCCGTGGTCCCTGCTGCCTGCATGCCAAAGCTGGCTTTGCTGGTGCTGGTGCACCCCCTCTCTTGTGGGTCCCTCGAGCACTGTGCAGGGCAGTGCTCAAGGACTGCTGGTGGGGAGTTGTTTACAGGCTGTGTCCCTGTGAGCACTGCAATGCGTCACTGCGGTCACTGTGGTCTCCCAGATCCAGGCATCTCCTAGGCAGAGGTACCCCAGTTTTATTGAAGCTTGCGAGACAAGTCATGGAGAAAGATAACCCAAAATATTAAATGAAATATGTTGGATTTACCAAACAGCACTTTATTTTTCTATTTATTTTATTGAGGTAATATCGGCTTACGACACTGCATAATTCAGAGGTACAGGTTGATACTTCTTCTGCCAAACAGCGCTTTAATGATGATTATGCTTTCAAGTTACATATTATCCAGCTTGGGTATGATGTTAATTTCCTATCGGAACGGGTACCCCCTGAGCTGGCCAGCCAGAGCTTTCAGGGCTTCAGTACTAGGGATGCAGGCCTTTGTGTTACTTCTAATACAGTCACATCCTGTGCTTGATTAATACCGATGAGGGAGTGGAGGAGATATAAAGATAGAGGTAGAAAGAGGGAAGAGGAAGAGAGGGAGAGAGAGAGGGGCAATTTGTGATTCACTTTGTCTGTGGATGACGCTGTTCTCAATGAGCACACTCCCAGTCATGTCCTGGCTTGGGGATAGGCCAGCCAGGTCTGTGCTGCTCTTGGTACTCGTGAGCCTCTTACAGGGGAGACCCAGGCTATGATCCCGCTGTCTGTAGCGCGTGCTTCTTCCACCCTGTCTTTCTCACTACACCCTGTCCATTACGAACCGGTTAGATGTGGTCACATCTTTTATGAGCAGGACTGTACGTTCCAAATGAGGAAAGCTGTAGTTCATGAACTATGTAAGGGATTCTCAGAGGACAATTTTAACAAAATTTTTTTCCTTATGTGCTGAACTTTAGACCCCAATTTCTAGGTCAGGTGCACCTCTACTGGAATGGTAACACTAATGATGAGCACAATATAAACAGTAATGAGGGCATCACTCACTGTTTCCTTACTCAGCTAGGCTGCAACGAGAGCTGCATGTGGCCTGTCTGCATTTTATCGTCACAATGATTGTGATACTGATCCGTACACTCTTTGCATAGTAGGTGTGTGAGGTGTCTCTTTTCTTTCTAGTCTCATAATTATAATCCCAGCAAGTAGCACAATGCCTGGTGTGTGCATATGTATGCACGTGCACGCGTGTGCCCGTGCGCGCACACACACACACACACACACAAGCCATTCTGTCTTCATTGGAACATCATCCTGCAACCTCAGCAATAGAATTCAGCATCAGTTTCCCGCTTTCTCACACCATCTTCCTAAGTGGTTTTCAACCCTTAGGTTCTGTTCTAATTACACAAATGATGGTTTTGCATTGGAAAAATAGGAAAATGACTCAAGCAAAAAGTATAAAAAGAAATTCCAATGTGTTACACTGTGTATGTGTTACAGAACAGAAGCACACTCTACGTTCCATTGGCATTTTATTTTCTTAAATGATGAAGAATATTTTCCCATGTCAAAAATATTTTAATGGTACACATTCCACTAACATAAATATAGTGGCATTAAAACAGAAAAGAAAGGTCTATACTGAAGACATTATGAACAAATTGGCTTGAAAAAGGTCCAGTGATTGAGGAAGTATGAGAAACAGACAGGTCAGAGCTCGTCACTGCTGAAACGGGGGTGGGAGGCAGAGTTGCCTGGCTCTCCTGATTTTGCATGTGTTGGTAACTTTCCACACTGAAAGTATGGAAATAAAAGCAAGGTCTAAATGACATCTAAGAAGAGGCTTCTGAGACAAGGGATGGAGATAGAAAGTGTTGAATTTATGCTTTTGATCCCCAAAACAACATATTATTTAGAATCATTCAGTCTGTCTCTTCAGAATTCCAAGATCTTTGAGCTGTCAAATTGCACTGGAAAAATCTGTCTTTATTATTTTCCATTCTGTCCAAATGGATTTGCATTTTAAGCTCATGCTCGATGTCAAGTCTAAATTGGAGCTAATTGAGACGTGCAGGAACATGCAAGCACACTCCAGCCTTGTTGGGGACCACATGAGCTTATCCATTTGGAGCTCTGCAGGCAAATGGGAGTTTCTGGGGAGTGGAGGGGGCACAGCCCTGCCCTATCTGTCTATCTGTAGCTCCTGTGGGCCTTGGCCTGTCAGTTCACCAGTCTAAGCCTCAGCTCTCTAATCTATAAGCAGAACAGATTCAAACCAAATGAACTTTACAGCTTCTCTCTGCTCAGAGATAACTAGGTTCTACTCAGGGAAGCCCTTTCACCACTTTGCTGTGCAATATGCAAATCAGCTGAATTTGGTAATTGGACAGAGCTGATGGGAACAATTTAATAATCTTTGATAACATTGCACAAAGTAATTGTTCAATTATTTCAAACGGTTCAGTTCAGGAAGTACAACGGAGGGGGTGTTGTCCACAGAAATTACCTCCGCATATTAATCACCTCATCCAGGAGAAGCCAGAAGAGAATGAACACTGAGGGAGGGGAGTGTGTTTTGGTTTGAATTCTGATTAACTGTACTTTCATCTGAACATTTTAAAGCCGTGCTTTGGTCTATGGATGTTGACTGAGTTCTGTTATCAGGATTTTAATTAACACCAGGTAGAGAAGGGGAAGCTGGATGACATGCTATTACTTCTGTTTGATTTAAAGTCAACGCTGGGGACTCTTCTTGGAGGAGCTGTTGAAATTGTCTTATCTTGTGCATTCCAAGGATAGCTGTTTCATGTAAATGTCATTTCTGCTGTCCAAAATGTTACAACACACGCCAGCACAATGGAACTACTGTCTTGTTCCAAGAGACACAAGGGAGCCAGCAAGCTTTTGATCAAAGGCACGATTCGAACATCAAAGTAATACCTCTTCTGTTAAATTCCGGGTCAAGACTGCATAAAGGCATGGAGACTGGCTTTAGTGATAGCCCAGCCTCCTATGCTGGGAAGTACCTGAATTTCCAACACTTAATCCATCTGCGGAAAACTGGCTGGAAAGGGGAACTTGGTGATGTGGAATCATTTGTCACATGTACCAGTCAGTACACTTGTAGTCAGTCTGTATATGTTCATCTGCTCCTGTGCACACTTCTTTCCTGGGATTGAGAAGCTGGACTGTTGTCACCCCACTACCGAAGTAGTGGCTATGAGACTTTGGAGTATGGTGGACCTTAGTTCAAATCTATACTGACCCATTTGACAGAGCCAGCTATGTGACTTTATGTGAATTACCTTGCCCCTCCAGGTCATCATTTCCTTATCTACAAAATTAAAAGAATAATATCTGATGCATGAAGGTAGAGATAGATAGATTTAGCTCTAGATGATGTATATACATATTGTGGTATGTTCATAGCATGGAATATTACACAGCAATAAAAATTCCTGGGACTCACTGGTGGTGAAAGGGGTTAAGAAGCAACCTATGGAGCTATTGGCAGCCATTGCAGCACAAGTTCGATTCCCTAACTGGTCAGGGAGCTACCCCCATAGTGCAGCAAACCTCTCCTGACTCGTCCCTGCTCCCCTCAGCAGTGTATTTCAGTCAGTCCTCCTCTTCTGCTCCCCACTCTGTCTCTGGTGAATCCTCTCACCAGCCCCTGCACCTCTGACCTGAACCGTTCCCCGCACCTCACCCTCATACACCTCTTGTATGCATAAATAAATAACTCTTTAAAAATAATGAATGATTGCTAACACAATAAAGTAATGAATGTCAAAAATATTATGTTGAGAGAGAGAAATCAGACATTAAATATTATATATTGTACAAGATAAGAATGTAAGCTATGGTCTTAGAAGTCAGATTAATGGCCACCTAGGTATGTTGACTAGGAAGAGGAATTGGAGCACTATCTGAGGGTGCGAGAATGTCCTATATCTTGACTAGAGCAGTGGTTACCTAGGTGTGTACACGTGAAAAGCCTCCAAAACATACTCTATGAAATGTAGATCTCAACTTAAAAGATTGACTATTTGAGATATCTACATCAGTAGAATCTCACATTGTTCTTCTGTGACTGTTGTATTTCACTTAGCACAGTGTTTTTAAGGTTTATCCATATTGATGCATGTAGCAGGTTTTCTTTTTTTTTCCAAGTCTGTCTAGTATTCCATTATTTGTATTTTGAAATTGGAACCCTTGTACACTGTCACTGGGAATGTAAAATGGTGCAGCTGCTATAGAAAACGGTGTGAAGATTCCTCAAAAAATAAAAATGGATCTACCATATGATCCAGCAATTCGACTTCTGCATAGTTATCCAAGAGAACTGACATCAGGAAATCAAAGAGGTATTTGCATTCCTATGTTCATGCAGCATTATTCACAAAAGCCAGATGTGGAAATGATCTAAATGTCCATTCATGGATGAAGGGATGAACTACATACAAATGTATGACAAATGAAATGCCTGCACTTGATGGTTATTTGGCAGAGGGGCGGTGGCTATTCCCCCCACCATTCCTGCCACCCAATTCTTGGTTCAATTATGTGATTGCCTAAGTCAAGGCTCCATGGTTGCATGTTTCTCCCACAATGAACTTATTTTTAGCTACTGTGCTTCTGGCTAGAATCTAGGCACCCTTTGCATCCTTATGGACTTGCTCACATGTCTTAGGTCAGTGATGCATCCAGGTTTCCTGGTGAGAAGTAGTGGCTTCAAGGCCTTCCAGCAGCAGATGGAGGATTTAGACATCACCCCACCTGCCTGTGGCATAAGCAGTTGTTCTGGTCACCAGTCCAGAGAAGCTGATGGAAATAAGCAAAGCGCCCTGGAGTAGGAATTAGGAGACCTGGGTCAGAGCTCCTGCTCCTTGGTTTGTAGATTATGTGTGTGCCATTTACTCTCCCTGAGCCTCAGTAACCCCATCTGTAAAATGGAGACCATAATAACGTCTCTCAGGGATGTTCTGAGAGATGAATGGGAGCCTGGATAGAAAGACCTTGCTGACGTCTGTTGTAACAACCCACTGGAAAGTGAGAACTGGGAGTGCAGAGACCGTATGTGAGGATTGTGTGTTCTTTCTTTTACTTAAGATTCCAAATGGCATTCAAATTACTAATCTCCACGATTGCTTTTATTTATTTATTTATTTATTTTTAAGATTTATTTATTTATACAAGCACTGGGTACAGTCAGAAGCGCGGGGAGGGTGAGAGAATTCAGCAGAGCCAGAGCAGGGAGCAGAAAAGGCAGAAGGACGTAAGTACACTGCTGAAGGGAGCAGCGGGCGGCGGGAGAGGTCTGCGCGCCATGTGGGACCCTCCTCCAGTGTCCGGGGAGCAGCCGGGGATCAAACCGGCACTGCAGAGGCTGCGGGGCAGCTTCGCAACCCAGCGCTCAACCGCTGCGCCACTGGGGAGGCCCTTCACAATTGTTTTAAATACTACATACTTCATCCTTGGGTTGGCATATCTGTTACAGGGCCATTTTTATTAGAAAGCCATATACTGACTATCTGAATGAATCTTTGTTCCTTTTGATTTATAAATGGATAAATTTCTAGGGGAGTGCTTATTGGGAGCGGGGGGGGGGATTATATTCCCTATTCTGATTCCTTAAGTGCATTTTCATATTGCTTTCTTATAACATTGTGCAAATTTTAGCATAACTTCCCCGGCATGGATTTTAATCATATTTTTAAATAGAAAAAGCAAAGCTTTTACAAAAACAAGCATCACTCAGTTAGCTGAGTATTTTTTTTTTCCATACTCATGGTATTGCAATTATCACATTAAGTGGCAAACAATTATTTTTCAGACTGTCTCCCATCCCTACCCCATCCAGATATGAACTGCATGAGGGTCTCTGGTTATCTTGAGAGCTGAACATAGTAAGGTGACAATAATTGTTGGTTGAAATCATCTCTTTTATCTTACCTAACACAGCAGTCACTTTTTAGTGTTTTGAAATAAAATTTAAATTTAGTTTTACCCCAGAGCAGTAGGTGTTGGATTAGAACTAAGCTTCTGTTGGACCCTGATCACTTCTAGGAAACAGAGGCTCTGAGATTTATCAAAGCACCATGACATTCCTGTGAGGAGGTGTGGGCAGTGCTTCTCAGCCTGACACTTTGCAGAGGAAATTTGGGTTCCGAGCCCTGTAAACTGATTCCGGATAAGATATTTCCCATCAAAGGCTCACGGATGCAGGTTGGGAGGTGTCTGTAATATATGTATCACCCTACTTTGTCAAATCTAGGCTAAAGAAACAATGGCTGAATATGCATCCTGGATCTCCTTGCAACAGTGGGGGCTGTGTTCAAAGGATGGTTTTGAGAAACTTATTTGAAGCTGAAAACCAGCCTGAGATAAGGACTGGTGTGGCGAGGAAGCTGTGTGGAGAATGCTTCCATTGTGGTTTCAGGAGGGTCAATAAATGAGCTGGGGAGGCTGAAGGGAAGGCGGAGGCTGGTAGGAAGATGAGTGATATCACTCAGGCTTCTGTTGGGGGACACTTTGACATAACAAAGAAGATATGCTTGCTATGTTACAGGAAAAGAAATAAAACTGAAGCTAGGAAGACTAGCTACCAGATGCCAGGGAGCAGGAGGAGAGAGGGCATCTCCTGCAGGGAGATGGGGCAGGAAAGAGGGGATCCACCCAGAGGGCTGTGCAGAGGGGACAGCAGCCTGATGGAGGGGCAGCAGGGGCAGTGCTCCCTGGTATGCTGCTGCTGCCTCAGCCACTCACCCTCCAGCCTGGCCCACCCACCCCCCCTTCACCATGTCCCAGCCTTGATCCAGCTGGCCTCCGGCCAAGATCTCTGACGTGGTTGCCTCACCTCCGTCTCTCTTTCCAACATCCCATCTTTCTAGCTGCTACCCAGAGTGAGTGACCTTTCAAAGAAATTCATCTGAGTTCATCACTTTTCCACTGAAAAACCTCTAATGGTTCCCATGACTTCGAGGGGTATCTGGTGTGGCCTTCAAGCCCTTCCAGCTGTTCCACAGGGACATCTCAACTTCAGTGATGCTACCCCACCCTCGGCTTCCTTCTCTCAGGTACCCGGAGTTCCTTTTTTCTAAGATCTATCTGCTTTTGTTTAAGCGATTCTGTCATCCTGGAATTCCCCTCTCCCTTTGTCTCCCTGGAAAATTCCCACTGTTCCTTCAAGGCCTAGTTCAAACTCCCCCTGCTTTAAGGCCATGTCTTTGTTCCCATTTTAACAAGATCAGAAAATTATGTTAAATGAATGAAGATCTAACTACCCCTTGGGGTAAGCAGTAGAGATGACTTTGTTAAGGGTGTAGGATAAAGGGGAGACAGATACAGAGTTATGTGCTGGCCAGTTAATAGGACTGATCACATCTTGAGTCTCACAGACTCAAGGTGAGGTGACTGGACCCCTGAGGTCACCCAGATAGCTCCCGAATCCACATCTTCCCGAGTCCCAGGATCTGACATTGCATTATATTAAGGTTTTCCAAGGCCACCTAGCTTGAGAACTGGATACAAACTTGTGTGAGAAGAACCCATTTCTCCTCACCCAGAAGTGGAGAGACCCACGCGTGTGCACTCAAGGTAGAGAGAGAAGCCATCACTCAGGCACTATTCCTCTTCCTCCCGGTCCCACAGAGTCTCCTGATGTTCACACTCATGCACTCATCATTCCACAAATGTTTATTAAGCTCCCACTCCATGTGACAGAGACCTCTGCCTCGCAGGGTTTCCTCGCTAGTGAGTAGAGACAGAAAAGAAGGCAGTAGAAGGACCCATAAAGTGATGAGAGGCCACTATGCTGTGGAGGACGGTGCTGGTAGGAGGAAGCAGTGTCAAGCAGGAGCGTGTCTGAGGACTGGCTGGGCAGGTGAGGGGGAGGGAGTGAGGTACTCAGCCCAGAAGGTATCTAGGGGGCACCAGTTTTTTTTTTTTTTTTTTTTAAGATTTATTTATTTATTTATACAAGCACTGGGTATAGTCAGAAGCGTGGGAGGGTGAGAATTCACCAGAGCCAGAGTGGGGAGAAGAACAGGCAGAAGGACCAAAGTACACTGCTGAGGGGAGCAGCGGGCGCGGCAGGAGAGGTCTGTGCGCCATGTGGGACCCTTGCCCGTGGCCGGGGATCAAATGGGCGCTGCAGAGGCTGTGGGCAGCTTCGCAGCCCAGTGCTCAATCGCTGCGCCACTGGGGAGGCCCCAGTTTTTTTTTTTTAAGATTTTTTTTTTTGTTTATTTATACATACAAGAACTGGGGTGTAGGCCAGAGGTGCAGGGGGTGAGAGGATTCACCTGAGACAGAATGGGGAGATCTACTGAAATATACTGCTGAGGAGAGGAACGGGCAAGACCGGAGAGGTTTGCTGTGCCATGCGGGTCACCTCCGTGGCCGGGGATTGAACTCATGCTGCAGTGGCTGCCAACAGCTCCATAGTGGGAGACTTAACCCCTTGTGCCACCAAAGAGGCCCTGGAGGGTATCTGATTTTAAGGCAACTCTGCTTCTAAGTTGCTGGTCTCTCTATCTCAAGCCAAGCAGCCTTTAGGTGTGGAGGCTCCATCGTTTGTGCTCCAATGCAATGTGGAAGATTTCTGGATATCTCCACAGTCTGATCCTTCAGTTCTTGTTTTCTTCGAGGTCTGGGGTCTGTGTGAAAGATGGGAATTCAATCTCTTGAAAGGAATGGCCATGTTTTGCTGATAGCCTGACTGAAGCAGATTCTTCTTTGGATAGGAACATGGATCCCGGGACACCCTGTTACTTCCCTCAGGGACAGGATTGTGGGGCCCGAGGGCTCACCAACATGGTGAGTGTTTCGAAGTTATCTTTCGGAATTAATTCAGGTGTGATTATTCACTGTATAGGGGAGATTCGCTGCCTGGCAAAACGGCACTGTGGAATTACTGAAGCAGGAGACGCTGGCACAGGACCAAGGACGTCTCTGTTTTGCACACCTGGTTGCTGGGAGGGGGATGCCCCAAATCATGGCAGGAATGCTCATCAGGAGAGGCGGCAACCCCTAGTGCCAGATATTTGACTTTCGTGTTTGTGAGTGATTCATGAAGTGATTATCAACATTCGAGACCACTTCATGAATCAAGCAGGAGCTGAAAAAGATTTACCCCTAATGAGTTCATTTCCATAGAAATAGGACCAGACCCACCAGTGGGTCAAATTCTTGCTGTGACTTTGACTTCACAAACTCCCCTCCTGCCACTTCAGTTTTGACTCAGTTCAGGCTTCATTATCCCTCCTTGCCTGTCTCCCTGACCAAGTATGGTCATGTCTAGGACCTCACGAAGGGTGAGTTCAGACTCCTTTGTTTAGCTGAAATAGGACCAGACCCACCAGTGGGTCAAATTCTTGCTGTGACTTTGACTTCACAAACTCCCCTCCTGCCACTTCAGTTTTGACTCAGTTCAGGCTTCATTATCCCTCCTTGCCTATCTCCCTGACCAAGCATGGTCATGTCTAGGACCTCACGAAGGGTGGGTTCAGACTCCTTTGTTTAGCTTGGGGGTGATCATCTCTTGGGGTCTGGTGAGAGCTGAATTCGTACCATATAAGCATGACAATTCATGTATTGAAGTTCCAAACTCCCAGTATCTCAGAATATGACTGTATTTAGAGACAGGACCTTTAAGGAGAAAATAAGGTAAAATATATGGGTGGGTCCTAATCTAGTACAAGTTCCCCCATCCAGGCCCTGATAGCTCATGTTTTTTTTTTTTTTTTTTTTTAAGAATGATTTTATTTTATTTATTTATGTATACAAGTACTGGGGTATAGGCCAGAAGTGCAGAGGGTGAGAGGATTCACCAGAGACAGAGTGGGGAGCAGAATAGGCAGATCTACTGAAATATACTGCTGAGGGGAGCAGCAGGCGAGACAGGTTGGTAGGTGCAAAATTTTTTCCATATACATTAACGGTAATAGTTCCCAGGCCCAGAAATAACCCTCCAAATCATACCAACTAGGAATGTTCTACTTTTGGATAGTGGAGGAGGCCTGTGTGTCTGGGTTCCTTACAGAAAGAGGTCAGGACACAGAAACACAAAGAGAAAAGGCTGTGTGAAGATGCACATAGAAGATGGCTATCCACTAGCCAAAGAGAGTAGAATCAGAAACAAGTCTGCTGCTCATGTTGATCTCAGACTTCTAGCTTCTAGAACTATGAGAAAATAAATTTCTGTTGTTGGATTTACCCAGTCTGTGGTATTTCATTAAGACAAACCCAGCAGGTTAATCCCAGGACTTCCAATGCCTATTTCTTTTGGCAAGATTTGTGCATCAGACTTTGTTAACAGGGTTGCTTTGGCAAGGCATCTTCTGGGGAGGGGTTACGTAGTTCCTTCTCTTAGAGACCTGTCCTCTTCCACCCTGACCCTGGAACAGGCTGCCCTTATATACCAGCACCTGCCAAACACAAGCCCGTTTGAACACTCCTGGGGGCTTCTCACTAACAGACCAGTTGCCCTGCTGTCTTGGTTTGATTCTTCCTAAGAGCAGGTCCTAAGACAGAGACTGAATGGCTGAGATTTGTTTGTGGGGTGATGCTTCTGGAAAAGTGGGGGACTAGAGGAGGGAGGAGGGACGAGAGTTAAACTAATAAGTGGGTGGTTAAACACTGAGTGTTGAAGCTTCCCCATTCTTCATTTTCCTCATTTATTGAAAGAACAGGATTTCAGTTGGTACCCTGGTTTTCTATAGGATTTGAACTGCTTATGTTATGAGATCAGAGGCTGCATGGCTAAGTTTGGGCAGTGCTAGGTTAAATAATATAAACAGGTCTCTTGACTATGCATCATCTCAGAGGCTTGCCCATGCCTGTGTGAATTGAAAAGTTCTGAGGGGAAGTTAATTTATGTGGTGGTTCGCAAACTCCTTCCTTTCTAGAACCCCACCTTTTTTAAATTTTTAATTTCATTTTCCATCTTGCAGAACCTCTCTAGCTCTAGTGTCTGTGAAGTCACCCAACATCACCAAGACAAGCGAAGTCATTACATGGAGCCAGGGACTAGTGAATAGCTGACCTTGGCTGGTCCTGAGTCTGGGTGGGAGAGGAGGGGCCATCATGTGTGAGATGGGGCTAGGGGTAGCCTGAGGGAGACTTGAAGGTCCTGTGAAGAAGGGTGTCGTTGCTATGCAGGGCAATGCCTGGACTCTTGCTCAGGAAAAGCAAACCTTTCTTCGCATGAGGCATTGATATTCTGGCATGGTTTTTAATTTCCCATCCCCGGGATTAGGCATGTCAGGGAGGAATCCTTTGGCTGCCTTCTCTCAATACATCCTGGAGCCTTTATTTTGTTACCAATTTCCCTACATTGTGTGCTTTCTTTGAGAATCATAACCGTGTGAATATTTGACAATTGAATGGTACAAACATCTTGAAACACACAGTTTTCCCCAGAGCTGCATTTCATACTATAATCCAAGGTGATCTCGGTTGCCAGAAACACTCACACTGTTAATGGATTTGGAGGGAAGATGCTGGTAATGAGATTTTCAAATGTGAATTGTTTTGCTTTCAAATGCAGGGTGAAATCCAACGAAATATGACCTTCAACACACTGGCGAAGTCAGTCCAGCTGACCAAATGAATGCTTAGTGTGCATTTCATTTTGGTCTTTTCTGTTTCAAACAAAAGCAGGAAGGGAATTCACCTGATTATTTCCAGTGGGGTAGGTCTCTGTGCCCTAGGGCTGAGGAATTCTCCTCTGGTTTTGGGCTCATGCTTGGACTCTTCACATCTGCTTTTCTGGGACTTTGATTTCATTCATTCATTCATTCATTCATTCATTCATTCTTTCAACAAGCATTTATTGAGAGCCTACTGTGTGTCAGGCACCATTTTGGGCACTCAGTGCTATAGCCACGAACAAAATATCAAGGTCCCTATCCTCATGGGGCTTATACCCCAGTGGAACACACACACAGTAGACAAGTACACACATGCATGTAGACATCTGCTAGAGGTCCTAGGAGGCCTTGGAGGAAAGTAAAGGAAGCTAAAGCAAGGGAAGGGTCAGAGAGTGGTGGTTAGGCAATCAGGGAGGGCTTCTCTGAGGAGGGAACTATTGAGCAGAAACCTGGAGAGAAGACCAAATTGGAAGCCAGTCTACAGAACTCAGACCTCTTGAGTGACAGGTAGAGCCAGGTTTGAGTCCAGCTTGATCTGATTCCAGGTTGGATCCAGCAGCACCCTGCTGTACTAGGAGCCAGACAGAATTATCAGGGCAAAGTAGGAAGTTGGAGATGGTGGTAGATCAGAGGAGAAAGCTCCTAGGACCTGAAAGAGGTGATGCCAAGATACAAAGAAGGGCAGGCCCATCCTAACAAAAGCAAGATTCAATGCTATTCCAATTAAAATTTCAATATCATTCTTCAAAGAATAGAACAATTATTGATGAAATTCATATGGAGACACCAAAAACCCCGAATAGCCAAAATCCTCCTGAAAAAAAAAGGGAATGGAGGCATCACTCTCCCAGATTTCAGACTATACTACAAAGCCATAATAATCAAAACTGCATGGTACTGGAACCAGAACAGACACACGGACCAATAGAACTGAATAGAAAACCCAGAAATAAACCCACAGATTTATGATCAACTAATCTTTGACAAAAGAGCAAAGAATATGCACTGGAGCAAAGAAAGTTTGTTTAATAAATGGTGCTGGGAAAATTGGGTCGCAACATGAAAAAGAATGAAACTTGACTACTACCTCACACCATGCACAAAAACCAACTCAGAATGGATTAAAGAACTAGACATAAGACCTGAAACCATAAAATATATAGAAGGAAATATAGGCGAAACACTACATGACATGCACCTCAAAGACATCTTTACAGACACATCGCCCAAAGCAGTGATAGTGAAGGCAAAGATAAAAAGACTACATCAAATTAAAGAGCTTCTGCACAGCAAAAGAGACAATAACAAAAATAAAGAGAAACCCCACCGACTGGGAGAACATTTTTGCACACAACACTAATGATAAAGGACTGATCACAAAAATCTACAAAGAGCTGATGAGACTCAACAAAAACAAAGAAAATAATCCAGTCAAAAAATGGGCAGAAGAGCTGAAAAGAAACTTCTCCCAAGAGGAAATACAAATGGCCAACAGGCATATGAAAAAATGTTCAACATCACTTGCAATCAGGGAAATGCAAATCAAAACTACAGTGAGATACCATCTCACACCAGTGAGAATGGCACATATTTAAAAAAAACTAGCAACAACAAATGTTGGCAAGGATGTGGAGAAAAAGGAACTCTCCTGCATTGCTGGTGAGAGTGCAGACTGGTCCAACCACTATGGAAAGCTGTGTGGAGATTCCTCAACCTACTAAAGAAAGAGCTTCCATATGATCCACTCCTAGGTATTTACCCAAGGGACACAGAAACATTAATTCCAAAGACCACCTGCACCCCTATGTTTATAGCAGCACTATTTACAATAACTAAGCTTTGGAAACAACCCAAATGCCCAAAAATAGATGACTGGATCAAGAAGATGTGGTCCAGGGCCTCCCCGGTGGCGCAGCGGTTGAGCGCTGGGTTGCGAAGCTGCCCGCAGCCTCTGCACGTCGGTTCGATCCCCGGCTGCTCCCCGGCCACTGGAGGAGGGTCCCACATGGCGCACAGACCTCTCCTGCCACCCGCTGCTCCCCTCAGCAGTGTACTTCGGTCCTTCTGCCTGCTCTGCTCCCCGCTCTAGCTCTGGTGAATTCTCTCACCCTCCCGCGCTTCTGACTGTACCCAGTGCATGTATAAACAAAACAAAACAAACAAATAAATAAATAAAACATGCCTCTATAAAAACAAAGTTAAAAAAAAAAAAGATGTGGTCCATATACACAATGGAGTATTACTCAGCATTCAAAAAAGATGAACACATGCACTTTGCAGCAACATGGATGGTGCTGGAAGGGATCATGCTCAGCGAAATAAGCCAGAAAGAAAAAGAACAAATACCGGATGGTCTCACTCATAGCAGGAATCTAGAAAACCTAAATAAGGGACCAGGAAAAAGAATAGCTATAAGAAAGAAAAAATCAAAATCAACAAAAAACTATGAACCAGAGACACACTGTGCTGTAGGGGTGGTGGGAAAAGGAGGAATTAGGGTCAAAATAATGGGGTTGCAATTGTATGGGGAATATAAAAATAAAATTAAAAAAAAAACAAAACAAAACAAAGAAGGGCAGGCCCAGGCAGACAGGGCCCAAGGAAGATGCCTTTCACAGACACTGCACCCTCAGAAGGTCATGCTGGGCCTTTTCCCTGCCCCAGCCCGACTTTTCTCACTGCACAAATGGCACCTGACAACTGCCCGAACATGGTTCATCATGTCCCCTCGATCCCCTCTGTTCTTACCTGGTCTTCCCTCACAACCTTCTAGGACACATAGGTGAGTGCAAATGGCCCAAGAGGCAGACACTAAAGTCCTCCTATAGACTGACATCCTGGCAGCTGGGCTTGAGTAGAGTCACTGATTGCCAGGAGCAAATCATCTCATAAGATGGAAAGACCAGCTGCTGTCATCCACACTGATACCATTGTTTCAGAAGGGCCATCTCTATCTCCGCCTTCCGTATGTGTAAGTGGATGCTAAAGGGCCCTGAGTCCTCACATTACCTGGCCTGACTCCCAAAACCCCACAGGTGAGGCTCCAAGTTCTTTGCTTTCTCTAATTCTGAGTTGCCTGAGAGACAAAAGTAGGAAAATTCATCACTTCAATTTTTAGCACAGTACCTGCCACAGTGTACAGTTCTTTCCTACTTACGATGAGGTTACGTCCTGATCAACTTGTCAGCAGTTGAAAATATCATACGTCAAAAATGCCTACTAGGAGCCGTGGCTCATTGCTACTGCCAGCATCACATGGATGTTTCCCACCATGGTGTCAGATGCAGACATACTGCTTTCCACCATCGTCAAGTCAGAGAATTTTAAGTTGAGTCGTAGTCAATGGGAGACCATGTGCAGATGCTCCAGAGTGAGTGAATGAGCGGAAGGGCTTCACGAACCTTCATTCTTCAAACTGAGGGTCTATGGCAGAGGCTTGTGATGCACTTCAGACCATCCTCCTGGCACCACCCCTGCTTTCAGCACCATTGTTGTGGACAGTTGCCAACAGGGCAATGAGAAGTCAAGGGGTCAGGACTATGTCAACTACTGGAGGAGAGGAGTTGGTGGATAAATTCTCAGCATCCTCTGTGGGGTAGTTCTGAAGTGTGTTCTTTATCAGGTCCCAGTAGGAATGACCCAGAACCCTCCTCAGTGAGCAGCTCGTAGATGTATCTTTATTGACTTTCCTCCTTCCACTACGTGTTGTCTGTTCCCTCATCTTACTTCCTGGAATCACCTCGGAAGCAAACTACCTGTACCCATGTTCCTTGTCTCTGGCTTTTACTTGGGAGAACCTGAATTAAGGATCTAATGGGGGCTCTTCTTGATCCCCCCCCCCCATTTGACCCTTTGCTTTATTTTTTTCCCCCTGATTTTTGACCCAGCCTCTGAAAATTCCCAACCATGAGTCTGTCTTTCTTGCCATAGGTGGTGCCCAAACAGTGCCTCCTGCAGGCTTGTCCTCCAAACCACAGCTGTGACCACCAGTTCTGACAGGTTTTCTTGTCAGACAGGAAAATTGCATGGACTTCATACTTGCCACAAATGGCATTTGGGATGCTCCCCTGAATCTCCAAGTCTAGAAATTTAGGGGTCACATCAAAATACTTATTGAGCCATTCCAAGAGCATCTTTTTTTTTTTTTTTAAAGAGGATAGATAGCATCATTTTTTATCTTTTTTTTTTTTTTTTAAGATTTATGCATACAAGAGCTGCGGTACAGGCCAGAGGTGCAGAGGGTGAGAAGATTCACCAGAGACAGAGTGGGGAGCAGAACAGGCAGACTGACTGAAATACACTTCTGAGGGGAGCAGCAGGCAAGACAGGAGAGGTCTGCTATGCCATGTGGGCTGCTCCCTGGCTAGCCAGGGATTGAACCTGTACTGCAGAGGCTGCAGTCAGCCCCGCAGGTTGTGTTTCAACCCCTTGCGCCACCAGGGAGGCCCAGCACTGTTTTCTTGATCAGAGCAGAAGCAGGAAGGGCACCACTTTCAAATGTGGCCATTTGAGGAATGGCAGTGATGGCTTCAGAAATTGTCTTCCTCCTGCTGCTGTGCTGCCACCGAACCCAGGCTTCTCTGAAGCACCGGGATGCAGAGATCTGCAAGATGAAGTCCTCCTTTCAAGAGAGCGGAAACCTGGCTGAGTAATCCTTTCATTCGGGTTTCTGTGAGACTTTGCCTTTCATCTTGGTGAGTGGTGAGTCTGAAGGAACAGGAGTGGCGCTATTGAAGTACATGTCTGAAGCAGATGCTGGGTGTTCACGGAGCAAACGCCTCTTGGAAAAGGGTTGAAAACTCAGCTGGAGAGTGGAAATGCTTTGCACTTGGGTGGGCTAGGTGCAGAACAAGCTGGATTCATGGAAGGAGAGGCCTGGGGAGGAGGGGGCTGGGTGTAGCGACACTGTGGGTGTCTCCCCAGAGCCCCTGGGCCCACCCTAGGGATCCTTGGCCAACATTGCTATACATGCCAACATCTCCACACACCTGTCTGCTGAGGGCTTTTGCTGGCTGTGTTAGTGCATGACTGAGGAGTACCCAGGGATCCCAAACTGTTAAGAGAAGACACTTTAAGGGATTTGGCATGCTCACGCACAAAGCCAAAAAAGGCAGATTTGTCATGTGAAATACCTTTAATAGAATCGGTGTGCATAGTGAGAGAAAGAGAGAAGAAAGGATTTCAAATAGTAGATTTCCCCAGTAAAACTTCCCCAATTACCCAATCCCTTATGGGCAAAGGCCCAGCCAAACAGGCTCCAAAGTTTGCCACAAGTCTTAAGACACCTTTGGTGGGGAAACATAAGAAAGGAGTTGGGCGTGTCCCAGAGAACTGGGACAGAAGGAGAGAGACAAAATGCAAACTATCCTACATCCAGGTGTAGCGGCTGCCAAGGACAGAAGCAGCCTCCCCACAGGGCTCTCACTACGTGTCTCTTCCAAGTACCTCTTCTGTGTCTCTGTGTGTCTCTCCTCCACATGTCTCCTTTGAGTATCTACATGCAGATTGAAGCAGGGGAAGCAGGGGAGGGTGGGCCTGGCTGCCTTCCTTGTTACGTAAGCCCACCTGGCCACTCAGCTCTGCCCTTAGTATCCAGTAGCTCCCCTGCTCAGGAAGTCCAGTTCATGGCATCGTGGGATTGTAATCCAGGGTGGCTGCATGTGAGTGGAGGCAAGGAAAATATTGCCACCCTTTCATGGAAGTGTACCTGTACCAGCTGCAGGAGCACACCAAGTCCATGTAAAAGACAGACGAGTGCACACGGGACTTAGTGCCTCACATGAAGCCTTCAGCTAGCAAGGGACAGGAGTTGGTGTATAACCTCAGCTTCCTTGCTTCTTGCTGAGATAATCCTAGGTGAGTTCTATATACTCTTTAGAGGATGTCCTGGGAGGATGAACCTAATTGCCCACAGCCGTAGGTCCGTCCTTTCTTCCCCATTCTTCATCAGGCTTTATGCCAAGTCCTGTGAATAAAAATATGAATCATGAGTAACTGCTGTCTTTGAGGCTCTCATGGTCCAGGGGAGAAGGCAGACAAGTCAGTAATTAGAATGCAGGGCTATTTTGCCACAGCAGAGGTAAGCACAGACCATCAGAGGTGCACAGTCAGCTCATATAGGATCAGGCAGGGCCTCTAGAAAGTCTTACTAGCTGATTCTTGACATACAGTATGAAGTAAGACAGGAGGAAACTCCCTAGGATTGTTGTGGAAGAAGGGGGTATCAGACATAAGTAAAAGCTGAAAACTGGGGATGTCACATCTCCTAAATCCCCAGCCAGGGGCGGGGCCCTGTCTCTAAATGCTTCTTGGTAATTTAATTATATATATATATATACATCTAATTAGATATACGTATGTATGTATTTGACATTGTTCTTCCTTTTTGTACAATGCATGCTTTCTCTTCTCAGGTATAGTCCCGCAAAATTCCCATCACCAATTCACCTGTGCACCATCACCATAGCTCCTTGTGTAAGAACACTGTATCTCCCCTGTTTTGATCCGTCTCTCTCCCCTTCGCTTCTGAGTGTATCTGATTAATAGTTGCCTATTAATTTTGATTTTTAATTTATTATTTTATTTCCTGGTCTCTTATTTGGTTCCCCTATATTCCTCCTATAAGTGAAACCATCCACTATTTTTCTTTTTCCTTCTGGTTTATTTCCCTGAGCATAATCTCCTCCAGCTCTATCCATGTTGTTGTGAATGGCATGAATTTATCTTTTTTGATTGCTGAGTAATATTCTGTTGTATGTATATACCACATCTTCTCAATCCAGTCATTTATTTTTTGGTATTTGGGTTGTTTCCATATCTTACCTGTTCTCTTCCAGCAACATTTCCTGGCTTCCCTTTGCTTGTCTTTCTTGCCCTCCACTTCAGCCCTGCCCTTTCCATTTACATATAGATTATGAGTTAAGGGAGCCCATTTTCCATATCTTCCATCTCTGGATTTTTCTGAGTAAAATTTACTACATGCAGTGGCTGCTTTTCAAATTTCCAGGTGATCAGGTTTGACTAACACTGACTTTTTCTTTCTTCTTCTGATCTTTTGCCCTGCATTAAAGCAAAATCTTCCCATGCCACGGGCCCTGTCATTGACTGGCTACTCCTTCCTCTGCCTTATCATTTTCTCCTCTAATGAGTTGCTCCAGTGAGTTCTGCTGCTCCTGCTGCCCCTGAAGTAGAACCATATTTGAGGCATCCCCTTGGCCTTGGCAGAAACTGGGAGGGCACAGGTGACAGAGGACAATTGACATTTATGAAATAAATAGCCATGCCAATCACTGCATCTGATTCAGCCTCCCATTTTATCCTGATTGTGGCTGGGGTTACTACAGACATTTAAAGTTCAGGCTCCCTCCTAAAATTAAAGTAAATCAGAATCTCAAGGGAGGGATCCAGACATTGGGATTTTAAAGAAGCGCTTCAGGCCATTTTAATATGCAGGCAAAGTTTTAAATCACCACCTTACACCAGGTTGCCTCTCAGGAAGCTTGTTTCAGAGATTTTTAGGGGCCATCAGTATAAATACCAGTTGGAGGATAAAAGGGTACTTGGAGGGAAAAAGAGACCACTTCTCTCACCACTGAGAAAAATGGCTTGCTCCCCACTGTCAAACTATTTAACATTCTGGTTATTCATTTTTTTTTTTTTTTGAACACATGTTCTAAAATGCGCTTAAATTCGCCGTCCACCAAGTATTTGATAAAAGCTTCTTAATTGCCTCTTGCTACATGGCACAGATTTAAAGCAGCTGAAAATGGTTTCAGGAAAACTAGAGCCCCAAACATAGAAAGGCCCAACTTGTTGAGATAATGAATGCCAGGACCGAGGCTGAATCAGAGAATGGGTTCTGTGCTGGGTGGTGGGGGCTACTTGGTAGCACATCCTGGCTGAGCATTCAGGTCTTCGCTTCTCATTCTTGGCTACCTGGACCTCAAGTCGGCCACTGCCCCACTTGGTAGAGACCAGCTTAATGGTCTTGTAGCTTCAGACAATCATGCATAGTTCAAAACGATGTTGTAATCTTACTAGAAAATGAGCACATTTTTCCAAGTAAGCATGCTTAAAAGGGGGAGGAATTACTTTAAGCAATCACAGAGAACATTGAAAAATGAATCGTTAGCAAGAAAGCACATTTATAGAACACAAATATTTCACTGTGATTTGCTGCTTCTCATGGTGCCGACCTGTTATTAATCACCACTTAACTGTGACCTGATATTTCTAGGCTCTTGTGCATGCACACCCCCCCCCCGCCATTTTGCCTTCCTTTAAAAAATATTAGCTTCTTATTTTGAAGCTGACATGTCATGAATAAACAGTGAAATGCACAGATCTTAAGAGTATAGTTTTTACATACTGGCAGAATACAGCAAAAACAAATCTTGGACTTAGCGAAAAAATTTACTGGTTACCACAGAGAATACAGAGAAGGGTACGGTTGGGGGGAGATATTGGCACAGGTGGGTTGGTGGAGGGTGAGTGGAACTAAGGGGAAGTAAAAATGGAACCCCAGAGTTATGACTGAAAAAAGAGGAGCGTTGAATGAGTTTTCACAAGGGCATATGGCCATGCAAACACATGCCATCAGACGCAGAATGTTTCCTCCTGTTCCTTCGACTTTATCCTGCACCCGCTTCCTCCTGGCCCTCAGCAAAACACCTGTCTGATTCTTTGTAACAGAGATCAGTCTTACCTGTCCTAGACTTCATATTATTTTGTCTGTATCTGTCCCCCATATGGTGTCTTCAGGCTCCTTTGTGGTGTTGCCTATACCAGCAGTTCTTGTCCCCCTTCCCCGCTGTGACTGTGCTTAATTGTTTACCCCTTCACCTGTTGAAGGACACTTGGGGGTCATTTTCAGTGTGGGGCCCTTATGACCATAAAGCAGGGTAAGTCTGACCGGACACGTATTTTCATTTCTCCGGAATAAATGCATCAAAGTAGAATGTCTGGGTCACCGGAGAGGGGGATGTTGAACTTGATGGGAAATTGCCAGACAGGTTTCTGGAGTGGCCACCCCATGTTACACTGCTGACTTCGATGCATGAGCGTTCTTGTTGCTCCACGTCCTTACCCACATTTGGTGTGATCAGTCTTTCAGGTGTCTGACATTGGAATGTGTGTATAATTGTGTCTCATCTTTGTTTTAATTTGCATTTTCCCCACAACTTAGTCCATTAAGTGTTTATTTGTGTGTTTATTGGCCATTCATGTGCCGCCTTTTGTGAACTGCCTGTTCAAACCATTAGTCATTTTAAAAAAGTGGGTTGTCTTTATAATTAAGGTTTTAGGAGGTATATCTCTATCTCTGTCTGTTCTATCTCTGTGTATTTGTTTCTATATACCTACCTTCCTATCACATATTTTTTTAAGATTTTATTTATGCATGCAAGAACTGGGGTACAGGCCAGAGGTATGTGGAGGATTAGAGGATTCACCGGAGACAGAGTAGGGAACAGAACAGGCAGGTTGACTGAAATACACTGCCAAGGGAGCAGCGGGTGAGTCAGGAGAGGTCTGCTGTGCCATGTGGGTAGCTCCCTGGTTGGGGATCAAACTCATGCTGCAGTGGCTGCAGACAGCCTCATAGGTTGTATCCTAAGCCCCTGCACCACCAGGGAGGCCCTCATCTATCTATTTATCTACCTATCATCTGTCTGATTATCTATCTACCTATCTATCTATCTATCTATCTATCTATCTATGTATCTTTTGTCAGACATGAATTGTGAGCCTCTTTACCTATGATGTCTAACTTACTTTTTCTTCATGATGTCATTTCATAAAAAAAAGAGATTTTCATGTATCACATTTTCCATCTTAGAATGAATATATTTTGTCTTCCTTCCTAAGAAACCTTTGTCAACCTTTGGGCTGCAAAGATTTACTTCTGTGTTTTCTTTTGGCAGTTTTACTGTTTTTAGCTAGGGTGCCAGTATGTGTGATCCATGTGAAATTAATTTTTGTCTATGGTGTGAGGCATGAGTTGAAGTTCATTTCTTTCTTTATAGATAACTCTATTTCAGCACCATTTATTGAAAAAGCTATTCTACTCCCCCTTGACTTCCTCAGAATCCTTAACTGAAAAATCAATTGGTTATATAGTCATGAATCTTTCTGGACTCTTCTGTTCCACTGATCTGTGTGTCTTTCATTACTAGTTCCACAGTGTCTTATTTACATTAAAGTAAGTCTTGAAATCTGACAGTGTGAGTCCTTCTTTTATGCTTTTCTGAGATCGTTTGGCTTAGCTATTTTCTCTAGGTTTCCATTTTAAAATCATCTTACCTATTTCTACAAGTAAAACTCCAATTTTGTAAAATTGAGGTTTAAATACAGTGAGTTTAGACAGACTCCTAACAGTGCATAGTTACATCAGCTTTGACATATATACCCATGTAAAGTCCACTCTTATCTAGGCATGTCAGTAAACCCAGAAGTCTTCATTGTGTCTGTCCATCCTACTCATTCTGCTCTCCCAGAATAATTACTCTTCTGATTTCTACCTCTCAATTTTTGTGTTGCTTGCTCTACAACATGTGTTTGTAGAGCCAAGCAGTGTGTACACTTGTGTGAATGGCTTTGGTCTCAATGTGATCCTTTTGCCTTGGATATCAGTGGTTTGTTCTTTTTTTTATTGCTGAGTATTATTCCATTGTGTGACTATACCACAGTTTGTGTCCTGCTGATGGGTCCCTGGCTGCTACCAGCGTTTGGCTGTTGTGAGTGAAACTGCTATGAGTAAGTTTGTAAAAGACTTTTTTTGGAGAAGTGCTTTCATTTTTATTAGGTAAATCCTTTGAGGGTAGAATTTCTTTTTCTTTTTTTTTAAAGATTTATTGATTTTTATACAAGAACTGGGGTACAGGCTAGATGTGTGGGAGGGAGAGAGGCTTCACCAGAGACAGAGCGGGGAAAAGTACAGGCAGACTAAAGAAATACACTGCTGAAGGGAGTAGTGGGCGAGACAGGAGAGGTCCACCTCACCATGTGGGACTCTCGCTGGCCGCCCGGGACCACACCCGTGCTGCAGAGGCTGTGGACAGCCTCACAGTGTGGCACTCAACTGCCTACACCACCTAGAATTTCTGTTTGTAGACTAAATGCATGTTTAACTATTCAAGAAGCTGCCAGAACTCTTTTCCAAAGCCACTTTATCCATTCTGTTGGTATTTCACAGTAACTCATTGTCTCAATTTGCTCATTTTAGCCATTCTGTGAGTATTTCATGGTAACTCATTGTCTCAATTTGTTATTTTCTGGTGGCCAAAAATGTTGAGAGCATTATTCTATATTTTGTGAAATGTCTGTTCAACTCCTTGGCAGTTATTATTGGGCTGTTTTTTATTATCTGTTGTAAATTTTGTAAATATGTATAGGGGCTTGTCCTTTGTCAATTATGTGTTGGGAATAGTTTCCCTGGTCAAGGCTTGATGTTTATTATCTGAACCCCTCTGCGTGTGCCATCTTGCACTAACCAGAGGAAGTCGGCTATTGCTGGCCTCCCCTCAGATGTTTCCCTTCTGTTGTCTTGCACTGCCTGTTGCCTGCTTTTGAATTAGTTATTTAATGTACCGTGGCCTGTATTTGGTATGTGAAGGGTTGTCTGGTAATTGTTATCCCTTCATGGCTAAGAAGCAAACCTCCTGCTCATTCTACATGTGTAGGCTTTAATATTCTTTTCATGGCTTTCTCATGTTTTACAAAATCAATCTTATCTGGTCTCAGGCTCTTTATTTCTTTTTTCTAGACAACAAATCTAATAATATCTCGGTACTTAGTCTGGAAATATGAAAGAATATTTGATAATTGGCATGAGCTAGCACATGGCTGCAATCCATGTCTGTGGAGGAGGAACAGCCACTGCCCACTATTTTGAAGAGTCAAAGTGGGGCCTAGATTGGAGAAGTGATCTGTCTCATATACTCAACCAGAGGTGATTTTCTTATAGCTCCAGCTCTGCCTTTCTAGATCTTACTGTCATTTCTATTGTATGAGGACAGTTTCAAACCAGCTTTTCAGAATCTTGGGGTACTGAGAGTAAGAGAGGGCGGTCAAGTGGATAGGGACCCTCCCACCCCCACCTGCTATTTTTTTTTAAGATTTATTTATTAATTTATGCAAGCACTGGGTACAGTCAGAAGCGCGGGAGGGTGAGAGAATTCACCAGAGTCAGAGCGGGGAGCAGAGCAGGCAGACAGACAAAGTACACTGCTGAGGGGAGCAGCGGGCAGTAGGAGAGGTCTGCGTGCCATGTGGGACCCTCACCTGGTGGCTGGGGATCGAGCCAGCACTGCAGATGCTGCGGGCAGCCTCGCAACCCAGCACTCAACTGCTGCGCCTCCAGGGAGGGCCCCACCTGCTATTTAACCTAAGAGGATATACTTTCAAATGTTTGCTTGCATTCCATGCCAAATATCTTAAAAGGGTTTTCATTGTCAACAAACAGATTTATGGAAAATAATTGTGTCACGCAAGGCATTGATTTGTCGTTTGAAATACTGGCTTGTTCTGTGTCAAGGAAGAGGCTCATTAGGGGGAAAATCCAAGGATATCTCCTGTGTAGTTTTCTTCTTCCTCTTCTGGCCCTTCACAGGTGGATGTGGCTTCTTGGGTTTGAATTGTGACTCTGCCACAGAGCTGTAGGTTGTTCTTAGTTTACTGAAAACAACTGTGACCTTGGCTACCAAGTCTGCATCATTAGGCAAAAATGCTTTCCCCAACATTGTGTTTGTTTTCAAAAGACAGAAGCAAGTAGCCTGGTCCTTTGTAGTTGACTGCCTTTAAGACAGTCCCCCAGATCTGTGCCTTCTGCTCTTTGGCCCTTGTGGGTTCCCCCTCTTGTGGAAAGTGAGCTAGGCTTAGGGAGTTGCTTTCTTTCTCTCTCTTTTTTAATATTTATTTATTTATGCATACAAGAGCTATGGTGCAGGCCAGAGGTGCAGGGGGTGAGAGGATGCACCAGAGGCAAAGCCGGGAGCAGAAAAGGCAGATTGACTGAAATACATTGCTGAGGGGAGCAGTGGGCCAGACCGGAGAGGTCTGCTGTGCCATATGAGTTGCTCCCTGACCGGGGATCAAACTCAGTAGCTACAGATTGCTTCATAGTGCTGACACTTAACCCCTTGCGCCACCAGAGAGTTGCTTTCAATGAATACAATATGGCAAAGGTGACGAGCGGTCACTTCCAAGATTAGGTCACCAAAAGATTGTGGCTTCCTTCTCAGGCTCCCTCTTCTTTTGCTCTACTTGGTGCTCTGAGGGAAGCCAGCTGCCATGCGAGGAGCTACCCTCTGAGAAGGCCCACATGGCAGAAAGGGATGTTTCCAGCAGGCAGCCAGAGAGCACAGGAGGTCTTCTAACAGCCATGGGAGTGACCTTGGACGCTGCACTCCCCCCTAGTCGAGACTTGCAGTGCCTCCAACCCGGCTGGCACCTCAGTTGTGTCCCAACAGAGAAAACCCACTCAGGGACCCCAGACCTT
Source organism: Talpa europaea (assembly GCF_964194135.1). Classification (NCBI taxonomy): domain Eukaryota; kingdom Metazoa; phylum Chordata; class Mammalia; order Eulipotyphla; family Talpidae; genus Talpa; species Talpa europaea. The sequence goes on from NC_140084.1 coordinate 30,902,776, forward strand.
GTGAATAAGCTGCAAAATTTAGGGGGTAATTTCTTAGTTACTTAAAAAAACAAAAATACATAACAAAAATAGAGTGTGCCACTCAATAGACACTCCATTAATCATTCTTCTTTCTCTTTCTTGCTGTCCTCCTTGGCTGCCCCAAGGGATGGCAGCTTTGGCAGTGGCCTGACCCACAGGGATGGCGTTTCCACTGGATTCTGAGCTAATCAGAAACAGAATTCCCCACCGGAGCTCTCCAGAGTCTCCTTTTTTTGATAAATATTTTATTTGGGTGTGGTAAGATGTGAAATTTGCAATGTAATTATTCTCAGAGCCAAGCATTCTAGTGCACAGACTTCGCCATTGCAAGCACTGAGGGCTGGGGCGATGGTGGTTCTTATTGTAACGTGTGTGATAAAGGCTCCAGCTATCCTGGGGCCTTAAAACTGACACAACCTGACTCCTAGGTGATCCTGCATCACTTCCTGTGGAAACACATTAGCATTGTGTGTTCCCTGTGAGTCCTCACCCCTTCCCTTCTTTCTCACATTTTCTGGCTGACTATAAATTAAGTCTTTTCGCATGGGATCACTTTGAACTTTTATCTCATCTCTGATACAGGTGCTCAGCTTTCAGGTTTCCCTCCCTTTTCCAAGTTATGTATCGACAGATCTCAAACTGAGACTCCCGAAGTCTTCAGGGTATTGTTCCCGGTGGTGCAGACATTTGTGGAATTTCTGGGGTCTGCATCCCAGAATGGGCTTCATTTGATCTCCCAGAGAGCTGAAGAAAGTCAGAGTCTTAGATTTGAAGGGAGTTGATTGAGCACTGGTCTGCCACTTTTTTTTTTTTTTAATAATTTAACCTTGAAAATCCTGAGATGACATTTTTTTCGTTGTGAAATCTCAAATGGTGGTGGGGGTAGAGAGCGCTGCTACCCCTAACCTGGCTGGCCCCCAGCATCTGTTCCAGAAAGTTGGGGCAGTTTTACTATTGAAAAGAACATCCTTTCTATAATATGATCAAAGTTCAGGACGGTGCTGTAGTCTGGTGGGAAACTGCTTGCAGGAGATGGTCCATCAACCACTCCTCCAAGCACTTAGAACCAGGTTTCGAAAAGCCCCAGGCGGACTTGGTGAAAAGCAATAGGGAGAGGGGGCAGGTTTTTCTTATGGATCAGATTGAAGTCTGTCTGTCTGTCCCTGCCCTCCGACACACACACAGTACACATGTGTGCACACACACAGGCACACAGGTACACACACACACACAGAGTAAGCAATGTATAAACCGAGACTGCAAACCATGTTTAACCTAGTGACATCACACCCAATGTCAATACATCTCTGAAAGCTGTACATCTGAGGAGTGAAATTTCTACCCCCACATCCACCCCATTTGGATGCTTGCACTGGATCGTTGGTTTGATGCCATTTGACTATACCACTTCCATCTTGTGGGAGCAGATTCCCTGCCTGTCTTAGTCAGCATGGTAGCCCTGCTCTTATTGGGCTCCATAGATATTTGTTAAATGTTGAATAATATCGCTGAGCATGTTGAAGGGAGGACCCAGTGAGAATCTTCAGCGAATTTACTCAGCAGTGTTGCTGGGGGTCATCTTCACTATTTAGCAGGGTGCCTTGTGAAAGAGGGACTTTGGGAGATTTTTTGGTTTTAGAATGAGGAATAATTGTGTCTCCCCTGGGTATAGGGGGGATCACTTTGCCTAAATCATGTGCATGTAGATTTTCTTTTTGGACTGGTTGTAGGAATTCAAACTGGATGTTTGACCTTTTTTTTTTTTTAAAGATTTATTTTTATACAAGAGCTGGGGTACAGGCCAGAGGCGCAGGAGGGTGAGAGGATTCACCAGAGACAGAGCAGGGAGCAGAACAGGCAGATGACAGAAATATACTGCTGAGGGGAGCAGCGGGCACGACAGGAGAGGTCTGCTGCACCATATAAAATTCTGGCCAGCTGGCTGGAATCGAACCCGCACTGCAGAGGCTGCGGACAGCTTCACAGTGCAGCGCTCAACCCACTGCGCCACCAGGGAGGCACTGGATGTTCGACCTTTAAGATTACCTAGGAGTTTATGGGGTGCTCTGGCTCATCAGTGCCTGTCCTGTATTGCCTTTGGAAGCACACAATTCTCCTTGACTCCGATTTTTTGCATGATTATGCTCTGTTGTTTGCGTCTTTGTTAGCTGCTTTAAGTTCTAAGGTGGGAATGCATGGAAGAAAGGGAGCAGGAATGAAAGGTGTAGTTGGGAGGAGCACATGAGTGAGGCGAGGAAATAGAAGGGGCTGCCTGGAAAAGGAGGATATAATAGGAGAGGAGGGGCATGAAGTTTAAATGGTGAAAAGCAGGGCTGGGGCCCCCTCCCAGGCCTTTGAACCTCTCAAGAGGTGTTCTGGGGAGTGCTATTAGGTTTTGACAGTGGGGCGGGCATTGGTGGTGTCTCTGGGTGAACTTGTGGCTTGACACCTTCTGAACATGGGGAAGGAGGCAAACCACAAGAGTGTCCCTAGGAGCCAGTTTCACATCCCTACTTTGGCAGTATGGGGGGTACTGCCTGCTCCCAGCCTCAGCTTCCTACCTCGTAAAAGGGGCTAAAATAGCGGCTCCTGCTATGGTTCTCTTCAAGGTCCCAATGAGTAATGAACAGGAAGTACCGGCTCCATTTCCCTAAAGTACTATCTCTGATAAAAGTAGTTGTTTTTAACCCAAATGTCACTGACCTTCCTTGGGTTACCTCTGCATTCAGTAGAACTTTATATCTGTAGAAAATTCTTATAGAGCATGGCATTGGTAAAAACCAGAAATAAGTATTAAATGTTTTTTTTTTTTTCAATAATGCAGTTTTTTTTTCCCCAGAAGTGGAGGCCACCACCTTCTTAGAGGGGATTGTTAGACAGTAAAACTGAAAATCCATCTTCAGCATCTCCTTTTTCCAAGTTTCTCTTCATGGCAGCTGCCAAATCACCCTCCCCTATTCATTCCCCCTCAACTTTCTTTTTTCTCCCCTTTCAGGCTGCTTTTTCCAGCTCCCCCGTCTATCTTGGCTCTTCTGGTTTTTGTAGACCTTTGTTTAGAGAAGGGATTTTCGAACCTTTTCCTGTAAAGGATAAGACAGCAAATATTTTAGGCTTTGTGGGCTATAAATTTTCTTTCACAGCTACTCAGTTCTGCCCTCCTAGACACTAAGGAAATGAATGCACATGACTGTATTCCAATAAAACTTTATTTGCAAAACCAGGAAGTGGATTAGGTATGGTCCAGGAGCTGTGATTTGCAAGACTCCTGATTTCCAGCAATTAAGGAATTATTTATTTTCACCAATTGATATTTCTTTTTGTCTCCTCACTCAGCAAAATTGATGATTCTGCTGTGGACGTACCTATCATTGGAGGGCCAGAAAGGCAGTGTAATATTGTAAATTATCTTTAGCATTTTTTTTATCTTGTGTTGATTAAGTAGGGCAAAATGATTGTTTGCCTGAACTACCTAAAACACACACCTATTGGTTCCCTGAGCTAATGTTAACAGGTTTCCCAGGTTCCTAGGTAAAAGACGTGTGTGTGTGTGTGTGTGTGTGCGCATGTATGTGTGATGCTTGATACCAGAATTCTTTCAGTCAACAGTGGGAAAAGCTAAGTATCTTTTTTTTGTTTTGTTTTGTTTTTGTCCTCTTTAACTTTCTCATTTGATTCTGGGAAGATCCTCACATCAAATTGTGTAATGGAAGAAGTATTGGACCAGAGCCAGGGGATCTGATTGCTATTTTGGTTGAATTACTACTTTTGTGTTTGACCTTGGCAAGTCCATTTATTCCCTGGTTTAGGTCTGTCAAGTATTAATCTAGAATCTTTGGTCACCAAATCTTTTAGCAATTGACTTTTAACTCCTATGAAATCTTACTTGGAATGCAGTGAAGTTGGGCTGGGGGATTAGCATCTTGTCTGAAGTCCCTTTTTCCTGACACTCAATCTCATCCCCACCCGAGGGAGGCTCAGAAGCATCTCTGCTGGAATCCAGAAGCTTTAAGCAGTCTAGGTTAAAGATCATAGTACTATATGATTATTTGTTCTTTTCTATTTTTGGCCATCACCCAGTATTTCAGACACAGGCTTCTCATAAATTTTGTCTTCCATACTCACTACTCTCTAGTCTACTTTCCTGGTTGGCTTTTCACTCTTTTCTATTTTATGTTTACCTCCTGGACTCCTGCTTCTCCTGTGTGGCTCTGCTCCATATACTCACTTCTCACGTTCTTTTGACTAAACTTTAGGACTATCTATTGAATCTAGAAAGTCTTAGGTCATTATTTCTAGATACCTTTATTTATTTATTTATTTATGCATACAAGAACTGAGGTACAGGCCACATGTGCGAGGATTCACCAGAGACAGAGTGAGAGGATTCACCAGAGACGGAGCGTGGAGCAGAACAGGCAGATCTACTGAAATGCACTGCTGAGGGGAGCAGTGGGCAAGACAGGAGAGGTCTGCTGTGCCATGTGGGTAGCTCCCTGGCGGGCCAGGGATCAAACTTGTGCTGCAGTGGCTGCAGATCGCTTCACAGTGCTGTGTTAAACCCCACCAGGGAAGCCCTAGATATCCTTGTTTAAATGAAACTTTCCTACCTAAGAATATAGAAGAACCCAAATATAGACCAGCAAAAGTCCATGTAGCCCCAGTTGGGCCTGCTCTGGAGGAGGTGCCAGCCCCATTCCCTGGAATGTTCCTGGCATCTGCAGAATCACTGACTGACCTCACTCTTTGAGGAAGCAGCCACAATGTTACTGGGCTCATTTTCTCTGGCTGTCCTCTACTGCTGTGTTACATTTTTTTTTTTTTTCTCAAGGCGACAATGTGTAGGGGGTGGAGAAATGGGATTCTTTCCATTAGTGGAAGGGAGCTTGAGGATTGAACAACTTGCAGCTTGGAAGTTTTCCACTGAGAAATCAATGGTAATATGTTAAAAGTCTGACTTCCCAGACTTGGATACGAATATCCCAATCCTTATCCCCTAAGATTCTTCCTTTTGTAGGATTCTGTGTTAGCAGGCTCTTTTTTGGTCTGGATGAGTGACAAATTTTGCAGTTCCAGCCATGTCCAGATGCCACTGCTCCACTCTCCACCTGGACCCTTTCTGTCTGCAGACAGAACTGGGATGGAGCTGTGACTGGGCCAAACCTGACATAAATGGAGACAAGCATTCAGTGACAAAAAGAGAAAATGATTTAGAAAGGAAACCAAAAGAAATTGCAATTAGCTGCAGGTTGCTAAATCTCCATTAGCCTCCTACTGTGCAGTTGTTCTGTAGCCAACTTAGATTATCCAAGACAATGTTTAAAAGCCATTTTAACTAAATTAGCAATCATGTAAAACCTTCACTCAGAATATATGTTTATCTGCACTTTCCCCTGAACAATTTTTATCAAGGAATCACATGAAAAATCGAGGTCAAAAAAGACTGATGAAGAAGGAAGATATTTTGAGCAAAATATCTAACATTTGATATTAGCTCTGTGTGAACGATGATTTTCAATTGTTCCTTCTAACTATGGTGACTGTCTTGCTTTTCTCAAGACAGGCCTAGTTTTTATCTATGATCATGGCATAATGATTAGTAATGTCGGGGTATAAAGGAAATCATTCCATACCCCTCCGGGTTCTTCTAGCTTGGCAAATAATTAAACAAGCATCAGACAGATTGATGAGAAAAAACCATAGAGAAGTTTAATGATAACATGTATACTTCTTGTATTCATGGTGATACTAGGCAAAACCATGGGCACCCCGGGATCCCAAACTATTAGGGGCAAAAACCCATATTGCCCATTCTATGGGTTCTGCCTACCCAAGAGCACAAAAGCTGCCTAGCATGCTCTTTTTTTTTTTTAACCAAAACCTAGCATGCTCAAAGATTTTTAATCAGTGAGAGATTTGAAGGGAATAGAGAGTGGGTGAAGAGCAGTAGGGGAGAGAAGGATTTCAAAATATGGACTCTCCATCAAACTCTGAAATCAACCATTCCCTTTTGGGCCAATGTTCAGCCAACAGACAAAGCCCAAAGCAGAGTGGCCCAAGAACAGAAATGGACTGTGTAGCAGAAGGGTCTCTGTGAAGGGGGAGGAGCATCACAGTGTAGTGAAGGGGGGCCACTCCCTCCCCTCTCCTCTCCTCTCTTCCTCCTCTGCCTCCACCCAACCTTCAGAGCCCCTCTGCCAAATAAACCTCTTCCAAGAACATGTTTTGGGGTGGCAAATTTTTCACCCCTACCTTAACACCTCCAACTTTGACTTTTAAAAGTGGTCCAATCAAGACAATAAATAACATGATTGCTCTATGTAGGCAGAGAGAATGCCAGTCTCCCAGAAGGGGTAGGTGATGTTGCAGCCAGTATCATGGTGGTGCAGGCCTGTGGAGCCTTTCATCTTGGCAGATGCTTTGATCACAATTCACCCATCTTGGTATATACATCCTGGAATTCCTAAATTCCTTACTCTCGCATTAGGCATATTGTAGGTTATCAGGAAATTTTCATTGTCAAGAATGACCCCTGGGTTGAGGGATTTGTCAGTGACTCGGAGGTCCATTTGGTGCTTTTGCCCCATGGGGGAATGGTTGTGGGGTGGGTCTCTCATCCTGGTTCTGCCCTTGCCCTATACATCTGGGGTGCTCAAGGGGTTTCCCATATCGAGCAGGGGATTTGCCTACTGACTTTCAAGATTGTTCCCATGCTCAGATTCCCTACTTGTTTCAAAACTGACAGCTCACTTCAGTGCATAACACAGCGAGGGCCACGGTCATGTCAGTTCTGCCTTTCCACTTTCATCCTGAACCAGGTTTGACCCTGGCTTTGACCATTTGATGGTTATGTAGCCATCATTGAGTGACTTAAACTTTCTGAGCTTATTTTCCCATCTGTAAAAAGAGTTCCAAGGGCCTGTTTCCTCTCTGCTAGAGTGCTGAGGTCAAGTGATGTCTGGAAGAGGTGAGGTGTACTCTCCACGTCCATGAAAGGCACTTTGTCGTCCTGCTGGCTGATGTATTAGAGAGCCGACTCCTGGCAACTTAACCATGGTTCAGAACAGGCCATTCCAGCACTTACCTCTCTTTTTGGTCAGAATCCTCAGATTTGCTTTTGCAGAATTACCCCTCTTGTGAGCTTTAGTTTCTTCATCTATAAAATGGAACAGTGACAACATCTCAGACCTCCACTTGGTCAGTTGGACTTTTTCTGTCCCACAACTTTAAGCTGTGCCTCTGTCTCCCTTTACCGGAAGGAAAAGCACCTTCTGCTCCTGAGTGATGGAAGTGGGACAATCCAGCCAGATCCTCTCTGACCTGTGAAGTTCAAATTAATTAATTCACCCTTTGAGCAAATGTTTATTGACATCTTCATGTCAGACAGTGTATGCCAAGTCTTTCATGTGTTTTTCTCATTTAATCTTTGTATATATTATGTGTTGGGTCCTGCTGCTTACTTTGCAAATGAAGAAATGGAGCTCGGGGAAGTTGAGCGACTTGCCCAGGATTATAGCAAGCGTGTCTTAACGCTGAGATTTGTGCTGGGATCTGTCTGACTCTGAAGTCTTTTTCTTTGTTGTGGTATTTGGCCTCCCTGCCAGGGGAAGAACATTTGGGAGCATCTTTATCTAAAACTCCAGGGAGTGATTGGCCTTTGTCTTCTCTTCATGTGTCCTCAACAATAATGAAGGACCTCATGAGCGTGGGTGATCAGGGGCGGGGGGTCGGGTGTATCTGTTGGTTTTCCTTAGCCAGCGCACCTTCCCTCCTCCTCCTCTTCTTCCTTTTGATGATGATGGAATCTGCCTGCATAGTGACCATGCTGATCTACTCTCTCCTCTGGGAGGAACACCCATTAGCCTATTCTTCAGGCCCCTGGGGCTTACCTATGACCGAAGCCTAGACAATCAGCATTCTTCCCTTGGCTGCAAAGGCTTGTCCAAGAGGTGGTCACATGAGCCACACCAGCCAATCATTTTCTCCCTTAGGTCTCATAGCCTCTGGGACAAGCAGAGATATTTTTTTCTGCCTGTGGGATGTTAAATAAGGATCCTGGATGCAGCCATCCTGCCTTCTAGGCAGGTGAAGTCACTGAAAGGCATTGAGAATGGGGCTGACTTGCAGAGGGGAACTGAGAAGAGAACCAGGTCCTATCAACAAATCATTCCCCACCCCCACTTTTTTGGGGTTGGAGTGTTGTCTCTGTCATTGGTACTTGGCTAATACAAGATGCACCTAGTGTATGTTCACAGAGAAGGGTCTGGAAGCAGTTTCCCCTCCTGTGAGTACCTGGCAGGGGAGGGTTCAGTGATGGCAAAACTGGACCATCACTCGGAGTCCCTGTGTGCCTGCCTGCCATGGCCCAGAGACCATGCAGGTGCTGTGTATGTGGTGGCCAGTGGCCATGACACCTGCCCTTGTGGGAGTCACAGCGTAGAACTTTCTTTTCCTTGGAGCCTCCATGACCCCCCTCTCAGCAGGGTGTTTGCCCTTTAGAATCTACTACTTGGAGTGCTGAATTATTTACAGTTTCTTTTTATGCGAGCTTCCTTAGGCCTAGAGACCTTCTGTTTCTGACACCTAGGGTCAGGACTCCTTTCAGAGGCTACCCTTACCTTATTTCCCTCTCATGTTTGCCCCCAGCACACCATGGACTGAGAACAGATCTCTTGCCTAAATCATTCCTAGGGGAGTGTTTTGGCAGGAACTTAAACCCTTGAATATGCTCATCTGTGTTCCCTTGAATTTGAATTCACTTGTGGGTTCTGATGGACCTTGAGGGAGGAGGTTGTGCCCACTTATGAGAACAGAGTAGGGGGGAGAGCTTTGAAACTTGCACCCAACCCAGTGGCTGTGTCTTTTTGTGCCCATGTGCTGCCGGCCCCTGCCTTGGGCTTCAGCCCCCTCATCTCAGTGCCTGGGGTCTGATTCCCTCCCCCCAGCACTCCTTTGACCTGGTCATCATGGCTTTGAGTTGAACCTGTCTGCAAGTTCTCTCTTTAAATGACTGTTCCTTTGAGTGCTACCTCCTGCCCCCCAACTGCCTTGCCTGAGAGTGAGCTTCTAAGAAAGGATCCAGAATAGACAGTAGAAGAATCTGGGTGGGGTGGTTGGAGAATTAATTCAAGGTGAAGAGCAACAGAATGGGATTGGGAAAGTAGTGGTGGCAGGACAGGTAGGGAGGGTTGGCTAGAAGGATTTGGACACTAAATAGGGTACAACAGAGGGAAGAGGGGTTTGCACAGAATCCCACAGCTGAATGGTATTGGACCTGGGCTTGGAGGCCAGCTCTTCTCACCCTGGTCAGTGCTCATCCAGCTACCCTGACTTGCCCCCAGCCGTAGACGTCACCTCAGCTCTCCTTCCCCAGGGAATCCTGTTGCAATGCAGCCACTTAGAGCTGTGTTCTTCCAACATCTGATGATATTCAGCGGATGGATGCTAATCAGTGTATGCTGGGGTGATGGTTTGCCTTCCCCTCGGGAGCTATGCTGGTTGTATTCAACACAGGGACCCCTGTAAAATGTGAAGCACATTTTAGGCTCTCAAAGAATGTTTGGTGAATGACTACAAGAATAACTGCTCAACCTGGAGATTTCTGATCATCTTTACAATCTTTTGCAAGATGATCTGCCTACATGAGGACTTCCTGGTGAAGAGAGAGATTGACTGTGTAATGACTGTGATTCACATAGATTTGGTCTCAAGCCAGTTTTATTTTACTCAACCCAAAATACAAATGAAAAATATTTATGATCACTTCAAGAAAGACACTTGGGAAATGAAAAGCCACTTAAAGCCACAGTGAGGGATAGTAAGTGCATTTGCCATCCAAACCCAATTCAATCAGCAGGAGTTCTCCAAGCCACAGCAGGAGGAATCTGGAATCCCTAAGGAAGGACGCCAGTCTCCAACTTCCACCCATCACCCTGCAGCTCCCTCACCAGATGTTTGCCATCATTTCCACTAGCATAGTATATTTTGACCCTCTTGATCCTAATTAAATGTCAAGACTTCTTCTGAAGGGGTTGCCTTCTCAACTATTGAGAGATTTGGGATCTCAGAGTAATGGGGAGACCTGAGAACAGATGGAAAGTAAATGATGCAAGTTATGAGATGGCCCCTGACAGGGGTAAGGAGAAGCAGCACTAGGGGAGGTGAAGGAGAGAGAGTGAGTGAGAGAGCTAGTGAGAGTGAGAGAGTGAGAGCCTGTGGGCACAGAGTTGAGTTCTAAACATAAACATAAACATTAAAAATCTCTTCTCTCTAACGGAGAGAACCCAGGGCTGGGAGATAGGAGATATATTAAATTACTCTTACTGAAACATCCCAGACACTGAGCTGGATACTAGTTACAACAGAGAAAGAGTACATAGTCCCTGAATTCATGGCCTCATGTTCACTGCCCAGTTCTGTGGTTCAGACAATAACTGTGCAGAGAGGAGCCAGTGAAGGTTGTGGGGTTCTTTATAGTGACTAGACAGGTAGGAAGGCAATGAAGATGTACTGATTAAGTTGAGAGCTGAAAGTACAGAGGAGAGAGCTCCTCTGACAGTAGAGACTGTAAGTGCAAAGGTCCTGGGGCAGAAATGAACTTTGTGGGCTTCTTAAGCAGAGTAAGTAGATAATCATTAGCACCAGGTAAGTGGGGGCAGGTTAACAGGGCAGGTATGCTGGGTGAGGAGGCACAGTAGAGGGCTGGGCAATCGGGGGATGCTGATAGGTTCCAAGCACAGAAGTGATATGACCTGACTTCAGTTTTATAAAAGTCACCCTGGCTGCTGTGTGGAGAAGGAATATGATGGAGAGAAAGGCAAATATGTGGGCATTAGGAGGAGGCTGCTGGAAAGGTTCAGGGAAGAGTCCATAATGATCTGGAGAAGGAAGAAGCAACTTTTGTGTTTCCCATCTGGTCCTATTATTGTTTAGCCCTGTCACCTGGTCCTTAGTTTCCCTAACTGTCAAACAAGCTTCTCTCCTGTGTCCTCCTAGGTCTGCGTGTCCTGGAGGATCTGTTGACTCAGGTCCTGACAGCTTTTTAAGATCTGAGTCTGCTTGCTTTTATCTTCTCTCAAGGCTGAGAAATCCTCATTGGAAAGAATTTTGATTTATGGCAGAGGGATAAATTTTCCAGCCTTCTACAATTCTGTTCATATTTTAAGCTTGCGTGACTGTCTTGTGTCCCTGCTTCTTGGTGGGAGGTGGTGGGTGAGGGTGTTACAGTATTAATAAAATATGAATACATTAAAACACTTATTTTAATGTCACTTGCGTGGGAAACATAATCTCTGGTGGAGCACTTGGCAATTTGTTGGAAATGCGTGTTTGCCCCAAACCTTTGAAAGCCCTTGATCAGGCTGGAATCTTTGTTTCTAACCAAAGTCCTTGACCCCTTGTGGTTTCAGTTCTGTTTACTCTTGGCAAGTGTTTCTGGTTCAAAGGGAGAATCTTTAAAGCTGGATTGGGAAAGTCTATAAAATCTTAACGCATCTTTGACATCAAATAGCTCTTTCAAAGCAGCGATTTGATGAAGTAAATAGGGGCGCAGCAGCACAAACCATATGGAATGCATTTTCCATAACAACTCCACACTTGAATAACAAAGGAGAAAAGTTCTTGGCACTGGGAGTTTGGGATTTTAATGACCCTTAAATATTTGGCTTAGTTGCCCAGCGTGTTTTACCAGCCCGAAACCCCGCAGGATAGGCCCTGCCTTTCTCTTTGGCAAAACATAAGCTGACATGATGTTGCTGCTTGTGAGAAGATGTTTGTGCCTCATTGCAGAAAGCTTAATTCACTATGATTTCCTTAATTACCCGCCTCCTCCCCCACTGGCATCTCTCCCAACCTGCCTTGGAGCATCATTTCTGATCTGAGATGCTCAGCTGTAAGCACCATGCCACAGAAACCACCTTCATTATTGGAAATTGGGATCAGAGGGTTGAGACTTGTTCAGAATGAGGGCTGCTGGTGGAGGCCTGAGTGGTGCCGACCTCCTTGGCCCCCTGCGCTGAGCAGGTTACCTTGATTTCGTTGTGTGATGCCATCATAGAGCTGTTACTGCCAGGTTGTGGTTCTGATGGCAAAGGAGCCTGCCTGCACTAAAAGCACAGACGCACTTTTCCTACCTCCTGAAACTCATCTCCTTGAACGTCTGTGCCGGTTTCCGTAGGTGTCAGGCCCTTACTGGAAACATCTGTGTGCGGATAATCAGAGTGGCTTTCCAAACCGGTCTGTCCAACTTTTGTGTCCTGGTGGATGGAGGTGGCTCCCTAATAACTTTCCAATGGCAGGCATACATTTGCAGTTTCAGATGGAAAGGGCCTTCAAAGAAATTGAGCCAAGTGTCTCCATTTTACAGATAAAGCAGCTGAGGCCCAGAAAGTGGCAGGGGCTTACCCAAGGCCTAATGGCTTGTCAGTGTCAGGACCAAGACCCAAATGTCCTTAACTCATCAGCAGTTTGGAATGTGAGTGACTTTTGTTAGCAAACATGAACTGCATCTGCATAGCAGGGAGATTTCCGGGCACAGGTGTTCAGGGTCATGCCCTTCTGGGGCAGGGGGGCAGGCAGGTGGAAGGGAGGCAAACCAAACAGTAAGCTGTGAGATGGGGGCTCCTCTTGTGCCATGTTATTTTGTCTTCTATTAACAAAAACCCAGCATTTTATAGAAGAAACTGAGGGTTAGAGAAGTTTCGACTTGGTGTCTTGGCAGCAGGACCACTGCAGCCAGTGGCCAGGCAGCCTTGGTGTTTCCAGTGGTGTGAGGTCGACCCCGTGCTGAGCTGCAGTGGGTCAAATGTTGCAGGTGGGCTGGATCATCTGGTTGGATCACTGACCCCTTCCTCTTTCACCCTGGAGGAGACTCTTCTCCTTTCTTGACAGGAGCCCCAAGAAAGAAACCACTTGCCCATCATTGCCAGTCAGTGGAAATGGGGGAGGTCCATGCCCTCTGTGGAAGTGGTTCAGGGACGCCCAGAGTGAAGTCACAACAGATACTGGAGTGTACTTTGTCTTTTTTAAAAAAATCAAGTGCCATTCTGAAAAAATCTTGCAGCAACAAACGTTGGTGAGGATATAGAAAAAAGGAACTGCCCTACACTACTGCTGAGAATGCAGACTGGTCCAACCACTATGGAAAGCTGTGTGGAGGTCCTCAACCTACTAAAAATGGAGTGTCCATATGATTCAGCAATTCTACTCCTAGGGGTCTACCCAAAGGACACAAAGACATTAATTCAAAAGGATATCCATATCCCTGTGTTTATTGCAGCACTGTGTAGAATAGGTGAGATATGGAAACAACCCAATACCCAAAAATAGATGACTGGGTGAAGAAGATGTGGTCTGTATACACAATGGAATAATAGTCAGCAATCAAAAAGATAAACTCATGTCATTTGCACCAACATGCATGGAGCTGGAAGGGATTATGCTCAGTGAAATAAGCCAGAAAGAAAAAGAAAAATATCAGATGGTTTCACTTACAGAAGGAATGTAGAGGAACCAAATAAGGAATCAGGGGGAAAAAAAAGAAGTAATTATAATAAATTAAAAAGCAAAATCAGGGCTTCCCTGGTGGCGCAAGGGGATGAGATGCAACCTACGAGGCTATCCACAGCCACTGAAGCATGAGTTCGATCCCTGGCAAGGGATCTACCCACATGGCACAGCAGATCATTCCTGACTTGCCTGCTGTTCCCCTCAACAGTGTATTTCAGTTAATCTTTTCTATTTCCCACTCTGTCTCCGGTGAATCCTCTCACCCCTCCCCCACACCTCTGGTCTGTACCCAGTTTTTGTATGCATAAATAAATCTTTAAAAATCAAAATCAACAGGCAACTATAAATCAGAGACATTCCATAGTGGGGGAGGAGGGAGTAGGATCAAAGCTGGGGAGGAAAAAGCACAAAGGACTATCATGATGGTGCATGGGTGAATTGGTGGTGGGAATTGCACAGGGACTACACCTGAGAGGAGAAATCATACTTTGTACAAAAATGAAGACTGATGTAAAAAATATGTAAAAAAAAAAAAATGAAGTGTTTTTCTGCTTAAGAAACAAACACAGAATCTGAGTTCTCTGCCTTATGGTACAGAGCTGTGGGTCGGGCTGGTGATAGTTCCCAGAGAGGACAGATGGGCAGCTGTCTTGCTGGTTCCCATTGCTCTTTCCAAGCTCCTATCTGCTTGCTCTTCTTCACTCCCAGCACCCCTAAGCTGGCCGGCTGCTAGATTTTCCTCCTAACTGACTCTGACCCCCGACCCCTGCCCCATCAGTCATGATCCTGGTATGCACAGTAGACAGACTGACATCCATCAAAGACCAGACATTGTTGAGAGAAAAAGAGACACAGAGGGATGCAGAGAGCAGATGAGAAACAGGGGGTGAACTGAGAGAGGAGAGATCAAATGCCCAGGACTGGTCTCCAGCCCACCCCAGGGAGGCTCAGCTCATCCCCTGCCCTGTACCCACATTTCTGGGATATAGGGGAGGGTCTCTGTGTATAAAGAGCCAGTAGACCACTTGGCCCTGTTTTGGGGTGTGCAAATTACTGAGCAGTTTCCCCTCACAGAGGGGAAGTCTTAATATCTCCAGTCACCGTAGCCTTGAGTGGGGAGAGGGAAACTGCTCCTGGGGTCTCTTCACAGACCTGCTCTCCGACACCACTGGCTCCACATATGGTGTGGCGTGAGGGATGATGTGATCTGGAGAAAAAAGTGGGTTGAAACCAGGCAACTTTGCACTATTGCAGGGATGTTAATTAAATATGGGGATTATCTGCCCCAAGTCTTCTCAGAAGGTGGATTTATCATACCTCATTACCAGATTTTATATACTCCACATGGGTGAGACCAATGTTCTGTATTATGCAAGAGTGCTGGATTTTATGGTCCAAACCCTGCAGATGGTAAGAGAAAAATATTCAGAACTGACAACGCTGAGACCTGAGGTGGCACTTCCTCTAATGAGATGCTGAAGCAAGAGTTCAACTGTGCCAAATGCTGTTCGGGCATATGACAGGCTAGTGGCTTCAACTTGAGTTCAGGTTGAACCACACTAGGTGTTTGCATCTCGGAGGCCATGGACTTCCTCTTCCCTCCTCCTAGGTCTCCCTGTGGTTTTCATAGGTGCACCCATTCCTTACTGCCACACCCCATTCAGGACTTGTCTTGGTGCTCCATTACATGGTTGTGTGGGGTTGTAGGCAGATAGGCACATACCTGTGTGTTCGAGGTGTGTGGTGTGTGTTGTGTAGAGGTGGATATGTATGTGAAACCTAAATGTAATTTAAACATTTATGAATGTTTAGACTCTGGCCAGTTCCTTCTCACCTGCTTCCTCTTCCAATTCTTAGTTTCTTCCTTTTATATCCACCTTTTAACCATTTCAAAGACCACACATACACTGTTCACTTTAATGTTTTCTGAGTTGGACATCATCAACTGACTTTCTACTATGACGATAAGGGCTCATTTCCTTGAACCATCTCCCATCCTCACACATGCACATCCCCACACCCTCCCCACCCATTATCACCCAGTTTGGTTAAATAACAGTCAGTGTTGTTACATGACCACAAACATATGATTCACAGTTGAGACATGTGAATAAAATCTCCTGATTTGGGGACCTCCCTGGTGGTGCAAGGGGTTAAGCATCAGCACTATGAAGCTATCCTCAACTACTGCAGCATGAGTTCCATCTCCAGCCAGGGAGGTGACTCACATGGTACAGCAGATCTCTCCTGTCTTGCCCACTGCTTCCCTCAGCAGTGCATTTCAGTCATTTCACTTGTTCTGTTCCCCAGGCTGTCTCTGGTGAATCCTCTCATCCTCCACACCTCTGGCCTATGCCCCAGTTCTTGTATACATAAATAAATAAAATCTCAAAAAAAAAATCTCCTGATTTTATTTTCTTTCTTCTGCAACTGTTTGTCTAAGGCTAATATAGTTGCTTTGTGAGCTCATTTTCTGGGTGTCTGTGTAGCCCAGATTCACACTGCCTGTCAAGAGGTTGAGCCCACTAGCATCTCTCAGATCTTAGAGCTGTCACCCAGGAGTTGCTCTGCAGGCTACTGCACCAATGTTATCTTCTGTCCACAAGCCTGGGAGATTCCTGCATGACTGTGCTCTATCTGCTGCTTCTTGGAGTCCATGCTCTCATGTTTTTTATTGCTTCTTCATTGTATAGATGTCTTCCTCCCAAAATGCATTGATGATAAGTTTGAAGACCATGCAAGTCATTGGAAGTTTTTTTTTCCCCTACCCAAACATAGGTTAGGGAGTGATAATTAGCTGGGTATAGAATTCTGGACTGCATATCTATAGATTGGTCATTTGTACACCATTTTGAATTACCTTCTAAATTCCAACATGATAACACTTTAATGTCTCATCTTTTGTCTATGACCTGCTTTTTCTTTCTGGAAGCTTTCAGTATTTTCTCTCTCTCCCTGCTATGGTTATATTTCACAATGTATTGTATTTTGTACTGGTCTTATTTATTTATTTATTTTTTAATTAATTAATTTATTTATTTAGTTTATACAAGCACTGGGTACAGTCAGACGTGCGGGAGGGTGAGAGAATTCACCAGAGCCAGAGTGGGGAGCAGAGCAGGCAGACTGATTAATACACTGCTGAGGGGAGCAATGGATGTGGCAGGAGAGGTCTGCACACCATGTGGGACCCTCCCCAGTGGCCGGGGATCGAACCGGTGCTGCAGAGGCTGCGGGCAACTTCGCAGCCAGCATTCAACCGCTGTGCCACCAGGGAGGCCCAGTAGTGGTCTTTTTGCTGTCATTGAGCTGAGCTCTCAGTAGACCCTTTTAATTTGGAAACACATGTCTTTTGGGGAAATTATTTTATCTCTTTGCTAATTTTCTCTGTTTAATTCTATTTTTACTTTGTAGATCTTGCATGCAAATCCTATTTTCCTGGATTGATTTTCTAATTTTTATACTCTTCCTCTTCCAGTTCCCATTCTTTTGTTTTAATTTACAGATTT
Organism: Talpa europaea; assembly: GCF_964194135.1. Lineage (NCBI taxonomy): Eukaryota > Metazoa > Chordata > Mammalia > Eulipotyphla > Talpidae > Talpa > Talpa europaea. The sequence goes on from NC_140084.1 coordinate 30,919,809, forward strand.
ATTTATTTCTGTTCCTATTATTTTTAACAGAGCACCATTTCTTTTTTATGGCTATAATATTTTCTTATCTCTCCAGAGATACTGCACTCATGATTGCTTTTTCTTCTTGTATCTGTGTCTTAGTTCTTCTGTGATTTCAGTTTGCTTTGCTGTGAGAGACTTTCCTCAAATGCTTGGTAGTTCTTGGTTGTCCACACACATATTTAAGGGAAATGTCAAGTTGCTGATGAGGAATGTTAGTATGGGCAGGCAGAGCTTGTCAGCTGGGCTTTATTGAAGTCTAGTCTGGCTGTTTCTTTGCCTCTCACACCCATCCACCACTTGTCCCAAGCCCAAATGTCAGTATCTGTAGGTGTCTTCTTTAGGCTGGTCAGTTTACCTAGGAAAGGAATTTTCTCCTTCCTGGAGAGTCAGGCTGAGCTGTGTGTGGTCCTGGGCTTTTCTGCTCTGGGTGTTAACTTGTGCTCATTCCTCCCATTTTCATTTGGTTCCTCTCCATAGTCCTAAGCTGCACTTGTCAGTCATGAGTTCTGAACCGCTCTGACTACTGTCCCTGGAAAGCAGTAATAACAGAGTCTTCTACCAGCTTATGGGAAGGAGGGAGCTGGGGGTCATAGCAACTCCATACACCTTTTCAACTACTCATCCATTTCTATGCTGAACTGTACGCCCTACCTACAGGCCTTCTGGTGACCCTGACCCCCAAGTTCTCTGGTTGTAGCAAATATGCCTGATAGGCCTGCTCAAATTCTCATGATCTCACTTGTTCCCTGGGTCCTTGGTCATTTACTGGGCCTTAAGTATGGTGATAGTGACCTACCCCATTGGGCAGTTTGGCCAGAGAAGTACCCTCCCTTTTTCCCTATTACTTACCCACTTGAATGAATGGATTTCTGGTCACTGAGATGGCCCAGAAGGAGAAAGAAATGGGTTTCAAGAAAAATCACACTGACTTCCTCCTGACTTACTGCCTGGTTGTCTGAGTGCAAAAATCAGTGAATCCACTGCAGAACATCAGGTGGGTAGAACTTGAGGGCACCCACTGATGTGCACACTCTTGTCCCTGAGTCCCCATGACCCCCTGCTAGTTCTGTCTTTCTCTAGCTTTGTGAAGAGATCCTAGCCCAACATAATTTTTTCACTGGACATGAGTATGGATATTGGTAACTTCAGGATGCTTGCTTTCTTTATCTTTTGCAAGAAATCATATGAAAACCAGGAGAGCCAGATGCTCAAGTCATCATTCCTGTTTTTGAGATTGCTGGTACAGATTTCTGGTGCAGCTGTGAGCACAAGTGTTTTCTTTGACTTGTATTTTCTCATGTCATTGTGATGCCAGGCCATTCAGCCTTGTGGGCTCTTCTCCTCTTTCCTCGATGTGTGATGAAGGTCTAAGTCTTTATCTGGCATATCTCAGCCCCAACACAAGAGAAGTGATGGGATGTGGTAGGTATTAGAAATATTTATAGAATTGGATAACGGGAAGACTCTCATACATTCCTCCAGGGACTTGAGTACCTGCAGGGACTGACCCTCAAAGCAGACAGGGGGTGGGTCTGTCATGGCCCAGAAATCTGAAATAGGTCACTCAGCTGTGACAAGGAGTTGGCAGCCAGGACCAGAGGTTCTTTTTCTTTCTTCATGGTGGTACCACATTTTAGGAATGAATTGAAACTTAACCTCAGATATTCCAGCCCAGAAAAAATACTTACCCTTGCATCTTTGGAAATGTCTGTTGTGGTCTTCTGGCCCTTCCAGCTGTGCTGTTCTGGGAAATCATCTTTTTTTTTTTTTTTTCTCCTAGAATCAAGTTTGTCTCTTTCATGCAGACACTAGATCCATGTCAGTGCTGAAAGAGTCAGCCACGCCATTCAGACCGTTTCTAAGCTTCAAAAACAAATCTGTTAAATATGTAAGTTGTTAATGTAATTATAAATGAAACATCTTGCCTTAAAAAATCAAACATAAACTTGGTTTGAAAAAAGACAAGTAGACCATTGCCGTCGAAGCTCTGCCCTCCTGTCTCATGTACAATCATGTTTTTGGAGTCTGTATTTCTCCCTCACCTCTTCATTAAGAAACTCACCTTATATGCTCATACCCCTACATAATTGTGGCTGACTTATTTTCATTTCACATGACCAAAATGGTGACATGCTGTAAATATTCTGATGCCATTTTTTCCTCTTTCCTCGAGGTTTGTGAATTTCATTCATGCAGATCTGTGTGCTTGTCCTTTGTTAAAAATTTCACTGTTGTCAATGACCCCATTATGTAACTGTGCACAGAGTTTCTCTATTTTCCTATTAAGAGACTTTGGGAGGTTTCAAGGTTTTTCTAGGGAAACAACTGATAAAGTTTTTGTAAGGATATCTGTGTGCATATGTGGATATGCTTAAGAACAGAGCTACCAAGCCACTTGTGCCATTGACACTGAACTCTGCTAGCAGATGTCCAATTGTTTTCTAACATATTTGAGAGAATTTGCCTTCTCTCTGTGATGTGTAATGTTCCACTGATACACATCTGCAACAGCACTTGGTCTTTTCAGATACTTTACTTATGTATGAAAATATATTTTATCTTGTTTGCAATGTAAGCTTTCTTGATTATAAAATAAGGTATCTCATCAAAATTTTATTAGCTATTTTATTCCCTTTTTGAGAATTCATGTGGTGTCACGTGGGCTCCTGGCCCCGTGGCTGTGCTGTCATTCCTGGGAGCTCTTGTTCAAGTCTTTTCCATAGTTTTGCTGATTTTCAGTGTTAGCTATAGAGTCTGGATTCTAATTCTTTGGGGGTAAATGTTATTGTGAGTCACCTTCTCACCTTCTTTCAGGTATCTCTTGATAGCTTCTTAATTTTACTGTACTTTAAATGATTCACTCTCTTTCTTTTTTTAATTTTTATTTTTTACATCATTGTTCATTTTTAAATAATATTTGCATCCCCCCAGGTGTAGTCCCCATAGAATTTCCTTCACCATTGCACCTGTGCACCATCACCACAATCCCCTGTTCTCCTCCCTCCCTCCCTCTGATCCCTCTCCCTCTTCCTCCCCTGCAGGATGTGTCTGATTTATAATTGTCTGTTTTTGTTTTGTATTGTTAATAGTTTTTTACACTGATGTCTTATTTGGTTCCCCTATATTCCTCCTATAAGTGAAACCATCCGATATTTTTCTTTTTTATTCTGACTTATTTCACTGAGCATAATTCCTTCTAGCTCCATCCACATTGCTGTGAATGGCATGAGTTTATATTTTTTTGATTGCTGAATAATTCCATTATGTATGTATACCACATCTTCTTGCTCCAGTCATCTATTTTTGGGCATTTGGGTTGTTTCCAAGTTTTACCTACTGTAAAAAGTGCTGCAATAAACATAGGTGTACAGGTATTCTTTTGAATCAATGTTTTTGTGTCCTTTGGGTATATCCCTAAGAGTGGAATTGCCGGGTCATACAGGAGCTCCATTTTTAGTAGACTGAGGAACCTCCAGATAACTTTTCCATGTGGCTATTCACGTCAACTGTCCCAGCACCAAGTATTGATTAGTCCCTGTTGGCTCCCATTTATCTGAAAAATTAGCTCTGTCCAAAACAAGAGAGTGTGTGTATTTTCTATTTCCATTTGCTATTTTGCTCTGGGTTAATTCAACTACCTGTCACATTATCTACTTAATTAATATAACTTTCTAATAATTCTTGATGACTGAGGGGAACTTGCCCCACACCTTAGGCTTTGGTGGTGTCTTGATTATTTTTGTTCCAGTGAGTGCATTTAATATATGCATTTTACTATTATGACATCAAAAACTAAATAATATCACATATAGCCAGTTAACAAGACCAATTTCTAAGACTTTCATATTTTTACAAACCATGTGACTCAAGATTCAAGTAGAGTCCATCGCCAGAGCTTTTCATGGTCTGGATTTGACTATATCACTTGAGCGACCCTGAACGTGCTCCTTTGTGGTCTGTGTTTTTTTGCAAATAGATTGTTTAAAATTTGAATAAGATTCAAGTTCACTTTGTGGACGGAAAAGGTGATGGTGCATACTTCTTCCAGAAGGAGACTCGAAATATTTAGTTCTCTTTTGTGTTAACACCAGCCATTGATCACCATGACCCAGAACCAATAATTCACATTCTAATTTTATTATTCCTCCCAACTTATTAGTGGGGATTATTAAAAGATAATTTTCTCTAACTAGCTATTAATTACCTTGAGATATACCTTTAAGCACAAAACAGAACAAATTGAGTCACCCCAGAATGAGTATCAGCGCTGAACACTGTCAGATGATTCTCCTTTGCCTTTTGTTAAGATACTGACTTGGTGCCCATCCATCCATCCTCTGATAATAGATACATTAAAATAATCAGTGTGAATACCCGGGTAAACTCCTCTGCTTTCATTCAGTGTAGTCATTCATGCCCATTGATATCCCAGTTACCCCATCTAAGGGGTTTCTTGGAGATGGTTCCTGCAATCCTTTTGCATGACCCAGCTGTTTCATTAGCTTCTTTGACACTGAAATTGTAAGATGTTCCAAGCTCATGTTGGGCCAGGTCAGGAATTAGCCATATGTCCAAGAAGGCCTGTACCTAACTACTATATACAAAAACCAGTTATTGTTTCTGGGCTGTTTCAGCACAGAGAGCTAGCTAGGGAATACATACATGTGTATGTGAACATTAAAGGCATGTCGTGGGATCTCAAATGATGGTTACATGGCTGTTACTAAACAGTAAAAGTCTTATGTAACATTTCCTCTGGGTGGTGAGTTCTCACCAAATGTGTCCTTTCCCATGTACTTTCGGAAAGTTTTTGGGTGATAGTTGGTATCTCAATGTAATTTTAATTTTTATTGTCTTTTGAGTGAGGTGACAATTGTATATAAGTGTTTGGGTGTGTAGCTATATATACAAAAATATATGTATATATACACACATTTAATTTATAATTATACACAAACACATGTACACATATGCATATATTTATTTATAAATCAACTTGTCAAGTTCCACAAAAACACTTGATTGAAATTTTTGTTGACATTCTGTGGCATCTACAGCAGGTCTCCTCAAATTGATCTTTTTATGATACTGAATCTTTTCAGTACATAATCTTGGTCTCACTCTTCATATATTTTGGGCTTTTTCAATCTCTTTCAGTAAATCTTACAGGTCTCTTGCACAAAGGTCTTGAGCATCTTGGCTCTTTATGCATCTTGTGGCTATTAGAAATGGTATCTTTTACACCTTAATTTCTATTTCCTTGATGGTGAAATAAATATAATTGATTTTTGCACATTGCTGCCTTGCTCCCTCCCTTTTCTATTAAGTCTAGAAATTGTAGGATTCTTTTAGGTTTTCCATGAAGAGCACCATCTAGGACGCCAATGCTTTTGTTTTTCAGTTCCAGTCCTTATACATGGATTTCTTCTGTGTGTGTGTGTGTGTGTGTTGTTGTTTTTTGGGGGGGTTGTAGGCCAGAGATATGAGGTGGGGGGGGGCATGAGAGGATTCATCAGAGGCAGAGTGGGGAGCAGCACAGGCAGATCTTCTGAAATACACTACTGAGGGGATCAGCGGGTAAGAAAGGAGAGGTCTGCTGCGCCATGTGGGTTATCTCCATGGCCAGGAATCGAACTCATGCTACAGTGGTGAGAGCATTGAGACTTAACCCCTAGGCTTCCAGGGAGGCCCAGTATCAACCAGTTTTCATTTCAGCAACCTAGAGAATGAGTAAACATGGTCATCCCTGGGGCCCACTGCAGTTTTAGATTGGAGTCCACCATTTGCTGAAGGAGCATAGGCCAGTCTCTTCTATTGCTCTAGAATCTGGGCTTGAGCATTGGCTGTTGCTCCCCACCATGGTCTAAGTTCACCAGCCTCGCCATTTAGGCTTAGACTTATGTTCTACCACCTCCTTGTGTTACCCTCAGGCCCTGTATACCTGCCCAGGATTCTGTCAACAGAGGCTACATGGTCCCTCCCCAGTTTTCCTCCTCAGGCCTGCACCTGGCTCAAGCAGGATCTTTCTGATGGTAAACTTAGCTGGGAGGGGTTGGGAAATTCATTACTCTCATACCTGGCGCTATTATCATGACCAGTCTCCTTCCACACATTTTATCCTTCATTTTATGATAGCTGTTAAAGACTGTTAGGCGCTCTCTTGGTTCCTTGAGGAATATTTATGCATTTTGTAGGACTGTCACCAAGGCGAAACGCCCTTATTAGGAGCAGGCAGGGAGAGCGTGCTTTAAGGGGCTTGGGAGGAGGTTCACCTTTGCATAATGCAGCTGAGACACCCTGTTTAACTTCACCTGTTTGAACTGTTTTCTTTGGGGGTGAGCTGTGGGAGTGTTGTTTGGAGAATTGCAAACAGCACGAGAGATGGCTCGCACATTGGGATCTTGCTGCTGTGGCAGTCTTACCCGGGCTGGCAGGAGAGGTGGGAAGACAGCAGCTCTACTTCCGGTTGTGATTGTGCCAGTGTCTCCTGTGCTGCCCTTCACTTACCACCACGGAGTCACCAGCTAGCCAGCAGCCTGGATTTATCCTGTCCTGTCTGGGCACTGTGTGGCTACCCTACACGTCACCATGCTGTCTTCCCAGCACATCCCATGTATCATGGAATCTGAGGAGTTTCCTGCTCATGCTCGCTCTCTCTTTCTCTCTCTCTCTCTTTCTCTGTGTGTGTAATAGACCTTTTCTTAGAGCACTTTTAGCTTCATGGCAAAATGGAGCAGATAGTAGTGAGGGGTCTCATTTACCCCCTGCCCTCCCTATATACACAGCCTCCCCCATCATTGCATCCCACCAGATGTTGCATTTGTTACAGTTGATGAACCTGCAGTGATACATCATTAAACCCTGAAGTCCATGGTTTACCCAGGGCTCACTCTTGGTGGTCTTTTTTTTTTTTTGTCGGACCCTCGCCGGTGGCCGAGGGTTGAACTTGAGCTGCAGAGGCTGTGGGCAGCCTCGCAACCCAGCGCTCAACTGCTGTGCCACCAGGGGAGGCCCAGAAGATGCATTTTTTTGGCAAGCATATTTCTGTCTTCAAAATGGGTCTAGCCCTATTTTGACTGATGTCTAGTCTTCCTGAGAAGTAGGGTGTCCAAGGCAGGGATTCAAAGGCCATTCCCTTTCTCTCCCTCACATTCCTGCTTCCAAATTTTGTTATTCATGCTCTTAAATATATCTCCCAAATGCCTCTTCTTCTCTTAGGAGCAAAGAGAAGGTCTTTTCCATTATCTCCAGCAATGCCAGTGATGAGCAATGTGTGTGGTATCTGCTGTTTCCTTGGAAACCAAAAAGCAGGAGGAGGGGCATAACCATGAAATCTTTAGTCCAGTTCTTGCATCGCAAAGGATGGTCCCAGACCACCTGCTGGAGACTGATTAGATGGGCAGATCACCAGTTCCTCCACAGACCTCGGTACCAGAACCTCAGGAAGTGGACCCTGGGTCTCTGCATGTGTACCCCTCACTGGCATCCCCCCAAAGCTGATTCTGAGCCTCATTGAGCTTTGAGAGCCCCTCACCCATGTTCCATTCCCTAGGACTGGAAAAGGAAATGTCTCTAAGTCCCACAACTTCCCTCTTGCCTGAGTGGGTCTTGTGGATTGGGGTCCTCTGCTCTGCCCTCCAGTAAGCCTTCCTCCTTCCTGCCCTCCTATTTCCAATTGGGCCTGCTGTCATCCTGCATTTCTCTGTGCTTTTTTCTCCATCTCATTTTAATTGATTCCGAAGTGTTAAGGCATTTAGTGAGTATGAATTTGTTTTCACTGAAATCAATCTCTTTCTGCAAGCTTGCTTTCCCCTTCTTTCAAGTCAGCTAAATCTTGCCTCCCCCAAATTAAATGGCTCCGGGCGGAACCAGCCTTGAGTTGATTACCTAATGCCATAGCAGCTCCGGCACCGCTGATCTGGCTTGACCTAATTTGGCCCAGAAATGCTGTCCCACCCACAAGTATATTCCTCGCTGTGCAAATGGGGATGCTCTATCCTGCCATCTGTGGGACAATGGGGAGGGTGGGCCTTTTGCCTAAATGGGAGCTGGGATGTTCCAGGGGAGGGGAAGTTTCTGTCCTTGGAAGTTAGGGGTGACCCCAAGGAAGAAGAGCAAATGTTCTCCTTTCTCAGTTACTGCGTGAGGCTCACTGTCCTCCCCGTGTGCCTGGAAATCTGGCGTCCTGCCCGCTGAGAACCATGAGGTGCCATGGAGACGATGGGCATCTCTGTGTGATCATGCAAGGCTGAACCTGTGTCATCAGCAAATCAGTGACTCTTGCATTAGGCACTCGCTGGATGCTGTGTCTGTTACGGTGGCAGCTGAGGCTCTGGTGACAAGGAGGCACCTGCTTCTTTGCAGGTACAGCAGCAACCCTGGCAGCGTGGCAGCTTCTCTGCGCTCAACTACCTGTCATGCAGAATCTATTCCTGGAGCTGCCGGGTGAAGCCTGGTTCTCTCCCTCACACCAGGTTCCCATGTGCTGTGCGTTCTTAGAGCCTGGATCCTGGTGAGCTCGGCTCAGCCTGCTCCAACCTCCCTTTCCATCAGGGCTGACTGAGACTTATTTTTCAGGTATTGCTCACTCACTTCTTTCTCTGTGTCTGAGAAAATCAAATGTGTTCACACAACCCAGGAGGCCCTGTCCTGCCCATGTCGGTGCTTGCAGGGGAATGAGCAGGGAGCTGTGCCAGTGACCATGTGCACAGTCACTGTGGGCTCTTTGTGCATGACCCATATACTAGGTGGGGTACGGCCAGAATCTAGCATCCTTGCCACCTAAGCTCCCTGTCAATGCAAGGGAATCAGACTGCTCCCCACTCTCCATGCTCCATGGGATTATGAAGAAGGGATAAGGAATAGAGAGGTGCTGACATAGCATATTCCCTGGCACAGTCATGCGCAACGATGTTTCTTTCTATCTGCACCTTTGGAAACAAATAATGTCCTGAAAATCTGCTCTCAAAAGCCTGCGAAAATATCCGTGAAAGCTGTGTATCCGTGGGCGAAAGCAGGTGGGGTTGGTCCCCAGGGGTCTGTCTGCCAAGGGCATGCCTTCAACGCTGCAGCTCCAGGGACAGGCCAGGATCCACATCACCAGGGCACCTGTCGTTTCAGGGCACACACGGTAGGTGATGAGGGGAGGCGCTTACTACCGCACATGAAAATGTTCAGCCTCCGTTAGATCAGCAATTCTTCCTCCTGGTTTCACATCACCCCAGGGTGTCTCCAATTATCTCGAGAAGGGTCAGGAACCACTCAAGATGTTATTAATTTTAATCCATTCTAATTAAATATATAAATGGGCCATGTACCACTTTGTGGAAAGGGAAAGGGGGGAAATAGTATCTTCAAATCAAATACGTAATTCTTGAGTGCCGGTAGCCAACTTCTTGAGGGCTGAACTATGGGTTACTAGTTCTCCTTTTCTTTCTTCTCTTTTTCTCCTTATGTGCCCTGCTGGGTGCTCTGATTGATAGAGGCACAGATTGGTTAGAGAGTCAGCAATGTGATAGGAAGTGAGGGCAAGGGTGGAGGGAGACCTTAGTGGTGTCCTAAGGTTGGGGTTTTTGTTCTTTTGCCTCTCGATGCTGTGTGACTTTGGGAGGATCTGCTTTGAATGAGTCTCTTTGATGGGGCTCACTGCTGTGCCCTTCCTGCCTCATCAGGTCAACGTGAGCTTCAAGGTCACAGTGGATAACCTCAGCCTGGCCATCAGGACTTCCAAATGCCTTCCTTTCTGACACAGGACTCCAGAGACATATGGGGAGGGACATGGTCCCCAGGCTTCTCCCATCCAGCAGAGCTAGAGGTTCTGTGTTGAGCCTGTCTTCTGCTTCACTGTTTCCGGAGGGCGGGATAGGGAGGCTGAGGAGGGAGCCCACTTAACATGGATTTATGGGCTGGGGAAGGTAGGGATGGACGGGGCCTGTGCATTTACCTGGCTCCAAGTAAGGAGAAGGGTACACTGGGGAGCAGGGGTGGGGGTCATCTGTCGCAGGTTGTGGGGAGAGGGTCTGTGCAAATTTGAGAAGTTTCCATGTGAACCCCACATCTCACCTCCCTACAAGCTGCCTGTGTGTCCTCCTATGAGAGGCCTGGGGTGAGCCAGTGGGATTCCAGGGGAGCTGGAATCTCTCACTCAGGATATCAAGAGACTGTGAAGACAGCCTGTGGGCAGAGCCAGGAGCCTGTAGGAGGTGTGGTGCCTCCGAAGGCAGAAACAGGCCTGGCTGCATGCCTTTCTTTTTTCTTGTCCTTAATCCCATGTGCCTCTGATTTTTGGAACCTTGCCTGAGCCACTCGCCCACCTTCTCTCTGACTTTCTCTTCCACTACATTCCCTCCGCAGTTGGTCAGTGCTGGCCAGGTCATGTGGGAGATTTTCTTTCCTACAGGAAGCCCCACCCCAACTCCCTGGAGGGGGCAGGTGTGTCCCAAGGCATATTCAGTCCCCTACACGCATCTTGCCTGTCATGGGTCTCAGCTCCCTGAATCTGCATGGCCCCGTTTCACGTTCAGCTGAATCAGATGATGTGCTGTGCACCCTTGGCTCTAAGCACAGGGTTGCATCTTGTAAGTGCTCAATAGATTTTCTCGAATGAATAATGTACTGAGGTGATGGGTGGGGGTCAAGACCCCCCCCTCCCTGGATTCAGGAGATGGGAGTTGCATCTGCAGGAAGTCAGCCTTACCTCTGGCTGTCTAGGCTCTGGGATTAGCTGTGGTTGGCCAGGGTTACGGCTGGTCTTGAGGGTGCTGGGTTGACCTTCTGCTCTCTCTTTTGCCCAGGCTGCTCCCTCTTGGGTTGAAGTTGCTGCTCCATTCCAAATTCTTTCAATGTCTTGGGTGATTTTTCAAACATTTTACCTCTAACGTGCTTTGCATACTGCCACACATTTTAAAACCCACACATAATTTAAAGAACATTTAATCAATAGAGTCTTGATTCATTTTTCCCTTAAATCATCACTATTATTATTGTGAAGAGCCCATTTGAAGTTCAGGAAAGCTCTTAAGCATTTTTAATAACCATTTTCTTCCCATGCGTCCCATTTTTTTTTTTTAAACTATCTTTTTGAAAGATACTTTTTCCAATGGTTGAACAAACTCAAAAATGCCAGATTTCCAGTTGTTTAAATTATGCCAATGTATGGTTCTGTAAGGAAAGGGGAATCTTCCAGAATTCTTTCATATATTGATGCAAAGCAGTTTTTTTTTTCTTTTTTTTCTTTTTTTTTTTTTTTTTGTGGTACTTGGAGGGAAGGGTTCTTAGCTCCCAGTCATGACTTGACAGTGCTTCTGGGGCCAGGGAGTTGGGTCTTCTCCATGAGCACCTCACTGTCCACTCTGGGAGATCTCTTGTCTGAGCGCCAAACACCTACGTGATGGGGTCATCTCCATTGTCTTGGGTGAGGCTATTCTCTGTCCCTGTGGTTTGTCTGTTGCATCTTGCATGCACTGGATGCCCTAAGGCTCAGGATCATGCTCACCCTCACGTATGTGCTCCTGTGAGGCTATTATTACACAATTGTACAGATAGGGGGACTCAGCAGACGGCATGAATATTACTTTCCTGCCACTGCTATCTCCAGTGGCTTCAAACTTGGTGGCAAAAAAACAACAGTCTTTATTGTCTCAGGATTCTGGAGGTCAGAAGTCAGACATCAAGCTGCCAGCAAGACTGTGCTTCTGGCGGTTCTGGGGGAGAATCCGTTCTTGGCTCTTGACGTTTCTGCAGAGGCCACTCTCTCCTATCTCTGCCTCTGTGGTGACGCTGCCTCTTCTCTTTACATGTGGTGTCTTCTTCTCTCTGTGTCCATCTCCCGTAAGAGCACTTGACCCTTGGATTTGGAATCCTTCTGGATAATCCAGGATAAACTCCTGTGCAGATCTTTGACTTAATCCAACTTGTGCCTGTGAGGCTTCAGAGTAACTCTTCTGCCGTATAAGGCAGCAGTCACAGGTTCAGAAAGTTAAAATATGGACATATCTGTTTTGGGGGCCAACATTCACCCTATTACAGCTTACAAGGAACACAATCAGGACATGAACCCAGACAGTGTGACTGCTGAGGTGGGGCCCTCCCACCACTCCCCACTCTGATCACCCCACCCTGCTTTTATCTGCAAGGAGACACATTTTTATTTTTTTCCCAGACCAATATAGCCCATAATCATAGACCTGCAGGGCTAGATGGGCAACCCCCTTCTTCCCTCCAGTAGTGGAATCCCCTTCACACAATCTGGGCCGATTGATCACTCAGTCTCTGCCAAAACACTTTCAGCAACGAGTGAACACTTCCTATGTTTAGAAGTACAGGAGGTGGATTTGGCTCTGGGCCAAGTACTTGAGCCCTTCTAGCAACTCTGCAAAGCATGTGCCATCATTATTATCACTCCATCCTGCAGACAGGAAACTGGGGTTCAGGAAGATAAGTAATGTGCCCAAGCTCGCACAACCCGTGGGCAACGAGCAGACTTGTAGGCACACAGAGTGCACACCTGGTCCGTGTTCATGGATTGATTGACAGTTCTGTGCCTGGGAGAGACATTCCCAGTAACTTCAGCTCTTTGGGGCAACCCCACCCCAGAATCCCCAGCTTGACTTTTGGGAACCTTAACAATGCAAACAGCCTTTCAGCGCTGTTAAGACATAAATCTCAATAAATGATTTCTAATAACATAATCCTTGCTAGGGAAGGAAATATTTACACTGTTGCTCATGCATAATATAGGTCAATATTTCGGGATGCATTCAATGTGTAAATGTTTAGAGTGTGGCATAGTTCCGGTTGTAAGCCAGGTCACTCTGCAGAAAAGACAAGATGCAGAAGGGAAGGGGGTATTTTTAGACCTGGACCTAACTTGACACTACCCATAAGTACTTTGCATTAGTGGGCACAGTGTGCTATCCTGCTACTTGATTTGCCAGGCAGGAAAATAACACATTGATTTCAAACAGTTGCTCCCATATCTCTAATGGAAGCTGATGACTTCAAGATGAGCTAGCTGCTTTGTGGCTTCTTTGGAGACAGTCGAAATTAGGCTGGGATGCGGGGCATGACGGAGCACCGACTCTACCAAAGATGTGTCTAAATAACCAAAGAGTGGTCCTGGGGGAGACTAGCCACATGCTGGAATCAATAGTATATGCAGGAAACTTGAATATAGGCTTGGCGTGGGAGGAAGCAGGAGGAGGAAGGCAAGCTGAGGGTAAGAGATGACAATGCTGATGGCAACGTATTTTAAAGAAATAGAAGATAGAGGCATATGGAATTGCTGATATTTGATAGCTATTGACTACAAAATTGGAGTAATCTATTAATAGATATGTTGATATCTATTAAGTCACCGTCACAACCATGTATCACAGTCAGTACTGCTATCCTGTTAAGCCTGGTGTGGCCATCACCTAGTTGTCTATAAGACACGTCCATAGTACCAAATGGAAAGAAGACAGCAGTGGGGGCTGATAATGGATTCAAATTCTACTGTGAGCCCACCTGTGTGCTGGCAACTCGGTCTCTGTAAAGTAGGAGAGCAGCTCTTCTGTGTGGGAAGATGTGGACCAGGATCTTAAAGCTTTAACATGTGGCACGGACTCAACCACAGTCACCAGTGCTACCAAGTCTGTGAAGATATGGACCAGCCCTCTTGGCCAAGGACATTTAGAACATTTGAGAATTAGTAACTCTCATCCCTTTTGCACCTTTCCCCAAAGTGGGCCTGTAACACAGTGGTTTCCTGATGATGGAGTGGCGAGTGTCCTTGTCACATTCCCTTCCTAAATCCCACATTTCACCTGTTACCTCCATCATGACCTTGCTCTCAGCATTCCCTCCTGGAGTCCTATCAAGCTGTGGATGAGGTCACATCACAGTCCTTTATCCTTAATGCGACTCTTGATGGGAAGTTTATAAATTTGACTTATGGTTTAATATTTTGTCCTCAAGAGGAGGCGGCCTCCCCTCCGCGCCTCCAGCCATGTATCATTATAATGGCCTCTCTCAGGAGCACCTGGAAGACATCTGTTGAAAAACAGCCCCTTCTTCCAACCTTGGATGTCTCTACAGCCCTCAGCTTCTGTGAGCCCTCCTGAGCCTTGAGGTGTTTTTGTCCTGGCCCTGCCCAAGATGCCAGGAGCTCTCCAGGACCCTGGTAATGGCCTGACAACTGCTCAGTTATTCTAGCATCCTCTTTGATGACTGTCCCTCCCTCGTCACGGATCTGTGAATGCCTGTGGGCTGAGGCCCCAAGACACTGCAGGAGTAAAGGGTGTGCCGACGACCCACCATCCAGAGAGATGCTGGGGGCACCATCATGAGGCCCTAGGCCACCAGGCAGTTGCTCTGGTCTTTTATTTTTTTTTTAAGATTTATTTATTTATGCATACAAGAACTGGGATACAGGCCAGAGGTGTGGGGGTAAGAGGATTCACCAGAGACAGAGTGGGGAACAGAACAGGTAGATTGACTGAAATACACTGCTGAGGGGAGCAGCGGGTGAGTCAGGAGAGGTCTGCTGCGTCCTGTGGGCAGCCCCCAGCTGGGGATCAAACTCATACCACAGTGGCTGTAGACAGCTTCATAGGCTGCACGACAACCCCCTGCACCACCAGAGAGGCCCCGCTCTGGCCTTTTAGTCTGTTCTTAAAATAAGCATTTTTGGGTACCCGCTGCCAGCTGAAGTTATTCTTAAGGGCAGGGGGTCTGCCCTTAACCTTTCACCAAATCCTCTCTTCACTGTGTGCAGAATAAACATCACCCTTCCTTCATGCATACCATTCCACATTCATTAAGCACATTTATTGAGCACCTACTGTATAGCATGGAGTGCACTGGGCCATGTGCTTCCTGGTGTTCATAAAAATATAGAACAGGTCAGGTCTTTCACAGGCTTACGGAAGAAAAGAATCAGATCTGTCAGTGAGTGAGATGGGAGGCATTTTGCAAGCCGTAAGGAGAGGCATTCGGTCCAGCAGGGCAAGAGCTGAGAGCGTAAGGAGGGCATTTCAGGGTCCTTCCTAGACCAGGTCCTGAAGGATCCATCTAACTCAGGCAGCAAGGAGGCCACAGTGAGCTGGCTGGCAGGCAGAGGTGACAGTGTGGGCAGAGGTGTCGGGGGTGAGCAGTGGCATGCTAAGGCATGACAGGCAGTTAGGAGTTCTTAAGGAAGTTATCAGGTCCCTTCAGGGCATCAGAAGACACTATGTGAGCTTCCTCTGGCAGCTTCCCTTCTCTGACTGAAGATGTGTTGCTCTGCAGAGAGCGTTGGGTGGCTTTGGATGCTACAGCATGTTGGATTCTTGGCTTTGGATGCTACAGCATGTTGTGGGATGAGGCAGACATTTCACCCAAAGGCTTGAGCAAGATGGCCTTGCAGTGGCCAATAGAGTGCAGCTTGCTTTTGCCCTTGCATGAGGACTGGGACCTCAGCGGGAACTGCCACACCCCTCCCCTCTGTACCCCCTCTCTGCCTTGTCTGCTGACAGAGCACAAAGCTGGGGAATGGGATGTGGTATCTGTACTTGCTCTTGGCCCAGAGAGGCAGGATCACTTGCCTGAGTGTTCGGGGCTCCAGGGTTGATTCAGCTTCTCACTCCAAGTGAGATCTTGAGAAAACTTCTTCTCCAGTTCACAGATGGTGGGCGAAACTAGGTGAACTGTTTCCCTCCGATCTGCTCCCTGGTGATGCTAGGCTTCTAAGCAGATAACAACATCATCTTCCTTTGCGCTAGTTGAATATGTTGTTAACTTTCCCCAGCAACTTGATTTTGCCAATCAACAATGACCGGTAAAATATTCAACAACTCCAAAAGCAGGAGGTCAGGGAGATGACCACTGGGTTGCCCTTTGCTTTTTTATCCTTTCTCTGTTATCCACAAATTCTAGAGACTTGTATGTTATGAGGTACATAGAATTGAGCAAGTGAGTGACTTTGCCTGATCCTCCTTATCCCCAAATTGCCAGTAGTATCCACCTCATGAGGACAGTGCTGAACAGGGTGGCCATTTACAGTTGTGCTTACTGTGCACTACCCAAGAGCATCAGACTTGGAGCAAATGGGGCTGAAATGCAGCCTCCAATCTGATCACCAAACCATGTGCCCTGTCCCAAGTATACATCCGTCTGGTCCCTGGGCTTACTTGTAGGAAGGTACAGTAGGGGCCGGCAGCTGCCCTGGTCTTTAGTGTAGTGTCCGACCCACAGTAAGCCATTTTATTTACTCTTGTTATAGGAGTAAAGCTGAAGTTTGAGGATATATTTGAACCTAAAGCCTCAGTTTCTCCATATGTAAAGATACGGAAGTGAACTTGTTAAACTCTGCTGTTCTCATGTGATTGGACCCTCTGTCTGATCTTGAATTCCAGGACAGGAGCTCTGACCTCATCTTTGAGATCTCCTGTTTTCTCCCTGAGCATGGCTGCATCTGATCTGGCTACTGAAGCTTGGGGCATTGGTGTTTCTTGGGCTGCATGGGCCCATTTGGTGGACAGAAGCAGCTTTCTCCATCCAGGTTTGCAACTGCAGCCCCAAGTGGAGCCTGCATGTGTGTGTCTGTTTTTGGTGGAGACATAATTCACTTCATGTTGGTCACACCCAAGGAAGTCAAGATGCTGCTGTGAATGGCCTTTGCCAGGCTGCTCCAAAGACACAGGCATCCACACCATAGGTGTGGATAAAAAGGAGGGTGCTGGGGCTCACTGATGGCGCAGGGGTTAAAGACAGCACTATCGAGCTATTGCCAGCTACTGAAGTACTAGTTCAATCCCTGGCCTGGAAGCTACCCACATGGTGCAGCAGACCTCTCCTGACTCACCTGCTGCTGTCCTCAGCAGTGTATTTCAGTCAGTCTGCCTGTTCTGCTCCCCACTCTGTCTCTGGTGAATCCTCTCACCCACTGCACCTCTGGCTTTTACCCCAGTTCTTGCATGCATAAATATTTTTTTTTTTTAAAGGAGGGTGCTCTGTGTCCAGCCCAGCCTAGGAGATAATGCTCAATAAAGATTCTACCACTCCCTTAAAACATCCAATCTCTGAATTAGTAAAATTGTCTTTCCAAGCACTATTCATTTCTTCCTCCCCCTCCTTACACAGCTTTTCACAAATAAAACCTAAGGCTTGAAGTGAGTTGAAGCAGAGTTTTCAGGGCCTCAGAGATGAAGCAGTGTTTTCGGGCTGGTGGAGTCTTTCAGAGTTTCCTGGTCTGAGGGGGCAGCTGGGTGCTAGTCCACATCCGGGTCCTGAGCTACGGTGGCAGGACCCTCAAGGAGCTTCTGATTCAGTCTTGGGTTTGGGCAAAGCAGGTCCATCAGTGAGAAACGCTCCTGGTGGAGTGGCCACGTCTGCCTCCTGGTGCCCGGCCCTCAAGCCTCCTTCTCATTAGCCTTGACTTACCCCTGGGCAGTGAGGGGAGCGCTGCTTTGGGGTTCTGACGCCTGCTTCCCGCTGTGTGTCTCAGGTCGACTGAGCTGGCTGCTCCCTCTTTACCAGAAATCAATAAAGTGTGAAATCTGCACCCCTTTCTCCAGTGCCCCTTCCACTCTGATTCCGTTTTGTCCATTAAGCTGAGCACAAGACTCATGCAAGACAGGACTTCCACTCTCCCCAGGGCTGCTCTGTCCTCCTCTCCCTCAGAGACCACTTGAATGGCAATTCAGTGACTTAAAGACAGATCCACTGTTAGTGTGGTAGATGGATTATCCCCAAACCTTCACTCCCTTATTGTCCATGTCCCCTGTCAAGACTTGCAATGTCTTTCCCTAGGAACGTAGTATATTTACTCTGCAGTCGACTTTGGATATGTTCATGGGACAAGGTTTGACCAATACTGTGAAGATGTAATATAAACAGAGTGTACGGTTGTCCTTGTGTGGTTTAGTTCAGAATCTTGCCCTTCTGCCACTGGCTAGGAGGAGAGAATGCCCACGTGAGCTCTGCTGATCCAGAGAGAGAAGTGAAACAGACCCCAACCTGCCTCATGCTCCCACAGCCAGCAGTTAAGCTTCCCTGGTAAATCTACAGACCTGAGAGCAATAAATGTTGTGCACCTGAGAGTTTAAAGTTGCTTGTCACATGGCGGGATTGGAGGAAAACATTCGATGCTCACAGGAATCAGTTTGATGGGGCAGTGTCTTGGCTCTTGAGCTCCATCCACAGGGGAGGGAAGCCTGAAACAGCCTTCTGGGAGGAGGTGGAAACGACAGATAAACACTGGTGGATTCATTCTGCAGGCTTGGCACTTTGCTTCAGATCCAGATGCCCTCATTCACCACCCGCCAAGCCCCATGGAATCTACTACCATCTTACAGTCCAGACTGATGAGTTACATGCATTCTCTTAATTTTAAAATATTCAATAAAATTGGTACCACCTTGCAGGAAGAACAAAACCAATCTGTTCACCCCAGGCATCGCCTGCTTGCAGTCTGGGGTTCACCTATTCTGAAAGTGCCCCTCTTCTGACTCATTGCATTAACTAAAATTTTCATGGAGGGATCCAAGAATGCAGACTAGCAGCCTAATGGCCTCTCCTGTTTCCTGGATGTTTTTCTTTTGGTGTTGCTGAAATAGTTCAGCTCCGAGCACATATGAGTGCTGGGGCTGAGAACTAGGAGTCCTGAGCTTGAGTTGGAATCCTGCTGCTAGTTGATTTGCTGTGTGACATTGAAAGGGTGACTTTGTCTCTCTGGCCCTTTCTTTTAACATTTGTATAATGGCTTTACCCCTTACAAGCTTACAAGCTGAGAATCTGGGGATGAGTTATTTAATCTCTCCAAGCATTAGCATCTCATTTACAAAAGGTGATACTGCTGTTCACCTGACTGAGTTAAACAAGGAATGAACTAACTGGACCACTAGCACACTGCCTGATAAAGAGGCCAGGGATATTCGCTGTGGCCCCTGCTGCTGCTGCTAATTTTTAACAATTATAAATGGAAGACATGACTTGGGATTCTCTACTAGGATGTAAGGACAAAAATTGGTGCACAGAATTCTGTGCAGCTATCCTAATTCTAGCAGAAAAGTACTGTGCTTGTATTTCCTCTCTATTACCTGTTATCCAGCTACATCATTTCATTCCCTGTTTACCCCCTCGAAGGCCCCATTTTACATTTTGTTCACTCTGTTACTATGCTCACATTCAATTTGCCTTCCTGTCGCGTAGGCTCAGCCCTGAGCATGAGCTTTGATCTCCTCCCTGTCAGGGGTTTTCTGCTATAAAGGAGTGACCCCTCCCGCTGTCAACCTTGTGCATCTTAGTTATAAGCCCTGGAGCACCCAGATCTTCTTTACTGGCTCAACAACTAGGGGAACAGCGTGTGTAGCAGTGCAACATTTTATTTCAAAGCAATGTCATGGATAGGAGACCATCTCTGGAGTCTGTGACAGATCCTTAAAAAAGGAAAGGGAATAATGGATTCATGCAACTTGGAATATTGGGTTGAGCCAAGGTCTCTCAGCCATTGTTACCTTTCTCTCTCTCTCCTCTCCCACCCAATCCTGTCTTGGCTGACTCTGAAGGATGCCCTCCATATTTTAGTGAATATGGTTGCTGGCAACCACCCTTCACTTCCAATAAAGGATTCTGATTGGTTGCCCTTGGGCCAATCACGATTGCTGAGGAATGAAGCAAGATTGGTTGAGCCTGGCTGTAGTAAATGTGTGTGAGGTGTACTGTCCCTAACATTTCCTCAAGCACCCCACTGCAAGGGAAGTGTGGCTCTCCAAAAGAGATGAGTTGGACTGCTCTGCCTGTCTTGTCTGGAGGTTTGTGCAAAAGCCTCAAGTCACTTTTCTCCATTCCTTATAGAATTCATATGACAGACGACTTGGAGTCGGGGAAAATGCCAATGGGGTGCTTTACTGTAGAAAAGACTAATGTCTTATCACCGGACAAGGGGAACCAGTTGGATTCACTGTAGCAATGATATTTGGGATTATGAAAGAAGTACACATGGATTTGCATGAAAGCAAAATTATCTGACAGGTATGGAAAGCAGAAGCTGAGTTGTGTATAAGGTAGTAGACCCACCCATGGTCAGATGTCAGGAGAATGTATTATTAATCTAGCAGCCCATTCCCAGTTGCATGTCTGTTTCCCACCTCCATTAGCTGACCCTTTTAGCTTTAGCTCTCCTCTTAGCCCATGTGGACCTGGCTCTGCTGCTGTTTGACCTGCCCCTTTCTACCAATTCCTTTCTCTCCGTATCCCACAGAGCTGCAGGTGCAGGTCTTCCTACTGAGAAACCTTTGCTGATTCTTATTACCCAACAGAATAAAGTCTCAGCAACTTTGTTTCATATTCAGGATCTTCTGTAAGCACACATGTGACCACAGCTCCAGCCTGAAAAGACACAGGTTGGACATTGCTTGGCCTGGATTTGAGTCCTGTTGCTATGTTCTGTTAGCCTTTTAATTTTGGACTCGACCTTCACCCACTCTGCAATCCAGCCTTCTGTAAAAGGGAAATAAATTTTTCCTCTCCCCCGCCCCCATTTCTTCACCCCCTCCCCAGTGACATTTTAAGGATTAAATGATGTATTGTTTAGAGTTGCATAGCAGCACAGGGCAGGACAGGGCAGTAGGGCATGTCCATTGTCCTGTGGTCTAAACTGCTTTGTACCCTGTGGTGTGACAATGAACATGTCTGTTTCTTGGCCTGGGTTGCTGGCATAGAACTTCTAAAACCCTTTGAATTTTCCCAGTGATAAGGGTGTCACTGTCATTAATGAGCCTCTTGTCTTAAACCTAAGTTTATGTTCATGAGATAACTCAGGATGGTAATTGACCGCCAGAAAGACCACCTGTGATTAGAGGTTTGGCTTTCACCAACCTGACCTTCCAATTGAGTTAGCATCATCCCTACATGGCGAAACTCTAATGAAAACTCCGCACACTGGGCCTCCCTGGTGGCGCAGGCGGTTGAGCGTAGCGCTGTGAAGCTGTGCGCAGTCTCTGCAGTGCCAGTTCGATCCCTGCCAGCCTCAGAGCAACCCACATGGCAAGCAGACTTCTCCTGTCTCGCCCACTGCTCCCCTCAGCAGTGTATTTCTATCACCCTGCCTGTTCTGCTCCCCACTCTGTCTCTGGTGAATCCTCTCACCCTCCCACACATCTGGCCTGTACTCCAGTTCTTGTATTAATAAAATAAATCTTGGGCCTCCCCGGTGGCACAGCGGTTGAGCTCTGGGTTGCGAAGCTGCCCGCAGCCTCTGCAGCGCTGGTTCGATCCCCGGCTGCTCCCCGGCCACCGGAGGAGGGTGCCACATGGCACGCAGACCTCTCCTGCCGCCTGCTGCTCCCCTCAGCAGTGTACTTTGGTCCTTCTGCCTGCTCTGCTCCCCGCTCTGGCTCTGGTGAATTCTCTCACCCTCCCGTGCTTCTGACTGTACCCAGTGCTTGTATAAATAAATAAATCTTTAAAAAATAAAAAAATAAAATAAATAAAATAAATCTTAAAAAAAAAAAAAACTGCACACTGAAGCTTGGTGGAGCTCCCTATTGGTGATCACATCAACATGCCAGCAGTGGGAGGGCCCCTGATCCTAAGGGGACAGAGTAAGAAAGGTCTGAGTTTGGGACCCTCACACCCAAGGACCTTAGGTTGTGCCATTAGCCTTTTCCTGTAGCTGGTCCTGATCAGCATCCTTTATGATAAAACTGACAGGTGTAGCACTTTCCTGAGTTGCTCCAGTGATTCTAATGAATTATCAAATCTGTGGGGTCATGAGAGCCCCCAATAATCAGCCAGTTGGTTAGAAGGGTGGGTATCTGAAGTGAGGGCAAGCCTCGCAGACAGACTCCTTGACTTGAGTGGTCTGCGCTATGAACTGAACTACAGTTCAGCAACTGAAGTTGAAGCAAAATAATACTCCACCTGCCAGTGTTATCTCTGCGCTCTTCCCCCGTGGCATCTCTTACTGTTTAGATTGTTCCTCTTCTCGTTGAATTAGAAACTCTTGTTCACTCTGTAAAACTCACACCAGGCGCCCTGCTCTGATATTTCTTATGGAAAACACCAAGCATATACAATTGGAATAATACCACCAGCTCACACTCATTATTACTTCAACAGGCACCAGCTTCCTGTTCTCACCTTATCTTTTCCCATCCCAACTCCTCAACTTCCAGAGGCTTCGCATCATCTCTGCAGAGGGGACCCCTGAGCCTACAGGGCCCATAGGGTTGAAGACTAGGCTCAAGTCATCCCCCAGAGAGTGCAACTGACCTGGGGTGTAGCTGCCTTGCTTCAGTGACTTGTATGCAGAGAAAAATGAAATGAAAAATGCACTTACATAAAAGCTGAATTGGCACGACAAGCATATTTACAGAGAGAAGTGCGTGTCACTTGAAATAATAGGAGCAGCATTGTTTAGAAGACAGCAGATGGAAAAGAGCACACATCTCTGCCTATGCTGGGTTTATCTAACAGTCCATGTTAGCTCAGTTTGCCAAATATTTCCCCATGAGCAGCAGGGGGCCCTGACTCCACATCTACTGGGGAGGGTGGGGAGGCCTGGCCATTGTCAGTGAGGAAGTGGCCGCATGTCAGGGAATGAAAGCAGGGTGGGAAGGAAGGTGTTTCCAATGTTCTCTAACATTCTTATTTGAAAGGTTATTACTTGCCACTTTCTCTCTTCCTCCTTCCACTCCCCCCATTTATTATTGCCTAAACTGTGGAGTGCTAGCTCTGAGTGAAGGGCTGGGATGGCGGGTGTTGGTATGGTCTGTGATGATGATAAAAAGGGTAACACTAAAAATAAGTAACAAGCACTGACATATGCTTATTATGTGGTAGGCACAGGTGTTAGTTTTAAATGTAGCCACTCAGTTTATTCTTATGCCAACTTTTTTTTTTTTTTTTTTTGGCATACAAGAACTAAAGTGTAGGCCAGAGGTGCAGGGTGAGAGGATTCACCAGAGACAGAGTGGGGAGCAGAACAGGCAGACTGACTGAAATACACTGCTGAGGGGAGCAGCAGGAGAGACAGGGAAGGTCTACCACACCATATGTGGGTTGGTTCCTTGGCCGGGGGTCAAACTCAGGCTGTAGTGGTGATAGCACCGATGGCCTCCCTTAGGCTACCAGTGAGGCCCTATGCCAACTTTTAGGGCAATTGTTATATTTTTTGCTTTACAGATGATAAAACTGAGCAACAGAGAAGTTAAGTCACTTGTTCAGTGTCACAAAGCTACTAGATATGCAGGCAAAACCAAGTCATATATCTGCCAACTTGTGTGGCCTCCTCAGGGATGATTTATGAGCATCAGACAGAATAATACAGTATTCATGAGTTCATGGTTGATAATAGCCTAGGAGTGAGGTGAGGAGAGAAAACAACTCTTGGAGAAAAAATGTTAAGTAATCAATGTATAAGGAATGAGGGAGTTATCAGTTTTCAACTTCCAATAGAATAATGTATTTAGGCAAGGACATGGGATACCAGTAGGGAATGGGATATCAATATGATTTCAGTGTTTGAGCCTTCATTGGTTTTAGACTCAAAGAAACAAAACCATGAGGGACAATGTAGTTTTCCAAAAGGAATGATAGGGGAAATTTGAATATGGGCTAGGTATTAGATGAAATTACAAGCTTATTTTCTTACATCTTCTATGATTATATGAGAATTTCATTATTGGGAGATGCATGCCAATATACTTGTTTTTAAGAATTTTATTTACATATCACACACAGAGAAAATGTGTAAAACAATGATAATCATGAAGGGTGTGTGAGTTCACTGTTCCTCAATTTTTCTGTAGTATTCAACATTTTTCAATGGACATGCTAGAGGATAGTGAGGTTGAAACTAAGGAATGACCCTTTGGGTTTCCGGGAGTTGAGAGGAGATGTGTCTTAGCAGGTCACCTGGGAGTGGGCAGGTGGTGCTCAGAATGCAGCTCCCTGTTATTTCAATTCATCCACAAGCTGCTGGGGACTTGTGAAGGACTCCAGAGCTTCTTGGTACTGAGTCTTTTGGGGACCCCATTATGTAAATTGATTTGCTTCTCAGTTCCCTGAAGGATTAAGAGTCTGTTTCCTGAAATCTAAGTCAGTTACTCCTTATCCACTTGCTTTCTTGCTTGCAGTACTTCATTGTTCTTGTCTCCATGATCATTCTCCTCTTGTTTGCTGATTTGTTTTATTTTTTATTAAAAACTTTATTTTTAGAGCACTTTTGGTGTTACAGCAAAATTATGAAGAAGATACGGAGATTTCTCATATATGCCCTGTCCCCTTACATACACAGCCTCCCCCACTACCCACACCCTCAACCAGAGAGGTCCATTTGTTATAACTGGTAAATCTGCATGGACACATTAATCTCCTGAGTACATGTTTACAATGGGATTCACTTTTGGTGCTGAACTTTTATTTTAAAATCCCTTTACTGCCGTTTCAATGGGATTTGGGGAGGGAAAGTAAACATGGGTGTAAAACTCACCTCCTACCCCAGAAGGCACTTCCTTTTCTCTTTCTCCCCTTTTGTCCCTGGTCCTACTGCAGCTTCATTTGCTCAGCCAAGTCTTGTCTTTGCAGGGTATTGAGAGGCTCAGGGAGGTGCTAACAGGTCCCTTGGTTCCCTTTGGAGCCCAGGAACTGGGCTCCCTGGACTTCCCCAATTGCCCAGTGAGAGTGAGCCCCGACTCACCCCTGGGGACCCCTCGCCCCTCATCTGTTCTCCTCCTGGGATTCAGAGCATGGCTTTCTCCCTCCCCAGAGCCCACATGGTGGTTCCTTTATCCCTCTTGAGGGATGGGTTTGTGAGTTATGTTTCTGTTTATAAATTAATTGACACCAGACAAGAGAGTGAGAAACCAAACCTGAATGGGGGTTAAGCTTTCTCCCTTTTGGGGGAGACTCCAGTCTACTGCGGGCTACAAAGGCATCCCTCTTTTGAAGTAGGCTTTCTGCTCTGTGTGGGCTCTCTGCTCTCTCCAAAGCTGTGGGCCGGCCTTCCTTCTGAAGTGGCACCCCCCACCCAACTCCGATGTGCAGGGTGTCTGCTGGCACTTAGGAGACACCGGGGAGGCAGGTTCTCCCCTCTGGGTCACAAGGGCACTGACCTTTCCAGAACCTGCTTCCGGGTGCTTGCTGACCCACTCATGGGCACATTGTCCCTGAGGCCTGAAGCTGATCAGGGTTTGTGATCTCCAGAATGAGACATTGCTTCCTGCTGTCTCCTCTTGTTTGCCTGGCTTTAGACTTGCGCACCTTTGTTCTTCACCCTCACAGTGCAGAATGGAGGGACTTCCTGTGGTGTGCTCTTTCCATTTACAGTTTTTCCTAATTGCATTTAATTGCTTCTTCACCAACTTGGTTCTGAGGCCCCCCCACCTTTTCTTTTTTTTTTTTCTTCAAACTTCTTATGTTGTCTCTTAAGTATTCCCTCTGCAGGGGGCTGTGAGGCACTATCTCCCCAAGCTTCACTTTCACCCAAGAACCTGGCCCCTTCCGCATGAATTCAGCCTGTCATAGCACAGGTAGAGACAGGTTTCGCTTTCTTAGAGAAACTCAGCCTTGTCACTTCCAAGCATCACTCACTGGTTCCACCATGACAAATAGAATAAATAAATAAAGCCCAACTTAGCCCTTGCTAGGTGTTCAGGAAACATTGCTTCTGATGAATTCCTATGAATTCACATCACGTCCACCCTCCCAGCTTACAGCCCACGACTCTGACTCATACCCTATGCCCAAGAATGCCTGGCACAGTTTTGTTCCCCACTTATCTCCTGCTGTGTCACCCCTCTACTCACTCAGTGGGTATCTCTTGATTTCTGCTGTGTCCTTGGTGTTCTTCTAGATCAGCAGTGTCCAATCAACATATGATGTGAGCCTGTAATAATTTCAAATGTTCTGTTGGCCACATTAAAAAAAAAAAAGCATACAAAGTTAATTTTAATGGTTTATTTTATTTAACCAATAGGTATGAAATATGCAGTCAATACAACATATTAATGCAATATCTCACTTCCTTCTTATTGTACTAAGTCTTTGAAATCTGGTGTGTCTGCTAAAGTGAGAGCACGTTTCAGTTAGGGCTGGTCCCGTTTCCAGTTCTCAGTGCTCAGTGTGGCTTGTGATGACTGCATTAGATGGCACTGCTCTTGCTGGTGGGATCCAGTGGACAGCAGAGCATTAGAGTCCCTCCCTTCAGAGAGTGCGAAGTTTGCATTCTAGCGAGAGAATGTGCCAGTGAACAACAAGACAGTGTGGCCTGACCTTCTGGTGGGCATGGTCTCTGTCTCACCCACCACCCAACTAGGAAAGTAGCTACAACCAGAGGATGAAGGATCAACTCACTTGCCCTTTAGGCAGAATAACAGCCCCCAGTGGTGTCTGCGTCTCCCCTGAACTGTGTATATGACCCTTATGTGGCAGAGGGGACTTTGCAGGTATGGTTAAGACTAAGGGCCTAGAGATGGGTGGGGGGGTTATCCTGCTTATCTAGGCGGGTCCAGCCCAGGCATATGAACACTTAGACACAGAATATTCCTTGCTACAGTGAACCAGCAAGCTGGCACCACCAGAAGGGCATGGTGTGCCTTGCTCATTTTCAAGATGGAGGAAAAATACCCCAGGCCAAGGATTGTAGCAAACTCTAGAAGCTGGAAAAGGGAAGGAAACAGATTTTCTTATAGAGCTGCCAGGTATTGTCAGATAATAAATGTGTGATGTTTTAAGCCACTACATTTGTGATATCATTTTACAGTAGCAATAGAAAACTAACATACCAGCTTTGGGATTAAGCGATGAATAATTCACCTTTCTGAGATTCAGAAATTACTTATATCTATGCCATGGGATTTTTCAGTGGCTAAAAATGAGGTAAGGGCTCTAGAGTGCTTAGTGCAGTATCTTACCCATCATCATTGCTCACTCGCTGTCACCAACACTGTGTGGGTTGCTGAGGCTTCTCAAGGTGCTTGGTCTGGAGCCAGGGCTCCATATGTGTTTGTTGAATGAACACCAAGCAGACTGGCTTCTGTCACTGCCTTCCATGACACTGTCTTGACTTCATTGAAGTGGTTGCCTCTGTTATTTTCCAGAGTGTGGAACCCAAGGGGATTTGAACAGTACATACTCACACATGCTTTATTTGAGTAGCTATGCATTTTATGTGTTTTGGGGAAATATAGCTGGAACAGCAAATTCATTCTTCGCAGATAAAGGACAACAGAGTGAGCCCATTTTAAAAAAGCATTGTATAAAGACTGGTTCCCACGGTGAGGTAGGTGAGCGGCTGAAACCCTGATTTCGTCAGCTGCCTTATTCTTGAGTCAGGGAGGCTGAGGAGAGGAGAGTGAGAGGTAGATTGTGGCTGAGAAGCAGCTACTTCTACTTATCAACTCCCTGCTCAGTTACTCATACACTGAACTATTTTGATTTGGGACCAGTCCTTTGAATGCCTTAGAAACCAATACTCAATGTTCAGACATGAAAAGTGTGTCAAGTGAATTTCCTTCATCATTTAATAATTAAGGGACATCCTCAGACTCAGCCTGATCCTCTACTTATCTGGTTCTAGTGAAGGATGCAGAAGTATGCACATAGGACATTCATATGAGTTTGACCTCTTTCTGGTTGCTAAAGACTAAAATCTGACTAGAGACAACTTTGGCAAAAGAGATTTATGGACTCATGGAAGAAAAGGGAAGACTGGGAAGCCAGACCACTGGAAGGGTAAGGATGCATCTAGATTTGGGCACTACCTACACCAGGGTCTCTGCTGTGTCTCTGTTCCTCTTTCACCTCCACTTTCCCCTGAAAATGGATTCCTATTGCTCCAAGTTTCTTGTCTTAGTCTTCCATCTTCTGATGCTGGGTTTCAGAAAAGTCTGAGCCTGATTTCCAGTTCCAATTTGAAAAGTCCCAGAGAAGGATTCTTACTGGTTAGATTTGAGTAGACTGTCCAATTCTGGACCAGTCAGATTGACCAAGCTTGAATTCAGTGTCTAACACTGGACCAATCATGTTGGTTGGGCTTGGGTTGCATGTCCAACCTTGAACCAATCAGATTGATCAAACTTGGGTTGAGCATTCAACCCAGGACCAATCAGCTATGTTCAGTAAAAGAGGGGAGCAAGGCCAAGGAAGAACATGGCTATCTTCTCTCAAGTCAGAAGATGTTGCTCTATAAAGAAGATGGTGATGGGACTTGATGGCTACCTCTGGACCAACTTGTGAACTTACTAAGTTTGCTTGTACTGTTTGAATCTCTGCTTCCCCACTTACTAGGCTTTTTACCTCAGGGATATTTCTGATTCTCTAAGCTGCAGTCCTCCACCTATAAAAGTAGAAATTTTGATACTTATTTTGTAAGATGTTACAAGGCTTGTGGGAAATAACAGGTGAGAATATCTAGTGCACAATGGGGGATCAAGAAATTTTTACTTCCTCTTTTCCCAAGTGGCCAATTTCTCTCCTGGATTTTTGCTTAGGAAGCAGATTTCTCAGCTCATGATTGAAATCCGTCTCTTATTATTTCCTCCTGTTGATTGGAAAGAAGCAAAACTAGTTCCCTGCTATAATTACTTCTAAGACTGGTTTTAAAACATACTGGGTTAATGATAATTGGAGAACACCTAGGACATCAAAAAAATATGTAGGCCATGCTAATAGTGACTGCTGGAGTTCCTGAAATAAACATGATGGAAACTGTCTAGGGAGATGAGCATTATGCAGAATACTGGAAGGAGTAGGGAGGAGAGGGTGAAGGGAGGGGCCCACATCTTCTGGGAACACAGAGGGGCAGCATCTGACCATGGGCCAGAGGTACCGAGCATCTCATATGTCAGAGTTAGAGGGTCTGGGGTCTGCTTTCTATCTACCAGGAAATCTGGGTGATGGCCTTTGAATTTAACAAGCTTCTGAAAAGTTGCCCAGCTGGGTAATAAGGTTATAAAGAAAGACCTTTCATAGTAGAAGAAAGGCATCTCTCCACGAATGAGGAGAGTCTGGGAAGCCGATGGGTCATGCAGTCTGCTCTCCAGGACACCAATCAGATCCTTTCCTGAGATTGGCTTGGAGAAAGGCAAAGGACAAATGGGGTTGGCGGTAAAATGAGAAGAGATCATGAAGGAGCAAGGCAGGAAGGGAAGCATTAAAGAGAAGCCCTGCCCCTTCACCCAACCACCCACCCCTCTATCCCTCCATCTGCCAGGCATCCATCTGGCCATCTGCCCTGCTGTGTATACAATTCAGTTTTCCTTGTCTCAGGCAGGGATAGAGTTAACTAGTCAATGCTGCAGAAATGGAAGTGAGTTAGACAAGGTCATCCCACCTTCACCACATCCTATGTTTTGCACACTGCCCAGTGTGGAAGGGATCTTTTTGTCCTATACATATAGAAATAAGAAAACAGACGAGAATATTTAGAATACAGAGCACATAATAGAAATCCCAATCCATCAACTCAATTACCCCTGCTTATATTTTTTGCCTGAGCTTTATTCTACGAATAGCGTCCTGGTTCCTCTGGGGAAATTTGCCAGATTCAGCTTGAATTGGGGTGTTCAAAACAATTATTCTCCCTGAAGTACTGCTTCCCTGTTACTTCTTTACCCTTGAAGAAGTATTGCATCCACACCTGCTAGAAAAGGTCAAGGCCTGGCCAGCCTGGCTCTCACTCACCATTTGTGAGAGTTGGCAGGGGCTTGTCTGGGAATTGGAGCCCTGACTTCTTGTGCCCATGCTGTCTCTGAGGGAATCACTTCCCTTCACTTGGCTGGGTTGTTTAATGTCTCAGTTTTCCTGCTCCCAACATTCTAAGACCCTCAAATTCCTCCTCTGGTATCTCTCCTCTGGCATCTCTGCATGCCTTGGCCTCTGTGTCTGTACCTCAGGAGCAGCATTATCCACTCTACTATCCCAAAGAGGGAATTTTATACAGTAGCTAAGTCAGAATTTTATACGGTAGGTAAGTCAGACTGGGCCACTTCATGGTCACTTTCTTTAAAAAGGTCACACATAAAAGGCTCAGGACTCAGAGGACACCAAATCCGGGTGAGAATAGAAGGAAAAGCTCTATGCCCCTTCAAAATGGGTAAGGGTTTTATGGTTTTCTTTGTATAGGTCCTTTACCTCTTTAGATTTATTACCAAGTATTTGATTTTTTTTTTGTTTCCATAATAAAAGGGATGTTTTTTTTTATTTCTTCGTCTTCAGATATGTTGTTTGTGTATAGGAAGGCTACTGACTTTTGCGCGTTGATTCCTGCCACTTTACTGAACTGATTGATTAGCTGAATTAGTTTTTCTGTGGAGTTTTTGGGGTTCTCTATCTATATTATCATATCATCTGCAAATAGTGATAGTTTGACTTCTTCTTTTCCTATTTAGATTCCTTGTATGTCTTTCTCTTGTCTTATTGCTCTGGCTAGGACTTCCAGTATTATATTGAAAATCAGTGGTGGTGAGAGTGGACATCCTTGTCTTGTTCCAGATCTTGAAATGCTTTCAGCTTTTCACCATTGAGAATGATACTGGCTGTTGGCTTGTCATATATGGCCTTTATGATGTTGAGGTATGTTCCTTGTATCCCAAGAATTTCAAGGGCTTTTGTCATGAATGGATGTTGCACTTTGTCGAAAGCTTTCTCTGCATCTATTGATATTATCATATGGTTTTTATATTTCTTTTTGTTGATGTGTTGGATAACATTGATTGATTTTCAGATGTTGAACCATCCTTGTGTCCCTGGAATGAATCCTACTTGGTCATGGTGAATTATCTTATGGATACATTGTTGGATTCTGATAGCTAAAATTTTATTGAGGCTATTTGCATCAGTGTTCATTAGCGAGATTGGCCTGTAGTTTTCTTTTTTTGTGTTGTCCTTGTTCTGTTTTGGTATTAGTGTAATGTTGACTTCATAGAATGTGTTTGGTATTATCCCTTCCTTCTCAATTTTTTGGAAGAGTTTGTGAAGGATAGGCACTAATTCCTTTCTGAATGTTTGGTAGAATTCATTTGTAAATCCATCAGGTCCTGGGCTTTTGTTTTTCAGAAGGCTTTTGATTATCATTTCAATTTCACTGCATCACTTGTAAACAGGGAAATGCAAATCAAAAGCAAATGGTGAGGGTGTGGAGAAAAAGGAACTCTCCTGCACTCTTGGTGGGAGTGCAAACTGGTCCAACCACTATGGAGAGCTGTATGGCAATTTCTTGACCTACTAAACATAGAGCTTCCATATGATCCAGCAATTCCACTCCTAGGTATTTACCCAAAGGACACAGAAATATCAATTCCAAAGAGCACCTGTACCCCTATGTTTACAGCAGCATTCTTTACAATAGCTAAACTTTGTAAACCACCCAAATGCCCAAAAATAGATGACTGGATCAAGAAGACGTGGTACATATACACCATGGAAAATTACCAGCATTCAAAAAACATAAACACATGCAATTTGCAGCAACATGGATGGCACTGGAAGGGATCATGCTCAGCGAAATAAGCCAGAAAGAAAAAGAAAAATACGAATGGTCTCACTCATAGCAGGAATCTAAAAAACTTAAATAAGGGACCAGGAAAAAGAATAACTATAAGAAAAAAAATATTAAAATCAACAAACAACTATGAACTAGAGACACTCTATGGGGGCTGAGGGACGGGGAAAGGAGGGCTTGGTGTCAAAATAAGGGGGTTGTAATTGTATGGGGAATATAAAAATAAAATTTAAATAATTAAAAAAGAAAAACAAAATGGGTAAGGGCGCCAAATTCTGCACAAAGCCCGGAACCCCAATGACAAACACAGAGCAGGTCCTGCCTCGAGGAGCCCACCTTCCCCCAGTGCATTAGCTTGGGCACAAATGCTGATGTTCTGGAAAAGGCACCATAGAATGCAGCCAGGTGGATGATGGGCTGGGAAAGGATCCTCAGCTCAGGGAGTGTGAAGCCAGAGTCTTGAGGCACGAGTAGTAACAAGATGGGTACAAAGAAAAAGGGAGGGAGGTCTGATTGAGGGAAGTTGTGAGGGCATGCAACTGGGCATGGCCCTAGTCACAGGCAGTATGTGCTGCTGGCATTCGGGGTGCAAACCAGAGGTAGCACTCAAGAGCCATGTTTTTCAAGGCCATGAATATTAAGCTAAGGAACTTCAGTTTTACTTAAATGCAAAGATTTCAGGAGGGCTTTAAGATGGGTAGGAGATGGTGTCTTAGTTTGGGCCTTTCTGGAAGCAGAAGCTGAGATGAGTGAAAGGTCCATGCAGGAGGCCAGAATGCAGAAGCCAACCAGGAAGCACACCTGGGGGGCAGGAATGTGGATACCTGCCTGGAGGACTCAGACAATGAGTCTCCTCCCTCCCCCTATGAGTCTCTTCTCAAAGAACCTCTACCTGCCCCACAAACTTTTTCCCCACCCTAGGAACCCAACTTCCCACCTGACCCCTCCTTACCCTATAAAACCCTGCTTCCCCCTAACAACACTGACCCCCACCTTGGGTGTGTGAGGTCTGCCAGGGGCGCAATAAACTTTCCCTCCCTTTGAGAAATTTAGCCTGGCTCTCCTTTTCTTTACCACGCCGTACCTTTCATCTTGGTGCCGCAAACCCTGAAAGGCCATGTCCCCTGGCGCCGGGGCTGCCTTCTCGTCCCTGGGACCTCTCCTCTTCATTGCAGACATTTCACACCCACCACCGGCCTTAATCCTTGGGGTAAGTCACCTGCCTGACCCTCCTTCCTGGGAGGCCCTCGCCTTTGGCTATTCGGCTCCGCTCCTCACCCCCTACCTTGGTTGGCTGTTCCGTAAACCGTGGGTCCACATCAGCCAACTCCTGTTACACCTAGACCCTGGATCTGGGGACGCCCATCCAGATTAGGTGCCCGAATCCTAGGCAAAACCAAGCGGTGGGGACGTCCCCCTCGCTTGTCTGCCTCTGTTCCGAAGGCCAGGACCGAATAGGGGGACGCAGCTATTGGGGGCCTGTGCCCCTGCCCGGGCCCGCGGACTGGTCAACGAGGTTCTTGGGGGGAGAGCAGCGACCTGAAAGAACAGGGGTACACCACGGAGGGAGACACGTACACTCGGTTTAGCTAAAGCAAGTCTCCTTTACTTTCGGTTTCAGCGGGGCTTTATAGCCGGGGAAAAGCGGAAGAAGCAGGCCAACAGTGCCTAGCCAATGATTACACACATGACCTTATTTGGTGCGCCGGAGGTCGTCATGCGCACTGGGCCGAAAGGAGCACAGCTAATCCCGGAAGGGGGAAGTATCCTGATGCCATGAGGCAAGGCGCCAACAGATCCCCCTTTTCTCTTTATTAGTGAGGAGGAATGTGCCTGTCTTAGGTTGTGAATTGCAGGGAGAGCCTTACCCGTCATCACCCGACGGTCCCAGATGAAAGGGGAGCACGGGCTGTCTTAGGTTGGTCTCGTCCCGCATTCCATCTTACCCATCATTGGCTATCCATTCCAGCATCCTCAAGGGGGGCCCAGCCAGGAAGCTGGATAATGACTGACGTTAAAGGCTACCAAAGGTCAGGACGGTGGGACTCCCATAGCATGTAGGCTGTGCTACCTACTGGCCAGGCGCAGACGGCGACCAGAGATCCGTATATGCGTCCCCGCTTTCCAGCATTTCCAGGCGGTGATAGTGCACCTGGATAGGTCTCACCTGAAGGGACTGTATTTGTTGCCTTACAAACCCAAGAATTTTGTTTAAAACACAAGGATCTATATAGCAAGTAACAATAAAAGGGATAACAGGGGGACCCAACAGGGGAAGCAAATACGGCGAAAGTCCATTAAGGCCAGTCCATAAGGGGTTGGTTGCAAGTTCCTGTCAACGTCTGTCTAGGTCTTCTTGGAGCTGGCAGATCTTGTTGCGTACGATGCCGGACTTGTTAGCGTAAAAACAGCAACGTTCCTGCCGGACCACACAAATGCCCCCCTTTTCAGCGGTGAGGAGGTCAAGACCACGTTGGTTTTGGAGGGTAACTTCAGCCAGAGAGTCTAGTTGGTCCTGAAGATCTTGGATGGTGCTACATAGTGCCTTGCAGTTGCAGGGTGAATCCAAGGAAGAAGACGCGGATGCAAGAGAGGCAGGTGGTCCGAGGCCGGCTAAGCCACGGGCGACAGGGTACTGTAGAAGAACCAGGAGAATCCAGGTGGCCACAGACATCCCGAAAAGGAAACAAAAAGAGACGCCTCAGAGGGACTTAGCCTCCCTGGGCGGAGGGGGTGGACAGGGCGCCTCGGCGGCGTCCGGAGGTTTTGTAGTGGCGCTGGGTGGCACAGGTACAGCGCGAACCAAGCGCTCTGGGAGCCAGTGAGGAGATTCAGCGTCGTGGGGGTAGACACAAACCGCTCCACAAGCCCAAATCAAAACAGGGTCTGGACCATTCCAAGAGCCGGTAAGGGGGTCCTTCCATTTGACCAGCGCAAACTGAGTGGAGGTGGAGGAGTGCCAAAAGCGGTCGGCTGCACTTTACCCAGCATCATCCAGGCGGAGGAAATTTAAAATAAACAAGGCATGACACAGGACATTGCGGGGCGCCAACCGGGAGGGGTACCAGGAAGATTGGCGGATTTTGTGAATAACGGTTTTGAGTGTCTGGTGGGCTCTTTCAACGATGCCCTGTCCCTGGGGATTATATGGTATGCCAGTAGTATGAGTAATGGAAAGGGTGGCACAGAATTCAGAAAATGCCTTGGAAGTGTAGCCCGGTCCATTATCAGTCTTAAGGGCCTTAGGCACGCCTAAAACAGAGAAGGCGTAAAGGAGATGGGAGATAACATGTTTGGTGGCCTCCCCAGCATGGGCAGAAGCCACCAAAAATCCACTGAAGGTATCAATGGAAACATGGACATACTTGAGATTACCAAACTCAGAAACATGGGTGACATCCATTTGCCAGAGGTCTCGAGGGGCCAAACCACGAGGGCTGACACCCAAGTGAGGGACAGGAAGGGAAGTAGCACACGTTGGGCAGGAGCGAACAATGTGCCGGGCTTGGTCTCGGGTGAGAAGGAACAACACATGCAGGGACCGGGCATCGAGATGATGGAGGTCATGGGCTTGTTGGGCCTGGGTGACCGAAAGAACGTGAATTGTCTGAGTGGCCGCATCGGCCAAGTTGTTTCCGTGTGTCAATGGTCCCGGAAGACCCGAATGGGCCCGACGATGGCTGAGGAAGAAAGGAGCGGTGCGGTTCTGGATGGCCACCTGGCACCGCTGAAAAAGAGCAGCAGCCATGGAGGATGTCTTGATAAATGGGGCGGTTTCAAGTAGGGGGACCGACTGGGCGATGTAAGCACTATCCATATATAAATTAAGAGGTTGATGGGCAAAGGAAGAAAGAACAGTGATCACCGCCTCAAGCTCTACAAGCTGGGCCGAGGAATGAGGGGTTTTCTAGGCAGTGGAATGACCATGCACCACATACGCAGCTGTCCCATTGGAGGATCCGTCGGTAAAAACTGTGAGGACCAACAGAAGGGGCGATCTTTGTGTGGTTTTGGGAACGACAAAGCGGTGGCTGGAAGCAAACTGAACAAGTTTGTCAGGAGGGTAATGGTTATCCAAAACGCCCAGATAGGAAGCCAGTGTGATGGGCCAAGTGTCAGTGGACTGTAGCAACCGGTCAATCTGGTAGTTGGAATAAGGAGTGACCACAGAAGAAGGCTCAAGGCCGAAGTATTTGCGGGATGCAAGACGTCCCTGAACAATAAGGTCAGCCACAAGGTCATAATATGGGAGAAAGGTCCTTTTTGAGGAAACTGATTGATGGAGCCACAGGACAGGGTTGTCCTGCCAAAAGAGCCCAGTGGGACAGTGTTGAGTGGAAAAGATAAGCAAGGAAAATGGTTTGGAATAGTCCAAACTTAAAAGAAAATGATCATTAATGGCAGTTTGTACCTTTTGTAAGGCAATCTGGCCCTCAGGGGACAGAGATCACGGAGACGCAGGATCAGGGTCGCCCTGGAGGGTATCAAAAAGGGGCTTAAGGTCCGCTGTGGGCAACTTTAAATAGGGGCGAAGCCAATTAATATCCCCCAGAAGTTTCTAGAAATCATTAAGGGTGTGAAGATGGTCGGTCGCAACAGTTGCACTTTTAGCAGTAATATACGGACCATCGAGATGGAAACCAAGGTAGGTGTAGGGGTCACAAATTTGAACCTTCTCAGGGGCTATTGTTAGCCTTGCCTGAGCTAAATGGCAGTGAAGGGAGTGGAAGCAAGCTAGAACCTCTTTGGCGGGGGGGGTTGCCTGCCAATAGGATGTCATCCATATAATGAATGATGTAAATAGAGGGCCATTGAAGACGTACCAGCCGGATGGCGCGGGCAACAAAAAGTTGACAGAGAGTAGGGCTGTTAGCCATACCCTGTGGAAGAGCCACCCATTGGAAACGCTGAAAAGGTTGTTGAAAATTGATAGAAGGAAGGCTGAATGCAAACCTTTTCTGATCATTGGGGTGAAGTGGGATGGAGAAGAAACAGTCCTTAAGATCCACAACAACCCGGAACAAGTTTTTTGGGATGGCAGCGGGTGAGGGAAGGCCCGGCTGTAGGGCGCCCATGAGTGTCATAGTGGCATTAACCGCCCTGAGATCTTGAAGGAGTCGCCATTTGCCTGAGGACTTTTTAATGACAAAAATAGGTGTATTCCAGGGCGACATGCTAGGCACATCGTGACCGGCATCCAACTGTTCCTGCACCAGTTGGTATGCTGCCTGGAGTTTAATTTGGGACAAAGGCCATTGGTCGACCCAGACCGGGTCATCGGATTTCCAAGAAATAGAGATGATGTCCGGGGAGGGTACAGGAATGTCAATGGCCTCTATGGAAAACTTCCCAGTCCGGCACGGCTTACCTGGCCCTTAGGTTGGATGGGCTGAGTAATGCCTTGAAGGCGGGATCCAAGGCGGCGACCTGGAAGAAAGCCCTGAGACAGCATTTGAGCGGTAACCACCTCGTTAGGGCTACACATCATAAGACCCATTTGAGAGAGGAGGTCCCGACCCCAGATATTAACCGGGAGGCTGGACAAGACATAAGGCTGAACGTGGCCAGTATGGCCCTCTGTGTCTGTCCACTGTAGGAGTTTGGTACTTTGTAATGGATTGGCATATTGTCCTATATCTTGAAGGTTGGTGAGCGTGGCTACAGTAGGCCAGGAGGGAGGCCAGTCAGACTGGCGGATGATAGAGACATCTGCTCCCGTGTTGATAAGGCCGGTGAAAGAGCGGCCGTCCAAAGAAAGAGTAAGGGAGGGCTTGTCCTTAGTTATGGGCTGAACCCAAAGGACATCTGTGACATTAGTGCGCGACCCTCGATGAGGAAGGGTTTGTTGTCGTGGCCTGGACAACAGGGGGAGAGGAACCAACTGGGCAATGTTTTGGCCCTGGCGGATTTGTAACAGGAGAGATGCGGAGGCAACAACTGAAAGGGTGCCCGTAAAGTCTTGATCTATGATTCCAGGAAAGACATGCAGGCCCCGGAGTTTGAGAGAGAAACGGCTGAGGAGGAGGCCGCAGGTGCCCGCCGGGGGCGGTCCCATGGATGTGGTGGGTAACACCTGTGGGCCCATTTCTGGAGTTAATAATGTGTCGGTGGCAGCACAGAGATCCAATCTGGTGCCACCTGAGGTGGCTCAGGAAGTTGGCCACTTACCGGGGTGGGACTGGTCGTCGATGGAACAAACCCCATTGTTTGTTGCGGGGCCTGGGGCTGGCCCCGCTTGAAGTTTCCTGAGCGGGGGGGGGGGGGGGTCGGGGATTTCCATCTGAGTCAGTGAGGGAGCGGCATTTGCAGAGTTGGGGGGGTCGGGAAGAAGTGGAGGTAGTAGTAGCCGTGGTTTGAGGTTGTTGATTAGTGAAGGGAAACGGAGACGAACGGGATACCGTGGGAGCGGCAGGCGAGGGACAATTTCTAGCAAAATGGCCCTGTTTTTTGCATTTAAAACAAGTAACCTGAGCTTGTGTTTGGCCAGCCACGTAAGTGGCGACCGTCTGTCCCGAGAAGGCAGCGGCCATGGCCAGTCCTTGTTGGCAGGCAGGGTCAATGTCTGCACACGCATGGACATAATCCATAATGGTAGAGGTAGTCCGGCGAATGGGACATATAGCAGCCTGACAGGCGGGAGAAGCATTTTCAAAGGCCAGTTGACGGACAAAGTCAGAGGATCCAGCTGTACCTCCTAACATGCGTTCTGCAGCAGTTTGGAGGCTATCAACAAAATCAGAATAGGGTTCCCCGGAAGCCTGACGTATTTTAATTAAGGGGGTACCAGTGTTGTTTTTTGAGGGAAGTTTGTGCCATGCACTAAGGGCAACACTAATTTGGGCATAAAGGCCAGGTGGAGAATTGATTGGGTTATTTTGGTCAGAATAATTGCCTTCTCCAATTAGCATTTCAAGGGTCCATCCATTGCGGGCCTTGCGGGTTTTGTCTTTCAAAAACCTTACAATTATCAATAAACTCAGCCTTCCAAAGGAGGTGATCGCCCCCAGAAAGGGTGGCCTTTGCCAGGAGTACCAATCCGACGGAGTGAGAGAGGATTGGGTAAGGTGTCCAAAACAGTGAGGGTGAAGGGCGCCATGGCTCCATAAAGGGACACCGCCTCTTTTAGTTCTTTAACGTTGCGGAAATTATGAGGCTCATGATGACGTTGAACAACGCCCTGGGCGTTGGTGGTTTCAACCACCGGAAATAGATGTAATGGAGCAGGGCTCGAAGGAGGAGGGAGGGACGGAGAGGGTGGCTGGGCGGGAGGAGTCAAAGAAAAAGGTGGCAAGGCAACAAGGGAGGAAGGAGGGCAAAATGGCGGCAAGGTGGGAATGGAAGAAGGACAAAATGGTGGCGGATTAACTTGTGGGGGCAGAAGGGCCGTTAGCAGACACGGGGAAGGCCGTACAAAATTTATCAAAATGGTTAACAAGAGTATTAATTTGGTTTCCCAAGGTCTCAAGTGTTTGTATTAAAACAGGCTTTTTTATGTGGTCATTGGCAATAGAGGAGGGGGGCGCCGATAGCGGCCCTCTTGTTCTGCCAACTCGTCCCAGTCCACCTCGGAAGCCGGAGGAGACCCACAGCGGGGTCGCGGCAGAGAAGGGTAGAGGCGTTTGCATGGGGGAAGTGCATTTGGACGGGGCTCCTTTACGGGGGTGCTGTCAGGTTGGGGGGCACCATCTGGCACTGGGGGCGCATTATTTTGGGGATTAGTCTCATCAAAAGGGTTGGGGGCCCCTGTCACATGTTTTTGGGGCGAAGTTTCTGCATCCTCACTATGGAACGAAATTAGGTCTTCACCCCAAGCCCCGGAAGGGGGAGCCTCAGCTACACTGGAGGGGGCACTTTTAAGGATATTTTCAGTATGGGAGATAGCATGTTGTAAGCCAGGATCAGTTTTTCGCTTAGCCAACAGATCATTAATAAGATTCCAATATGAAAAGGCCGTTACGGGAACCTTTTCAGGCCCAAAAACTCGGTAAAAATCGTTGAGAGCATCTCCCACTCTCTGCCAGCGTTTTTCATCAATAGTTCCTTCTTTAGGGAACCACGGGCATGTTTCTTGTACAAAATCAAAGAATAAAAAGAGGTCCTTGGACTTAACCCTAACTCCGCATGTCCTAAGAGCTTCCTTGAGCTGGGAAACATAAAGCTGGTGCTCACTAAGTGCCTGTCCCATTTTTAAGTAAACCAGACGCCGAAACTTACCTAATGACTGTCCCGCCAGGTGGGTCGGGGCCTGAGTAACTCACGCCGCGCGCTGCATCTGGGTCTACTGGAAATCTCTCCTACCTCGAGCGCCATGTTGGGTGCCACCTGCCCGGGCCCGCGGACTGGTCAACAAGGTTCTCGGGGGGAGAGCAGCCACCTGAAAGAACAGGGGTACACCACGGAGGGAGACACGTACACTCGGTTTAGCTAAAGCAAGTTTCCTTTACTTTCGGTTTCAGTGGGGCTTTATAGCCGGGGAAAAGCGGAAGAAGCAGGCCAACAGTGCCTAGCCAGTGATTACACACATGACCTTATTTGGTGTGCCGGAGGTCGTCATGCGCACTGGGCCAAAAGGAGCACAGCTAATCCCGGAAGGGGGAAGTATCCTGATGCCATGAGGCAAGGCGCCAACATGCCCCCGACGGCCAGTTCAGGTTCGTGGGACGCTGCGTCCTGACTCTGTGCCCCCGTTAGGAAAGGAGCCGACTTAGTCATGGGGTCCGCAAATTCCAAGCCAAACCCGGCCACCCCACTGGGATGCCTTCTCTCAAATCTCGATCCGTTGGGACTTAGGCCACATAACGCCCTAAGCGTCTTGTCTTTTACTGCAACATTGCGTGGCCTCAGTATCAATTGGACAATGGCTCCCACTGGCCCAAACATGGCACTTTTGACTTCTCAGTCCTTACAGACCTAAACAATTCTGTCACCGCAATGGAACATGGTCAGAGATCCTTAGGGCCAGGCTGTCTTTCTCTTGCGCTCCGCCCCTTCCCTCCCTCCTGAAAACCTGCCATACTTTCTAAGTCTCGAGACTCCTCTCACTCTTTGCCCTCTCCAGACCCCTCTTCAAAATTCTCTAATCCTCTAAATTCTCAGTCTTCACCTCCTCCAGCTCCCCAATCCAGACCCTCCCTCCCCTTTTTTTTCACCTCCTAGCCTCCACACCCTCTCCCTGCTGATCCTTTTCTCCCTCCCCTCCCCGCAGGGAAGTGGGTGGGGACTGAAGGAGGAGTTAGAGTCCTTGTTCCTTTCTCTGTCTGATATCTCCCAACTTGAAAAGCGTCTTGGCTCTTTCACAAATGATCCCACTACCTACACCTAAATTTCATTATCTTACCCAAGCCTATGACCTTACATGTCATAATTACATGTTATCTTCTCTTCCACCCTGACCTCTGACCTGTCCCCTAGCTGGTATCCAACAGGCAGCGCCTAAACCTATAAACTTCCATAAGCTCAGAGAGATTACCCAGTCTTCCTCAAAAAAACCCTCCTGACTTCCAGAGGCTGAGGATGGTCCTCAAACCCCTATCCGGGATCTGCTGAAAATGGCCTTTTAAGTATTTAACAACCGGGAGGAACAGGACAGGACAGAGAGGGAACTCCGCAGTCGCCAGAAGGCTGAGCTTCAAGCTCAGGCCCTAGTAGCTGCCCTGAGGCCATCATGCCCTGCTCCTCCAACAACCACAGCACCTGTCGCCCAACAGAGGACGACAATGGGCCCCATGGGCCCTACCCGAGCACCGCGGGGAGCCTGCTTCAAGTGTGGCCTGGAGGGCCACTGGTCCAGAGAATGCCCCAACCTCTGCCCTCCGCCAGGACCGTGCCCCACCTGCAGAGCCCAGGGTCACTGGAAAAGTGACTGTCCCGCCACGCCTAGTCATAGTGGGCCAGTCCTTCCAGCCCCTGCTACACTTCCACCGGCGGTCTTGGGTTTGGCGGCTGAGGACTGAAGAGGCCCAGACTCATCGACTCCGATAACCTTCGAGGAGCCCAGGGTGGCACTCAAGTTAGCAGGTAAATCGACCTCCTTTCTGGTTGACACGGGGGCTACCTTCTCTGTCCTCCCCTTTTATTCCTGTCAAGTTTATCCTTCTCAGGCCTTGGTTACGGGTGTTGATGGCCTGCCTTCTCAGCTCAGGACCACTGGTCCACTCTTTCCTAGTCATGCCTTCTTGCCCCACACCACTCCTGGGTCACGATCTTCTGACCAAACTCAGGGCTACTCTCTCATGGTTCCAACACCCTAGCGCTGCTCTCATCCTCCCACGGCTCCAAACATCTCCTAATCCTTCTCAGGACTCCCCACTGTCTCCTTCCAATGTCAACCCCATGTTCTGGAATATCTCTATCCTGATTGTTGACACCCATCGTACCCTAGTCCTCATTCGCCTTAAGGATCCCTCTTCTTTTCCCTCTCACCCCCAGTTTCCAGTTTCCCTCACTC
This sequence comes from Talpa europaea, assembly GCF_964194135.1. Lineage (NCBI taxonomy): Eukaryota > Metazoa > Chordata > Mammalia > Eulipotyphla > Talpidae > Talpa > Talpa europaea. The sequence continues at coordinate 30,961,745 of NC_140084.1, forward strand.
ACCATCAGGGTCTCAAACCCATCAGCCAACGACTCCTGGGAAAGGGACTCCTTACTCCTATCAACTCGCCCTGTAATACTCCCATTCTCTCCATTAAAAAGCCTGATGGTTCTTATCGCTTAGTTCAAGACCTTCACCTCATCAACGAGGCAGTGTTTCCTATCCATCCTCTAGTGCCAAATCCCTACACCCTTCTCTCATATACCGTCTTCTACTACACACTTCTCTGTACTTCACCTCAAAGGTATTTTTTTTTACCATCCCTCTAAATCCTCAATGTTACTTACTATTTGCTTTTACTTGGGAAAATCCGGACACACATCTCCCAGCAACTGGCCTGCCTCAGGGTTTCCGGGACAGCTCTCATTTGCTTGGTCAGGCATTAGCTAACGATCTCTCATCATGTAATGTTCAACCCAGCACTCTCCTCCAGTGTGTTGATGACCTTCTCCTCTGCAGTCCTTCCCTACTACAATCTCAGCAACACACTGCACAACTCCTCAACTTCCTATGCTCAAAGGGATACCGTGTCTCCCCATCCAAAGCGCAACTCTCAGTTCCCACAGTCATCTGGGTCTTCGACTAACTCCTTCTTCCAAACAGCTGACGGTGGACTGCAAGCAGACAATCTGGGACCTTCCCTCCCCTGAATCAGCAGAACAAATCCTTTCCTTCCTAGACTTGGCTGGATTCTTCCGACACTGGATCCCTAATTTTGCTTTCCTAGTCAAGCCACTGTACGATGCAGCAAAAGCCTCCCCGGAAGGCCCTCTCCAATCCTCCGGGGAGGTCCGCAAAGCCTTCTTTTTACTCAGACATATCCTCCTTAAGGCACCTGCCCTTGCCTTTCCTGACCCAGAAAAGCCTTTCCTGCTGTTCACAGACGAACGTTGGGGTATGGCGGCAGGTGTCCTTTCCCAGCCTCTGGGCCCAGCCCTGTGTCCTGTCGCTTATCTCTCCAAGCAGATGGATCCCACCGTCAGGGGCTGGCAACCCTGCTTTAGAGCCCTGGCGGCGGCAGCTCTGCTCACCCCGGAATCCCTCAAACTTACTCTGGGAAGACCCATCCAACTACATTCCTCACACCGCCTTCAGGACCTCCTGTCTCACCGCTCGCTCTCCACTCTTACTCCGTCCTGTTTACAGGACTTCCATATGCTCTTTATTGAAAACCCCCTGGTGAGTCTCACTCAGTCTAATTCTCTCAACCCAGCCACTCTCCTGCCTGTCTCTGGTCCCCCTTCTGCCGCCCATTTGTGTCCTGAAATCCTGGAAAAAATGCAAACCTCCAGTTTGGGTTTGGCTGACTCCCCTTTGTCAGATGCCTACTGGACTCTGTTTGTAGACGGCAGCTCTTGCATAGATGCGCGAGATCAGCAGAGGGCTGCCAGGCCATTGTTACCTTCGACCAGGTAATAGAGGCAGAAAAGTTGCCCGGAGGAACCACCTCCCAAAAGGCAAAACTTAGCACTTACCAGGACCCTCACCCTCAGCAAACATAAAAAAGTCATCATCTATACAAATTCAAAATATGCCTTCCTTATTGCTCACAGTCATGCTGTAATTTGGCAGAAAAGGGGATTCCTCTCCACCAAGGGGTCCCCCATCATTAACTCTAAACTTATCCTTAAACTTCTAGCGGCCTTGCAGCTACCAACTGAAGTCGCCATCATCCACTGTAAAGGACACCAACCTGACAATTCTTATGTTAGCACAGTGAATAACAAGGCTGATGCAATGGAAAGGGCTCTCACAACTGACTCTGCTGCAGACCCTGCTCCTATTCTCTTCCTATCAGTCCCCTCCATCACTCCGGCTTATGAGCCTAATAAACACCAAATTCTCATGTCAAAAGGAGGAATTCAAATAGCCCAGGGATGAATTATGGTAAATAACAAACTGGCTCTACCAGCCAACCAGGCAGACCTGGTCATTCAGCAAGTCCACAATACCCTTCACATCGGGCCACGCCCACTTACCCAATTCCTAAGTCTGCTCTTCTTCCACCCCTCCTTGAGTGTAAAAGTCTAACAAATATGTTCCTGTCGTCAAACCTGTGCTCACGTGTCACCTCAAGGGCGAGTTCGCCCACCTTCTTCTTTTGCAGCTCACCGACTGCGTGGACACCTACCCAGATAGGATTGACTTCTCCCTACTCAGGCAACTGCTCCGGGAACACGCAGACCAGTACTTAACCCAGTCCTGCCTCAGATCTCGACCTCCTCAACCAACCTTCCCCACCACTGCATCCAGGAGACCAAGTCCTGCTCAAATTGCTTCAGCCAAAGCCACTGCAGCCTCGGTGGACCGGCCCACACACGGTTATTCTCACCATGCCTACAGCGGTAAAACTTCTGGAAGACCCCTCCTGGCACCATCTATCACGGGTCAAACGTGCCCCCGAAGACAAACAGTATGTATGTCATAACCTGGCTCCTACTAGGATGTGCATTTCTTGTCAAAATCTCCCCTACCTCAGTGTCCTGTGTATGGAAATTCAAAGTTATGGAGACCTTAGTCTCAGAATCCACATAGACTACCCACTAGGTGGGTACTGCAGAGTGCCCACAGGCCGGATGCACAACACTTATCACTCTCACCCTAACTCTTTCATTGATTACTAACCCTATGAACACCTTGTTTTGTTTCTTTACCATCAAACCTTCAATCACTGCAAAAATACCTATAGAGAATATGGGGGGTGCCCTTACCAGACATGCACAGTGCACCTTCCAGACAAAGGCCAAATGTTCTCTCTGGTCTGTCATAATACGGGCTTCAATATGAATCAAGTTAGCTATGCTATTTCAGATCCTTGGGACCAACGTTGGGTATAGGGAGTCCAAGCCGCAGTGTGCACTGGCTGGCATTCCTATCCAGTGGCAGCACTATGTCCCGACACAAAATGCCACAGTCCAAGTCTCCCAGGACATCCTCCATTCAGAACAAATCCTATAAAATTAGTTAACATCATCAGAAAAAACTGAGACACCCTCAAGTTGGATTCATATAATCCAAAATGCTATAGCCTTCCTAAATGACTCTCTCAGGACTAACACCTCCTCTTGTTTCCTCTGCGCTTCCCTTCAGAGACCCCTACTGGTGGCAGTTCCAATCAATCTCAATACCACTACCACCAAAATAATGGATGCTGCTTGCCAGACTCCCCAACTCTCAGTCCCCATATGGGACTCCAATCACAGCTACCCTTGCTATCAAACTGATGCCCTTGTCAGCTTTCATTCCTGTACTTCTAACATTTCGGTTACTTCCATGCTCCAAACAACAGCAAAGGAAAATTTTTTTTTGGTGCAATGGCTCTCTCTCTCGGTGTATTAATTCTGCTACTCCAGGCCCATGTATCCAAGTCCTCGTGGTCCCACAATTAACTCTGTACAGACGGTCTGAGCTAGGTTGGTTATTCTCATGACATCAGACTAAGCGGGCAGCCTTTCTTCCAATCATGGTTGGAATCAGCCTGGCATCATCGATAGCAGCTGCAAGTATGGCAGGTAGGGCCCTGGGACACAGCCTGATTTCTGCCCAGGAATTTCATGAAAGAATAGATACCTCCTGAGAAAAAACCTATGTGTCTTTAGCATCATTACAAAGACAGCTCACCTCCCTGGCACAGGTCACTCTCCAAAACCGGCGGGCTCTGGACTTGTTAACAGCTAATAAAGGGGGTACTTGCCTGTTTCTCAGGGAAGAATGTTGTTACTATATCCACGAATCAGGAATTGTAGAGCAAAATGTAGAAGCCTTAATAAAACTACACAAAGACATAGAATGAAAAACCGGGGGCTCCAACTCTCCGCTGACGTGGTTTCAAAATCCTATAGTGTCATGGCTCCTCCCACTCTTGGGGCCAGTACTAATAATAACCTTATTTTTTCTTTTCGCTCCTTGCCTCCTAAAATTCATACAGGCTTGCATTCGGGAAATGTCTCGTACCACCTTTAACCAACTCCTTCTCCATCTGTATTCTCGCATCTCTGCAGAAGACCCTCATAACCAGACCTGAGCCACCCCCTTGGTCTTCGCCCCCTTTCAGCAGGAAGTAGCCAAAGAAAGAACCATCGCCCCTTTTCCTATCAACAAAAGGCTGGTATGAAAGGTCCATGCAGGAGGCCAGAATGCAGAAGCCAACCAGGAAGCCCACCTAGGGGGCAGGAATGTGGATACCTGCCTGGAGGACTCAGACAATGAGCCTCCTCCCTCCCCCTACAAGTCTCTTCTCAGACAAAGAACCTCTACCTGCCCCACAAACTTTTACCCGCCCTAGGAACCCAACTTCCCACCTGAGCCCTCCTTACCCTATAAACCCTGCTTCCCCCTAACAACGAGCTCGGTTTCACTGACCCCCACCTTGGGTGTGTGAGTTTCGTCAGGGGCGCAATAAACTTTCCCTCCCTTTGAGAAATTTAGCCTGGCTCTCCTTTTCTTTACCATGCCGTACCTTTCAATGAGGACTTGGGTGCTAAGATGTTTACTTGAAACGTTGACCACAGGAAATCAAAGCGGCATGGAAAAGTGATAGAGGGAAGGAAAAACAGTGTAAACTGTTATTGAGCTGATCACACTGGGGACGAGGCAGCCTCAGTCTAGCTGATGCTGTGGGCTCTCATGGGTCCACTGGCTTTTGTGGCTGCAGACAGATCCCAGAGGTCAGAGAACAGAGCAACACAGTGGCGTGCACCTGAGACAGGTGGGACATGTGCTTGGTGCCTCCATCGTGGCTCCCCTGACTCAGATGGGCCTCGGGCATGTGAACCCACTGCACACAGGGATACACTTGCTTTTGAGAAGGTTACTTTGGTCTTAGTAAGGGTATGGATTGGAGGAGCAAGACTGGCAGCCGTGCACATATTACATGGGTGCAACTGTCTAGAATGCATCTCGAATCCAATCAACACCACAAGAGTTGAACTTGGCTCGGTGTCAGGTGTGTGCTTCTCTGGGAAACACCCAGGGAAATACTGGGAGTCGCTGTCCCCAAGAGGAAGGTTGAGGGTTGGAAGGAAATGATATCCTGGTCTGCATGATGGACTATATTTCTCTCATGGGTTCCTGAGAGTTCATCCTTTGGGGTACTCAACCCCAAGATAAGTAGGTTCACACCTGGGGGTCAGTCGAGCTTTGCACCATTTCCCTTTCCAGAAGCTCCAGAAGGCAGACACGTATTTATGGGCTTAGAACAACTCGCTGCACTCAAGTAAAAACTTCTCTCATTGCAGTGGTTCAATTCAGGCACACACCTTGTTGGGGAGAAATTAAAGATTAAATCAGAGCTTTCAAATATCCTGTGGGGTATATTGCTCTAAATGTAGAGCACCCATATCAGATGCCTTTGGTTTGGAGAAAGAAAGGTTATGTTATTTTTTTTTTTCCTTGTGGAAAAATAACATTTACACCTAATAAAGCTTTGTCCTTTGCATTTCCAGTGTCTGCCATATAATTGGGGCAATCCTTTTCTTTCTTTTACATTTTCTACCTGCTGCTTGGAGAAATAGCTCTTCATCGCTTTGAAAAATGTCTGTCCTTAGACTTTAGGGCAAAGAAATCCCTTGCCACTCCTTGACCATAAAATGTGGGGAAACACAGGACCAAATAGGGTCAGCAGAGCAATTACTATATTTTCTGTTTTTCACTGGCAGTGCGTGGGCCCTGGCCATGGAGTTGACCTTTGTAGGAACTGAATGGAGTCTAATCCTGTTTCCTGCATCTAGGTGGTAAACATGTCTGCAACTACAGGTCTGTTCCCTAAGCTGATGCTGCCTGTAAATATGTCTTCTGCATTTCAAGCCCTGTCTTCGCTGGTGCTATCCGAGCACCTCACACATGTGGACTTCCAGGGGGAATTGCCATTGAACCTGGAGCCCAGGCCTGACCTTCCCTCTGCTTGCTCTCTCCTTTGTGTGCTGGTCATTTTTAGAGTCCAGAGAGTCTCATTCATTCTTTTCTGCATGGAAAACCTGTTTAATCTTCCCAGAGTAACAATTCTAGCACGTTAGTCTGTGTTCAAGGAATAGAGCCATCAAGGAAGGCTTTTCAGGAATATTTCCCTGGTTTCTGTAATTTGCATGTAGTTGGTACGCAGTAAACCTTTGTTGAATGAATGAATGAATGAATGGGATAAAGCAAGGTGGCAGGTATTGGAAAGGAAGACACCACATTAATGGTGACTAGGAACAGCGACATAATTTGTGGACCACAATGCACAGTGAAATGCATGGTCCTTTGTTCAGAAGTTAAGAAATTCAAGATGGCATCAGCAGAGCATACTGCCATTATAGGACATTCTAAGGGTGAACCCCTTTGTTAAATGTACCGGTGACCGTTCATGTAGCTGGTCCTGATGGTGATTATCTCTGAGCACTGGGACGATGGAGTAATTCATTCTGTCCTGTGAAATTTATCTATAAAGAACATAAATATGTTAGTAATCAGGGGGAAATAAAGTTATTCTAAAACAAAACCTACAGAGTAAGGGCAATTGTCTACACTCTGGACCATGAGTCAAGAGATCTGGGTTCTAATCTCAATTTCATTGCAAAAGGACTTGGTGAGTCTTTTTCTTCTTCTTTTTTTTTTTTTAAGATTTATTTATTTATTTTACACAAGAACCGGGGTACAGGCCAGATGCACGGGAGGATGAGAGGATTCACCAGAGACAGAATGGGGAACAGAACAGGCAGACTGATGAAACACACTGGCGAGGGGAGCAGTGGGCGAGACAGGAGAGGTCTGCTGCACCATGTGGAACCCTCGCTGGCCAGCCGGGATCAAACCGGCACTGCAGAGGCTGCGGACAGCTTCACAGCGCGGCATTCAACCACCTGCGCCACCAGGGGAGGCCCGAGTCTTCTTCACTTTAATACTCCATTTCCTTACAGTGCCATTACTGGGATGCGCTCTTACACTTTGCTGCTAAGATTGTCACCAAGAAAGTCTATATGAAAAGCTTCTTGGACACAGGATGAGAGATCTGTGAGAGGGCAAGTCTCTGAGAGGGCACGCATTGCCACTTAGGAGTGGTCCTGTCCTTGCTGCCAGGAGCCCAGCGTTCTCCAGTGAGACACTACTCACCAGAAATTGCTGGTCTCCAGGGAAATGGCTGCTTCGCGTGCTCCAAGTCAGCTAGGTGGAAGGCCCTGAGCCTAGTAGCCTCCACAGGCAGTCGTTCTAACCCCACACGGAGGCCAGGGTGGGTGAGGGAGGTCATCCGTGGCACGTGACCCCTGTTTTCTTACAGCAGTTGCGTGAAGACTACAAATATTTGGGCTGATTGTAGTCACTTACATGTGGCAATGAATCATCTCATGATGAGAGGCCTGAAATACGCTGGGATGAAATTAACATCAATTGAAACAGAAAATGGATTTTAGCTGGCACCACAATGAGCTTCAGAAGACAGGCCCAGCGCTGCCTGCTATTCTTAGTGACACAAATACCTATGCCACTGCAATTGCTTTTTCTATATTTGTTTTCTTAAAAAACTCCTCTTTAGCCACTCCAGTGGGGGCACCTTGTCATCAGAGGTTGAGTTGGGACCCTTACTGGCTCCTCTGATGGCTCCGGGAAAAACAAGGCAAAGGAAACCAGCACAAGCCTTCAGCACAAGGAGGGGAGGGAAAAAACGAGAATCTGGCTTTTCTGTTTTTGGTTCTTGCAAATTGCTGCGCTGGCCGTGTGCTGTGCTGCGTGCCTGGAAAACGGAGGAAACTGTGGACTTTCTGCTCACAGCCACACAAAAGGATGACACATCCTTCAAGATCAAGAAAAACAAGGCGGTTGTGAAGTTTAAAGCCCGGTGCAGCTGATACCACCATACCTTGGGCATAACAGATGAAGAGAAGGCAGAGAAGCGGAAGCAGTCCCTGCCCACGTTGGCAGCCAAGGAGCCAAATGAACCAGGCATGCGGATTCAAACTGTATAAAAAAAATTAAAATTCTAAAAAAAAAAAAAAATGAGAAACTGCGTGCATCAAAAACAAAACATTTGAGGATTGCATTTCCCCTCACTGGGCAAAGTGGTATTGTTAACTTGCAATATGTGGCCATAATACATGCTGTAATACATGGCTGAGTAATGTATCTTGGGGGGAATGATACAGTTTTGTAGCTTTAACCAGTGTGCCCTGCCTGCCTTCCCTTTCCTTCTGCCACTCTCCTCTTTCAGCCATTCATTTCCTCACTGGCTTTTGAATTTCAAAACCACAGTCCCTGCAGGAGGCAGAAGGAACTCCAGCCTAGAGGTAGATTTGGGGGACTCCTGGAGAGTCCTGGCCAGCCTTCCTATTCTAGAATCAGAACAGGATTCCCTAGGCTGAGGGGAGCAGGCCCAGGGAGCACTGGTAAGCTCTGGCACTTAACTTACCTGAACTTCAACTTTCTCAGCTATGAAAGGATGGTGCAAGGCACTCAGTAGGGATGGGACCTTAAATTATAATTTAATTTATAATTAAAAGTTCCTTGCTCCTGGTCAGTGCAGGGCTGCCAGCCGAACAGCAGCCCAACGTGATGCTCTGGCTGCACCCCAGCCCAGCCCCCTTCTGCCTGAGAGCCAGACCAAGCCCGCCTCACGTGGACCCCATCACACATCTCCAGGCCTCAGACTATTGGGGCCTTAAGAAATGAAGAGGTTCTGGGCCTCCCCGGTGGCACAGTGGTTGAGCGCTGGGTTGCAAGGCTGCCCGCAGCCTCTGCAGTGCCGGTTTGATCCCCAGCTGCTGGCGAGGGTCTCACATGGTGTGCAGACCTCTCCTGCCACCCGCTGCTCCCTTCAGCAGTATATTTCGTCAGTCTGCCTGTTCTGCTCTCTGCTCTGGCTCTGGTGAATTCTCTCACCCTCCCACGTTTCTGACTGTACCCAATGCTTATATAAATAAAAATTAAATTAAATTAAAAAAAGAAGAGGTTCAGAGCCTGAAGTTTATGGAGACCATGACAACACCTCTCCCCCCGACCCAACTCCCAAAAGAGAAAGATGTCCTGAAAATGTAAAATCCCAACCTATAAAGGGAGGGCAATGCCATCTTGACCAGTCCTGTGTGGTATTGGGGAATAACTGGGTTGGGTCACACCTGCATCTGACACAGTAGCTGAGGCAACACATGGGCCTTAGCCTCTATGGACTCAGTTTCCTCATTAGTAAGTGCATGGTCCCACTATTGCTTACCTTTCAGGGCTGTGAGGGTACATTAGTCACCTCTGTCAGATGCTGAGGGGAGGAGATCAGGCATACAGGAAGTGTCTAGAGGTGCTGGCTGGAACTGTTTTCTAGTTATCTGGCCACCTCTCTTTTGTATTCAGTTTGATTTGCCTATCAGGCTCTCCAAGGGCCCAGGCCAAGTCTCCCCTCTGGCTGCCCCAGGAAGGGGATTTCTGTGAGCATAGCTGGGCCTGGGGAGCCTGCCCTGGGAGGGGACTCCTGTGGCCTCCCTGACTTCTTCTACTCCTCTGTGCCCTCTGGCTTCCTTCTATCTCCTGTGACTACACCGCTCCTGCTTCTTCGCCCTCGTTTACCCCAAGCCTCTCCACAGCCTTTACGGTAGGTATCTTATAGAGCTCCTGGAGATGGCTTCAGAGATGGAAGTCCAAATATGAGTGGTATTTAGGTGATTCCAGGAAATACCAGAAATGGGGATGAGGATGAGAGGGAGAAACCGACCAGCACAGATAAAGGATGCATTACCCACAAGTCACCACTGTGGGCACCTCGGGGCATCAGCGTCAAACATCCACCTCAAGCCCGGTTTATATTAAAGGCAAGAGAGCTGAGGTATTTCTCTACCAAATGTCACTTTGTCACTTGTCAGTTTTCCAGGCTGCTGGTGGGGTGTTAACTCCTCAGTTTACTTGCACCTTTGCATGTGCCTATAGCCAGAGCTGCATGTTTGCAGAAAACAGCTTTTAGCCCACAGCAGCTGGGGACATGCAGGGCTGGAGCAGGGGGAGGGGGCACTGCACTGCTGTAACCCTTCACTGTAACTGACACCTTCGCTCTGTTTCACCATTTCAGATTTGAGGTGGGGATGGGAAAAAGGTGAGGAAGAAGTAGGCAGGAAAAAAAAAAAGAGGGAAGAAGAAGGAAGGGAAATAGGGAGAGAGAGAGAGAGAGAGAGAGAGAGAGAATGGGAATGAATTTATGAGCTGGGGAGAGCCATGTCATCTCTTTGCTCCACCCTTGGTCTCATCAGTTGTGACCAGGAGGGAGGGGTCATAAGTTGCATCTGAGACTATGGGAGAGGAAAGGTCATTTGAATCCCTATGGGGCTATTCCCCTGAGATTCCTTTTCTCTAATTTCCCGTGAGTAAGGGCCATGGAAGAGGGTTTGTTCTCATAGCTTGAGGAGAGGAGAGGTATAGTCAGATGGTCTCAGCCTGTTCCTGCTTTTCCTAGCATCCGCATCAGCCAGCTACTGAATTCCTTCCTGCTCGGCAGCTAAGGTGATGAAAAGTCACATAAAGCTAGACCAAGTCCTGGGACACTGGCCAGCCTTGAGTTGAGCAGTTGTTAGACCTAAAGCCAGCCTCATCCCGGCTGTGTCGTCATCATGAGGGAAATCACACACAGTACCGCTGTTTTCACTTTCCTTTGCAAAGAAATGGAGGCGGAAGGAACAACTTCCACACCCTGACATTTTTCTTGCTTTAGGATAAATCTCAGCTAGGAATGTTGAAGCAGCCCTGGGCAGCTTTCCACCCCTGGGGCCCACCTGATAAAGGGCTGAACCTCTAACCCTTGATGTCCTGAGCAAGGGGCTGCTGGGAAGGGGCCAGAGCTGAGCAGCCATTTTTGTGAGCCTTTAAAATGGAGCCATGCACCTGGGCTTGCTCTTTTTCATCAGAGCTGCTGTGGAAGGTGGCTGAGCCCCATTACCCGACAGTGGTGGGGAGCCCCTGATCTCAGCAGCAGCAGGTTCTGCTGCCCCCTGCGGGGTCCTGTAACTGAAACTCCATTTCACACCATCTCCCTCTGCCTTACTAGTTCCTCCCCCAAACTGCCAGTTGTTCCTCTCCCTTTATCCTGTTGTTTAGAAGTTATATATCTTTTTTTTTTAAAGATTTATTTCTTCTTATACAAGAACTGGGGTACAGGCCAGAGGCGCAGGAGGGTGAGAGGATTCACCAGAGACAGCGTGGGGAGCAGAACAGGTAGTTTGACAGGAAATATACTGTTGAGGGGAGCAGCGGGTGAGGCAGGAAAGGTCTGCTGCGCCACGTGGGAATCTCCCTGGCTGGCCAGGAATTGAACCAGCGCTGGAGAGGCTGCGGACAGCTTTGCAGTTGCTGCACTCAACCCTCTGCACCACCAGGAAGGCCCTATATTTCTTTTCTTTTCTTTTCTTTTTTTTTTTTTTTTTGCATCATTAAAGGTCCTTTTGTTTGCATTTGGTGGAGGCAGGTAGCCAGACCCAGAACTGGTGAGAGAGGTTCTGATCCAGTGGTCATATTTTAGACTCTTTGCCAGGTAACAGGAATGGTAGAAAATTGAATCAAGAGCTCTTCTAGAATGATAATATTCAAGCTTAAATGAGCTTGTAAGTCACCTGGTGATCCTGCCAACAGGCAGATTCTGACTCAGTAGGTCTTGGGTGGAACCAGAGAATCTGAATTTTCTTAAAAGATTTACTTATTTATGCATACAAGAGCTGGGGTACAGGCCAGAGGTGTGGGGGTGAGAAGATTCACCAGAGACAGAGTGGGGAACAGAACAGGCAGACTCCACTTCTGAGGGCAGCAGTGGGTGAGACATGAGAGGTCTGCTGTGTCATGTGGGTCACTTCCCTGGCTGGCTGGGGATTGAACTCATGTTGCAGAGGATGCAGATAGCTTCACAGTGCTGCGCTTAACCCCTTGTGCCATCAGGGAGGCCCTGGAGTATGAATTGTCTAACAAGTTCCCGGGCAGAGCTGTTGCTGCCAGTCCAAGGAGCTTGAGTAGCGAGGGCATCACCTTGGGATTTAGTTTGGCAGAGCTGTTTGAAATCCCATCCTAGCTGTGTGGTGCTTAAATTAGCTGTGTTTTAGGGGCCTCCCCGGTGGCGCAGCGGTTGAGCGCTGGGTTGCGAAGCTGCCCGCGGCCTCTGCGGCGCCGGTTCGATCCCCGGCTGCTCCCCGGCCACCGGAGGAGGGTCCCACATGGCGCGCAGACCTCTCCTGCCGCCCGCTGCTCCCCTCAGCAGTGTACTTCGGTCCTTCTGCCTGCTCTGCTCCCCGCTCTGGCTCTGGTGAATTCTCTCACCCTCCCGCGCTTCTGACTGTACCCAGTGCATGTATAAAACAAAACAAACAAACAGACCAGCAAACAAATAAATAAAGCATGCCTCTATACAAAAAAAAAAAAAAAAAAAATTAAAAAAAAAAAATTAGCTGTGTTTTAGTCCTTTGATACTGAAGATGTGAAACAGAATTCTCACCCCTCCAAGCAGTGGGGAAGGTGTGTTGGGAGAGTGCAGGCCAGAGTTCACACGTGAAAGGTTCTTTGCCACAATTACCTCATGATCACTCTCCTCATTTTCTTTCCCTTCTTCCTCTGGTCACCTTGGCTTCTGGGCACTACACATGCCAGTTTTAACTAACATCAGTAGGACCCTGATGGAAGACTAGCCTAGCACTGAGGTCATCTGGTGACCTGTGAAAGATGGGCTGGCAGAGGGCTGTTGTGCAACCTTGGACTTGTAATTGCAAGCAGGACGACAAGGGCGGCTGTCTTTCAGAAGCAGGAAAACGAAATTCAGGAGTTTTGTGGATCTGCTCACTGTCTGGTGTTCCCACTCTCGCCCCTCTCATGGAGCATGCCCTGGAGCTCAGTTCCTGAATCTCAGCTCATTTCTGGCTCCTCCCCTGATCCTATACCCACGTCACCATTCACAAGTGCTCCTGGCCTTGTGTCACAAGGGCTTCCTGTCTTTAGAGAGTCTTACTCAAGCATCGACCTTCTTGCTTTCTATCAGCTCCCTTGTTTCCTGGGTAATGAGCTACTCCCTTGGTTTCCCCAACCTTCTTGTGCTGGGTCTACTTCAAGCCAGGTGTGTGCATGTAGCAGCTCTTCCCTCATTAGTGGGCTCAGTTACAGCACTTGCAACGCCAATTTTGGTTTTTTGAACTCCTTTCATCAGTCTGATGTGTTTTATCACTGACTATTTGTTTGCGATCCTGTCTCAATTTTATTTATTTAAGGATTTATTTATTTATTTATTTATTTATTTATTTATTTATTTGTACAAACACTGGGTACAGTCAGAAGCGCAGGAGGGTGAGAGAATTCACCAGAGCCAGAGGGGAGAGCAGAACAGGCAGACTGACAAGAAGTACACTGCTGAGGGGAACAGCAGGCAGCAGGAGAGTTCTGTGGGACCCTCGCCCAGTGGTCGGGGATTGAACCTACGTTTCAGAGGCTGCGGGCAGTTTCGCAACCCAGCGCTCAACAGCTGCGCCCCTTGGGGAGGCCCCCTGCCTCAATTTTAAGACCTGTAAGTACAGGGCTGCCACGTTGACTAGCCTGGCACCCCCTGGAGTTGTGCACTGCACAGCCTGCACAGAAGTCTTCTGGAACCGTGCATGGTCCTGCTGCCTTGGGCAAAGTAATCCCTGTTGTAGGTCACAAACTCATTCAGTGCCCCCCGTTCCCCGATCCTCATGTCCCGGTTTGGGCCAAGTTTCTAACTGTCCTTTAATCTAGGGAGTTGAGCTATGGTGTAAAATTGGGGAGGCTGGCTGGGCTCACACCAAAAGAAGTAGGACACAGTTTCATGTATAGCCACATGAAAACACTGGTGCTCTGTACTGCAGGCCTGCCTTGGGCCTTCCACGTCAGGCATAATGTCATGGCTCAGTGTTGTAGTAAATAATAGGATTTGATGCTCCTCAGAAAGCTGTTCTGCTCAACCTGGAAAGAGCATCTGGAACCATTTCATTGTGGTCACTTGAGCACAAGTGGCGTGAAAAAAAGCAAAGCAATAACAAAAAAAATACCTTTTACCTCGACCATCAACCAACATCATCATTTCTTTAAGGAAGGACATTTAGATACCAAATATATAATCTCAGAAAAAAGAAGCTCCTTTCAGGTGAGTACTAACCTGTTCATTGTACTCATTTGCTGCACCCAAACATAGTCTTTTTCTTAGATCAATCTAAAGTCCATGGATATTTTTGAAAATAACAAGCTTTCCGATTTCTGGGGATGTTGCTTGAAACCAATAATTGTTTTTGTTTTTGTTTTTTTTCCTTTTATTTATTTATTTATTTTTTTAATAATAAATTTTATTTTTATACTCCCCATACAATTGCAACCCCCTTATTTTGACCCCAATCCCTCCCCTCCCCGCCCCCCACCTCCCATAGAGTGTCTCTGATTCATAGTTGTTTGTTGATTTTGATTTTCACTTTCTTATAGTTATTCATTTTCCTGGTCCCTTATTTAAGTTTTCTAGATTCCTACTATGAGTGAGACCATTTGGTATTTTTCTTTTTCTTTTTGGCTTATTTCACTGAGGATGATCCCTTCCAGCGCCATCCATGTAGCTGCAAATTGCATGTGTTTATCTTTCTTGAATGCTGAGTAATATTCCATGGTGTATATGGACCACATCTTCGTGATCCAGTCATCTGTTTTTGGGCATTTGGGTTGTTTCCAAAGCTTAGCTATTGTAAACAAGGCTGCGATAAACATAGTGGTGCAGGTGCTCTTTGGAATTGATGTTTCTGTGTCCTTTGGGTAAATACCTAGGAGTGGAATTGCTGGATCATATGGAAGCTCTATGTTTAGTAGGTCCAGAAATCTCCACACAGCTCTCCATAGTGGTTGGACCAGTTTGCACTCCCACCAACAGTGCAGAAGAGTTCCTTTTTCTCCACAACCTCGCCAACATTTGTTGTTGCTAGTTTTTTTTAATATGTGCCATTCTCACTGGTATAAAATGGTATCTCATGGTAGTTTTGATTTGCATTTCCCTGATTACAAGTGATGTTGAACATTTTTTCATATGCCTGTTGGCCATTTGCATTTCCTCTTCAGAGAAGTTACTTTTTAGCTCTTCTGCCCATTTTTTTTTACTGGTTTATTTTCTTTGTTTTTGTTGAGTCTCATCAGCTCTTTGTAGATTTTTGTGATCAGTCCTTTATCATTAGTGTTGTGTGCAAAAATTTTCTCCCAGTCGGTGGGGTTTCTCTTTGTTTTGGTTATTGTCTCTATTGCTGTGCAGAAGCTCTTTAATTTGATGTAGTCCCAGCTGTTTATCTTTGCCTTCACTATCACTGCTTTGAGTGATGTGTCTGTAAATATGTCTTTGAGGTGCATATCACATAGTGTTTCGCCTATATTTCCTTCTATGTATTTTATGGTTTCAGGTCTTATATCTAGTTCTTTAATACATTTTGAGTTGTTTTTTTGTGTATGGTGTGAGGTAGTGGTCAAGCTTCATTCTTTTGCATGTAGCGACCCAGTTTTCCCAGCACCATTTATTGAACAAACTTTCTTTGTACCAATGCATATTCTTTGCTCCTTTGTCAAAGATTAGTTGACCATAAATCTGTGGGTTTATTTCTGGATTTTCTATTCGATTCCATTGGTTTGTGTGTCTGTTCTTGTTCCAATACCATGCAGTTTTGATGATTATGGATTTGTAGTATAGTTTGAAGTCTGGGTGTGTGATGCCTCCATTCCCTTCTTTTTTTTTCAGGAGAGCTTTGGCTATTCGGGGTTTTATCACCAATGATTGTTAATATGACCTCTCCTGCCTCACCAGGCTGCTGAGGCTTGAACAAAAGAGTACACCTGAATATATGAGCAGCAGGATGAAGAGTGTTGCCAGATTTGTAGCTTCTTTTCTCCATTGTTGCCAATTTCTCTCCAGGGATACTAACCAATTAAAAGTAAGCCCCCCACCACACACACACACATTAGTAAAAATGTTGGTATAATTAAATCCTGATAGTTTTGGTTTGCTTGTTGAGACCTGGAGCAGTGAGATGGTTGTTCCATATGAACTGATTATTTCTTTTTTTTTTTTAAAGATTTATTTTTATTTATACAAGCACTGGGTACAGTCAGAAGTGCAGGGGGTGGGGGGTGAGAGAATTCACCAGAGCCAGAGCAGGGAGCAGAACAAGCAGACCACAAAGTACACTGCTGAGGGGAGCAGTGGGTGCGGCAGGAGAGGTCTGCGCGCCATGTGGGAGCCTTGCCAGTGGGCCGGGGATTGAGCCGGCGCTGCCGAGGTCACAGGCATCTTAACAGCCCAGTGTTCAACCGCTGCATCACCAGGGGAGGCCCTGGTCTGATTATTTCTAATACTCACAATGGAGTCAGTAAATTAAAAAAAGGGGGTGACTAAATGATTCATTCACTTTTTCTTTCAACAAACATCCCCAGGGCATGTGATACGCACTTTTCTGCAGCAACTTGCCCCAACCTCACCAGCTTCCTTTTCTCTAGTCTTGCTCAGCCATGTGGCAGCTGAGGGTGTCAAACTAAGAAGGAAATCTTCCCAGGTAACTTCCTAAAGACCCTCATAACTCTAGCTGATCTTCAGGGGAATTCTACTGGACAGACAAGACCCTTCATGACTTAGTCACCACTCCTCCAGTCCCACTCCTACCTCCTCCCCTCCAAGCCCCCTGTCCTGCACATGTAGCAAGTTTATTGTCCTCCCCAGACACCCCCCATCTCTTTTCCCTGGTGAGACTGCTCTCTCCTCCCAGACTTCCCATGTCTTTGACCTGCCTACTCAGTCTCTCTTTAAGGTTCAAATCAGAGATAATCGTCAGAGTCTGTGGGGCATTTCCAGGGTCTCTGCCCCTAACAGAGCACACCTCATGCTATAGATGAATTGCTTGTGTCAATTAAGCTTATGGATTCATTGCATTTGCTTGTGTCTCCCACTCATCTCAGGGTTTCTTGAGAAGACATCAGTGGCAGACCACACCCACTGGTTCTCAAATCATTCTCAAAGGATTGCAGTTCAGACAAGGAAGTAACTTGTACAGCTTCCAGATCTCCAAGCCCTTGGACTGGTGGCATCAGCTGTGCCCTGGATCTCATTGGAGAAGATTCAGTAACCCAAGACCTAGTGAGTCAGAATCTGTCTCTTTGCAAGATCCCCAGGTGACGTTTGTGCTCATTTAAATCCCATGCCCTTCCTAAGCATCCTTCTGAATGGTTCTGCTTCCAGAGTATTAAATCTTGATTCATGTTTTCTTCTGGTGGAGGGTGGCCAGGATATTCTGCCATATGGCATGTGCTCAAACATCTTTGTATGGATGAGCAGGTGTGCACTAATAAAAAGAAAACATTCCAGAGGATGGGAATGGTATGAATGACAACAAACCTGTGTGGAGGAAGATGCTGTGTTGTTGGAAGATGGGAGTCCGCATGTCTGGGAGGGAGAGTCTGGGCAAGTAAGACTGGAAAGGTGGCCTGGAGTCCATTCCCAGAGGACCTGGCATATTGGATCTGGGGTCTCTGAATTTATCCTGAGCAGCAGGGAAGTTTTGGAGTACGGGTGTGAGTGGGACAGTCTTCCCAGTTAGAACATTCGGGGGCCTCCCTGGTGGTGTAGGGCTTAAAGACAGAGCTAGCAAGCTATTGCTAGCCACTGCAGCATGAGTTTGCTTCCCAGGTGGCCAGAAACAACCCACATGGCACAGCAGACCTCTCCTGTCTCACCCGCTGCTCCCCTCAGCAGTGTATTTCAGGAGATCTGCCTGTTCTGCTCCCCACTCTGTTTCTGGTGAATCCTCCCACCCCCCACACCTCAGGCCTGTACCCCAGTTCTTGTATGCATAAATAAGTAAATATTAAAAAAAAGAACATTCAGGAAGCTGAAATGAAACATAATGGAATGAAATGAAACATAAATGAAACATAAAATAGTGGGCAGGCAACTGGAGCAGGTAAACTAGTTTCCTCATCGTTGCCAGGGTCTAGAAAATGGAGACTTTTGATCTAGTCGAACACAAAGCACTGGCAGTGAGCGTGGAGGGTAGGGGCACTGGAAACCACATGTCTGGGCAGAGACTACAAGTATATTCCTCGAAGCAGCTTTGAAGTATTTAGAGCAGATGTTCCTTTGCAGGAAGTGGCAGAGGCGCAGTCAGCTGTGTGCGGTGCTAGGAAAGCCTGAGATATAAATGGGTACCACACCGGAAAATCATCCGAGGAGTCTGACTGTGCAGGTTAACATGTAGCTAATTTTATTGGGAACAAAGCGGAGGTTTAAGTGGTGCGGCGTTCTTCGGCTTTGCAGATTTGAAGCATATTTTGATGTTTCTCTTTGCCTGCTGCCCATTAGGAGAATGTAACTCTTACAAAAAGCATTGCTGTTGCTTGGAACATCTTTCATTATAGCAAATTTTGTTCCAAAATTGACTGTAAATTATATTGCATTTGGCTTGAAAGAATTTTCTGAATTAAAATACGGAGCCATGGATGCATAGTCAGTGTTGGACAGCTCCATCACCTGCGGTTGTGAGCATGTTCTTTTCCATGTGTGTTCAGCGGGTGTCACATATGTAGAGAATTTTAGTGCTGGAGTTGCTTTGCAGATTTCTTACCCAGCATCCCCCAAATACAGATGATAGCATAGAGGGAAAATGAAAGTCACCTGAGGGCACAGTGGCAGTTAATGGCAAATTTGGAATTGGCTTAGGTATCCTGGTGTCGCTATTGATGAGATTAAAGGAAAAAAAAAAAAAAAAAACTGTGGTTCTGAATTTCTGGTTCACAAACTGTTTGTAGTCCTTTCTCTACAGACTCACATTAGAATAAATCAAACATTCCAGAACAGAGCTAAAGAGAAAACATCTGTGAGGTTGTTAAGCACAGTGTCCAGTTCATGACACAGAAGCTCTACAAAGGGCAGAAGCCTCCCACACAGTGTCTTTTCCAGTGTTGTTCACATGAGCAGCTGACCACAGGTGCTTCTTTCCCAACACATCTAATTTCATGAAGCCTGTTTTATCAGGCTTCAAATTACCTCACGCAGGTGAGCATTTGGATGACTCCATGGCTGGGTCATTGTCCCACCCAATTCCTGGCTGCCTCATCTTCCAGTTCCCATCCCATTTTCCTTCCCAAGCCAAGGGTTCCCCTTGAATCCTTTGTATTTTCTAAGCTCCCTCCTGCTGCACGACTTTTGCAAAAAACGGACTGCCCCCAACCCCCCAGCTTCCCTTTGGCTATTTAATGCCAACTTACTCTTCAGATCTCAAGAATTATTTTCTCCTATAAATGTTTCACTGATCCTCAGCCTAAGTCCACTTTCTTTCTTTCTTTTTTAAGATTAATTTATTTATTTATGCATACAAGAACTGGGACACAGGCCAGAGGTGTGGGGGGTGAGAGGATTCACCGGAGACAGAATGGGGAACAGAACAGGCAGATTGACTGAAATGCAATGTTGAGGGGAGCAGCGGGCGAATCAGGAGAGGTCTGCTACACCATGTGGGTAGCTCCCTGGCTGGGGATTGAACTCGTGCTGCAGTAGCTGCAGATAGCTTCATAGGTTGTGTCTTAACCCCTTGTGCCACCAGGGAGGCCCAAGTTCACTTTTTATATGAACTCTCACGACAGGACCTTGGGCTCATTCATTGTCCTCGCTAAGCATAGGTGAGCGTGTCTGTATTGGGTTAGCCCCAGGCCTCTCTTTCCATCTGATCACACATCCTGTAAGGGATTGTTGTTATTCCGTTTCTGACTCTCCTATTATCTTCATGACTGATCTCAGTGTTAGGCTTTCAGGATATATTGTTGAAAGAGTATCTTCATACAATCAACAAGCCCTGGATAAGGAAGTTCCAACTATCGGTTCTGTTTGTGATCAGAATGTATTTCTGTAAGTTCCGATCAGCAAATACCATCAGTTCCCAAGGAGTGTGCAGTGTGAAAGGATGTGCCTGGTGGTTTATCTCACTCCTGCACAGGCGCTTGCGGCAGTCTCTGGGGCCTACAAGTCTTTATCTCATCTGTGTCTTAGGTGAGATGAGATCATGACACCACCCATACCACCTCCTTACATCTTCCCTCCATTTTTCTGTTCTCTGGGCTCCTGTGATGAGTTAGGAATTCCAAAGTGAGAAAATCCAGAGGATGAGTGAAGCTCAGAGGCTGATGGTTAAACTGGAAAGACACCTTTTTAAAATATATATATATATATATATATGTGCATACAAGAATTGGATTTAAGCCAGAGATGCTGTAGTTGAGAGGATTCACCAGAGAGTGGGGAGCAGAACAGGTGGATTGACTGAAATATACTGCTGAGGGGAGCAGCAGGCGAGACAGGAGAGGTCTGCCACTCCATGTGGGTCAGTTCCCTGGCTGGCTGGGGATTGAACTGGTGCTACAGTGGCTGGCAGTAGCTTGGTAGCGCTGTCTTTAACCCCTGTGCCACCAGGGAGGTGACACCTTCTTACCTGAAGTGTGAGAAGCACAATGGAGATGAAAATGAAGTAAAATAACAAATGAAAGAAAAATCAGAAGAATCTAAACCTAGAGAGACCCTGGAGAACAGTTGGATGTAACAGAAAGGAAAGAAACAGACACCACCAGTACAACGAGACTAGTGAAAGTCCACAGGACCAGGGCTGCAGATTCTGCTGGGGCATCTGTGGAGTGGGGGAGCGTAAGTCAGTCTGGTCTAAAAGTAGGATATCCCAGCGGGGCAGCTACCAGCTCCATTCTTTTCATCACTATTTAATTCCCATCCAACTCACCTCTTTTCATTCTGGCTTCATTTCCCAGTTAATTTCTTTATGTTTAATTAATCTGTCTTATTCTGGAGTCTTCTAAGTTCATAAAAGATGTTTTTGTTTATAAAACAATACATTGCCTCTCACCTAAAAGAGCTTGCATACTCTTTATGGAGATAACATCCTACTAAAAGAATTCTTATAATCCATCTGTTGCCAGACCTTGTCTGTCTAGTGCATCATAGACATTTGAAAAGCATTTATTAAGCGAGTGAGTTTATGTATAAATGAGCAAACAGAAGAATCCTTTTCCACGGATGGAAGGTATAATTTCTATCAAATTATCCCCTTTTAGAATTGCATCATTATATTTTTCTTTGCCTAGAGATCATGCTCCTCAGCATTATCCCATCTTAAAGAAAGGAAAAACTCAACCTTGACCTCTTGACACCATATTCCCCTTCACTTACCCTTTATTCTCCTATTCTTGTCTTCATTTAAATTGCCTCAATGTTTAATTGTGGTCTTCATTTCTCATCTCCCAGTCTCCCTCCAGCCTCCTTTAGGGAGGTTGGTCCCTTTCTGATCTGCCCAGAGGCATGTTTCCTGAGGTCACCAAGTAGCTCCATGCAGCTGATCCAACACGTCTCTCTCAGCCTCCTATTTTCCTAAGTATCTCTGTGGCATTGAACAAACAACCCCACACCTTAAGACTTGACATCACATCCTCTCTCTTCTTAGACCCGATACCCTTCATCTGCTCATGACTTCCAACACTTTGTATCCAGGGCTGCTCTTTCTATGTATATTTTTAACAGGTATTCAAACTACAAACACCCAGCGTGTTCCCTTTCCTTTTTCTTGAAGGTGTCACCCATTCTTTACAGGGTTTCTATTGTATTTAAAATAAAATCCAATATAGGGGCCTCCCTGGTGGCACAAGGGGTTAAGACACAACCTGTGAATCTGTCCGCAGCCAGTGCAGCATCAGTTTGATCCCTGGCCAGGGAGCTACCCACATGGCGTGGCAGATCTCTCCTATCTCGCCCACTGTTCCCCTCAGCAGTGTATTTCAGCCAATCTGCTTGTTCTGTTCCCCACTCTGTCTCTGGTGAATCCTCTCACCGCCCCACCCCACAGCTCTGGCCTTACCCGAGTACTTGTGTGAATAAATAAATAAATCTTTAAAAAAATAAAATCCAATATAAATATTGCATTTAAAATCACTTGTGGCTTTGATTGACTAGCAGGACTGAGGTGCAGAGGAGTGGATGGAGTGGTAACAATGGGAAGATGGAAGATGTTTGTGTGGCCAATATGGAACATGCCATGTTCAAGGAGCCATGGGAATTTTAAGTCAAAGAGAGGTAGCATTGCTCTCTGAATACTTCTATGTGAAGAGTGGGCAAGACACCACCCCAGAAACAATTGTTCTTACTCAATGGTGGGTGACAGGAGAATGTATTCAGGGCTCTATTTCTACAGGGGTGGAGGCTAAGTTGAGTTTGGCAACACATGTCACTTTTTTTCCATTCTACTTCTCCCTTGCCCACAGCAGACATTAGTAATCCATGTCAGTTATCCTTCCAGCAAACCAGTGTGGAACAACCCAACCTCTCTACTCAATTCTCCAGGAAGCCATGAAAATCAATTGAACTTGACAGTGGAGAGACAGAATGTATTTGTCAGTAGATGAGACTGGGAGGATATCTCAAGCAGAGCTTGAGTGTTGGGGTGGTGGTGGATAGAGAAGGGTCAAGGTTCTAACTGACCTGATGGCTTTAATGACTAATATTCAGGTGACTGGGTCCACGGTGCTCTCTATATCTCCTCACAACCACTAAAGAACCATTTCCATGTCCCTATGCTGGTTCTTAAGACATTCCCAGTACATAACCAGGAGATGTAGCTTTTGCTGGTTCCAGGTTTGGGACATTAGAGATTTTATCCCAGCAGCTAGAGTTGGAACTGGGGAGCAGGCACAGGGAGCTATTAAGCACATAGTCCCAAATTTCCTTCACTTTTTAATCCATAAACACCAATACTTCATGCAGAAAAGGAGGCTCCTAGAGTCCCTATAATTTACCTTCTATGTTTTGACCTCCCTGAGAGCTCTAAAGCTGAGCACCCCAGCCCCATCTCCTGCAGCACATACTCACTTTTGCTTTTGCAGGGAAGACTGACAAGGACTTGTCATAACTCAGTGTCTTCCTTCTGCTGTGGCCAATACTCCCTGCTGGGAGCTTTGAATGTCTTAGCAGTTGAAAGAGTGAAATGAAATGGTGTAAATGAATGTGCCATTCCAAGTGCCCCCCTCCTTTAATTTATGATTTGGGATCGCATTTCACTCAATTCTGCCAAGTCACAGAGTGATTTGTGAGAACACATTCTGGCGATAATTTAGCAGAACCAAAATGATATTTGAATGGAGTTGGAGAAACTCCAGCTCCTAGGAGTCTCCTCGGGGGGCTCTGTTCCACACAACAGCTGTTTATTTACTGATTTCCCTTTGGGAAGGTGCACCAGACCTCACCTCTGCTCTATCCCTTTCAGGCTGGCCTGGTGGATTCTCCTTCATCTCCTCTTTACTTTTGCCTCTGGCCCCACAAAGGGCTCCCCTGTGTCCCTCTGAAGTGAACCCAGGAGTTAGCATGCACTGCGTGCTGACGTAGAGCAGGTAATGTGCTTCTAGGCTCCATCTCACTTAATACAGTGACCCCACCCAAGGTAGCTCTTAATGCTTTCACGTTGTAGAGGAGGACTCTTAAGTTCAGAGGGGTTAATTGGATTTGCCTGTTACCTGTGGTGGGGAGCTAGGATTGAACCCCACGACTGTCATAATCCCAGAGGTTCTAGGAAGGGTTGTTGAGACACACATACAGAAATCATGCCCTATGGGGATGGCTGGAAGACTGGGAACCTTGTCTCCTTGGAGCAGAGGCAGCACAAATGTCCATGCCGGGGCCTCTGTCTGCATAGCCCATGAAAGCGAAGGGCAGATTTCAGGGCAATATCATGAAGGTGTCCTCTGATGAAAGAGAGGGGTGAATAGGGCTGTACTGCTTTATGTCAAGTGCCAGGGAGGTTGTCTGACATAGAAAGGGGGATCCCATCCTCCCTGAGTTCTGTGATCCTATTACATGCTGTGGTTCTACTACAAGGTCTCCAGATATCCAGACGCAATGGTGCCATCACATGGGAATTGATTTTTTTCCACAACTTATACATCATTTCCTTCATGAGGAGATTAGAGTCCCACTCATCTTGTTGCTGATGCTGCTACTGGGCACTGTTAATTGAGTTTGTGATGGTTTCTCAGGGATTCGATGATGGGTTTGAAATCTATAGTTTTTCCTGAAGAATCACACTCATCATGGGTACGCTCCCAAATTTGAGCCCCATGTTCTCCCTTCCTTTTAGCATCATAGTAAGGAGTGTGGACCTCAGAATTTGATGGACCTGGTTTCAATCCCAGCTCTGCCATTTACCAGCAGTCTGAACTGGAACAATCATTTCTCTGAGTCTGTTTCCTTACCTACAAAGTAAAGTTTGCAATGCCTTGCACATGGGTTTCTGTGCAGCTGAAATGGTATATTGCAGATGAAGTATCTGGCATGGAACTTGGCACAGAGTACATTCCCTATAAAATGCTAGCTGCTGTCATTGCTAGAATTTGCTCTACGTTAATCACCGTGCAACACCTCACGTGGTTTCCCTGGTGCTTACAGGGACATAAATATTCTCTCCCCTTAATGAAATGATGCACAAGCTCAAAGAGATTAAGCCATGAGCCCAAGGTCACTCAGCTCAGAAAGTGACCTTTCATTTCTACTTCCCCAGCTGAAGCTCTCTTGTTCTGCCCAGCATGGAAGGCATGTGCCCTCCATGGTAACATTGCCTGTTGGTGGCAGGGGATGCTGCATCCAGGGGAGATGCCCACCAAATGTGTTTTGACAGAAAGAAGGGGGACCAGAACCTTGCTACCCTCTCTTTGACTTCTCCCTAGCTGGTCGAGCATGCCCCTTACCCATTGCACAGGAATGTTTGGAGCAAACAGGTTCTGCAGTCCCTTTCTCATTGTTAACTGGCTCTCCCATAGCACCAAGCCCATGGCAGATACTCTGTGACTCCCCATAGTGAGCTGGGGCTAGAGGGCGGCAAGCAATAAGAGGTCAGGATACTTAGAGGCACACCTAGGCCAAAGGTTCTGTGCCCCTCCACATGCACATCAGCATTGGGCGTGTGTGTCTCCTTAGATCTTGTGCCCTCGGCCCCTTTTCTACCCCTGAATCTAACCATGCTTCGCAGGAAGGTGCTCATGACTCAGTGGCCAGAACAGGTTTTTTTTTTTTTTTTTTTCTCTCCCTTTTAAACACCAGTGATGTGTACAATGATATTTTTACTAAGAATTGGCTGGTACTTTGAATAGCTCTGCTGAAAAAGGCATTCTTGAAAAAGGCTATTATTCGTCTAGTGGTATATTTTAGGCTTCTGGGGAAAGCAGTAGGGGTACAGGATTGAAGGAAATGGAAGGGAGGGCAGTAAAAAGGAAAAGATTAAGTTACTGTAACAACCATTAGACCAGCCAAGGAAATAATTTCCAATGATACAGTCATTATTTGTACAAGCACTGCCCCCCCAAAAGCAGACCAACAGAATTTTCACACTTACTTCTTTGGTTTAATTGTCTATTTGTTTCAAAATGAAAGCTAATTAAAAGATTATTTTCATATGCTTTAATCACACTACAGCTAACTGTTGGAAAATTTGCAATTAATTGATGCAACAGTTGACATAAGAATGCATTTTTTAAAAAATAACATCACTATTTGAATATACAGAGTGAAGCAATTAGTCCTTCATTAGTTCTGAGTTATTTCAAATGCTTTGAAATACTTGTGTGTTTAATGTTTAATCATCAAGGAAATATATCTGGCAATGGTGCTAGCTGCAGTGCCATGAATTAAATATGGCCCCTTGGGAGCAGAGGGAGTTTAGGAAGAAAAGTGGCAGCCTCCCCAGGCCTGACTGTGGGCAAGTTCCTTCTTTCTCTGGGTGCCGGCCCGGTGAAGCTTCTTCCTGAAGCATCCGTGTCTCCCAGGCTTGTCACTTCGCAAAGGTGGCTCTGCATGTTGCTGTAGGTGGCAGTGGAATGAAGATGATGGGGAAGGACAGCCCCTGAGTCTGTAGCTGGACTGGAGGTGTCACAGGAAATGTGGGGGTGGGAATCCAGGCTGGCATATTGAGCATCATGTCTGGAGTGTGTGACCAGTGCCCTGGGCAGAAGGATATACTGGAGGCTTGAGGGTGGGGGGAAAAGAGGCATAGCCGGCTTGTTTCCAATAATAGTGGAGGTTGATATGGGGCCACGTCCTGACATTAACACTTCAGAGGTGCACAGGGAGAAGGGGTAGCCTGCTGCTCTGGGAGCTGTGGTAGCATGCCAGAGGAGTGGAAACACACTCCCAGTCTTGAATTTTCCATGGAGTCTAAGACATCACCAGCTTAGGAACCAAGCGTGCCAAAGACTGGGATGGGGAAGGCCTATATGGACTTGGAAACTGGTATTGGAGCATAAGAGGGTATAGAAGGCAGGGGCAGGCAGGGCTGGGCTGGAGGATCGTGATGGGGAATGCCTTGGCTGTCCACCCATCCAAGGTCCCGCCCGGTAGCCGGTAGAGTTTGGGAGCAAGGAATGGGAAAACCAGTGTATTTTATAGGAGAATAGGATTAGGACATATTTGTGGGGTGGTGAACAAACCAAATGAAGCGAGTTGCTTTCTTTTTCCTTAAGAACCACTTACTTCTATTTATTTATATATTTATATTATCCATCCTTTAGAAAGGCCGCATCAGTTGACACAAAGGCAATCCAAACTGTGAAATGCCAGAGGCATTTGGGGAAGGGATTTGAATCTATGAGAGCAGCTAGAGGTGGACTCCAGAGTTAGCACTGTTGTTCGCAAGGTCAAGGCCAACTTCCCTGTCCGTGGGGGTGTGCCTGACATGGTCCACCTGGTACCAACATTCCTGAAAACGCAGAGGAAGGGCCCCCCTGCATTCACCAAGAGAAGCCCTTCAAGAGGCCCTTCAGGATTTGCCATAAGCTGTTTTTTAAATGGGCTCCCAAAAGGTGGGCTGATGGGATTCTATTGAAATGCAATTTATTACCAGAAACTAAGGACTGCAGAGCAAAGGAACATGACCCAGCTTGCAGATTTCTCACCATCTGGCTTGATCACAGAATAAAATTTAGGCTAATGTGATGGCTTTTGTTCTGTTATGCCCTCAGCATCCATTTTTATATGCAGCCCCAGTGTCCCACATGTGACAGATCAGACCTGGTGCTCTCTGGATTGGGGTAAAGGTGGGGGACTGGTTTCTAGGGAGCCTCAGGGCCACCCCCAGGACTTCCAGGGCTCTAAAAAAGATAATCTGAAAAACTGCTGATCTAAAGGAGTGATGGACAGCATGCCCTTCAGGCAATACTCTATAAATATTCTTCCTCACAGTCAGGGTTTTGACAAGGATTGGAAAGTAGTGTGCTCGGCCAGAGGTTTGCCAGGAAGATGTTCTGTTTGTGATTTTCCAAACACCAACAGCAGCGAAGGGTCAAATTCTCCTGGCTCCCTGAGTCTCCAGGCCCAGGTCTGGATAAACCTTGGAGAATTCCAAGCCTTGAACTTGGGCTTTAAGACCCTGTCGCCCCCCTCAGAGGCCCTGACAGGAAGCAGTCTCACTCTGACAAAAGTCTCCCAGGACCAGGTTGCTCTAGATCTTTTTAATTGTTTCTTGACATGCCTTTTAAGCTGTCACACTGAAATGTGATTCCCATCTCTGTTTATCTAATGTCACCTGGGGGGAGGCACTTGGAGAATTGTTATGACTAGACATCAACCTACAAACACTCTCTCCCCTCAGCTGTCTCTCCCCACAGCTTCCAAAATGTCCCTGTAGCTGCTGAACAACTGGCAAGGCCTTTGGCAGAAGCAAAGAAGGACCGACCTCGTGGAAAGCGAGCAGCTGCTGGGTGTCCCTGCTGCTCGCTGGTCCTGGGGATTCCTTATATGTGCACGATTCCGTGTGAGGTGCTGGGATGGGTCAGGGGAAATGCCATGGGTAGAAGGGGGGCATCTATGCTCTTAGAGGCTTAGGGGGCCAGCACCCCACAGGTAGAGAAAGAGAGAAAGAAATGCCCAGAGAGCATGATGCTGGAGAAGCAACAGAGAGATCCACTCTTTACTCTTCTTCCACCTGCTTTCTTTAATTATTTTTGTGTGTGTAGAATAACTGGGGTGCTAGCCAGAGGTGTGGGGGTATGTGTGTGAGAGGATTCACCTGAGACAGAGTGGGGAGCAGAGCAGGCGAATCTACTGAAATACACTGCTAGGGGAGCAGCGGGCGAGACAGGAGAAGTCTGCCGTGCCATCTGCGTCAGCTCCCTGGCTGCGGATCGAACACAGGCTGTAGTGGTGATGATGCTGGAACTTAATCCACAGACCACCAGGGAGCCCCCTACCCTGCAATCTGCCTTCTACCCCAGCAACTGAACTTGATGAACGACATCTATGGGTTCTTCTGTCTGCTGCTTCTGAATGAGCCCCACCAATGTGGAGGCTCAAGAAGACCTTGGAGGGAGGTCAGAAAATGCAAATCACCACTGTCCCCACTGTCAATGAACAATGTTGACAAGCTATGTAAACCAGGCACAAGTGTCTTGGACCCACCCATGGTTACAGAGCAATGCTATTAGCATTTTTTCATGCCTTGACCAGGGGTTAGTGTTGGGTAGGTATTTTAGCAAAATAGTTCAGGTCAATTCTGTGTTTCTGGAATTAAATCTCCACCAAATCCCTGGGTAAAAGTGGAAGCCAGAAAAGCACATGTGCCTGCCACCTGGCCACTGATTTCTACCCCTGCTTCCCAGAAACTCCCTGTTCAGGAAGTCTGGGTCACGGCATTCTGGAACTTGTAACCCAAGTCAGCAGAGTTTAAGTGGGGATGAGAATAGTGGTACCTCCCCTTGATAGAGGTGAAACTATAAGAATACCAGTTATTGTAGGCAAGAAAAGATAGCAGATGTTGAGACAGCTGAGCAAGGAGAGCTGAGAACAATACGATTTTATGACATGGAAAGTCTTAGACCGAAATATCAGAGGTGACCAAGTATCTAAGGTGGAAGGATATTTATTCAATCCTTTTATCTGAATTTCACTCATTATCAGGGTAAAATTGGTCAGCATGGAGTGAAGTCTTATTCAAGGTCACCCCGATCTTGATGGTAGGCTCAGGAATTGAATCTCTGGCTTTGCTGTCTTAAGTCTCTTTCTCTAGAATTACCTATGGAAATCACTTTGATTTTCTCTCTTCGCGAGTAGTAATGACTGTCAGACATGTTATGTCATTTTGAGGAATATCTCAGGAAATAATACCCATAAATCATGCCAAATTCATTCTTGGAGGAAGGAGAACAGTTGCTGATTTTATACTGGTTTAGTAACATACCCAGGGTCTGAGGATCCTAGCGGAGGGAGGGATGTGGGATTAATTAAGACACTGCCTTTTCTGACCTCCAAGTTGCATTTTCTCCTCTATATCACAATCCTTCAGCCATTTCTTAGCTGAAATCAAGAGCTGTGATTTTAAAAAGAGCCACTTGCTTCGCACACTCTTACTTCCTTGCTCTAAGAAACCTTGTCTTTGTGACTGACTCAGGTGGTGTTGGTTGTTAAAAAATGCCAAGGGAGAAGGAAACAGAATCTGAAATGTTTCATCTGGAAAAACAAACTCACACAAACAAGGGGACAATTAATTTTTGTTTGGGCTGCAACCAATGGGATATTTGTCATTTAAGTAGAAATTTGTAGAACTTACTAGGATTATGGTAGGGGGAGGAAGTTTGAATGAAGGAAAAAGCCAAATGAGTAAAACATGTCTATACACTCCTTTATGGATATTTAAAAAAAAATCCAAGCTTAGCGTAAATCAATAATTTAATAACATCTGTACCATCAATGGCTATTGTAATGTCAAGAAACCACTATTAACTGTGAACTGGTCTGGCGTTAGTCAGTCTGCATTTGTGATCCCATTTAATCCTTGCAGGGCTGAACTTCACCTTATTTCTGCTTTGGTGGTTAAAGATCAGGGCTAAGAGGGGCTAGATGAATAATTTATGCAAAACTCCCAAAGTAGTAAAATGATGGTGGTGGAATTTGAGATTTGTGTTTTTTCCACTAAGGCTTCTTCCTCTTTCCTGCCTCCTATAAGATGTCCTAGAAGGGGGCAGGGGCACCAGTGGGATCCATAGGTCCAGTTGATAAATAAGGAATGATGTTGTCAGTGTGGACATCTGAGAGGGCTAAGGTGTAAGCAAAGTCTGTGGAGTAATCCAGGGTCCAAAATCATCCCTAATCATGACCTTAAGACCAGACAGGTGAAATAATGGGTCATTCCAGCCCAGTGTAATTCTGATGGAAATGGAGTAGTAGCTGTTGCTTTAAAATTTGGAGTTGGGCCTCCTCTGGTGGCGTGGCGCAGTGGTTGAGCGCTGGGCTGCGAAGCTGCCTGCAGCCTCTGCAGCTCTGGTTTGATCCCCGGCCACGGGCAAGGGTCCCACATAGCGTGCAGACCTCTCCTGTGGGCACCCGCTGCTCCCCTCAGCATTGTATTTAGTCAGTCTGCCTGTTCTGCTCCCTGCTCTGGCGAATTCTCTCACCCTCCCGCACTTCTGACTATACCCAGTGCTTGTATAAATAAATAAATAAATCTTAAAAAAAAGTTGGAGTTTATGGGTTCTAAAGCATGTTTTCCCTCATCTAGCATTTGCAGGGAGATATTTTTATAATTCATTTCCCTGCCCCAGATGTCCAACAAGCATTGGCCCTCACTATGAACTTGCTGATCTATTGATCCACTGATTGAGTAATTGATATATTTGCAGCTGCATGGTTTGGAGCTCCCAACTCTCATTGGGAATTGATTTTGATCTTCACAGGTTAAAAACAAAAGCTATCAAATCCCTGATAGGAGATGGTGATGAGACCCAATTTTATTAAAGAGAAACTGACAATTTATCATCTTGTAACAGCTTAAAGCCCTAGTCGTTGCGTATTCTTGCCAGGATCTCAGTGTCTTGTTCAATATCTAATTTATTTGAAGTTTTGAGGGAGGAGAGCATCTTCTACATTTCTTGTCTCCAATTTTCAGAGAGTACTTAAAGCTGTAAAAGTTGCTGCCAGGGAAGGACTCGGTGTTCAGAGAGCACTGAATCCTCATGAGGGGCCACATACCTGTTTTCTCTGAATCATGTGCTCTGACCTTTGTCTACCTTGGCCATTGTTTCATACTGTCTTTTTTTTTCTTTTGTCACCTGATTTTAAAGTTTTTCTTCCCCCCTTGCTAAGTACTGAAATATTTAGCCAAACTTATTTAATTGAAACTTCTAACAGTACATATAAATTGGGCCCTCTGGTCATTTGGTAATTCTCACCCCAGCTGGCTTGGTTAGGAGTTTGCCTTGTTCAGCATTTGTCACATAAGAGCTAGTGCTCTGCGGAAGATACTGGGCAGGGAGGTGGGCATGCAGGATCAGCTGGGTCCACCCAACTTCCTATCACTTGGTGACAGTGATTGGTTCCCAGCATGGCTGTCAACACACTGCAAGCTGGTCCTGTCACTTGGTCATGATTGGTTCTGGGCAGGAGTTGGGGGCATCATAGGTTTAAGTGTGGGTTCATCCTTTGTTTGGTATGTGGGCTCTGAGAGAGGATTTGTTACAGGGCAGGGTGAGGGGCACTCTGGGCCCCCCAAACATGCCTACTCTAAATAGGTTCTGCTGTCTGCTGCTTCAAGAAAAAACAATAGTGCATGAGACCTTCAAAGGAAAGGAACTTTAATACAATTTGTGTGCAATATAGAGAAGAGAAAGAATGTAGTTTAAAAGTTTCTCCATGAAACACCCAAAGTTACCATCTGCTGGTGGGTAAATGTCCAGCCAAACAGAGTTGGCCCAAAGTGGGGCTGCTGAGCCACAAAATCATGTCACGAGTCTAAGGCACCTTCTGGTGGGGACCCATAGGAAAGGGGCAGAAGGGCCTAAGCAAGTCTGGAAGGAAAGGAGCGAAATTCAAGTCAAGATAAAGGCTGCTGTTTTCAGTCCCCTCCCCACTGGTCTCTCACCCACATCTCTGTGTCTTGCAAGTGTCTCCTTCCATGTCCCCCAAGTCCCTGATACAAGTTCAAGGCCGAGAAGCAAGCACAGCTTCTTCTCATGTCTCTCTGCTCCATGTGCCTCCTGCAGGCCTTCTTTCTCCATCTCTCTCTTGTTTCTTCCTTTTCCTCACTGCCCAGCTCCACCCTTCCTGGGGGCGGGGGGCGAGCAGGGAACCTAGACCCTCTCCTTTTCCTGGGGACTACCTTGTCACACCACCAGTTTTGCTAACCAGGCAGGGTATGAGCAATCATGCTGGTGTCCTCTTACCAGTCCCACAGGAAGAGTTTGTTTGAACATTAGGAAGAAGGCAGAGCCCATTGATGGATGAGAGTCACGACTGCAATCATTTATGCCATTCAGTGATTTCATTCTGTCTCTAAGTTTAAGCTGTATTTCTGCCACTTGTAATCAAGCACGCTGACCAGTACGGGTGGGTGTATTTCCTGCATTTTACAGGGAGCTAAACTGAGGCTGAGAAAGAGTAAGAGACTCAAGGCTCCTCTGAGAGGTGATTAACAACTCTCTGATGCTGCTGGAGCAGCTGGTATGACATCACTGGCCATGTCCTTACTGAATGACATCTGGTTTTATTCAAAGATCAGAGCCAGTTTCAAATAATCAGTCACCTCTGCCCCCCATGAGTAGAACACTTTCTCTGTTTTTCCATTATTTCTGTGGCTTATATAAAATTCATACCCATTTTCTAATGCTTTTGACATATAAATTAATGCATGCACATTGTGGAAGTTGCAGAGAAACACAAAGAAGATAATAAATTTGCTCCTAATCTTGCCATCTAGAGGAAACTGGTGTTAAAATAGCGTAGTATTTTCTTCCCATGTGTAAGAAACCTAAGTGTTCACTGAAACCCTGCTCCTTAATGAATAGATCAAATTAGTTGAAACCACCTTAGCTTATATCAAGTCCAATGTCCTAAACTTGAGTTCAGACTCCGTCCTATACTAGACATGTGATTTGAGACAGGTTGCTTAAGGTCCTTGAGTCACTTTCTCATCTGTCCACTGGAGTTAATAATCTCCTTCTAGCCTGCTGAATTTACATGAGAAACAAGTGAAAAAAAAAACACATCTTTTGAAAACTATAAAATATAATGCAAATGACATAATAACAGTGGCTTACAAAAGTTTTCTTTGTAGTCCCCCAAATCTGTCATTAACACTTTCCTATGCAGGGGCCTCCCTAATGGCCTAGGGGTTAAGTCTCAGGGCTATCACATCTATGACCTGAGTTCGATCCCTGGCCAGGGAGCTGACCCACACGGCGCAGCAGACCTCTCCTGTCTGCCCACTACCCCCCTCAACAGTGTATTTCAGTACATCCGCCTGTTCTGCTCCCAACTCTGTCTCTGGTGAATCCTCTCACTCCCTATACCTCTGGCCTACACCCTGGTTCTTCTATGCAAAAATTAATAAAAAGAAAAAAAACTTTCCTATGTGGAAGTACTGTTAGTATATGAACTTGATAGAGAGGCTTCTTTGGCTGATGAAAAGCCATCTCCAACCTCAAATGGTGTAGAATGTGCCTCCAGGTGAACCCCAGGGAGCAGGGAGCTATTTGATGACTTTGGCCTAATATTAGACAATTTCCAAAGAGCTTTCATCAAAGAAACCCAAGGGAAAATGGCCAAGGAGCTTCACAGGGCTAGAATAGGAGAGGGATTAGGTGAAGTGGCAAAGAAAATCTCCAGACATCCTCTCCTGAGGACTCCAGATGAACAAGAGTCCTGCCAGCACCTGTCCTTTGGGGGTGGCACTGAGGAAGGTGAAGCCCTCACACTGGAGTTTCCTTGGCCATTGTTGAGTGCAGCCGAGTCCTCCTCGTGATATGCTTCTTTCTCTACATGCATAGCTAGAAGGGTTGGGGCAAACCAAGTCCTGGGACCACTGACCCGCTCCTCATGGACACTCCCTGGGCTATGGGAGTCTCTGTAGGGCACTTGCTCAGTGCCAGGCATTATGCTACATGCTGAGAACACAGTGGAGGACAAAGTCAGCCACGACCTTTCTTTCTCCCTGTTTGCTGAGGATCATTGGCTGTGGGGTGGAGTTAGATATTAACCATGAAATCCTACAAAATAATGTAAAATTATAATAGTTATGTGTTAATAAGATCAGTCTTGGAAATTAGAAAGAATATGATGCTGTTACAGTTATAAAGAAGAATGGAATGCAAAGGCCCTGTGGTAGATAGGGCACTAGTGCTTGCCACCAACGGAAAGGTCAGTGAGGGTCTGAAGTGCAAGGTTAGCTTGGGAAGGAGGGCAGGGAGCAGGACAAGCAAGTTTATGTGGACCAAGCCAGTGATTTTGCTTTCTACCCTAGGAGCCATGAGAAGTTAGAGGATATGACCTTTTCTATTGAGAGATGATCAGGGGAGGGGCTGTGGCTTTGGGGAAAAGTAGGTACATCTGGAAATTATTGGAGTAGCAAAATAAAGAAGACTTGGTGGCATACGTACTGGGTGTATTAGTTTCCTATTGGTGCTGTAACAAATGACTTCAAATGACTTTAAGACTCTAACAGTCTTGTGGCCAGCAGTCAGAAAGGAGTCTTACAGGGCTAACAATCAAAGTGTTGGCAGGGCTGGTTCCTTCTGGATGTGGAAGGGAGAATCTATTCTTGTGGCTGCTGGCATTGCTTGACTTGTGGCTGCATTGCTCCAGTCTCCGCTTCCATCCTCACTTGGCCTGCTCTTCTTCCCTCCTTTCCATCACATCCCCCCTCTGCTTCCCTCTGCTAGGGACTAAACTGATAGTCCAGGATAATCTCTATCTTGAGTTTTAAGGAATATTTTTCCTTGATTGAATCATATCTTCAACATTCATTTTTCCAATAAGGTGACCTTCACAGGTTGCAGGGTTAGGAATTGGCCATCTTTGGATGCTATTACTGTTCAATCTATCACATGAGGCAAGGAGGAAAAAAGATCGTGGATGTTAATTAAGGATCTGGCTTGCAGATTGGATAGATGGTGCCGAGGTAGAGTCAAGGTCATAAGACAAAAGTGGGTATGATCATGCTAAGTTTGAGTTGCCTTTGAGACACCCAAGAGCAGGTGTCAGCACACAATTTGGAAATACACATCTAGAATCCCAGAGGAACATCTAGGCTAGAGATCAAATTCAAGAATCACCACAGTAGTGTGTAAATAATGCTGTGGTGTGCACAAGGTTGTCCAGGAAAGATACGAAATAAGAGAGAGACATGTCCAAGATCAATTCTTGAAGAACACTTAGAGGAAAACACTGAAGTGAGACAATTTTCAAGGAGAATCCAGAGAGGCAAGAGGAAAGCCAGTAAAATCTCTATCTCAAAAGACAAGGGAAAGAAAGGTGTGACCAGCTCTGCCAGAAATGCATGAAAACTCAAGTAAATTGAATATTACAAATGTCCTTGAAATCTATGACATTAACTCCCAGGGTGAGGTGGAAGGACAGGGGCCAAGATAGGCTGGAGCAGGTTAGGGGAGATGTGTGGCAAGAAAATAGAGTAAGGACAGAAAAGTCTTCTGTATTCACATATTCACGTCTCTGTATGATGCACAATGACTGACACTCATCTTTCACAGTGTGTCAACCATTACTTCTTTGGGAAGCCTTTGCTCACCACTCAAACCTCACTCAACAAGTTCTCATCAACCTGGCTCTTGCTTCTGGGTAGCCCTGATCAAAGGCAAAAGAATGCATTTATATCTCTGCGTATTTTTTTATGTCGTTCTCTCTTGCTGCCCAAGTCAGTTCCTAGTGGGCGCTGGCTCAGCGTGTCTCCCACCATTGTGTTCCCAAATTGCAGTCAGAGCTGGCATGGAGGTGGCACACAACTGATGTTACTGAATGAGAAGGTGATCAGATGAGGTTCTAGCTGTGAATTGCAGAGGTAGTAAGTAGCATTGTTGACTTCTAGAAAGAAGCTTGTTATGATGAAAAATGCACTGACTTTGAACATCGATGCTAAGAACTCTGAATCTAGAACCTTCCATTTGTGTGGCTTGGCAGGAGATTGGCTGACCTTTGTAGCCTCTGTTTTCAAAGCAATATAATGGGATGACACTTCCATGTGAATGATATCAGCTCTCTGAATCTGGTTTGCATTTTGCTCCCACAGTAGTTCTCTCTTACCAAGAACTGACAATCAGACAAGGGATATACTTTTCAAAACCATTAGATGGGGCAACCCAGAAGCAAAGCAAATGGTGACTGGTGAGGAAGAGGGAGAGAAGAGAGAGACAAATCCAGAGAGCTTGAGAGGAAGCTAAGAGGACCTGGCATTTCCTGGCTACTTAATAAATGCTATCCCGGGGTTGTTTTGGGTCCCAAGGCATCCTTAGCATGTCCTGGCTGGCTAAGGAAATCACGAGGAATGATTTCCTGATTAGAGAAGATGCCTGGATGGGAGCTTGCACCTGCTGGTGTTGATGAGGGCGCCATGTGTCTGAGCAGAGAGGTGGAACTGGGAGAACGGATCCTCTGGCACCTTCCCCTCCCCTGAGCTGCTCTGGCCAGGCACCTGGCAAAGGCAAGTTAAGCCCTCCTTGCCCCCAGCCCCAGTGCCCACACTTCGGAGATGGCATGCAGAGACGGGCTGCCTGCTGGAAGTCTGGAGTAATTCTGGTTTATTAATTTGTGCCCCTGTAATTAAACAGTCATATTAATTAGCATTTCTGCTTGTGTGCCTTCCTTTTTCATGTTAGAGTTGAAGTTTAGAGTAATTATTTATATGATTTCTCAATTTGTTTTGGTTTCTGTTTTCCCAAAGTGATACTTTTGTAAAATTCATACAGAGCACTTGTTTTGCATGTCTGATTGTCAGCTCTTGACAAGGCAGGATTGCTTGGGAGCAAAATTGATCAGATGGCGTGTGCGTGCTGGGTGGTAGGTGTGCAGAGTGCCCACACTTTATGATGAATTGCAAGGAGCTCTCCTTGCACATGGGCGGTGGTTCTTGCGTGTGTGTGTGTGTGTGTGTGTGTGTCTGTCTTAGCACTGTGAAGCTGTCACCAGCCACTGGAGAATGAGTTCGATCCCCGGCCAGATAGCTACCCACATGGTGTAGCAGACCTCTCCTGTCTCTCCCACTGCTCCCCTCAGCAGTGTATTTCAGTCAATCTGCCTGTTCTGTTCCCCACTCTGTCCCTGGTGAATCCTTTCACCCCCTGCACCTCTGGCCTGTACCCCAGCTCTTGTATGCATAAATAAATTAAATAAATATTTTTAAAAATTCACTCCACGGACCTTTGTGGGCCATATCTAAGCAGCCAGTCACTCAGTGCGAAGTGGGCTCTGGTCTTTGCTTCTGGGGCATTGATGACCTCCCTCCCTGTCCCCTGAGAGGATTCGGGGTCAACACGAGGCACCTCTGACACAGAAAGGCAGGCATGCAGTGGAATATGGTGCTTCTCTGCTGACGCTCAAGGCAGAGGATGCAGTAGGCAGCAAGTTGGGAGAACAAGAGGGCGTGTGAAAGATAAGGTGGGGAGAGGGTGGAGGGAAATGAGCATTTGTGGTGTCCCTGTATGTGCTGACCATTTCGTAGATGTTCTCTTTCCAATCACGGTGACTGGGCAGCTCTGGCATCTAGCCCTCCCCTACTCCCATTTTGTAGGTGTGAAGGCGGAGGCTCAGGGAGGACTGAGTGGGGGGACCAAGACCATCCACTAGTCCATTGGGAGGTGTCACAGGCAAATTCAGCCCCCAGCCTCTCTGATGCCAGGGCCTGGGCCCCCTGCACACTTATGCAGCTGTGCCCATCACAGGTTAGCACCTGGCTTTGGAGCACAGGAAAGAATTTACTGGCAATTCTCAAATGTGCTGACCATCTGCTCTATGCCAGGCTTTGTGCTGAGTGGAGGTGCAGGGCTTGGTATGAAGTGGGGGAGTGTGGCATCGGAGTCAGAATGAAGCAGACAGAAAATTCTAAGAAAATGGCAAGGTAGTTGCTGTCTTTGAGCCCCATCTATGTGCTGGCCTTGTTCAAAACATTCTGCATTCACACTCTATTGTTCTTCACAGCTGCTGCCTGCAGCTACCTGTGATTCTGCCTATTTGACAGATGAAGAAACTGAGGAACAGAATGGTGACTGGAGAAGCAGGAGAAATGGAGGTGAGCTTGCATTGTCATCCTGGGTCTGAGATGGAGGAGACCTGTCTATGGATTCTGGGGATACCCTGACTGTCCGGGGGCTGGTTCAGCAGGGAGCCAGGCAGATGGAGCTGTAGTGTCTGTGATAAGCTCCCACAGGGCTTGTGAGATTTGCAATACAGTGCTGCAGTGAGCCTCAGGGCTCACTGAGGCCTGTTTCCAGTGAAACACAGAATCCTCAATCTTTTTGATGAAATTTTCCAGATTGGAAGTACTGTGCCAAGGCCCTGCAGCAGGGCGATTAGTGGAAATAAAAGGAAAGAGCGTGGACTTGGGAGCCAGGTCAAACAGGGTTCAGATCCCAGTCCCATCTCTTTGTCAATGTGTGATTTTGATTAAGACATTTAACCCCCACCCCACCCTATGTCTTTAAAATATGGCAAACGGACTTGCCTTGCCATGGTGTAAAGAAGATTACCCAAGATTACACACAGCAGTAGTTGGTGTAGGATGGGCACTCCATAGTGTTTCAGGAAGGATGAAAAGAAGAGACAGAATCTAAGTGAGGAAATCACAGAATGCTTCAAGGAGGTGGCATTTGAATTAGGGACTTAAAGGATGGGTAGGGTTTATCTGGTTTTTATATAATGAAGGCCAGAGATAAATACAGTGTGACCCTGCTGTAGTACCTTCTGGGGCAGAACTGCCTGGCATACTCCATGATGCTGCAGGAGACCTTGAGTTGCTGAGAAACTGTGTCCCTCCTGGGGTGTCCGCCATGACTGGTGATCAGGGTAGGGATATTGACTG
The DNA here is from genome assembly GCF_964194135.1 of Talpa europaea. NCBI lineage: Eukaryota > Metazoa > Chordata > Mammalia > Eulipotyphla > Talpidae > Talpa > Talpa europaea. Next base: position 31,000,567 of record NC_140084.1, read on the forward strand.
AGAGCCCCCTGTGAGACTGAGTGTCTGATGGGTGTACATATACACTCTTTACCTCCGTTTACCAGAGATTCTTAGAGAAATTGAATAACACACCAGAGGTCAAGGTCATACTGAGAATGAGTGGCAAAGAAGTTGTGGACTTCAATCCCTTTATGACATTATCCCTTTTATCCGGCTGCTCAGACGTTATAAAGATGAGCCTTTGGAGCTTGCTTCCTTGCCTCCATGTCCCTGCTCCGAAGAATGGGGGCTGGCTGCCCTGGGTGCCGAGCTTCCCAATGAAGACATACCCTTCACTCACAAAGGCAGCCCTTTTGACACCTCTGGCATGAACATTTCACATTCTAATCGTGGAAATAATTTGGAAGCAGGAGATGAAGGTTATCATTTATTTAGGGGGCTTTATCAACAGAGGCCCTCTCCAGCTTTAATAAATGAAATGTGTTGCATAGAACAGGGCTCACTGAGGCATGAGATCCTGTGTCTGCCCACGAAGGGCTTTGAATAATTTACATCCTGGAGAGATATTTTATGACAGTGCTTCTAATCTTCTTATTGGTTCAGAATCAACATTTACAGCAGATGTCTCTGAACTGATGCAGCTGATAAGCTTATCTCTTTATTATGTGGCACGAATCAAGCCTTGCTCTGGAGAGGGAGTTTTCCTTGAAATTGATTCCTCTTTGGATCTCAATATTTTATTCTCCCCAAACAGCCCATAAATAATAAAGGTCAGCTATTAATATTTCATTTTAATTAATATATTAGGAGAGGGAACTCTTTTAATTTGAAGGGGCATGGGAAAGGCTTTGGGCTTCTGTGCAGGTGATTTATCGTGAAGGCTCCATCTTCGATTGCTCCTTCCCTGAAGGTGGCTGCTGTTTATCAGGCTCGGCCTCCTGGCACAGGCTGGGGTGGGGGCCTCTTGAGGTGATTCCTGAGCTGGCTGATCCAGACAAGGGATCCTGGCAGGTCCTAAGCAGAAGATGAAGAGAACATTTTACTCCTGCATGTTCTGTGGTATTTGGGGCCTGCTGAGGGAGGGGCCCCTAGCAGTCCAAAAGATTATCTGTCTGTGTGTCTGTCCAGGGGCATTTAACTCACAGGGTTACTGTGGCAGATACAATTAGAAGGTGACAGTGGGGGCCACGAAAGAGCCACACTTCAGAACTGTCCTAGGCCTGAATATCAGTGCTGGGTGTCACTGGAAAAGTGAATCCATTGCTCTGAACCTGTTTTCCCATCTATTGACTGGGATAGGGGCAGTCACCTCACAAGGATGTGCTGAGACTTAATGGGGAGTAATTCATGTAAATGATCCTGTGCCTCCCTAAGAAGAGGTTCCTCTTACTTTTCTGAGTTACAGCTAAAATATCTTATGGATGTTTGAGGTTCTTGATATAGCTCAGCAAGGAGACAAAGAAGGGGCATGAGGAGATGGTCCAGGTGCCATGGTGAATTGGGTTGCTTCTACATCATGTGGGGGTGAGATGGAAGATTGTGCTTGTCACGCAAAGCCCTGGCCCAGCCCACTGGGCAATGCAATATAAATGACACCAAAGACTCAGACCTCAAAGAAATGAGGCTTGATTCACCCTCAAGGCAAAGAGACCGTCCCTGACAGAGGGAGAGGGGTCTATGGAAAAAGCTGTGGTTACAAAAGGGATTTTGGGGATCAGAGAACTCAGGTGAGGACTGATGCAGTGGACACTGCCTGCAGCCGTTCAGTTGTGGGTGGGACTTCACATGTCCTTTGTGTTACGGATACAGAGTTTTCACTTGGGACTGGCTATCCCTTGCTTTTTGTCTAGGGAGGCGGATCTTTTTGGAACATATCTGGGTCCCTTGCCCTATGGCTTCCTGTTGGTTTTGATCAAAGATGAGAATCTACAGGAGATCAGAGAGAGGGAGATCGGGGGAGAGCAAGCCTCTTCCCCCCAGTGTCCAGAGCTGGCTGCCTCTACTCACGTAAAGTCCCAGGGCCCTTACCACAGTCTTGTGTCCAGTTCTGGCTCTGGGTTCTGGTCACTTCCCACTCTGCTCCCCCTTTCAGGTCTGGGGTGGTGATGGTTCCTGCTGTCACAAGCTCTGGGGACCTGCCCAAACCATCCCTGCAGGCGGCCCCTATTACCCTGCCCATTCCTTCATGAATGACCCCTTTGAATGTCATTTCTTTTTTCCCTGGGCTTCTGGCTAATGCAGAGGGTATACTCATTCATATAGGGTGTGATGGGCAGATTTTGGACCGGTGAGGAGGGGTCTGAGGGTGCAGTAGATAGCCCAGAGCCGGTGAGGGCTGATACCACTTAGAGTGGACCCTTGAGCAGCCGTCAGCCTCCCTCAGCCTCTGGAGCCTCGCTGTAAAATGGGAATAATTATGATGTCTGCAGAGCAGGATGAAACAGGATGCAAGGAGACAAAACAACAACCTGGAGAGGTGCTCAGTGAAGCTGTAACAGGGTGGTCCCCAGGAAAGGGGGAGGTTCCCTGCCCCACCCAAGGGAGGGTGGAGCTGAGCAGGAAGAGAAGAGGAGAAGCTGCAGAAGAGACTGAGGAAGGAAGCAGGATGGAGCCAGGAGACCTGGAGGAGGCGCATGGAGCCTAGAGACACGTGAAGAAACTGCATTTGTCTTTTGGTCATGGACGGGGTGACACAGATGTGGGTGAGACCCATGGAGAGGTGACAATGGCAGCTTTTATCTTGATGTTGATTTTGCTCTTTTCCTTCGGGCTTGTCTGGTTATTTCTGACCCGTTTCTGTGGTCCCCACTGGAAGATGCCTTAGACTTGTGGCAGGCTTTGGGGCCTTGCTCATTTGGATGGGGCCAATCCCATTTGGATGGAGTTTTACCCACGAGGGGATGGGTAACTTTGGGTGCTTCATTTAGAAACTAGACTCTTTCCCTTACCTGTATTGTTTCCTAGTTGTATTAAAGATCCTTCCCATTAAAGTCTCATGTGTTTTGTGTTAATGCGGCGGATGGCAGAACCCATTTAGAATAGGCAGGTTTGCGGGGTTTGGGCTGCCCCTCTCCCTGTCCTATAACAAAGCTATTAGTTCCCTTCCCCTGGCACATAGTAGGCATTCAGGTAATGGTAATTTAGGTGGAGAGAGAGTGTTGGAGGGGTGGGTGAGGGTTGTACTAGAAAGGGGCTAGTTCTGCCTATAGATGTCCTGGTTCCTGGCAGAGGTCAATCTAGAGGACATTTGGAAACACAGCTGTCTTGGGGTAGGAGGAAGAGATTGGGGAAGGTCTCAGTTACACAGATCGACCAAGAACCAAACAGCATGCATGGAAGTACTTGGCAAAGGCTGATTTGTGGAAGGGAAATTGTGGTATTGGGGGCAAGGAGGAGGAAGGGCTGGCTGGGGGAGGGAAGGAAATGGGCACTGGAGTGCTGTGCCCTGTGTGATGTTGTTGGACCCTGGACCTCAACACCCTTGGCTTTTACAATATTAGTGGCTTTTCAAGTTTGAAATCCCCTTCTTTTACCCCTCCCCCACCCCTGAACTTGACTGGGGCTTCAATGGGCAAGCCTGGCACCTCCCAAGCTGATCCGTCATTGGAAGCACATTGAAATTTCGAGGTGAACATAGTTGAAAGATTTACATAAGGGATCTGGGACCAGGAGCAGAAATTAAGAATCAGCACTATAGAATCACACATATAATCTGCTGTCCCAAGCAGGTGGACTTGCAGCTCCTGTGCTTACTCATTTGACAGGCACTGGCCTCTCTGTGCTGGTCAGTGGGCAGGATAGGAGGGCTGGGAAGCAAAGGCTGACACAGGCTCCCTGGCTACCCTCGAGGAGGTGTTTGATTCATGTAATTAAGAAGAGTGGGTTGCTGAGAACTCTCTCCTCGCTTCCCAATCAAAACATTACATTAGTCATGCTGCCTTTGAAATCCTTCAAAAGCCTGTTGGGTATTTGGCTCAAGAATGTGCACTGATTGGAACTATGCAGGAAATTCCTGCCCCATTTGGTTAATGAAAGGCTGCTCTGTTCCCTGTGGACATCCCCAGTGGGAATTTGGGCAGAGGCCGAAGTGACCAGAGAACGTAGCTTGTGGGCACAGAGATCAGACAGGCAGCCTAGTACACCAAAATGAGTGAAACCCCTATCTGGCCTCTCTCTGGCACTGAGTAAAAATCCTAAGCCAGGTCCCGCCATGCCCTGCAGGTTGACAGATGCTAAGGCATGGTGTGGGGAGCGCCAGCCATGCAGGGACAGCAAGATGGCATCAGATCAGTGGGGTTCACCAGGAAGGGAGATACCAGCAGCCTTGGGGACACCCCCCTCAGAGCCTTGTGCTGAGAGCCTCTCACTGGGCTGGGCTGAGTTCACTGGGTGAGGCCGGCCAGGCCAAGATGGAGCTCAGACCCCTAAGAGGCAAGGCTGGGCTCATTCTGATCTGGGCAGACCCTCCGGCTGCAGGCCTGCCTGTATGCCTTCAGCCAGGCCCACTCTGTGAATGCCATGAGGTATCCACTGTGGCTGGGTGTTGAGACAGTTTAGGGAGGAAGACACCAGCCGAGTTCCCTGCTCCTTGTCCTCATCTGCCTTCTTGTCACAGCCACCATTTATCGAGCTCCTGTTAGGTTTCAGGCTCTGTGTTAAGTTCTACAAGTCAATCGATGCATTTAATCCCTGCAACAACACGGTGGGGGTGGGGTCATCACTGCTGGTTTACTCCCAGGGACACAGCGCCCAGGGGCTGGCATCTCAGCCAAGATTCTAAGAGAGGACAGGTGAGCTATTGGGGTGGGGGCGGTGCCACCCCCCTCAGATTGTGCACATACGTTGCTGGTGGCGTGTGATCCGGGAGGGTTTCTTTGTGCCTTGGTTCCCACCTCTTAGAGACCTCTTCAGAGACTTTGAGGTGCTGGAGATGGAGACGGTCCCTCACCTGTGCACAGAATAGAGCTGCCTGAGACCTGTTGACAGCCACTGCCGTTGCAGCTTTGATTGGTTTCCTGTGTTGTGCTACCTGGTCATGCTTTCCTTGTCTTCTCCCTGTCTCTTCTTCATCCCCTCCTGGCCCAGGGCCTCCATCACTGGCTTACCCTGCTCCCCCGAATACAAGTGTCTTGAAAAGTCTCCCAGCCCCACTAGGTAGGTGAAGTGTGTATGCCTTTTCCTGCTTTCTGGACTGGCCCACAAGGGCTGAGAATGCCATCTGAGATGAATGAGAAAAGTGTGCCCTTTTATTATGGCCCTTCCCTCCTCCCTCCCTCCTTACCTCCCTCCCTCCCTTCCTTCCTGACATTTTGCAAGGACCTGGGGAAAAACAAGATAACCTCAGATAGTGTCATGTATCACTGAGCACTGTCCTGATGGGCCGTGGCACGTCTCTGGCTGTACAGATGGGCAAACTGCCCTAGACACAGAGTGGTGAGGCCACTCAGTGGTGGTCTGGGAGCTGAACTAGCAGCCCACTTTCTCCTCTCAGCTGATGAGGAACACTGCTTTCCTCTGTTGGCCCTGCTTTGCCCTTCAGTCTGTTTGAGGGGCCCCGCCCCCTCCCCTTTTTCCCTGTGGCAAGTTTTTACAGCTTCAGGCTGAGCGGTGGCTCAGGCCTTGGCCCTTTCCAGGAAGTGGCCTCTGCAGAGTTTCACCTACATGCTGCATGCATCTGAGGCTGGGGTGAGGAGAGATTGTAAATTTAAAAAAGCAGTGAAGAGGGGGTCCCCAGGCTGAAGGAATAGTCCAGAGAGCCTGGAAAGACAATGAGGGGTTGCATAGGACATCTTGATTGGTTCCAGGTGGGCGATGGGAGTTGGGGTGTCTGCCTGCCCTCTTCAGGGGTACATCTGGCTTGGCCAGAGAAGGTAGGGAAGTATCAGGGCACACCAAAGTACTTAATCAAGGCCTCAACCCTATGACAGAGAGGTTTTTATTAGCTCATGCATGTACAGATGTAGCAATTTTAAAAACAGGAGAAAAGCGACATATGCCCTGGAGCTGCTGTGGCTGCTGCCATCTGAGCAGACTTTGTGTCTCAGGCTTCAGGTGGAGGCTGGGCAGGAAGGGAGCTCACCACCCCCTGGCAGGGCCCAGGGCCACAGCACCACTGTCCTCACGCTCAGCATGCCTGGCTCTTGCTTGGCATACCCGGCTTACCTGGCGGGCTTGTAGGAATCCTCTCCCCTCCTCCTGTGTCTCTGTCTCAGTAAATCTGGAAGGAAGCTCCAATATTTGCATTTCTAGCAAGTACCCAGGTGATGCTGAGGCTATTCTGGGGAAGTACACTTTGAGAAACGCTGCTGGGAGATCCCACTGTCCCACCCCCACTGCAGGTAAGAATCACCTGAGAAGTCTTTAGGAAGTATCAAAGCCAGAGTCTCATCCCAGAAAGACTGAAGCTGGGTGCTGCTAGCAACACCTTTTTCTCAAACCTCTCCAGCTGATTCTACCAAATCAATCTACAAGCACCCCAACTCCATGTCCCGACTGATTAAATAAATGTCTGATGGCAAGTTTGAGGCCACGATTGAGAATTATTGTCTTAAGCCCTGGAGGAAAGAGGAAGCAAAACATCCAACAAAATAAATCTAGAAAACAGTGGACTTCTCCCAAGTCTTGTTTCATTCATTTCTTTCTTTTTCTTTTTCCTTTTTTTTAAGATTTTTGTATTTATACACACAAGAGCTGGGGTATAGGCCAGAGATGTGGGGGTGAGAGGATTCACCAGAGACGGAGTGGGGAACAGAATAGGCAGACTGACTGAAATACACTGCTGAGGGGAGCAGCGGGCAGGGCAGGATAGGTCTGCCTCACCAGGTAGGTTGCTCTCTGGCCTGCCGGGGATTGAACTCAGGCTGAAGAGGCTGTAGATTGCCTCATAGTGCAGTGCTTAACCCCTTGTACTACCAGGGAGGCCCTTAACTCATTTCTTGAATAGGCACCATGTCCCAGGATTTGGGCGAGGCTGAGGAGCTAGAAAAGCAAATCAGGGAGGCAGCGAATGGCAGATATGAGACACCCACTCTGGCAGGGGAGGTGCATTTTCAGTTGCAGGAGATGCATTCAGAATTCAGCTAAATGTCTGATATACTTGTGCAGACAGTTTACGTCATGTGCATTCATTCATTCTCGACACGCTTTTCTGCTGATGGAGCAATGTCCTGACTGCACGGTGTCTTTTGGGGTCTTGCTAAGCAGAGGTATGGAATTGTGTCTGTGGGTGGGGCGTGGTCACCCCAAGAAGGCTGACCTGATACTGTGCCTTCAAGGTGGAGGAGCCCCCCTCCGCCTCCCATATATGTGTGAAGCTTGTGCATCAGTGGCACCCCGGGGTCCACCCTGAGAGCTTTGCTGAGCCCTTTCAGGCCGGGTCAGATTAGCATGTTTTTCCTTTTCTTAGAGGAGGTGACGTACTGATTGTAGTGATATAACATCACTGGGTATATGAAGAAATATTTTTTCATGTGAAGTCAAATTTTAAGTTTTTCATGGCTCAACTGAAATACCTAATATGCATATAGTTTGGAAACTGCAAATCCGGGGCCTTTAGTATCCAGATTTTTATTGGTATTTCCACCCTGCAGAAGGTGACTTTGTGACTCCAATCTTGGTGGAACCACTTTGATTCACGCAGTGGAGACCCTGAAGTCCTAAGTTGTTCAGGTGTTAGAGTGAGTCTGTCATGGCGCAGCCAGAAAGACTAAATGGGGTGAGCACAATCCCCTTGCTGGTGTGCACTCTCCATTCTCATTAGCAGCCCTTCTGCCCCTTTCCACACATTGTTGTTCCTGACTGAGAACTCAGTGCTGCTGATGAAAGTTTTGCTTTCTTGAGGGGAAGCCTTCTCAGATGCAGGAGAGATAAAACAGAGCCAGGTCAGGTGCTGTGCATCTGGAAGGAGCAGGATCGGCTGTGTCACGGTGTGTCCGCACACGGATGGCCTTAGGCTCTCTCAGGGCGCTCAGCCTCAGGAGGGCGTCAGCTGTCTGTCACTTGACGTATGGTTCTTGTAGATCAGTCTCTTGACACATTGGTTTTCTGAGTTTCCTTGGGTGCAGATTTCTCCACCCACACAGCACTATGAATATAGACTAATTACAAGTAAACTCTAAAATTGCGTGATTATGTGGCAGTTGATTTACAGCTTGCTTCTTTACACCTTCCACTGCCGGTGGCCGGGGAACGAAAAGCCAGCTTTATCGGTTAGACCCCAATGAGGCTAGGTCCCTTTGCCTGCCTGGGAGAGGGCCAGGATTCCTATTGTCTGAGCAATGCTTCCCTGAGGCTCCATGGGTACCCTCCTTGAGCAGAGTGCATGCTCAGCACCCAAGGAGGGCGGGAGAAGACAGCATCCCTTCTTCCTCGGTGGGTCTTTTCTTAAATGACACATGAAATTATTGGAGGTGTTTAGGTGTGTGTGTGTCTGTGTTTATACATGGAAAGACCCAAGCATCTGGAGCCCTGGTCTTCAAGTGCTTGTCTTGACATCGGTGTGCTGTGTCGCCCCAGGCAATTCCCTTCTCTCTGGGTCTCAAATGACAGGATCAATTGAACTGGCTTAAATGTCCACAGGATTGGGAACATGTATATATTTGCTTTGAACCCCAGGGTCTGACCCAACCAGAGACATAGTGTAGAGACAGAGGGGGCCTATTTCATCAAGTCATTTGTTTATAGCTGGGACCCCAAAGAGGGAGAAAGAGGGAGGAACAGTGTGTAGGCATGACCATCGGAGACCCAGAGCCCTGGGTTTCAGTCCTAGTTCTGCCACTTAATCACCAAGGTAGGTCCCCCCTCCCCGCAGTCTTAGTTTTCTTATCTGTAAAATAAGATAGCAATGCCAGCTTCATAGTGTTAACTGAGGGGACTGAAAGAGAGCGATTGTCTCTAGCAGGCTAGTCTGTAACTGTCTTGAGGAGGAGACAGTTCCTACTCTCCTCCCTGCCCTGCCTCCATGCAGTTTTTCATCTTTTCCCCTCGGTTTTCAGCTTAGTAGTTGGCACATAATGACCACCGATCAGCCTGTTAATTCTTGAATAAAAACAACACCGGAATATGGGAAATGACTCCTGGTCCCTGCTGGGTAGAATGCACTTGCCAAGCATTAGTTCGCCAAGGTGTGATCCCTTAATGGTGGAGCCGGACTTGCTTGCGCCTACCTGTATCCACGAAGTTTGCTCGTTTCCAAAGCCAGGCTGTGCACTTGCCGTGCTGAAATGAAGGCAGAGGGCTTTTTGCAGCTTCTCTTCGCTTTTAGGTTAATTTCTTTAGATGGAGTCCTTTTACTTTCTTCTTTTTTTAAACAATAGTCCACAAAATGTCTCCCTTGGCTTTATTTCCTGCCAGCCCTCTGAGTTCAGCATTTTTCGGAGAGAAGGCTGGATGAACAGCAGGTGGGGAGAGCTCCCTGACCTCCTGACTGTCCCATCTCAGGGTGTTGGTGGCGTTGGCTGTGGACCTGATGGCAGCCAGGTGCAAGGCCCTCTTCCTTGCTTCCTCCTCTGGGGGCTGTAGATGTGAACTCAAGGTTAAGGTAGGTTTTGTGTCCTATCTTGGGATTCTACTGCCAGGTGTCAGAAGGGCTATAGGACTGAAGGATTGTAAGAATCACTGAGCTAGGCCAGTGCTGCTATGACTGAAATTGCTTCCTGGTGCCAATCTTAGTTGAACACAAGGGATTGATGGCAAATGCCCGGTGTCCTGTAGAAAGCCCAGTCCTCTTGTTTTCTTAAAAAGAAAGAAATGGAAAAAAGGTTGGCAGAATGCATGTGTTGTTTCCACTGGCAGTTCTGGCCTTGTACCAACCACATGCATTTTCATCTATTTGCTTTGGGTTTTAGAGTTGAATCTCCTTTGCTTAAAACATCGATGAAAGGGAGAGGCTACTGTTATTTGAGGACCGAGATGGTGATTTTTCTCTAAAAGTGTCGATCTTCTAATTCACTCTTGTCACTGCCTTGTGGCTGCAGTTACAGCAATTGAATCAAGTGACAATGGAGAAAAGTTACTATTTAGTGTTGGTCTGTGCAAAGAAAGTTCCCGAATATTCCTCAGGAATGTAAGTCAGCAGCTGCACCGTAATTCTGACTGACAAAAGGGTGGGCTTGAAAGGATTTGGAGGAGAATGGCCACATTGTGTCAAAGCAGTTCAAAGGGAAGGTCTCCTTTACTTTCTGCACAAGAGGGCTGCCGAGAAGGATTCCAGGCCCGCTTTCATGAATATGAGAATCTAAGAAGTGTTGCAATTGTGCGCCGTGGGGGACGATGTCACCTTGATCCACCAATTTACTGCCGCCAGCAGTCAAAAGAGCTAAACATCTTCACACGCTTCTCAATCCACTTTCATTTGATCACCCAAAGAGGTGCTGGGACAATAGTTGTGGGATGTGACATTGATATGATATATATTTGCTTCCATTAAAAGGAGCAGGTGCCTTTGAAGAGCCTGGACATGGGAGAGGATTCTGAATCCCCTCCAGTGCTCTGGCACCCTCCAGAAGTAAAAAATAGGGTTTTGCATGAATCTGATTCATTTGACTGAAGTTCCCCTTAATCACCATCTGCTCTGTGACCCCTAAGCACACTGCTGTCCTCTGGGCCATCATGGCACCTGCCTGCTCTCAGGCGACCCCCAAAACCTCCAGTATGGCCCTCTACTTTGGTGCCTGTTCACTCGCAAAGGTTTCTTTGACTTTTATGTCAAGACAATAGATTGCTCCTAACCCAAACATTGGGTAATGGCGTTTCACTGCCTACTCCCTTTAATTGATGTCTGACTGGTCTCTCCCTCCCCCGTCCCTCCTCCAATTTAGTTCCAGCAACATCTGTCTTTTTCATCCACCAATCGAGTCTCGAAAGGGTAACACACCTGTTAGATAAAATATCAAAGTTATGAATTCTGATTTAATAAATGTGCATTCAAGAGATGATTCATGGCATGGATGATGGCTCTCAATTGCTTTCTCAAACAGTTCATGCTTCATTTCATTAAGAGCTTCAGTCAATGCCAACTGATTAATTATCACAGTGCTAGTATCTTCTGTGTAGTAAACACGTGCATAGGACCATTGGGGCTTGGCCATCAAGAAATTTATTTTAAATGCAAATAAAAATGTTGTAAAGTGGATATTTTTGTAAGTACAATGCCACTAAAATAATATTAGAAATCATTACTTTCTTTCCCTAAAAAAAATGTCTGTGGGTCCAATAGGAGCCATGGGCTAACTAAGGGCTTGGAGATTACATGGTTTCTGCCCTCAGTGAGCTTGTAGTCTAGTAGTTGCAAGCCCTAAGTCTGAGTCATTTCCAGTCTTAATTGTTCAGGATCTGTAACTTGGCATCCCAGGTGGACCACACAGTGTTTATGTGACATTGAATAAGGTGGGACAGCTGGCTAAGATTTCATGTCTCCCTCTTTGTTGGATTCTGTTGCCTTTCTTGTGTTGACCAGCACAGACTAATCTGATCCTAACTCTCAAGTTATTTTTGTTGGCCTTGAACCTCAATGTCAACAAAAGAGCCCATGAAATAAAAGCACGGAGGCCAAATGCGCAGTGACACCCACCATGATGTAGGACTGTTCACTTCAGGCGACCTGGTGGTCTGAAGTTGAATGTCGAAACTACTCCGGTAACTATAAGTGCCAAGGGGAAGATCTCATTCTCAAAGAAGTTAAGGCACATAATAGGTGGAAATTGATAGCTTTTTCATTTTGTGTTTAGTCTCTGAAGGTTAAAGTCAAAAGTTGTGTTTTTTTTTTTAATTCAAATAAGAATTTTATTTTTTTCAAAAAGATTAGGCAATGACTTGACCAGTGACTTTATGTCTGGTCCCGAAAGAAGACCCCCTGCGCCCCCCCCCCCGCCCCCACACACAACTGTTTTTTTTGGGAACAACTTTATCCAAATCACCTGGTCCCTGGAGTGACTAAAGTGGAAAGCCGGGCTCAGAGGAGCTCTCTCTGGTGTATTCTCCCTCCATCCCTCCCTCCCCTCCCCTTCCCCTCTCCCTCCTCTTCCTCTCCCTCTGGAAGTATTACGTACAATAATATTTTGAAAGAGAGAGACTATAGTTATGCAACTTTAATTACAGTGTAGTACTATGATTGTTCTATTTTAGAAATAGTTATGTCTGTTTAACTCTCTGTGCCTACTTTATAAATTAAACTTTATCATAGGTACATCTGCATGGGGAAAAACTTAGCATGTATAGGGTTTGGTACTCTCTGTGGTTTCCAAGACACTGGGTGTCTTGGAATGTATCCCCTATAGATAAAAGGGGACTGTTGTGTCTAGAAACCAAGATCTGGACAATGGATGTGCCCATAGTTATTGGGGTGTCAGTTCTTCTGCTCAGTTGACTAAGCTGGGAAATCTCTCTCTCTCTCTCTCTCTCTCTCCCTCTTTCACTTTCTACTTTTCTTTCTCTCTCCCCCACCCTGTCTGTCCATCCATCCATCCATCTATCCATCCAGGTGTGTGCACACACACTCATGCACACACACACATTTTTAAAAAATATTTATTTATATATGCATACAAAAACTGGGGTGTAAGCCAGAGGTGCAGGGAGTGAGAGGATTCACCAGAGACAGAGCGGGAAACAGAATAGGCAGACTGACTGAAGTATACTGCTGAGGGGAGCAGCAGGTGATTCAGGAGAGCTCTGCCACGCCATGTGGGTATCTCCCAGGCTGGGGCTCGAACTTGTGCTTCAGTGGCTGGCAATAGCTTGGTTACACTGTCTTTAACCCCTGTGTCACCAGGGAACCCCTCCCCCACTACACACACATTTCTCTATCAGGGTTTCAACCACAAAACTATTGACATTTTAGATTGGATAGTTCTTTGTTGAGGAAGCTGCCTTGTGTATTATAGGATGTTAAGCAGCATTCCTTAGCTTGTACCCATTTCTATGCCAGTAGAAACCCCTTTGTCCACAGTTATTTCAAAATATTTCCAGGCAAAACCAGTTGTCCCCTCAGGGACAAAAGTCACCCTGGCTGATAACCACCTATTTATATAGACTTCCATATCTATTTGTGTATATATGATTAAAATACCAATTTATACCAATACCTTTTTTCCAGTCCATTGCCTCAGCACCTGCAATTCCAGTCTCCCATTCCACACTGTAAGTCCTTCTCTGACCATGAGAAACGTCGTTCCATTATCCTCAATATAGTTACCGTTTATTTGCCTGGCTCCCAATGTGGAGCAGGCTGCCTCCTGTGCCAGGGCTTCCTTAGCCCTCATGCCCTCCGCTGCCCTCTCTGGAGCCCTCTCCCTCCTCCCTTGGCCCCGTGGAGATGCCAGGCCACCACCTCTCCTGAAATTTTCATTCTTCCATCTTTGTTTTCTGGGTTAAATTTTCAATCCCGCTGATGGCAGGAAGCAAGCCTCTCCCATTCATAGCTGAGAGCCCCCGTGCCTGGCATGTAGGCGTGTGCTGTTATGCATGAGAAGACCTGTAGATGCTGGGCTTCTTTCCGGCAGCCCAGAAACACCACCTCGAAGTGCTTGGGTCTTTGCTTTATGCCCATTTTCCAGGTAGGCAAGACTGAGGCTGAGCTCCCAGCCTCTCATGCTCTGTGTTCACATAAATGCCTGAGTGGCTCTTGGCCTGAATCTCTGTGGTCTCGCCCTGTCAGACAATATGCCCTTTTTGACCATACCAGGTTTTTCTCATTTTGCGGGGTTTAAGAGCTGAATTTCCAGCTGTCAGCAAGTGTTTATTTGTGACTCTGTCTGACAACAGGGAGGCTCTTCCTTGCCGGCCTTTCCTGCCTGACCGCATCCTTAATAATCCCACCGGCGTGCGGCTCCCACTCCCGCCCCTCTGGCGCAGCCGGTGATATTTGCTCTTCTTTGCGAGTCTGCCTTGGGTAGACTGCTGATGTGGAAAAAGATTCTTTCCCTGGCACCCTAAAGGGTTTTCAAATAAAGCTCCTTTTAGTTCAAAGATACTTGGTGATCAGTTACCGATGGCGTTCCTTAACCAAAAAGAGGGGAGTAGGGCTGCTGGGCTGTGTCCATTCCTCTCCTTTATCCGAGTCTGACTAGGATTCTTCCCTCTTGGGCTTGAATGTTTCAAGTGCATGGAGAACCTCCTTCTGCCTGCCTCCTGCTGTTCACCACATCGACTCCGGCTGGAGGATAAAGTGCAATATTCCGGAAAACAAGCAACCCGTGAAGAGAATGGCTCTGGCCTGAAATTCTGCTGGGCTCCATGCAAGATTGCTTCTCCCTTCCCCACTCACTGTGTGGCCTTGAAAAGGTCTCATCTGTAAAAGCCAGAGGGACTGGGGAAGTTAAAAGACAATGAATGGAGCTTGGGCACATAATGCTTCCCTGAGGAGCAGTTCCTGTAAGGGGAAGGGAAGGGACACAGGAGGTCCAGCACTTGCCCCAGGAGATTCTGACTGTGCTCTAGGCATTGCCATAGCAGGACCTTGGAGCAGCATCTGTCCTGCACAGCCTCCAAGCCTGCAACCTCGGAGGGTGCTGGGCACAGAGTAGTCCTGCAGCGGACATCCACAGTGTTTGCTCTTGTTGGATGCCTGGAGCACTGAAGACTTCTCAGAGTACTGCATCCTTGCCTGTGACATGGCGTGGGGAAGGTTCAGGGTGACGTGTGGAATGTTGGTTCTAGTTTCTAGTGCACGGGCAATACCGAGGGCCGAGTTAGCATTTTCGTGGCTTGATTCTGCATCACCTGCCTCCAAGAGGGAGCTCTTCTGCTTCCTGCTATTCTGGGTTCAGCGCTGGCTGGTGAGCAGAATGCAGAGCCTTTGAGTGCCCACGCTGAACCCTGTGTGTCACTTTTCATGAAACAGGATGATCATCACCCTGGATTACACATGAAGCAGCTGCCCCCAGGCAGGCTAGGGATTCCTTTGAGGTTGCTCAGGAAGTTATAGAGCCAGGTTTTAAACTCTAGGCGTGCCTGATTCCAAAATTGGAGTTTATTCCACTGTACCCTACTGCCTCCCAGGTTGGGAGCTGCTGGGTTTACTCACCAAAGTCCACCCAGTTCCCTCTGAGCAGAGCTGTCCTTGGTGGAGCCAGGCCTGTGGGCATGGCAGGGCCCTGCACCCCCCAGTCCAAATAGGGGGTCTTTGTTTCCTGTTTTGGTGCCCCCTTGGCAGACAGTATGGATTAAGCCGATGGGTATTGGCAGAGAAATAACCACAGCATCATCACATCCTCTGTGTTTGATCCAATGGCTAATGGAATCATTAGCAGAGGAGAGTAATTGCAGGTGTGCTCCCCCCGCCCCTGGCCCGTGGTGGCTGCCAGATCAATGGCCATTTATCATCCTCTGGCTTCCCGGCCGGGTGTAGGCAGTGGCATCGGGTTGGTTCTGGCATCAATTCCTGGTAAAGTAACATGCTTTGTAACCACCCCTGGTCCTGGTTGATACCTTGTGAGGGCTTCCTGTGTTGGGAGCGTGGCTACCCTAAGATAGGTTTGGGTGTCTCTGTGTGCTCCTATGTGACACACCAGGGTCTGGGAGCACGTGGAACATGGCATGTTTGGTCCCGAAGGCACCCAGAAAGCCGCCTCCTTGAAACAGCACCAGCTAGACAGAATCAATTTCCCATTGACTTTCAGCCTCAGCTCAGACACAGTGTAATTCTTGTCTGAGGGTTTATAAAGGCCATTGACTGTCTTATAAAAGATTTAAACACTTACCTTGTGGCATGCAGGAGCTCTATCCATCAGGATGCCTTTTTGACAATGTGTGGGGATGGCGATGGGCTGGGGAGGGGTTGTTGGCAGTCCCACGGCAGGCCTGGCTCAGACCTGCTACACTTGGCCAGCCAGAAATGGATCCAGGGACCCACCTAATTCATCACTCGTGGGGAGTCAGGATCCCCTTTAATATTTTGCAAACAAGTCATGTGCAATACCAAATAATCCTTATCATATTATTGCCTCTGTTGCAAACCAGGGCACACAACTGGGGTGAGGCTGGAACCAGAGGCCTCTCTTTATCTAGCACAAAAGGTTTGCTAACAGCAACAGGAGTTAAAATGATGACCTTGGTGAGCTCCTCTCCATTGCTTTGGCCATTACCATTCTGTTTTGACTAACAAAATCACTCTGAAAGATAGGGGGGCCCGAAATTACTGTATTCATTTTACAGACAGGGAAACTGAGACCCAAGGAAGTTTAGTGTATGTTTGGCCAAGATAATCTCAATGTTCAGCCAAGGCAATCATTTCCAGCACGCCTTCTCCTACCCACCTATTCTAGTGCCTTTGCTGTTGATGACCATGTGGTGCTCCCTAGGTGAAAAAGAGCATCATGAGATGATAGCAGTTCTTCTGTAGAGGAACTTAGTCCCCAGGTGACAGAGGCAGGAGATGGCCAATTGCATTTCTGTGTTTTCTGCGCTAGAATGGCTTTTTGGTCAAGGTTACAGGTATACAGGGAGGGGATGATCTTGGGGTGCAGGAGGCTTGGTGATCAGTCCGGCACAACATGAGAACATAGATCGGGAAGCATGAGGACCCGCCCTGCTTGGGAAGTTAGGACAGTGACAAGCGTCAGAGAAAGGATGCCAGTGGGCGGCAGAGGGGATGACAGAGGAGCGTGATCTGGCCCCTGCCCCTCTTGTATGCCATTCCTCTGCGCCTCTCCCTCTTACTCACTTTCTTTTGCCCACATTGGCCTTCATGCAGTTTCTCTAACCCTTCAAGTATATTTCAACCACAGGGCCTTTCCCCAAGCTCTTCTCACTGCCAGAGAGTTTATCTTCCCCTAGATAGTCTTGAGATTCGCAGCCCCATCTCCTTCAAGGTCTTGTTCCAGTGTCATTTTCTCGGTTGGGATTGTTCTGATCACTCAGTTGACACTTGCACCCCTCAACCCACCTATGCCCCAGTACTCCAGATCTCTTTTCCTTGTCCTCCAGCTTCTTTTCCCCATAGCACTCACCACCTTCTAACATATGCTATAGTTTGAATAGTTATCATGACTATTATTATTATTTTAAACTTTTTTTTTAATTTTATATATTTTTATACAAGAACTGAGATACAGGTCAGAGGTGCATGAGGGTGAGAGGATTCACCAGAGACAGAGCGGGGAGCAGAACAAGCAGACGGATGGAAATACACTGCTGAGGGGAGCAGTGGGTGAGACAGGAGAGGTCTGCTGTGCCATGTGGACATCTCCCTGGCCAGCCGGGAATCGAACCCGCACTGCAGAGGCTGCGGACAGCCCCACAACTCTGCTCTCAACCCACTGCACCACCGAGGAGGCCCTATTATTATTATTATTATTATTATTATTATTATTATTATTATCTGTTGTTTTTCCATCAACTAGAATGAAAGCTCCTTGGTGGCAGGAGCCATTGTCTCTGATTTACGCCAAGTGCCTATAACCATGCGTGACATGAATCAGATAACCAGTAAATAGTTGTTAAGTAGATGAATCAATGAATGGTTAGTCTTCAATGATTAGTAAGCAAAAGGACTGAGATATGTTGCTGTGGGCAATGGAACTGGACGAGGTGGAGCAGAGGAGCTGTGTGCTTATAACTTGTTTTCGAAAGACCTCCCTGGTGGTTCCATGGAAAGGCAGAGAAGTATCAGGGAGACATATTCCAGTTGAGGGATTAGGAGGTTCTGGGCCAACATTGGGGAAATGGGGAGTGGGGAGAGTGAGACATTCATAGGGAGGAGGCTGACAAGGCCCTGCGGGCTTCTGGGAAAGCAGGACTGCAATTGAGTCTTCACTTTGAGGTTGAGTGACTGGGTCATTCATGGGTTCTTAGAGCATAATTAGAAAAGCATGTTGTGCAAAGCTTATGTGCACACACACACTTGTGTAAGGCAGGCACACCCATGCTGGGCTGCATGCTGTGCCAACAGTGTCAGTGCACTGTGCATTTGGCTTGGATGGTGGGAGCAATTTAGCATGGCACTGACTGGCCACCGGAGTCTTGGAGTGGTGCAGAATTGTTAACTGGCTCTGTAGAAAGCTGGTGGGGAGTAGTTATCTGAGTGCCTGGTGCTTGCTATTCGAGGACTGACACAGACAGGATACTCAGCTCTTCTTCAATTAGCCCAGGGACGCATACCGCATTAGCCAGAACTCAGCTCGGCCTGTTTCCTCTTCACCTGGAGCTCCCTGGGGCCTGGTGCTTCCTGTCCCTATGCCTCTCCCTTCATTCCCCCTCATTGGGCAACTGTGAGGTTGCTTGTGGCCCCCAGGCCTTGATTTCAGTGGCTGCTGCCGCATACACACCTGTGGACCCTAGACACCTATGGACAGACACCCTACACCGTAGTGGTTAAAAACAAAACAAAACAAAACAAAAAACAAAACAAAACAAAATGGGTTTTGATTTTAACTCTGCTATAGACACTGCACATGGAACCTCTGGAAAATGCATCCCCTCTTTGTTTTTAAATGTCAGGGCCCTCATTTTGAAAGGAGCATAATCAAGACCACCCCATATGCTTAGGTCAGAATACTGGGAACTGAGGGTAGTGGGTTTAAACCACTGTCAGGTAGGAGGAAGGACCCTTTGACCCTGGACTTGCAAACATCTTAAGACAACATCTAGATCCTGCAAAGTTATCCCTCATAACACCTTCTCCATTGAGGGATACCTTAGATAGCAGGAGAATTGACTCAAGAAATAGCCACCTGAAAATTATTCTTGAAGATGACATTTCCATTGTGCTGTTAAAATATTCCCATTTGAATCACATTGGATGAATTTCCTCTGAAAGTTTGGAATAACTTATCTCTCAATTAAAGCATTTTATAAGAGGGAAATGGGTACACACCCAGATTGAGGGGACTCATCAGCAACTAGAGTCTCTGTCACCAGACACTTGAGTAAGCCTGACTGTGGCCATGGCCACTGCCACCAGACAATAGAAGGCCTTCCTTGTGCCCCAAGCATATCTTGGGGAGGAGAGGAGACCAGATCTTACCCTGCAGAGCAGTGGAAATATTTTGGAATGCTGCACAAGGAGAAAAATACTCTTACTTTCCTTCTTTATCATGGAGTCGAACCAGGTCGAGGGGGTATTAATTTGATGTCCTTGAGCAAATTTGGAAGATCAGAACACATCACTGTGAATGAGATGGCGAGATGGGGAGGATTTAAAACTGTTAAGCAGATAGGGGTCAGAGTGGATGAAACTTATTTTCCCCTAAAGAGTTATTTATTGATGCAAACAAGAACTGGGGTATAGGCCAGAGGTGCGAGTGTGATAGGATTCACCAGACAGAGTGGGGAGCAGAACAGGTGGATTCACTGAAATACACTGCTGAGGGGAACGGCAGGCAAGACAGGAGAGGTCTGCTGTGCCATGTTGGTCAGCTCCCTGGATGGAATTCGTGCTGCAGTAGCTGCGGACACTTTACAGTGCTGTGCTTAACCTCTTGCACCACCAGGGATGCCCCCAGAGTGGATGGAACTTTGAGTTCTTAGGAGAAGGGAGCCAAGTGCAACTTCATAGTTGGTATTGACCTTCCTAGAGGATTGCATGGGGAACCAGGTGGCAGAGCCAGGGGGAGGGATCTGAAAGGAGATAGAAGCTGGAGGGATATTTTTCTTTTCTTTTTAAGGCATGGAAAGTCTGAGTTTGTGCATATGCTGAGGGAACGAGGCTTTGGTGAGGAAAGTCTGGCTGCACTGCAGGTAGACATGACAGGCAAGCCTCTGAGCAAGCTGTGTCACAGAGATGGCAGGACCAGCTATATCTGCCTCTGAGCAGGATGATGTGTAGATATCTACATATGTAGGTGATAGAAGAAAACATTAATGGACTTGACACTTCCCTTCTGCGATCACTTTGAAGTAGGAAGCGAGGTGTTCTGCTGTGAGACTGGGAGAGAGGTAGGGTTGGGAGCTTGAGGACACTGGAGCAGGTCTACTCAGAGCAATGGGGAGCACCTACCTGGGGCCAATGTGTGTTGATCCGCAACTGAGATAGAAGCCAAGACGGCACAGCTGGGCCATGCTCTATAGCACGGGAGTGGCGGGAGATCCTGTGGGGTAGCAACATGGACAGATGGTTGGTCTGCCCATCTGTGAAAGGAGCTATTAGAGAAAGGACCTGGAGAAGGATTAAAGTGATGGATGATACTGGTGGGATGAAGAAAAGGATCAAGCAGGGAGGTGATGAAGTTAGAGCACACCTCAAGCCACTGGAGATCATGATAAGGTCAGACAAAAGATGGCACACCATCAAAGAGCTGGGAAGAAATAAGCTGTGGTCAGATGTTAGGCTTTAGGATTGCAGAGTCAGAACTTTGTGGAGGGTCATTAGATCTCCTGTTTGACAGCTGAAACAGAGGTACAAAGTGTCACAGACATGATAAGCACATCCCTGAGTAGATTTTCTCATTAAATATCCCAACAATCTCTGTTTTACAGATGAGAGACTGAGGCATTGAGGGAAGAAACAGCTCCATTGTGGGAGCTTCACTGGGTCATTGTCAGAGCCTGGAATGTGGAGGTAGGTGGTCTCCACTGGGCACCACTGTTCATAACATTCGTTGGCAGTTGGCAGAATCCACTTTGTGACCATGTAGTACCTCAGGGTCATGTCATTGGCCTGGGAGGAGGGGAAGATGATGAGACAGCAACTGAATTTTCCATCAGTGTTGACCATGACCCAAGTGGGAGATGCAGTATCCACCTTCCCACGCCACCGCCATCCCTGCCATCCACATTGACCAGGTCAGCTCTGGGCTCCCAAGGGCTGGTGAGCCTCCTGTGGGCTCTCTGGGGGCCTACCCTACCCTGGTGTCAGATTCAAGTCACAGCCTTCAGTAGTGAGGCATGAAGATCTGTAGGGATCAACCTTGAACATTCACTGCTGCTGTCGCTGGAGGGACCTGTCCCCCAAGCAGGATTGGGCTGAGTTGTGCCTTGACCTGGGGCCTTAGGTGGCCTCGCTGCTCCTCACCACACCCTTTCTTCAGGTCAAGATGTAAAGTCTCCCTGGGGACATATTTTCCAAGAGGTATCAGTGTCCCAGTCACATTTCAAATTGTGCAGTTGCTTTTCTCAGAATCCTCCTCCTCCTGTACTCTGGAGATGTCACACTGAATGCTGGTGGTTTGGCAAGTTTGTCCAATTAGCCCAATTGTTTTTTGTTTTGTTTTTTTTTTCCCTTGCTCTACTTTAAATCGGTTACCTCTCTGGTTTATTCCATCATTAAAAGGAAAGCCTGCAGTGGTGGAAATTCCTGCACTCACCTGTTTATTTGGCAACTGTGTATCGGATCCTTCAACAAAGACTGGAATGTTCAGGGGTTGGGGGAGGTATGCAGAGGTCATATTATGTATGTTGGATGTCACAGTGCGCTAGATTATGAATCTGTAGATGTAGGGGCCCTCTGACCATGGCAGAATTTGATGACAATCTTGGACTCTCAGCTTCTTTTTCCAGGCAGTGGTGTTTTTGTGTTATGTTGGCACAGTGTCCATGAGAAATCAATAAGAAAATCTTGTTAAGAGCCCAGTATGGCGCCTGGCACATGACTGCATCCAAATTTGCTGATTCCTCCACCCTCAGGTCCCATGTAGTTTTTTAGACTTAAAGGAAATGCTGTATCCCCAGCTGACCTGGCTCCCTGGTAGATTTGCCGTGGCCAGTAGGGATCCTTTTAGAGCCATAGGCACCATGTCCACGCTGTTGGCAAAGACCCGGCAGCCCTGGGTGACCTTGGGTCTATTTATCCCAGCTGGGAGATGTGGACATTTTGATTGGAACAGGAAGAGAGTTTTAAAGAGCTGATGTCAGAATTTCTTTATTTCATAGCAAAAGCTCTGACCTCCCTCCTTCCCCAGCTTTGTTGGTCTGGAATGGGCCCAGTCTTAGCATACATGGCGGGGTCCTCCGGTCCCAGTGTTTGCACAGCGGTCCTTGATGCTGGGATAGGACCAGGTGTGAAATAGTCCCTGATACGTTATGAGTAAGGAAGTGGAAATTGCATCCCTCACACGAGATGCATTTTCCAGATGAACCAGGCCTGTTCTCTGCCGACAGCTTCCATTTCAGCATTTCTGGCCCTGGAGTAAGGTCATCGGGTCTGATGGGGCCCATCCTCATTTTGGCTGGGCATGGCCGGCTGGTTCAGCTCAGCTATTATATCCTCTGGCCTCCTGTCTTGCTTCTCACACATGTCGTGCCATTTGTTCAAACATGAGAAGCACCGTGATTCTGTAGAAAAAGCAAAAGGTTTTGAGCAGTGCCACCTGGGGTTGAATCCTGGCTTTCAACCTCTGAGTCTTTTTTAGGCCAAGTCCACAGCTCTCTGGAAGCCCAAGGACACAGTGAAATTGAAAATGCCACAAAAATGCAAAGCACTAAATAGGCATTCTAGGTTTATTACCCTTCAGTGTAGACTAACACTCATATTTTAGGATAGGCTGTTGAGAATGTCACAGATTATTTGTTAAAATATTATTAACCTGTCAGTTAATTAATAGAGAATAGCAGTAAAAATCATTTGATGTTTATGCACTCATGATTTTTCATTAAAAGCGGTATTTGCTTGGGCTGATCTGATGAGCTATGGACGATAGGGAAATTTTGAGAATCTATTTGCAGGATTTTTTTTTTTAGTTAAGAAAAGCTAGTGCATCATCCTCAATGACTGTAATGAAGACTAAGAGAATGCTGTTCACAGTATTGTCAATGTCAATGCAAAAAACGATGTCAGACCTGTGAGTGCACTGGGAAGGTTAAGAAAAGCCAATGGTCTGACTTTGGGACTGAAACCAATCATCGCTCCAGGCTCGCCTTGTCCTCCGTGTCTGCTGAATGCACCCTATCTCCACCTGCCGAGGCATCTTGTGCCGTTTACCCTCCTTTTCGCAAAGATCTGTCTTGGCTCCCTGCTGCCCATTGCAGCAGATTCTGGATTGTGGCCATCTCTTTCACATTTGACATATTTTAAAAAATAATAAAAAATGAAAGAGATTCCAGAGAGTTCCCTCCCCCTCCCTCTTCTCCTCTTCCCCCTCCTCCTGCCTTCACCTCTCTCCCCCTCCCTCCCTTCTCCTTCCGCATCCCGCATCCCTGCTTTCTTTCTCTTCCTTCCCTCCTCTCTCCCTCTCTCCTCACCTCCTCTGCTTTCCTCCAGTCTCCATCTGTATTCCTGGGTTTCTGCACTGGTTCTCCTCAATATTTACCGTCAGCTTGCATGTTAGCGTTGCCGCTTTGCGGCTGTGGGAAACACAATGAATGCCACATACCAGTCATGGAGCAGGTTTGCAAGGCAAGACTGCTGCTCCAGCAGAAGTTCTTGTGTCACGTATTGAAAGCACACGGGCTAGTAAAAGGTGATCATGTGACAGTGGTATGAGGAATAAGGTCCAGAGGGTAGGAGAGGAATGGGGGAGAGAATTTTATGAGGAACAGAGAAGGGGGCCTTGTGACCATACTTCAAGAGACATTTGTGTCAGCAAAGTCTTTGATGTTATCACAGGCAGAGTTATCCTGATACCATTATGGACACAGTCATGTAATCAGGTCAGCGGCAGCCTCAGCATTCAAAGGCCTGCCTGTGTTACGGGCTGTCCCCTGTAGGTAGTCCAGGAAGGCTGTGCTGTGATTTGCAGATAGCAAATAGTTCACAGTTACCCACGAGTGGCCAGCTAGTAGCCAGTTCATAAGCACCCACGTGTTAGTTTTCTAAACATTGAGGTATGATGGGCATGCAACACACATGTTTGGTTTGTAGGATCAGCTCCCCCAAGGTATGCTGCTGGCACAGTGCTACCATTGCAGTTTCCACTATTTCTCCTACAAGGATTGACTTAATATGGGTCATACACATGTTCACTTGTAATAATGCACATCTGAAATATGCACAGTATATAATCTAATGTTACTTCCCAAAAAACCAGAATGATATAGCTTCTCAACTTGACTCACTGTAGAACAGTAAGTAGAGCAGAGGGGAGGATGATGGCCTTAAGGCACATTATACTGACTCATGGCCAGTGGGAAAAGTCCCATAGAGTGGGTTGCTCTAGAAAATGAGATTCTGGTAACTGTTCTGGCAGATCAGTGCTGGGAACAATGTCACTATACACATTCCTTGTGTATCCTGTAGGCTGCAAGCAAGTCTCAACATACCTGGTTTGTGTGGCCATATTGCCTCTATCACATGTCCACAGGGAACATAGCTTCACCAAACATACGAAGGGGGTGGAATCTCATGGACCTTCACAGGCAGGC
This sequence comes from Talpa europaea, assembly GCF_964194135.1. NCBI lineage: Eukaryota > Metazoa > Chordata > Mammalia > Eulipotyphla > Talpidae > Talpa > Talpa europaea. The sequence goes on from NC_140084.1 coordinate 31,024,759, forward strand.
CCAGGTTATTGACTGAATGTTGGTTACCTAGGCTGGATGTCCCTGGTATGTATGAAGTGGGACTGGAGCCCGAAGGTGATGGCTAGAATAGGTCTATTTAGAATGCTGTGTGTGTTTTCTTATTGCTGCAACATGTTACTACAGATTTGGTGATTTAAAACAGCACAGATTCATTACCTTACAGTTCAATAAGTCATAAGTAGATATAGCCTAACCAGGTGAACATTAAGAAGTTAGTAGGACTGCATGTCTTTCTGGAGGCTCAGGGAAGTATCTGTTTCCTTGCATTTTCCAGGTTATAGAGGCTGTGCACTTTCCTTGGTTCAGCCTCCATCTTCAAAACCAGCCATGTTGCATTCTCTGGCATTCATCCACCATAGGATCCCCGGGTCCCTATGTTATGCTCCCTCTTCCTTTTTTAATAGGCTTCTGTGATTACACTGAAACTCCTTCTAGATAATTCAAGACAATCTCTATATTTTCAGGTTGGTTTATTAGCAATCTTTATTTCATCTGCTGCCTTAATTCCCCTTTGCTATGCTGTAACCTAACATGTTCACATATTCCAGGAATTAGGATGTGGACATCTTTGGGGAGTCATTATTCTCCCTCCCACAAATAAAGGCTAGGACATGTGGTGCCTGAACACATTCTTCCTTTAAGCATTCATGTATGTAAGAGACACCCACACTGGGTCTCATCTACTGAGAAAATATTAGCCAGCGCTGTGACAGAAGCCTCCATAAATCACTCAATGCCCCAGCCATCAACCCACCATCCCAACGATGCAAATTTACTGATGTCTACTCTATACTGCTGATACTGAGACACTGACTGGGCAGGAGGGGTTCTGAGAGAAAAGACATAAGGGGGCAAGACATTGTGATGAGCTTTCAGAGAGGAGAGGTCCTGGGGGCCGACTCTTACAGGAGACAAGGTCGTGCCCAGGTGCTCACTGGATGAGTGTGAGGGCATTTCTGCAGAGAGCACAGCATGTGCAAAGCATGATGGTAAGGCCAGGATGGCATGTTTGATGATCAGTCTAGGTAGCTCTCTTTTTGCCATTGTGGAACCTTTGGAGGTATGTGGGGACCTTGACTTCTAAAATGCCAATTACATTGGGAAGGCTATGGCCCAGGGCCATTTTTGCTGATTGCAAGGAAGATCTTCAAACCAGAGGGAATACATAGTTCCTCCTAGAACTGAAAGTGTTCATGTCTGAGATGAAATGGAATTTTATTTAGGCGATGTATGTGTCTGTGTGTACCCAACAGTGGCTCTGAACAAAACTGGAGTGATTAGGGAAAGGTTACTCATTTCCATGGAACAGTTGTATGGTTTTGCTAAATTCAGAAGTAGCCTTCCTCCTCAGGCCATTGGACACAACATCCATGTGATGTTGTGTTCCATAGATATAACTCATTTAGAAGTAAATAAATAAAATTCTGGGGAAAGGAAAGGATCAGATAGTTGTTGGGTGTGATTTGACCAGAGGAGGTTGGGAAATAGCTGACCATGGGAAATAAGTAGGTAGATGGGAGGGGGTGAATTTTGCTCTTCCTAAAAATTCATATGTCAAAGTCCCAACTCCCAGAATGAGATTGTTTTGGAGAGATCTTTTCTGAACAAGGTAATCCAACATGACAATTGTCCTGATGAGGCGAAATCAAGACTCAGAGGCATGCCTGGAGGGAAGACCACATGAGGATGCTGGGGAAACAACTGTTCACAAGCCACATAGAGGTTGTAGAGGAGGCCAACCCTGCTGATTCCCTGATCTCAGATTTCTATCCTCCAGAACTGTGAAAAAATAACTTCCTGTCATTTAACGACCCTGTCTGTTGTGCTCAGTTATGGCAGCCCTATAAGATAAACACTGTAGGGCATGAGAAACGGCCCAAACCATTGTGTTTGTGCTGGACACTGTGCTGCATTACTCAGCTTTCCTTCTGGGTTTGGTGGCCTTGTTCCTCTGGCTGTTGGGGAGGGTGCTGGCAGACTGCCCTTGATCTTTTGGGAATTTGCCTCTGTCAAGAGTTGCCTTTTCCAAACCATGCCCCCCTTCCCAGAGTAGCCTACATTCAAGACCTGTTGACATTCAGGTATTAAGGCTTGGTCCCTTTGCCCAACGTGGGTGAACCTGGAAAGGTCATCTGGCTTCAGCACTTTGCTTGGGGTTGACTACGGCTTTTGTTGGGACTGTCTCCTAGCACCCAAGCGTCTCCCTAAGCCTGCTTCCTTCCCATCCTTCTCTTCCATAGATGACCCCAATGATGCTTCCTAACCTGTTCCTGTATGGTCACCTCACAACTTATCACAGGACTCTCTCCTAACAGCACTGGGGAGTTATTAGAGCATTATATTATTATTAGAGTTTGGCCAGTTTGAAGGCCAAAGAGGGTCATACTGGATAAGGTAGCAGTTAAACCCGAGGGAAAGCAGACAGAGGGGAAGGCGAGAGAGCCCTGTTGTCAGTGGTTATTCATCCCTTAAGGCTTCTTCTGGAGTCCACCTGATGGGGAGCTCCAAACCATTGCCAGAAAAGGAATGCACTGTCCTGTTGACGGACATGTATCTCTTGCTCAGAGAAGGAATTTCAAGTCTGGTCTGTTTTTCAAGATGTGAGTGTCCATGGAGACCGCAGGTGAATACAGCATGGGTGAATGATAATGGCTTCATGCTCCAGGAGATCATCAGGATTCGGGGATGAATCAGAGGCTAAAACATGCACTTTCTCCTTACCTCACAAATGTCTTATGGGCTTACCCTGACTAAATGCAAGCTTTGACATGCCAGAACTCACTACCGGTGTCTCCTCCATGGATCCAGTAGACCCTGGAATATTTGCTAAGGCTTGGCTACATCCTCATGGTCTTCGCTCCATGACCTTATTTTAACTTATTCATCACTTCAGGTCTCCTTTCTTCATTTACTGCCTTCAGGAAACCATTATTGATAGCTCCCCCAGGCTGCCTTAGGCCTATTTACACTGTATTTTTATAATAGCTTTTTTCCCCCAACCACGAGACTGTAAATTCCAGGATCTTACACCTGTTTTCTTGGAGATTTGAGGCAAAGGTAATACTCCCCACTTCTTCCATCTGCAGTGTGCCAATTAAAGTGGACATACACAAAGAACTGATTCATAAACTCCTCTATCCGCTTTACGCACAGTCATACATCAGCCAATATGGCTTCGATCCTAGACTAGCGCAAGCCATGTAGGAACTCATGGCTGGGTCCTGGGGCCAGTGGTCACTGATGGTGAAGGGTGTGAAGGGTGTGCTGCTTCCCCACATTAGGGGTGACCAACTTACTTTTAACCTGGCAGTGGTAGATGCTGTGATGCGTTTCCGAAGTTCCCCTTCAATAAGAACCTTATTGTTCCAGCTATCAACCTCTTTGAGGATTGCAAAAAAGTCACCCAACCAAGAATATGCCCCGTCTAGTACTGAACAATTGACATGGGAGTGCAGAATATTTTGCTTCAATTTGGGATCATACCGAAGGGTCATTCTAACCCAGGTCTTCCTGGAGGATTTGCCAAATCTGCCATTGGTTTTGCTGCACAACTGAACATCTCCCTCTGCTAGTGACCTCTGTTGTCTTCCCTTCCCCAGGTTCGGGTCTGAAGACAGTCTTTTTTTAAAGATTTATTTATTGGGGTACAGGCCAGAAGTGTGGGGGGTGAGAGGAGTCAGCAGAGACAGAGTGGGGAACAGAACAGTCATTCAGATCTACTGATACACACTGCTGAGGGGAGCAGCAGGCAAGGCAAGAGAGGTCTGCTGCACCATGTGAGTAGCTCCCTGGCTGGGGATCGAACACTTGCTACAGTGGCTGCAGATAGCTTCGTGGGTTGCATCTTAACCTCTTGCACTGCCAGCGAAGTTCTGAAGACACTCTTAATAAACACCCAGCATGTTCAACATCTCAGGTTTGCTTCCTGAGCATCACAACCCGTGACTCTGTGTGCGGTTGGAAAGAATCAGGAGTGAGTTTATGTTGAGCCTGAGGGACAGGTCGGGGGTGGTTGGAGAAGGGAGGCCAGGCGTATATTAGATTGGACCTAAAGTTAGAGTCCCCAGCAGAATCTGTTCAAGGTCTGGTTGCTGGTGCCAGTGGCGTCTTATTCCTGTGATGAGCACAAGGGGTGCTGTGACGTGAAGGATAATGTGGTTACCCAGCAACAGGTGGTTCATGTTACCTGGACAGAGTGACCTGTTGGGCCCTAGGCCCACTCTCAGGACACATTCTCTCTCAGTCATAGTCAACAGATATTTCTTGAGTGCTTTTTTTTTTTTTAAGATTGATTGATTGATTGATTTATACAAGCACTGGGTACAGTCAGAAGCATGGGAGGGTGAGAGAATTCACCAGAGCCAGAGCGGGGAGCAGAGCAGGCAGAAGGACCGAAGTACACTGCTGAGGGGAGCAGCGGGCGGCAGGAGAGGTCTGCGCGCCATGTGGGACCCTCCTCTGGTGGCCGGGGAGCAGCCAGGGATCAAAATGGCGCCACAGAGGCTGTGGGCAGCTTCGCAACCCAGCGCTCAACCGCTGCACCACTGGGGAGGCCCTCTTGAGTGCTTCTTTAGTGAAATCTGGAAAGTTGCACAATTGCTTCTGAACGTTGCAGATGTAATTGTCATGGATACACCTTTAATGTGACTCAGACTGCAAGTGCAGGTTGGAACCCCATTAGGGGAGGAGGGAGGTAGACTGGAGGGAATATTGAGTCCTGGGTTGAAGCCCTTCTTTGCCAGTTTCTGCCTTGGGAAAGTTCCTTTCCTCTGAGTCCATGAGTCGCCTAATAGGGTAGTAAGCCCCTATTTCTTAAATTTGTTATAGAGACTGAAAAAACAAAACAAGTTTTGTCCTTCCTCCATCCCACCCAGCATCCAGAGTGCTACACACCTTGTGTATAAATTTCTTACAAGTAATTCTGTGAGTACCTCTTACATGTCTAGACTGTGCTGAAAACTGAACACAGAAAAACATGAGCCTGCCTTGAATTGTCTTCAGCTTCTTAGGGGAGGAAGACACAAAAATAATAGGAAAAGTGGAGAGCATTGGTGTTCTAAATGGTTTGTGATGAGGAAAGGGAAGAACGTTTATGGAAGGCTTGGACCCATAGCCAACCCTCCCCCACAAAGGTTGGGGTAAGGAGTGTACATGGCCTACAGCAAAAAGCCGGAATAGCACAATTTTGTTAGCTGCGCAGATGAACCAGGTGTCCAGACTGAGCTCTGTTGAGCAACCCCTGTTCCTCATATATCAAGGACTCACAGGAGAGCAGGTCTTGGAGCTTACTTTTTCTCCACCTGTCCTGTGCCCTAAGCCTAGTCTCAAGTCTCTCCCTCACTGGACACATGGTACACACTGGGCAAGCCTTTAGCTCTGCTGGAGGTTGAAGACAGGGGCATGTCCAAAGATGAAACTGAAGCCCCCCAGGCAGATCTCGGGTCACCAAGGACCACACCGGTGTCCGGAGATTTTCTCATCTGTGTCTCCAACAGAAGGTTTGCATTTGTATGTTCATCACAGTCACTTCACAGCTGTGGCCCCTGGGCCTAGACAGTGGTTTACAGTTGGATTGGGGGTGAGATGTGGTTGGTAGGGCCGTAGCAGAATCAGAGCCTGGGAACCCAGACCTGGCGGGTGTAATTGGGAGACTTATGGGATCCAATGCCACATACCTGCTGGCTCAGCCCACTGGAATCAGGTAGACTTAAGTTGCCCTGCATAACTTGAAAACATGTAGGGATAAAATCGTTTCATGAGAGACCCACACCATTCTTGAATATTTACCTTGCCCTGACTCCTAGGCCACTAGGGCAAATTGGGAAACGCTTCAAAATTGCAGACAAATCCAGGAATGCAGAACCACTTCCTCTCAAGACCACTGGTCACATTCTGGGTTCATTCTGACAGCTCAAAAGTCCCTCCCAACCCCCATGGCGCCCAGCCACATGGTGGAATGCGCCAGAATCTGTGACACTTGAGGCCTGTTTTAGCTAAAATTAGTAATCAATAAAATCTACAGTCCGTGAGCACAGGGTAGAATACATAGTCACGTGAAGGTGACCAGTCCTAATTTAATGAGAGTGATTCATCACTTTAAGCAAAGTGCTGCTGGCCCCAGAAATTGGAATGGAATCCTGTAGCAGGGGGACCAGGCCGCCTCGGGAGGGGGCAAGTGGGAATGTATGTGGGACATCAGGCATACTCGTTTTACGGGAAAATAAGCCCCTCGGTGGCAGAGCTGTCACGGAGTGACATAGATTACATTTGGATGGGGAAATGATAAGCTGAAATTCATTTAATGTCCAGAAAAACAAGCGCTGATTACCCAGTGAAGAAAGTATTAGGGAACTCATTAAGAAATATGTTTTTGCCCTTGCGTTGGTCTAAGCATCACAATTAGCATTCACACCCACACAAATGCAGAAAGAGTCTTAAAGGAAACCTCAGAAATCAAGTTCCTCGAGCTTTATGTTCCCATGCCAACTGCGTACACGGGGTATCACTGGGTTCTCAGTTGCATGAAAAATACTCCTGGTTCCGCACTTCCATGCCTTCCTGAAACATGGGGTTGACTCTTTGTGTTCTATGTGTAGAAAATAAGGCCACATTGTTTTAGCTGCTGTTGGGGGCGTTTTGTCACTGTGCTCCTTTAGACAGCCCCTGCCTTTTGTGGGAGTGCCCTTTCAGCTGATCCCTCCTTTCTCGCTCTTCCAAAGTCTTCTGAATGTCCACTTTAATTAAACTTTTGCTCATCCTGTCACCTCCTCAGCCTCTATCCCTCTTCTTTTTACTCCAAATATCTTAAGATGATGTCTTGAAGTCCGAATAGTTTTTCCCTTCTCCTTTTGTGATGTGACCTCACCCCTCTATTGAAACCTGTCATTAAAATATTTTTCCCCGGGGGCCTCCCCGGTGGCGCAGCGGTTGAGCGCTGGGTTGCGAAGCTGCCCGCGGCCTCTGCGGCGCCGGTTCAATCCCCGGCTGCTCCCCAGCCACCGCAGGAGGGTCCCACATGGCGCGCAGACCTCTCCTGCCGCCCGCTGCTCCCCTCAGCAGTGTCCTTCGGTCCTTCTGCCTGCTCTGCTCCCCGCTCTGGCTCTGGTGAATTCTCTCACCCTCCCGCGCTTCTGACTGTACCCAGTGCATGTATAAAACAAAACAAACAAACAAACAAAGAAAAACATGCCTCTATATAAAAAAAAATAAAAATAAAATAAAATATTTTTCCCAATTTTTTTTTATTTATATATAGTTTTTTTAAAGATTTTTTTTTTTATTTACGTATACAATAACTGGGGTACAGGCTGGAGGTTTGGAGGGGTGAGTGGATTCACTAGAGACAGAGTGGAGAACAGAACAGGCAGACTGACCGAAGTACACACCTGAGGGGAGCAGCAGGCAAGTCAGGAGAGGTCTGCTGTGCCATGTGGGTAGCTCTCTGGCCGGGATCGAACTTATGCTGCAGTGGCTGCAGACAGTTTCATAGGTTGTGTCTTAACCCCTTGTGCCACCAGGGAGGCCCCTATTTATATATATTTTACATCATTGTTCATTTTTAAACAATGTTTGCATTCTCCCCCCCACCTCAGGTGTATTCCGCATAGAATTTCCTTCACCAATGCACCCGTGCACCATCACCACAGTCCCCTGTGCTCCTCCCTTCCTCCTCCTCCCCTCAGGATGTCTCTGGTTTATAATTGTCTGTTTGTGTTTGTTTTGTTGTGTTGTGTTTTGTATTGTTATTATTTTTTCCCCTGATGTCTTATTTGGTTCCCCTATATCCAACAATGCTTAGAAGGGATAATACACCACGATCAAGTGGGATTTATCCCGGGGCACAAGGATGGTTCAACATACGAAAACCAATCAGTATAATCCAACACATCAACAAAAAGAAAAATAAAAACCATATGATCATATCAATAGATGCTGAGAAAGCATTCGACAAAGTCCAGCATCCATTTATGATGAAGGCCCTTGAAATACCTGGCATAGAAGGACCATACCTTAACATGATAAAAGCCATATATGACAAACCCACAGCCAATATTATTCTCAATGGCAAAAAGCTGAAGGCCTGTTCTTTAAGATCAGGAATAAAATAAGGATGTCCTCTCTGCTCTTCAATATAGTACCTTATTGTCCTAGCCAGGGCAATAAGATAAGAGAAAGACATACAAGGAATCCAGATAGGGAAAGAAGTAAAACTGTCTTTAAAATCTTGAGACAAGTGTGTGTTGCCAAGCCAGTGGTTCCGCTATACTAGGATTCTTTACTGCCCTGTCCCGCTCCCATGGATCTTCCTGCTGCAGCATTTAGAAACATGCCAGGCCTGGACCCCAACTCAAGCCTCTGTCTCTCCTTCCCTGAAGAGTTTCCTTGGACTGTCGCTGGTCCTCCCTTTCTCTTTGCTATTTCCTTGGTCAACCTCATCTCTGGGTTTCAATACAACCTGCACGTCAGTGGTCCCCAGATCTCCATACCATGTCCTCACCTTTAGAATGAATGGTCTCACCACCCACTAAGCACCCCAGCAATGTGTCTGGATGTGCCCTAAGTGGGCATGTTCGTAGCACATGTTTCAGGTTCTCTGCTAAATTCCTTGGCCAACCTAGAGCGTCATCACCAGGCCAGGCCCCAGTGTCAGGCAAGGTGGCACTTTATCTGGGACTGACTGAGCCTGCGGGACTTGCAGGACCTGGCTGAGGGAGTGAGAGGGCCTAGTGTGTCTGCCCTGATCAAGGTGAGATGGAGAGGCTGGGATGCAATCAGACCCCAAATCTTGACTTATTCACAGCTCGTTTATATGATTCACCCACAGCCAATATTACTCTCAATGGCGACAAGCCAAAGGCCTTTCCTTTAAGATCAGGAACAAGACAAGGATGTCACTTTCCTCCTCCTCTCAGTTAAGTACAGCATCTATGCAGCCAAGGAGATTTTCCTGTTTGCTGCTTGATTCCCAGAAGCCAGAACAGTGCCTGTTGGGAACTCAAGAAACATTTGTCAAATGAAATATGAGATTTGTTAAGTCAATTCTTAGCAGATTAAATAGAGAAATAAATTCCAGCAACTCAAGGTTCTTAGAGGGTTAATTTCTACTTCGTCAGGGTTTGCTATTCTAGCCCTTTGGTCCTGGAATGTCACTGAGGAGACCCGGGAGTGGAGAGGAGGCCATGGCTTCTCCTACAAGGGTGATCCTAAATTAGCCAAATTATATTGGAAAAATTTGAGAATGTGCATGTCAAGTGTGCACACCCTGTAGCCCCCATCAGGAATTTTGAGATAAATTTGAGATGATGATGAAGACAATGCCTTTAGCATCAGTATGAGAGTCAACCTTCCAGCCCACAGGGGTGCAGGACCAGAGACTTGCAAAGATCTCTGAGTTCCTTGGCACCTTGAAATCATCCTAGCTTGGTCAAAATCACACCTGAGACTGGGAGAAGAAGGTTTGTGGGTATAGAGCTACCCCAGTGATGCTTGGTGACCTCCATGTGCCCATCCTTGGTGACAGAGACCCTTGCTCAGGATGCAGGGCCAGCCGCTGTGAAGGCATTAACTGGCCTTTCCCGAATTCTGTGCACAACAAAGTGGGGGCCCAGATGGTGATGGGTTTCTTGGGTTTTGGTTTCTTCGTGAGCTTTCAAGGAGCCCTGCCCTATTCTCCCCACTTCACGCTCCATGCAGCCAGTTTGGCGTGGTGATTTAGAACATTCCTTGAAGGGTTTCCTTTACTTCACAACCAGCCAGGGACTAACTGTGGCTGCCTGAGTCCTCACTGAGGCAAGTTCTTGACTGAGGTTTCCACATCAGCCCCTAATGGGAGGAGAGTGCAGGGAACTTCTAATCAGAGGGAATTCTGATCCTCTTCATGGGCCAATTGGTAAGGCCTTCAGGAATAAGTGACTTCAGGGAACGTCACTGCTCTGGACTGGCCGGTTCCTTTTCTTTCATTGATCCAAGGTCTCCTCATTCCCTGATTCTATTTTTCCCCTGCCCCTTGTCTCAGGTAATCACCACACTGTGGGATTCACCTGTTCTGCTCCCTACACTGTCTCTGGTGAATCCTCTCACCCCTAACCTCTGGTCTACACCCTAGCTTTTGCATGCATGCATAAATAAAATAAGTCTTTAAAAAAATAAAAAACAAACACACAAAAGCTCTGTCTTGACTGACATTAACTGGATCAAAAAACAGTTTCACAGTTTTTTGTAGACACCCCAAACTGTGGTCTATATCCATTTATCTCACCCTCATCGGTGGATGAGAGTAACTGTCTTGCCACAGCCTTGCCAGCTCTGAATACTATCATTTTTTTATTTATACAAGATACAGGGTACTGGCCAGATGTGTGGGAGGGTGAGAGGATTCATCAGAGACAGAGCGGGGAGCAGAACAGGTAGATGGACTGAAATATACTGCTGAGGGGAGCAGCGGGCGAGACAGGAGAGGTCTGCTACACCATGTGGGATTCTCGCTGCCTGGCCGGGATCAAACTGGCACTGCAGAGGCAGCGACCAGCTTCACAGTGTAGCGCTCAACCACCTGCGCCACCAGGGAGGCCCTCTGAGTGCTGTCATTTTTCATTAGTCTTTGCCAAATGAGAAGGCAACCATCACTGGTTCAGTTTTATTTCTTAAATCATCCAAGAGACTGAGCTTTAGTTCATATGTTGTTTGGTCATTTGCATTTCTTCTTCGGGGATTTATCTCTAACCTCTGTGTATTAATGTTTTTTGGTTTCCCCTGGATGAATTCATAAATCAAAGCAGCCAACAGTCAGGCCCGCGTTCATATATTTGTGCCTCTGCACATCATTCTCTTCCTGTTCACCTTCTCCAGGATTCAGCCTGGATTCCATACTCCACAGGAGCCTGCAGATGAAATACTCCTGTTATTTCATCCATATGTATGTGTGTGTATACGCACACATCACACACATATGCACAGATTCGGATATGTGTGCACTTGTATGTATATGTATGTGTATTCAGTGCATATCTGCACTCAATTTATCGTGTGTGTCAGCCTTGAAAGGGGAAGGTTAGGAGCTGTAGCTTTAGCCAGCAGATTATTTTCAAGTCCAGCCAGTAGGAGAACCCGTGAATCAAAAACTATTTTTACCAATTCTTTGTAAGCCCCTCAAAATGAGTCTCTGGGTTCAGCCTAATAGAAAATGGACTGGTCTTTAATGGTGGCCCCCAGCGAGCTTTTAATTATATGTTAGAGAACCCTTCTGGTCCCTGTGCCCTCAGCCAGCCACTTCCCCTGTCAGATGAAAGGGTAGGAGCCAGCACTTTGGTCTTTAAGTGATGTGCTCCTGTGTGCTCCTTCAAAATCCATAATGCTATATTTATGCCACTTCCCAGGCGGTGGGTCTTTTCAGCTAAAAGACGAACATGTGACGAACCTCTTTACCTCCACAGACATTTGCTTCTATTTCTAGGGTTTGCTCCCAGGACCTGTTCTGGGCAGGAAGGTTTCCTCAGGAAGCAGCCAGGGCCCCCAGACACAGGTCCCCCTGGAAGCATTCACTGAGTTTCTTCCAGAACCAGCGGTAACCGGATTTATGAGGTGCACATTGCAGAGGTAACGCCGCTGTGTTTACGGGCTGCAGGGTTGGGAGATGGGGCGGGGGGGTGGGGGTGGTGGAGGGAAATGCAAATCTGTTTTATGGTAAAGATGACTTATTCAATAAACCAGGTTTATTAAAGCACTCATGAGGTTGATGTTTAATGGCGGAATGTGCTGTAGATCTCCTTCCTCTTGCCCACCCTACCCCTGGTGTCCGCTTTCCTGGCTATACCCTGTTGATCACTATCACTACTCCTCCTCCTCCTTCCCCCACTTCTTCTTTTTATCTCTTGTTCTCTTATTTGTTCTAGGAAGCAAGGTGGTGGCTGCCAAAGACCAAGCTCTCTCACTGACTTTTGCACCGACCTTTGCATCCATGATGGGCCTTGAGGAATGTCCATCCTTGGAAAGTCTGTCCCTGCCCAGTTATTGATTTAACGTTTTCTCCAGCTTGCACACTTTGACCTTCACTATCTGCTCACTCTGTCTAGCTCTTTGACCCTGTCCCCAGCTCACTCCATCCCTCTATGAGCATGTTACCCCCTACTGTTCCCTAAGGATCTGGCATTGGCCTTCCTCAGGGACTCAGTCTCAAGCTGTCCTGAGTTCAGACACCTGGCAGTCTACTCTGGGGGGAAGACCTTGCTCTTGCACTCTTGTGCCTGCCTTTGCACACTCCTCTCCACTGGTCCAGGTAAGAGATGCTCAAAACTCCTGGCTTCTGTCCTGTGGACACTGCTCCTGTGGCCTTCCCTGTAAGACAAAGACAATTGGGACCATCTGCCTGTGAAGCAAGAAGGTGCTATCCCTTCCGGAAATAGTCACCCAACATACCTTCCTGGATATTTACTATTTGCAGGTGCTGGTGCTAAGGCATCTCTCTGAACTGGCCAGACTCTCTGGCATCAGGGTTCAGCTAGGGCCTGCACTCATGGAGGGGAACCCAGAGTGCAGCAGTTGAGAGGGTGGCTGACACATTGAGGCCTGTAAGTTCTGGGCACCTAGGGCCTGTTGCTCCTGAACTCTGTGCTCCCAGGTTTCCACTCAACCCTGCATGGTCATACACACTGTCAGAGCTACAGAGTTGGTGAGTGGACTGTCCATGGTGTCATCCAGCTGGTGGAAAAGAAGCCAAAGGAATCTCTCAGGAAACTTGAAGCACGGTGTTCCAGGTGATTCCAGGTGATTCCAAAAGCCTGAATCAAGGTGTTCCAGGTGATTCCAATGGCATGAACTTGGACTAGAGGGTGGCTTCAACTCCATATCAGGAAATTATAGCTGTTTAACCAGGAGGCGGGCTGATTTTGGGGATGATGAACTCATTCTGCTAGAGACATTTGAGTGGAAGATGGCACTGTGGGCTTCCAACTGTTGACCCTAATGATGCAGCAATGGTTTATTGGCTGCCTACTGTGTGCCTTGGGCCACTTCAGACTGTGAATGGACAAATCGTGGAGGCCTTTGTTCTCAAGAAATGCCCTAGCTGTTTCCTTCATTTGCTCATCACTATGAAATAGCAAAGGCATCCCTGGCTGGTGTTGTGTAGATGGGGAAACTGAGGTCAGGAAAGTGGGATCTTTCTCTAAGAGCACGTGGCCCTGAGTGCCCATGATGTGCCAGCCTGTGAAGGACCTCATCACATCATCTCATTCTGTCCTCCTATCAGCCCTGGGATGAAGGTGCAAGCATCAGAGCTTTGGCCCAGCATACACCCACTCTCAAGCTCATCCCGTGATAATTTTCACAAGGACACATTTCAGACATTCTTTCAGTAAGCGCTAAGGACTCATAAGCCCAGGGCAGGGAGTAAGCCAGAGGTTAGAAATTGGTGGTGGCTGATGGGGGAGAAAAGTCACTTTTTTTGAGCCTTCTGTGGGCCAGGCAGAATTTTATTTACCAGAGGTCCATGAGAGTTAAGTGTTTTTCTTGCTGTTTTACAAAAGTTGAGCTTGTGTTTTGGTGAGGTTAACATCACATAGCTGATAACTGGGGCTCCACTTGTTACCATGACCATTTCTACTCTAATTGCTACTACTAGTATTAGTTCTACTCTTACTGCTGCTACTGCTAGTAGTACTGCTTGCTACTCCTGTTCTGATTACTAGCACAATCATGACGCTTTACTCCTCCTCCTCCTGCTGTTAATGTCTTTGTGAGATCCCAGACTAAGCCCTTTCAAATCTATTTTGTTTAATTTTCACAACAGTTCAGTGATACTTACAAAAGTCTTTGCCCAAAAGTTGGGGGTATATATATATGCACCCCTGATCTATAATAAAAGGATAGGAGGTAGAAATGGTAACTTAGAAGCAATTTCCATGGTCATAAAGTATTCTCATGTGTTTATCTTTAAGTTTGGGGTTAGCCTGTTTTTACTGGATGCTTTGCTCAGCCTGGTCTCTCCAGAATTCAAGTCAGGTAAGGTCTCTAGAGGAAGTAACAATTCTTAACCATCACTACTATCAGAAATAAGAGCATGGGCCTCCCTGGTGGGATTAAGACACAATCTATGAAACTATCTGCAGCTGCTGCAGCACGAATTCAATCCCCGGGCAGGGAGATACATACCCACATGATGCCGCAGACCTCTCCTGACTTGCTCTCTGCTCTCCTCAGCAGTGTATTTCAGTCGATCTGCCTGTTCTGTTCCCCACTCTGTCTCTGGTGAATCTTCTCACCCCCCACACCGCTTGCCTATACCCCAGTTCTTGTATGCATAAATAATCTTAAAAAAATAAAAGAAGAGCAGTGGTTCCTTTTTATTTTTGCATGCTCTTCCCTAGCCAGGTTTTATGTCAGATGCTCTTGAATGCGGTCTATTTTAATTGCACGCTGCTGTGGGGGCAGGTGCTATCACCCCCATTTTACAGAACTGGAAGCTGAGGCTCAGAGAAGGGAAAGAGCAGATCCAAGGTGGCAGCTCTCTGGGGGCTTCTGCCTGAGCTGCTTTATCTGGGTCTTTATCTTTGGCCCCACCCACTCTCGCTGGGGTCCTCTGCAGCAGAATTAAAATGTAAATCAAAACATAATTGGCTTTGTGTGCACAGTTTAGATAAGATTTACTTTTGAAGAATGACTTTGTGTTCTAACCCAGCAGGCCCAGCTCCACCAGGCCCACTTGCACTTAATAATGGCCGTGGAGCAGGGCCATAAATATTGCAAACGATGCAGCTTGAACGGAACGCCCTATGAACCGTAATAAAACCCCCCGTGATTAATTCCAGAACGCGTTCTGTTCATATTAGACCTGCAGTGGCTTCCCTGATGAGATCAATACCGCGTGGCCGAGTGATCCTAATAGAAGTGTTATTATCTTTTAATCTTCGGGAAAATGCCAACTTCTCGAATCCGTCACCAGGCCGCCTGCTTTATTTTCTCGGTGCAACCTTGAAGGCAGTTGTTTTCCCTGAAATGAAGATACA
The DNA here is from genome assembly GCF_964194135.1 of Talpa europaea. Lineage (NCBI taxonomy): Eukaryota > Metazoa > Chordata > Mammalia > Eulipotyphla > Talpidae > Talpa > Talpa europaea. The sequence goes on from NC_140084.1 coordinate 31,039,782, forward strand.
TTAGAGTCTTTTCAAGGATTTATCAATAATAGGACCTGGTCCTTCTTTGCAGGGACCGCAGCTAAAAGGCACATTTGTATGCGGCGAGTCAGCGCTGGTCACTGTGACCTTTGCTGTCAGCCGCTATTTTCCCAGCAGACAAATGCCTCTGGAGAGTGAGTGGTAAAGACAGATCTTCCCAGGAGGAAGAGGGGGTGGGGGAGAGAAATAACGCCACCAACAAATAACCTCGGGAGGGCTTTGGGAAGCCAGGTGTGACCCCTCTTGGGACACCAGAGGCAGAAACAGCCTTCCTGGTCTTTCTGCTTCTCCTGCAGGTACGGAACCGCCTGCGAGCTTGGGTGAAAATGAAATGTCACTGCCCTGTAGTGAGTGTCTAGGCAAGACAGAGGGGAGCTGGACACTGGGTGCAGGAGACGGAGGCTGCGGCTGGGGTGTGATGTCACCGTGGCGAGCTCCGCCCCGGGAGGTGGCAGTTAGTGGCGTGCCCTTGGTAGGTGAAAATGAACCAGCTCATCGGGGAGGATGCTAGAAAGCCTGTAAAGAGTATCAACACCTTCATGCATGCATCCTGCGCTCTCATGGAGGTGTCACCCATCGGCCAGAGACAGCCACAAAGCAAGACAACAAGATCCCTGGGCGGTGGGAAGGTGAGGAGGAGCAAAATCTCTTTCTTCTTCTCCTATTTAAAGCAGCACACACATCTCTCTAAGGCAGCATTGTAGGAACCTTGCTATCACCTGGGCCCACTCCTGTTTTGTGCAGAAGGGGAAACTGAGGCTCATGGTGGTGAAATGACCAAGCAGTGGGGCTCACAGAAGATTATCTGGAGGGCCTTGACTACTGGCTTCTGCCAGGGCTCTGTCACCTCAGCTTGCTCCTGTGTCTTAGGGACCCAGGCTCCCCCTCTCTACGGACTCCACATTCATCCTGGCTTCTAAGTCCTGCAGTTGATCATTTGTATAGAGCTAACAGACAAAGGAAGGGTGGGCATGGAGCAGATCATGGAGAAATAGGAGGACCAGGGCATATGTACAAGGTACCCTTCTTGCTCATTAGCCAGAGCTCTGACAAGTGGCCTTCCCTAGTCAGGTGGCTGCAGTGTAATCCACCACAAGGAGGGAACATGGAAGTCAGAAGCACTAGCTTGTCATACTGCACATACTCATCTAGAAAATAGGGGTACTAAGTAGCTTCTTAATGGGCCACAGCAGGAAGGGACGATAAGCAAATGAAAGGTAGGAAAGCTTCTGACAGGCAGTAGGGGCTGAATTAATGGTGACCCTACATTCTTACTTCTGCCTGTGCCTCCTGCCATGGCCTGTGCACTTGAACTCAAGTCTGTGTGTCCCTTCCAACTCTGTGGACTCTGTGGATTTAGCTTTCTGCTGGCTGGGTCCTGCCCTTGAGTGGGATACAGACAAGGTACCTTTTGCCTTCTGACCTGGCACTGATGATGGCCTTGCCTTGCTTGTCCAGTTCACTGGAGACTGTTGCTGAGATTCTCTTCCTGCCTACTGCCCGTCTGTCTTGCTCTGGCTTCCCTCCTTCTGCTTCCCCTATTATCCTGAGACAGACCTGTCATCTGAACCCAACAAGCAAAACACTCCTTGATTACCTTTGTCATAGCTGTTATTTTCCAGAGTCCTAGTGAGCTGCCTGGTGTCCTGTGCCCCTAAGATTAGTACTGACGGTTTTGGGGGAGGGGACCTTTTGGCTCCATGACTTATGACTGTGTGGCCTTATGTAGATGAACTTGCCTCTTTGAACCTCTCTTGGGTCACACAACTCCTGAAAGAGAACAAACAGCACACAGGAGAAAACAAAATCATGGTTTTGAAATTGCTGAACGCACAGCCCAGCACTGAGCAGGTTGGAGAAAGGGTTTATCTCGGAAGTGGGTAGCATAAGACGGTGCCCCTCAGACTGATATCCCTCATATCCCCTACTTTGGAAGTACTGGTGTTCTAGGAGAGTTAGGTGGTACCCATAGACCACTGCTCCTCAGGGCAGTGCTGGAGGATGTGCAGTCCCAGAGCCTCCTCATTCCCTTTCCCCTAGATTGAGCTGGATCATGCACCCCCTTGCCAGGAGCTCAGACTCAAGGGATATCATAGCAGCTCTGAGCTGCATGAATCTGTCTTCTCTGCTGAACATAGAACTGAGGGAGTATTTTAGTTCTCTGAGATGTTGCTTCCCAGAACCAACCCTCTGCACCCTACAGAGCTTTTAGCGCCAGGCAGATGGGCTCCGAATAACAGCATCAGAGATAAAGGTGAACAGGGCAGGTGAGGACAGTGGTGGGGTGGGGAAATGTAGATTCTTGCCTCATGTGATTGCCCTTTTCTATTGTACTTGGGCTACCTGTTCTTCCTTCAGGAATATGCTTTCACTTTTGTGGCACCGTGAGTTTAGGATGATACTCTCAGAGGAGGCCAGAGTGTGCAGATGCGGGGATTTGAGCTTGGTTTCTGTTTCCTGCTGTCTGAGAACTTGTCAGCCTGAGCACGTGTCTCTTCTGTTCACCAGGCCAGTCATGACCTTCTCGTCTACCCTCATTCTACTTTATTCAACAGAAATGTCACTCTTGTCAGGAAGCCTCTGATGGTTCCTGAGTCCGGGGAGGCAGTTCCTTTCTCCATACTCACACCTCTCTTCCTCTTGTTTACCTTGTGATAGTTCTTACTATCACATTGGTGTGCATCTTCTCCTTTTAGTTAGCCAAAGTAGTAACTATATCAGGAACAGCCAACTATTATTGACTGATCTCTAGGTGCTAGGTGTTATCACAGTTAATATTATTATCACAGTTAAATTTGCTGGTATTATCACAGTTAATCCTTATAATGACACTTCAGAATAGACATCATCAAAATCATATTACAGATGAGGAACCTGAGCCAAATAGAGGTTAACCTGTAGAAGGTACCTCAGCCAGTGAATAGTGGGTCCAAGATCTGCTCCAAACTTATATTATGTTCAAGTTCATGTTCATGACCACTACCATTTGTCTTCAGTTCGACTATAAAGCTAAGATCTCATAGATAGTGGATTTGACCATAACATTTTATCTCACAGAAGAGAGAATGGGTTTTGGAATTGAAAAGATCCATTGGGAATCATCCTCTTGGCTTGAGCCTTTTGGATGATATAAAATAAAAAGAACTGTATGTACCATGGAGTTGGATGTGGCCAGGCTTAAATGAGATCAGGCATACGAGGCTATTCCAACAGTGAAGGTAAAAATGTTGGCTAATATTTATCCAACACTTACTCAGAGTCACATCCTTTTCTTTGTGATTCATAGGGATTGGCTCATTTAACCCTTCGTAAAAATACAGGAATTTGAGTGACTATTAATAGCAGGAAAAATATACTTTAACACACAAAAATTGTTACTAGTGTTAAGGGGAACATTTTGTCATTTTTATTTTTATTTTTTTTGTGCTAAATTGGCTTACAACACTGTATGTGATTTAGGGGAATAGGTTCACACCTCTTCAGATGTATGTCCTCATACTATACCCACTTTCAAAGCCCCCATAGTCCTTTACCACAGGCCATTAGGCCTCTACTTCCTTTGTTCAGTCCTCTACCTTTCCTCTCCTTCTACTAGTATCAATTCTGCATTCATATTTCTTGGATTTATTTTGGTTTAGTTTTGCTGCTTCTTTTATTCTGTTTCTGTTTATTCCACATGAATGAAAGAAATTATCTGGTATTATTTTCCTTATGACTTATTTCACATAATGTAATGCTTTTCAGTTCCATCCATGTTGTTGCAAAAGGTACGAGTTCATCTTTTTCTTAATAGTTGAGTAGTAGTCCATTATGTGCATAAGCCACATCTTCTGAATATACTCATCTGTCCTTGGGCACTTAGGTTGTTTTATAACTTGCCAATTGTAAATAGTGTTGCAATTAATATAGGAGTGTATATATTCCTTCAAATTAGTGATCTTGCAGCCTTTGGGTAGATACCTAGTAGTGGAATTCCTGGGTCACATGGTATATCTATTTTTAATATTTTGGAGAACCTCCATATTGTTTCCCATAGAGACTGCGCCAGTCTACATTTTCACCAATAGAGAAAGAATGTACACTAGGGTTCAATAACTTTTATGAGTATAGTTATAAACATTGGTATACATATTTCATTTATTTTATAAATAAAATACTATCAAATCAATTCTAACAATATGTAAAAATAGTTATACACCTTGACCAAATTGAATTTATCTGAGAAATGCAAAGATGATTTAACATCCAAAAGTAAAAATTAACTTAATACATCATATCAGTAGAATAAATGCCAAAACCACAGGATTATCTGAAAAGATGGAGAAAAGTGACAGAATTAATACACCCTTTGTGATAAAAACATTCAACAAACTAGAAACAGATGATAACTTTCTAGACACAATAAGGTCATCGATGAAAAACTCACAGTTAACATTATATGGAATGATAAAATACTAAATTCTTTTTCTTTAAAAGCAGGAACAAGACAAAGATTTCTGCTCTTACTACTTCCGTACAACAGTCCACTTAGGCAATAGATTCCATTTAAGACAGCATCAAAAAGAATAAAATAATTGGGGAAAAGCTTAATAAAAGAAGTGTAAAATATATGCTCTAAAAATCAGAAAATAGTCTTTAAAGAAAATAAAGGCTTAATTCAATAAGTGGAAATGCATCCTATTTTCAAAAATTGGAAGACTTAACATTAATAAGATGACAACTCCCAAACTTTACAAATTCAGTACAACTCCTATCAAAATACAGAAAACTACTATGCAGAAAGTGGCCAATTGATCCTAACATCCATATAGTAATTCAAGGTACTTAGAGTAGCCAAAAGTATATGAAAAAAAACACAAAGTTGGAGTACTTCCCAACTTCACATGTCATATGAAACTATGGTAGTCAAGACAGCATGGAACTGGCATAAGAATGGACAAACAAGTCAATGGAATAGAATTGAAAGTCCAGAGTAAGCATTCAGATGTAGGGTCAAACGGCTTTTAAAGAGGAGTCCAAGACCCTTCAATGGGGGAAAGAATAATCTTTTTAATTAATGGCTCAGGGAAAACTGAATATCCGCATGCAAATTAAGTTGGATGCTCCACTTCACTCTATATAAAAAAAAAAATTAACTCAAAGTGCCGCGGACCAGCCCAGCAGTGGCGGGAGATTGAGACAATCTCAGGGTTGAATGTGAATGAGCAAAAGGTGATCGAAGGAATTAGGGCGAGGGACAAGAAAGAATGACACACAGACACACTCAAGGGAGAGTGAAAATCTGAGTGCAATTTATTGAAAGCAATCTTCTCTTTTTATACATTTTTACAGTAATTACTTCATTGTGTTTTGCACAGTGTCTGGTTAATCATTTACCAAGGCATAAGTGCATATTGTGTCATATATCATTACATCTTGCTTATTATCTATCAAGAAATCAAGTGCAAATCAAGAACATTTCTTACTCTAATCTCCATACTGGAGGTTCACTCTAGCACATTTGCATTATGATTACATTGTTATTATTATTTTAGTATTATATTTTTCATATACTATTATTTATTCTTATACCTTTGTTTGGCTATATTATTTACTAAGTAATAGAATCAGTTTCCATGGCTGCATTCCTTTACTATGATCCTTGTTACTGGCAATGAGTAACAACATATTTTGGTGGTGCCTTAACAACGCCCAGGCCTAATTGTTCCAGTTATTCGTCATGGCTGAAAAGGTGGGAACCAAATTCCCCTCGGGGACTGCGTCTGTCTTAGGTTGTCAGAATTCACTTCCTGATCTTACCCGTCATTGACTGTCCAGTCCAGCGCACAGGGGCAGGGGGCTTATTATGCCACACTAGCACAGCCACCCAATTAATGCGAGATTGTGGCAATTGTCACATTGCTCTCAGGAGCCGCCACAGTTCCCCCTTTCTTTTTAAATTGAAGCTGCAAAATGCATATCACGACGAAGAATCTTCAGATTTTTGTTAAGTAGCTTTAAAAACACAGGCATTAAAAGGCAACCAACCAAAACAATGAGTGTAATCACTCCAAATGAAATTAAAAAATGCAGCCAATTTGAGGGAGCCAGAGAACGCAGAGAATCAGAAAATGTAGAAGCAAAATCAGACAATGCTGGTTCAGACAAATGCGCCTGGCTCATCGCAGAGATTTCTGCCTGAAGAGATGACATATCATGACTAGAGTCACTTTCACGCCAAACACCAAGCAGATTTTTAACAAAATTCCAATCAAGAGAAGAATTATAAGGTTTAGGTGTAACACAAATAAATTTAAATTGTGCATGACAACGAGTGGAGAGAAGTTTTTTGATTTGCTGTACTTCCTCTCCCAGTGCCAATACAGTTTTTCTAAGAGCATTAAGCTTTTGTTCCATTTTTCTATCTATGGAATGTTGCAAAGCAAGTGCCAAAGTTACATTTTGTGTAAGATCATTAACAAAATGTGCTGTATGTGTTTCCTGTACCAAGGCAACAGATGATGCTGCAAGAGAAGTAACAATTGCAATCAGGGCAGTAATATGTAAAATAAGCGTAGCAACAAAATGTTTAGAATGAATTAAAGCATTGACTTCCTGAATAATTTGTAAAGCAATATTGTCAAACCATGGGGTATTTTGTAAATCCACAGGTAATATAACATAAGAAGGTCTATTTAACATAACCATAGTAGAAAAATTATGAACAATATTAGGAGTTAGGCAATTAGACAACACACATTTAGAACAGGTGACAGAATAGGAATTCCCATGGCAGGAAATGTTCATTGTGTTGGCAGATCCAAAAAGCAATGTATAGGGGTATTCAATGCAGGCACGAAGATTGAAATTTCATACGGCGTAGATATTTTGTCTGGTGCTAAAAAGTTTGATAGTATTCACAGCAGCAAAAAGACGAAAAAGTTCAAGTAAGCACGAGTTCCATTGGAAGTGGTGAAGAAGTAGGTGATCTGTGACTTTTCAGGTTTCAGTCAGTGCAGAGGAGGAACCAAGGTGTTGGTTTAATTTAGCAGGGACCAGATGGGTGAATTAGCATCATTAAACAAGTATTAGATAAATTAATAAAAAGGAACAAAAAAATTAGAGTACCATATAGATACTTTGTACATTTTTTACATAGAGGTGACTCAATATTTTTTTTTTTTAATAAACACATTTAAACAAAGTAAATTATTAATATTTAACATAATTTTAAGGCATATATGCCTTGAATTATATTATAAAATTTGAACTAGTTTTTGTTTTCCAAAAATTAAAAAAAATTTTTGATAGTGATTGTAAGATTTGTTTTTATGAGAATTTATATAGGCGCCATTTATAATTAGTCCTCTAGAGGTCAAAAACAAAACAAAATAAAACAACACAAAACAAAACACAAAGACAGACAAACAGATACAGAGATCTCTTGATATATATATTTAAAATTTTGGCCATATGTATATAATTTAAGAGATAGTTATTTTATTAATTTTTGTGACGTCACTGAGGTTTTTTAATGAGTTAAAAGCTAAAAACTGTGCAGAAAATAAGTATTTAATTTTAATTATTATTAAAGACCTTGGGCTCGAGACCACAACAATCAGGCAGTTTTATTAACTTTTTTAGATAAGAGAATATTTTTTGAGTTTATATTTTTAAGAAGTGATTATTTGGCTTTAGGTTGTCAATGTTTTATTATACTGAGAGCAAGTATATATTAAAACAAAAAAGAATACTGTTATTTTGATAACAGAAGAAGAGGGAAATTTTTACAGTTTGTTTGTTTTTAGGCTTTTATTAAAATTTGAGGTTTGAATTTAGCTCAAATATGTTTGTATTATTATTTAATTTTTTTTTTTTTGGTTAATTAATTTTAACAAGAAATTTAACCTTTTACAGGTCCAATAAGTAAATCTAAAAACTTTTATTCAACCAATAAGCATTTTGTATAGCTTGTTAGCAAATTTAAAATAACTCAGTATTTTTTTTACTTAGACAATTTAGACTTTAAAATTTAAAAAAAAAAAAAAACATAGGGAAATAAAACCTTTTTCCTAGAATGAACCAAAACAGTTTAGTCCCCCACAGCAGGAAGGCAGTAGAGACTTGCCAGTGATCCCAACACTGGAGAAAAAGTCCAGGCAGCTGCTTGTTGAGATCAGGGGCAGCCCCCACCCATTCGTTGCAGTGGGTTTAGAATATCATTATAAAAACCTTTAGTTATATTATATAGTTATATTTAACCATTTTTTATTACCTTAGCAATAGTAAATGAACTTTAAATATTATTATTTAGAAATATTTTATTTATTTATTTTAAAAGAATAAATGGCCTAACCACATACTTAGAATCAGAAAACAAAGTTAAAGGCTGAGCAAAATGCTCAAGTGTCATAATGACTAATTATTTCAGCCTGCTGAGCAGAGACATTTTTAGAGACTTTTTGCAAAGGTTTATCTCTAAGACTATAAACTGCAAAGACTCCAGATGAAGAGCCATCAGTGAAAATGACCTTTGTATTGGGTACAGGTTTAGAATTAATAATTTTTGGAAAAATAAGTTTAGTTTTTTCTGCAAATTTCAATAATGGATGTTGACGCAAATGAAATTTAACTTGTCCTGAAAAATTTTGTATGGCAACTCCCCAATCATTATTATTTTGCAATAAAAATTTAAATTGTGTTTTGTTATATGGAATTATTATATTATTTGGATCTCTGCCAAATAATTCTCGAGACCTCAGGATACCTTTTATGATTAACCAGGCACACATTAATGGATATGCAGTGACCACACGTGTTTGTACATGTGACAAGTGCAGCCATTCCAGGATGCCGTCTTGCCATAAGCAAGCTGTTGGAGTATAAACAGTCTGAATAATTAATAAGTCCCAAGTTTTTGAATAATTCACTTGAATAACTTTTGCTTCAGATAATTTTTGTTTAACCAATTTAATACTCTGCAATGCTTCCTGAGTTAATTTACGAGGAGATTTAGGGTTTGAATCTCCCTGTAAAATTGCAAAAAGTGGATGTAAATTTCTAGTAGTAATTTTTAAGTAAGGTCTTATCCAATTAATATTTCCCAATAATTTTTGGAAATCATTCAAAGTCTGTAGTTTATCAACACGAATCTGTAAATTTTGTGACATAATGCAATTATTATATATGACTTTTCCTAAATAATTTAAAGGTCTATCTTTTTGAATTTTATCAGGGGCCACTACTAGGCCATATGTAGTCAATTGTCCTATGAGATGTTTCAATATTAGATCCGCAATTTCTTTCATAGGATGACTTAGGAGAATATCATCCATATAATGAACAATGTAGGCCTCTGGAAATTTTAACCTTGTCTTTTGTAAAGCTTGATCTACAAACTTTTGACATAAAGTAGGAGAATTTTTCATACCTTGTGGCAAAACCTTCCATTGATAACGTTGCCACGGTTTCTGAAAATTACTAGATGGAATACTAAAGGCAAATTTTTTACAATCATCTGGATGTAATTTAATTGTAAAAAGGCAGTCTTGAAGGTCAATAATAATAACATAGCTGTTTTTTGGAACTGCTACAGGAGAGGGCAACCCTGGTTGTAGGGCCCCCATGTCTTGCATTGTGGCATTTACCGCTCTCAGATCCTGCAATAATCGCCATTTGCCAGATTTTTTCTTTATACAGAAAACAGGAGTATTCCAAGGACTCGTAGACAGTTCCAAATGACCTTTAGCTAATTGCTCTTTAACTATAGTTTGAATAGCCTGGATCTTTTCTGAAGTAAGGGGCCATTGATCGATCCAGACAGGATTTTCATTTTTCCAATTAATTTTATCAGCATATTGTTGAGTTTCAATGGCCCCTATAAAAAAGCCTGTTCATCTATTACATCAGGGGTAACTAAAGACACTTGTAAAGATTCCATAATATCACGTCCCCATAGGGAAAACGGCAAGGCAGGAATCACATAAGGCTGAAACTTTCCTTTCTGTGACCCCAGTTGCCAAGACAACATTTGTGAGCTTTGAGCAACATTATTGGCCATGCCCAATCCAATCAGTGTAGAGGAAGAATTTAACACAGGCCAAGCCGCAGGCCAATCTTTACCTGCAATGCATGACCGGTCAGCTCCTGTGTCTAACAATCCCATAATTGGGTGTCCATTAATAATTAACTTTTTCAATGGTCTTTCTTTTGTAATATTTTGAGTCCAAGCAATCACATCTGTGGACCCAAAACCTTGTTCTCCTCTTTCTTCCTTCAAAATTGGGTTTGGTAACTTAATATAAGAAAGCACAAGAATTTGCGCAATACGCTGATTTTTATGAATTTGTATTGTTTCCTTTAAAGGTCTGATCATAACTTTAATTTTTCCAGTAAAATCAGAGTCTACAATGCCCGGAAGTACTTCAAAATTCTTTTTATAATTTGAACTACGGCCAATTATCAGCCCCACTGTTCCTTGGGGTAGTGGTCCCTTTAAGCAGGTTTCAATAGGTGTAACTCCATCGATGGCTGAAACAATAACATCAGCAACCGATGCAAGATCAAGTCCCGCACTTCCTGGAGTGCCTCTAGGTAATTCATGTATGGTTACAGTAGAGTCAGGCGCTTCAGTCGGTGTGATGTTGTTAGGCGCCGAGTCAGACCCTCTTTCGTTTACGGGGCTGAGGGCTTGCCCCTCTGAGAGGAGAGTTTTGTTTTTGATTCTTTTCTATTTGTTTTAATTTATGTCCATCCTTATGTCACTTACTGTTCCTGGAGGAGGGGTGTGCAGCCTCTTTGGTTTAGAGCATTTACATTGTTTTTTCTTGTTAAAATAATTTGGAGCCATAAGAGTATTCTGTGGCACGGGGTTTTGTTTTGGTTCTGTTGTCCTACAAAGATCAGCAAATGCTTCTTCAAAGTCACTATTATCCTCATCACCCATAACTTCTGCATATTCAGGATCTCCAGGGTGACAATCTACAAGTTCTCCTTCTGCAATAGGTGCAGTAGGGAACACAGCACCCGAATATGTTTTAGATTTATTGGCAAAAGGAACAGCTTCCTGATCACTACTTTTTTCTGAGATTTCTCCTTTCCATAGATCTGCTTCTGTAGTATCAACTAATAAATTTCTAATTTGTACCCATAGAGGAAAAGCCTGAACGGGCACCTGTGTAGGGCCGTTTTGAATATAAAATTTTTGAATTTCTTTTCCTACACGTATCCAATTTGTCAAAGACAAACTGCCCTCTTCAGGAAACCAGGGGCAGATTCTTAAAATAAACTCATAAAATTCACTGAGGGATCTGTTACTTATTGTCATCCCTCGGCTTTTCAACATGTGACTTAAAACTGAAAGGAAAAGTCCTCTATTTCTAGAGTAAGAGTGTCCCATAGTTATGGATTACTCGCCTTCTTTAACTGGTCAGCCTTTACCAGCGGGCCCGCGGCGCCCCGACGAGACTCCCTATCCTTCGATAATAAAGGAAAATATAAAAGTGAAGAGATAGCTTACCTAGAGCTCATTCCTCGCGAACACGTCTTCTTCTTAAGGAAAAACCTAGAGAGTGGATCGCTTAGAAAGCGAAACTAAAAACACTCAGCGATGCTCGCCTGACCGTACTCCTCGCGGAGTATTAGAAAGCCTTGGTATAGGGGTGACCGTATAAGCCCCGGTCTCGGACTCCCAAGGGAGACCCCACTAAACCGTGACGGCTTTCGCGGAACTGCAGGTACGAGCCCACACAGGCTCCGCGGCTCAAAAGAGCCTTGGAGCGCAAACACAAGCACTCACACTAACATACACGCAGGCACACAAAGCAGAGAAGGCCAAATCGTCCAGCTTCACAGAGCTCCCACAGTTTGGGACTCGGGCCCCACGTTTGGGCGCCAGCTGCCGCGGACCAGCCCAGCAGTGGCGGGAGATTGAGACAATCTCAGGGTTGAATGTGAATGAGCAAAAGGTGATCGAAGGAATTAGGGCGAGGGACAAGAAAGAATGACACACAGACACACTCAAGGGAGAGTGAAAATCTGAGTGCAATTTATTGAAAGCAATCTTCTCTTTTTATACATTTTTACAGTAATTACTTCATTGTGTTTTGCACAGTGTCTGGTTAATCATTTACCAAGGCATAAGTGCATATTGTGTCATATATCATTACATCTTGCTTATTATCTATCAAGAAATCAAGTGCAAATCAAGAACATTTCTTACTCTAATCTCCATACTGGAGGTTCACTCTAGCACATTTGCATTATGATTACATTGTTATTATTATTTTAGTATTATATTTTTCATATACTATTATTTATTCTTATACCTTTGTTTGGCTATATTATTTACTAAGTAATAGAATCAGTTTCCATGGCTGCATTCCTTTACTATGATCCTTGTTACTGGCAATGAGTAACAACATATTTTGGTGGTGCCTTAACAACGCCCAGGCCTAATTGTTCCAGTTATTCGTCATGGCTGAAAAGGTGGGAACCAAATTCCCCTCGGGGACTGCGTCTGTCTTAGGTTGTCAGAATTCACTTCCTGATCTTACCCGTCATTGACTGTCCAGTCCAGCGCACAGGGGCAGGGGGCTTATTATGCCACACTAGCACAGCCACCCAATTAATGCGAGATTGTGGCAATTGTCACATTGCTCTCAGGAGCCGCCACATCAAAGTACATTAAGTACCTAAATATAAGAACTAAAGCTGTGAAACTCTTTGAAGAAAACAAACATAGATATAAGTTTTTATGGCCTTGGATTAAGCAGTGGTTTCTTAGCTATGATACCCAAAACATTAAAAAAATGGGCAAAGGATCTGAATAAACCCTTTTTTCCAAAGATGGTATACAAAAGGTACATGAAAAAATGCACACCATTAGCCATCAAGGAAATGCAAGTAAAAACCAGCATGAAATCACACTTTATATTCACTAGAAAGATTATAATCAAAACCATAAGCAATAACAAAGGTTGTCAAGGAGAGCATGATTGAACCCTCATATGCTGCTGTTGCAAATGTAAGATGTTATACCCCTTTGAGAAACATTCTGGCAGTCCCTCAAGCAATAAAAAATAGAGTTACTATATGAACAATCCCATTCCTATTTATATACTCAAGAAAAATGAAAACCTATGTCTATACACAACTCATGCATGAATTAATTCATGAACTAGTTCATGAATTAATAGCCCAAAGGCGAAAACAACACAAATACCCATCAACCAATGAACCGATAATCAAAATGTTGTACATCTATATAATGGAATATTATTCAGTGATAAAAAGTAATGAAGTACTGATACATGATACAATGTAGTTGAAAGAAGTCGGTCAGGAAAGATGACTTACTGCATGACTCCATTTATGAAATGTCCAGGGTAGGCAAATCTCTAGGGACAGAAAGGACAAAGGGTAATGGGACAAGGTGGAGGGAATAATTGCTAGGGGATGTATGCTTTGTTTTGGGGGTTACTAAAATATTTAAAAATTGATTATGGTAATGGGTATATGAATTTGTAAATATACTAAACCCCACTGAACACATATTAAATGTATGATATTTGAATTATCTCTCAAAAGCTGTTAAAAAACAGTAGGTATTGTTAGTCTTCCCATTTTACAGAGGAATATACTGAGGGGCAAAGAGATTGAGAAATATATTTATGGTCATATGTGAATAGTGGTGCCAGAATCTGAGCAGTATCAGACAGTATTACCCAAGTAGTAACTTGGGGCCTCTCTGGTGGTACAGGAGTTAAAGGCAGTACTATCAAGCTACTGCCAGCCACTGCAACATGAGTTTGATCCCCAGCCAGAGAGCAGGGCACAGCAGACCAATCCTGTTTTGCACGATGCTCCCTGCAGCAGTATATTTCACTCAGTCTGCCTGTTTTGCTCCCCGCTCTGTCTGATGAATCCTCTTACTCTCACTGCCCCCACACCTCTGTCCTATACCCTAGTTCTTGTATGTATAAATAAATACATCTTTAAAAAAATAAATGAAGTAATAGGTGGTGTTGCAGCATGATTCATTTAACAAATATTGAGTGCATATCCTGTAAAAGCTTAGACTTCATCTCTAAAATTTTGACTACTAAAGCAGGGTTGGCATTCAGGGATCCCTCAGATCCACTTGCCAGGTGATTTTTTTTTATCTCAGTCAAGATGGAGGTTGTGGTAGGTGTTTGATAAGCATGTGTTTGTTGAATTAAAGAGTGAACAAGTACACATTGTGCTTTTGACTGGATGGATGGTGATATTTGAATTATCTCTCAAAAGCTGTTAAAAAAAAAACAAGGTTATATCTATATCATGAATTGTTCTAGTCAGATAAACTTGACTCTTCATCAGCAAACTGAGCTGTTGTGAATGGTGGAGGAATGCTCATGAGCCATGAGTAAGGAGGCCATGTTGTAGACCCAACTCTTGATGAATGGTTGTTGTGCTTTAGAGACCCACACCTGGACAGAAGTGCCAATACCAATTGATGCTCAGTGATAAGAGGTATTGATGAAAATGTTCTAGGGGCAACTGAATTTTTTATGAGAGTCAACCGTAACCAAACAGTGGGAATTAATTAGAAATTGGTCATGTCTTGATGTCATGTTTATAAAATACACCTTCACATGCCCAATATACTGTGATCCCTTTTTAAAAAGATTTATTTTATTGAGAGGGGGATCCAGTCAGTGCTGGGGCAGGCCGTGGGCGGACGGAAATGCCCTACTGACTCCCCATCTTAGATCAGGGACCTTTGGCGTGTTCACAACACACCTAGACTGTATGGAGCTAGGGAAGGGCTGTGCTTACAGCCAGAGGTGAGATGAAAAGCCCCCACAATCCAGTCCCCATTCAGCTGCTGGAGCCCAGAGGGGGATCCACTCAGCACCAGGGCAGACCGTGGGTAAACGAAGTGCCCTCCCGACTCCCCATCTTAGATCAGGGACCTTTTCTGTGTCTGCAACACACCTAGACTGTGTGGAGCTGGGAAAGGGCTGCACTCACAGCCAGAGGTGAACTGAAAAGCCCCCACAAGCCAGTCCCCATCTGGCTGCCAGAGCCCAGAGGGGGATCCAGTTACTGCTGTGGCAGACCTCGGGTACACAGAAGGGCTCCCCTGACTCACCATTTTAGATTAGGGACATTTTGTGTGTCTGCAAAACACTTAGACTGTGTGGGCTGGGGAAGAGCTGCCCCCTCAGCCAGAGGTGAGCTGAAAAGCCTCCACAAGCCAGTGAGCTGAAAAACCCCCATAAGCTCAGCACCTTCTGGCCACCAGTCTGAGCCCAGAGAGGGATCCAGCGATTTGGAGCCCAGCAGGCTATCCTGCTACCACAGGGTAGACTGTGGTACCATAATGCCCTCCTTAGAATTAAATGCAGAAGTAGGAGATTCTTTGTGACAGCAACCACTAATTTATTCACTGCTGCCCTACTGGAATTCAGACACAACAGTTTTTGACTTGATTGGAACACTAGTTTCCAACATCCCAAAAAGAATACACCAAAAAGATGCCGGCCAGTGCCAGTGACATAGTGTCCTAACAGGACAAATTAGAAAACAAGCAGCAGGGAGAAGAAAAACTACATGCAACCAAGCAAGTCCTCAGGAAAAAGACACACCACAAAAAGAAAACCACCCACCAGACTGCAACAACCATGACTTGGAAGAACTTCTGAGCCTTCAGAAAGAGAATTTAAAATAGCCGTGATTAAAAAACTGACAGGGGCCTCCCCGGTGGCGTCGCGGTTGAGCACTGGGTTGTGAAGCTGCCCACAGCCTCTGCAGCGCTGCTTCAATCCCTGGCCACCAGGTGAGGGTCCCACATGGGGTGCAGACCTCTCCTGCTGCCCGCTGCTTCCCTCAGCAGTATATTTTCGTCACTGTCTGTTCTGCTCCCTGCTCTGGCTCTGGTGAATTCTCTCACCCTCCTGTGCTTCTGACTATACCCAGTGCTTGTATAAATAAATAAATAATTTTTCACCAAAAATAAATAAATACAAAACTGACAAAAGTCATTAAGGAAAACAACAATCAGAAGAATGAAATTGAGTCCCTAAAGAGGGAAGTAAAAGAAATGCAGGAGAACAAAGGATTAATGGAAGAGCTAAAGAACTCTGGGAAAAGCAGTGATAACAGAATAGATGAAATGGAAGAATGAATAAGCACTCTTGAAGACACAGAAATACAAAGAACCAAAACAGTAAAGGAAAGAGAAGTATGAATGAAAAAGACTGAAGAAAGACTTTGGGAACTATCTGACTCCAGGAGGAAAGGAAATATAAGAGTTATAGGAATCCCAGAAGGAGAGGAGAGAGATCTAGGAACAGAGAAAATATTCCGGGAGACAATTGAAGAGAACTTCCCAAATGCGAAGAAGGAGCTGAAAATTGATATACAAGAAGCAAGAAGAACACCAAACCTCCATGATGAAAAGAAAAATACAGCAAGACACATAATAGTAAAGCTCCCAAGAATCCAAGACAAGGAAAATATAATGAAGCTGACAAGAGGGAAGAAATAGATAACATTCAAAGGAAAACCAATCAGTATGACAGCATACTTCTCCGAAGAAACACTGCGGGCAAGGAGAGAGTGGAGGGACATAGTCAACAGACTCCAATACAACAAATGCCAACCAAGAATACTCTATCCTGCAAAGCTTTCCTTCCTTTACGAAGAAAGAATACGGACCTTCCCAGACAAACAGAAACTCTGGAATTTCATTACAACTAAACCCCCACTCCAAAAAATACTACAAGGAGTCCTAAAGCCAGAACCTCAGAGGAATGAATAACAATGAAACAAGACCAAAAAAACAAAAAAGAAAAAAAAGGTATTAAAAGATTAAATAAATAAAATCAAAGAAAAGACAAACAAAATGGCAAATACAGATGCTAACATGTCAATATTAACGCTAAATGTAAATGGACCAAACTCTTCAATAAAAAGACACAGAGTCACAGGCTGGATTGAGAAACAAAACCCAACCTTTTGCTGTCTCAAGGAAACACATTTAACTACAAAAGATAAAAATAGACTCAAAGTAAAAGGATGTAAAACAATCCTACAAGCAAAGGGATCAAAAAAGAAGGCAGGAATAGCTATACTTATATCAGATAAAACAGATTTCAAACTCAAAAAGATAAAAAGAGACCTCAATGGTCACTACATTATGATCAAGGGGACAATACTTCAAGAAGTAATAACACTCATTAACAGATATTCACCAAATGAAGGAGCACCAAAATATATCAGACAACTATTATCATCTTTCAAAACAGATATCAGAGAAAACACATATGTGGTAGGAGACTTCAACACACCGCTATCAATAACAGATAGATCAATGAGACAAAAAATAAGTAAGGACACTAAAGTTCTAAATAAGGATCTAGAGCTCATGGGCTAAATGGACATCTATGGAACACTAAACCCCCAAAAAATCTGAGTACACATTTTTCTCAAGTGCACACGGATCATTCTCCAAGATCAATCACATACTAGGACACAAGACAAACATCACCATCAACAGATAAACCAAGATTGAAATCATACCAACCATCTTCTCTGATCATGAAGGCTTCAAATTAAAAATAAACCATAAAAAGAAGGCAGAGAACTCTCTTACCTCATGGAGATTGAAACCCACACTACTGGAAGACCATGAGACTAATGAGGAGATCAAGGAAGAAATTAAAAAATACTCTGAGTTGAATGACAAGGAGGACACCAATTTCCTAAATGTATGGAACATAGCAAAAGCAGTAATAAGAGGAATATATATATATATATATATATATATATATATATATATATATAGCAATAGAGGCTCACATCATGAAACAAGAAAGAACTCAAAAAACAACCTAATCTCAAAGCTCAAAGAACTAGAAAAAGAACAACAACAACAAAAAAAAAAACCCAAAACCAGTAGAAGAAAAGAAATAATAAAAAAGCGGAAATAAATGAAATTGAAACTAAAAAAGCAATCCAAAAGATCAATGAAACCAAAAGTTAGTTCTTTGAAAAAAATCAATAAAATAGACAACCCCCTAGCCAGGCTCACAAAGGAAAAACGGGAAAAAGCACAAATAAATAGGATCACAAATGACAGAGGAGAAATCACAACAGACACAGCAGAAAACAAAAGAATAATCAGAAACTACTGTGAACAGTTATACACAAACAAGTTCAACAATCTAGAAGAGATGGACAAATTCCTACAACTCTACAATCACCCAAAGCTAGCAAAGAAGAAATAGAACACTTAAAGCAGTGAAATTGAAATAGTAATCAAAAACCTCCCCAAAACCAAAAGCCCAGGACTAGATGGATTTACAAATGAATTCTACCAAACATTTAGAAACGAATTAGTGCCTATCCTTCACAAACTCTTTCAAAAAATTGAGAAGGAAGGGATAATACCAAACATGTTCTATGAAGCCAACATTACACTAATACCAAAACCAAACAAGGACAACACAATAAAAGAAAACTACAGGCCAATCTCTCTAATGAACACAGATGCAAAAATCCTCAATAAAATTTTAGCTATCAGAATCCAACAATGTATTCATAAGATAATTCACCATGACCAAGTAGGATTCATTCCAGGGTCACAAGGATGGTTTAACATCCAAAAATCAATCAATTGTATCCAACACATCAGCAAAAAGAAATATAAAAACCATATGATAATATCAATAGATGCTGAGGAAGCTTTTGACAAAGTATAACACCCATTTACTATAAAGGCCCTTGAAATTCTCAGGATACAAGGAACGTACCTCAAAATCATAAAGGCCATATATGAAAAGCCCATATCCAGTGTCATTCTCAATGGTGAAAAACTGAAAACATTTCCTTTAAGATCTGGAACAAGACAAGGATGTCCACTCTCACCACTGCTTTTCAATAGAATACTGGAAGTCCTAGCCAGAGCAATAAGACAAGAGAAAGACATACAAAGAATCCAAATAGGGAAGGAAGAAGTTAAACTATCACTATTTGCAGATGATATGACAATATACATAGAGAACCCCAAAAACTCCACAGAAAAACTAATTAAACTAATCAATCAGTTTAGTAAAGTGGCAGGATACAAAATCAACATGCAAAAATCAGTAGCCTATACACAAACAATAAATCTGAAGAAGAAGAAATAAACAAAAATCCCTTTTATTATTGAAACAACAAAAAAATCAAATACTTGGGAATAAATCTAACAAAAGAGGTAAAGGACCTATACAAAGAAAACTGTAAAACACTGTTAAAAGAAATAGAAGAAGACACAAAGAAATGGAAAAACATCCCCTGCTCATGGATTGGAAGAATTAACATTATCAAAATGTCCATCCTACCAAAAGCAATTTACAGATTCAATGCTATTCCAATCAAAATTTCAATGACATTCTTAAAAGAAATAGAGCAATTATTGATGAAATTCATATGGAATCACCAAAAACCCCAAATGGCCAAAGCTCTCCTGAAAAAAAAGAAGAGAATGGAGCCATCACACTCCCAGATTTCAAACTATACTAAAAAGCCATAATCATCAAAACTGCATGATATTGGAACAAGAACAGACATATGGACCAATGGAACCAAATAGAAAATACAGAAATAAACCCACAGATTTATTGTCAACTAATCTTTGACAAAGGAGCAAAGAATATGCACTGGAGCAAAGACAGTTTGTTCAATAAATGGTGCTGGGAAAACTGGGTCGCTACATGCAAAATAATGAAGCTTGACTACTACCTCACACCATACACAAAAACCAACTCAAAATGGATTAAAGAACTAGACATAAGACCTGAAACCATAAAATATATAGAAGGAAATATAAGCGCAACACTACATGACATGCACCTCAAAGACATCTTTACAGACACATCACACAAAGCAGTGATAGTGAAGGCAAAGATCAACAGCTGGGACTCCATCAAATTAAAGATCTTCTGCACAGCAAAAGGGACAATAACCAAAACAAAGAGAAACCCCACGGACTGGGAGAACATTTGCACACAACACTAATGATAAAGGACTGATCACAAAAATCTACAAAATGCTGATGAGACTCAAAAAAAAAATGAATAATCCAGTCAAAAAATAGGCAGAAGAGCTAAAAATCCAATCCTCTTCTCCAAAGAGGAAATGCAGATGGCCAACAGGCATATGAAAAAAATGTTCAACATCACTTGTAATCAGGGAAATGCAAACCAAAACTACAATGAGCTACATCTTACACCAGTGAGAATGGCACATATTAAAAAAAAATAGCAACAACAAATGTTGGCAAGGATGTGGAGAAAAAGGAACTCTCCTGCACTGTTGGTGGGAGGGCAAAGTGGTCCAACCACTATGGAAAGCTGTGTGGAGATTTCTTGACCTCCTAAAGATAGAACTTTCATATGATCCAGCAACTCCACTCCTAGGTATTTACCTAAAGGACACAGAAACATTAATTCAAAAAGGCACCCGCACCCCTGTGTTTATAGCAGCACTATTTACAATAGCTAAGCTTTGGAAACAACCCAAATGCCCAAAAATAGATGACTGGATCAAGAAGATGTGGCCCATATACACAATGGAATATTACTCAGCATTCAAAAAAGATGAACACATGCACTTTGCAGCAACATGGATGGAGCTGGAAGGGATCATGCTCAGCGAAATAAGCCAGAAAGAAAAAGAAAAATACTGGATGGTCTCACTCATAGCAGGAATTTAGAAAACCTAAATAAGGGAGCAGGAAAAATACTAATTGTAACATAGTAAAAATCCAAATCAACAAGCAACTATGGATCAGAGATACCCTGCAGTGGGGGGCAGGGGGAGGAGAAGAGAGATCAGAGTCAGAAAAAGGGGGTTGGAATTGTATGGGGACTATAACCAAAATGAAATGCATACATTATGCAAAAATGTAAAATGATCAAAGAATTATATAAAATAAAATAATTCATAAAAAAATAAATTCAACCAAAAAATGATTTATTTATTTATGCATACAAGAGCTGGAGTGTAGGCGAGAGGTGTGAGGGATGAGAGGATTTACTCCAGAGACAGAGTGGGGAGCAGAACAGGCAGATTGAGTGAAGTACACTGCTGTAGGGAGCAGCGGGTGTCAGAAGAGGTCTGCTGTGCCATGTGGGACACCTCCCTCGTCAGGGATCAATCTCATGCTACAGTGGCTGCCAATAGCTTCATAGTGCTGAGACTTAACTCCTTGCACCACCAGAGAGGCCGTACTGTGATCCTTAAAAGGAAAGAAAATCTAAAGTAAAACTTGTGGTACATAACATCTGTGATGCTATGAATTACTATGGGAAAATGCAGATCCAAAGCCCTTCATGGGTCCTTGGATTTGGCAAGTGGTCTAGATTAATGGAGCGAGTGTGGGTTGGGGGATGGGAACCACAGAACGTGGAGTCAGAAGGTATGGATCAAATTTTGTCTTGAGCATGTAAGGAGTGGTTTTATTATTGGTAAGCCATTAATCCTAATGTCAACCTTCCCGTCAAGTGAGGGGTCACTAAAATACCTTTGCCAATTATTTTGAGCATGAAATGAAATAATTCAGTGTGAGTCCCTAAGCTTGATAGATCTAAGCACTGGAAAACATAAGCTGTTGTTATGAGCATGATGATAATGTCTTCTCCAGGCCACTGTCACTGGTGGTGGCCAGTTCCATAAGCTAGGCCTCTGGGTTTCAGAGGACTTCTTAACTGTTCCACTCACAATTAATATGTATAATGATAAAGAAGGCAAATGGAGCTCAGAGATTAGGTCACCTCTCCAGGGCCCCATAGTGGAACAGTTGTTTGAATGTGGTGGTTCTAACCCCACCTACCCTTGGCCCACCTGCCTCCCTCACCCCATAGAGGAGTGAGAGTGAGACTAGAGAGTGGTCTCATCTGGTTGAAGGGGTTAACTAGCCAGCCTTCCATCCCTGCGAACCCTCATTTCTAGGTGCCTCCATTGGCTGGGTGGGGCTGCTGTCAGCTGAGGGTGAGCCAGGAGGCATCTTAGCCAAGTTGCTGGGTAATGGAATTCATAATTACCTGTGGCTTACAAGGTGGGTGGATAATTCTTCATTAGTTACATCATCCGTTCTAATGGGAAGAAGGTGAGCTGGAAACACTACCAGCCAGCGCTTTTCAGGAAGCCAACTTCTTGGCAGGTGGCTCTAAGTCTTCGCTTCTTGGTTTGTGTCCTGATTTCTGAAAGAGAGTAGTTTTTACCCTTGGCCCTGTGATTCAGACTTGGACAGCAGGGATGCACCCCAGAAATATCCAGTCATCATTCCTCATTTTTGCAAATGAATGAACTGCAGTTTCAAGAGTAACTTGTGCAAGGTCACAGGGTTAGGAGAGGTGGGGCCTGGTCTCTGTCCCTGCTTCTGGCCACCTCCGCAGGGATGGGAGAGGAGGGGCGCTTCATGATCAACCTCCAGCACCTCTCTTTTTTGGGCTCCTTCTCTTGGTTTGGAGTTGGTTTGGATTCACAGAAGAGAAAGTAAGAGAGAGAGAGACAGACAGACAGACAGACAGACACTGTGTGCTCTGGAGATGAAGGCTGAAGAGTTAGTGTTCTCCCAGGCAAGGGGGGAGGAACCCCCCCAGGCAGAAAGAGGAGCCCACAGGAAGGCCTCTCCCGCGTGCTTGGCCCAGTCAGTGATCTGCTATCTGCCCCCATAACGTCCTGATGGTGGGGCCTCAGTAACCAACAGGGCCCAGTTCTCACTCCTGAAGTTCTCAGAACCCAGAGACACCAGGTCTTAGCAAACCCTGTACTTTCTTGCCTTTGGTATGGCCTTGAGCTCTTGATCCCTGTGGACCTCAGCTCCTTGAAGAACATTCACAGCTCCTAGAAGGACTGAGGGAGATCTGAGGGGGAGGCTTAGTTTCTTGGTCATAACTTATTCTCCTACCCTTCTTTTTTAATTATTAATTCTAAACCCCTAACTCTACAGGGGATCAAAGGGAGCAGGAGGAAGAGAACACTATCAGCCTTCAAGTCCCCAGAGCACCCAGTGTCTGTCTGTCTGCCTGTCTCTCTCTCTTACTTTCTCTTCTGTGAACCCAAACCAACTCCAAACCAAGGGGGGAAGGACTGAGGGGGCCGGGGGAGTCTTGACATCTATCAGTAGGATGCTGGGAAGGTGCTGATGGGATCCTGAAGCCATCATGGAGAGGGTGGTGAGTGGAGTGTGGGGGGCTATAAGGTTGTAGGTAGAACCTGATTCCCATTGATGGCAGTTTGTGGACCTCTGATTTGATAAGCTGCTGTTTCTCAAACACACCTGCATGGAGAGGTGCTTAATAAATATTAATGGGATGAATGAATTGGATAAATAATGAGAATAGCAAGGAAAGGAAAGGCTTTGAATGAATGAGAAGCTGCAGTAGTGATAATAATGCTCTCCATTAGCTGGGCATTTCCTCTGCCTGGAATTTCACTTTCATTACTTTATTTAACTTTCCCATCAGTTATGAAGGCAGGTGTTTTATACAGGTTTTATAGCTGAAGAAAGTCAAGCCAGAGAGGTTAAGAAACTTTTCCAAGTTCACACAGACAGTAAATGAGAGAACCAGGATTCCGTCCTTGGATTGGGCTCCGAAGCCTGTGTACTATATGTGACAACTTTTTTTTCTTTTCTACCATACCATGACTTGGAGAAATCAGTTTGCAGGAATCGTGGTTGTTTGCTGAAAGTAGAATTCCCTTTCCACATCTCCAATTTTCCTCCAACTAATTGCAAATTAGTGGTAATTTTCAAATGAAAAGAGGGATCCTGCATGCCATCCATTTGGCTTATCCAGTGAGGCCCTGGGCCTGTGCTGGTTCCATTGCCATGGCAACCCTGTATCCAGGCCTTCCCTGGACTCTTGGCAGCACTGCCCTGGACTCTGGAGGTGGGACTGCTTACCCTCTGGTTTTGCCTCTTTCACCGCTCTAACATGCCTGCGCAGGCCTAGAATTTCGTTGTTTAACAAGGCCCCGCTCTTCCTCCTGCTCCCTTTGATCCCCTGTAGAGTTAGGGGTTTAGAATTAATAATTAAAAAGAAGGGTAGGAGAATAAGTTATGACCAAGAAACTAAGCCATGTAAAACCTCAGACTGGAGAAAAACTGTCTTTCTACCTAAAAACAGGGAAATCATTATCCTCCCCACTTCAGTGCTACGGTGGGGGAAACAGGCGCCTTGGCACTGAGACCCTGTGGGGGCAGATGCTTCTGTCTGCAGGTCTTAGAAGTCCTGATGGATGGGTGAGGCATGTTGGCTGCACTTCCACTAGCTCCAAGTAGGGTATACTTGGCAGGGGCCCCCAACCCAGAAGGAAGATCTTTGCTGAGCTCTGGTGTGTGTGTGTGTGTGTGTGTACAAGTGCATTGTACCCATAAAGCCATAACAAACACTTGGTGATCACCCACCATGGCCTGGGCTCTGAGGACAATCGGTGACGGCTCCATGTCCCAGCTGTTCAGTGGCGGTTGTTCGTGAAGCAGCAGATGGCCAGCACGACGCTGCACGTGCTGTGAGGATGCGGGTGGGGCTGCAGGACTGAGCAGCTCATGGATGTGGCCACATGAGTTAACACTTGAGAGGAATTAGCAAATTGCTGGAAAGATAACATAGGAAGAAACATCCTAAGCAGAGGACGAAGCAGATGTGGAATTGTGGAGAAGAGACGGAGCTTCAGATAATTTGGTAACGCCCAGTAAAATGTATGACTAGGGTGCTGGTGACTGGGGGTGGGGCTTGGACATAAAGGACAATACCCATCAAGTGATGAAAAAATTTACAGTGAAAGTAAATTGAACTTCAAGACACTGGGTTTGACACCAGGAGGGACACAGACTTCTATATCATATTTTTTTTTAAGATTTATTTATTTATTTATACAAGCACTGGGTACAGTCAGAAGCACGGGAGGGTGAGAGAATTCACCAGAGCCAGAGCGGGGAGCAGAGCAGGCAGAAGGACCGAAGGACACTGCTGAGGGGAGCAACGGGTGGCAGGAGAGGTCTGCGCGCCATGTGGGACCCTCCTCTGGTGGCCGGGGAGCAGCCGGGGATCGAACCGGTGCTGCAGAGGCTGTGGGCAGCTTCGTAACCCAGCGCTCAACCTCTGCGCCACCGGGGAGGCCCATCTTTTTTTTTTTTTAATGTGTGTGTGTGTTAAAGAACTGGAGTGTAGGCTAGAGGTGGGGGAGTGAGAGGATTCACCAGAGACAGAGTGGGAGCAGAACAGGTGAATTGACTGAAATACACTGCTGAGGGGAGCAGTGGGGGAGACAGGAGAGGTCTGCTGTGCTATATATGGGTTACCTTCCTGGCCAGGGATCGAACTCAGGTGGTATCAGGAATAGGTCTGAGACTTACCCCCTAGGCCACCAGGGAGCCCTATATCATCTTTTTTTGATTATTTGGGTAATGATGGAGGCTGGAGGCTGGCATCTGGGTGACCGTATGTCAACAAAATAAAAAATCCACCAGGAGGGCAGCATCCACTTCTTGGTTCTTGGGCTGCTGGAAAGATTGGTGGCTCCCCTGCCTTGGTTCCATTGTCAGTTTCAAGGGTTCCTCCCTCTTCACCCCCCAGATATGGGGCATCAGCTAGCAAGGGAGACCTGGAGGATTTGCTGGGTATCTTAGACATGACCTCTTTCATGGGGCTAAGGAGGTATTTGAACATGTTGTTGAGATTTCCCTTTAGTACCTGCCAAATGGGGTTACTGACAAAATGTAGCCTGAGCCCTAGAGACCCCCAGAGCTCAGTTCATGTCGGTGTGAGGGGCAGATGCTTGGACTGAGCACACACACAGCACACAGGTGCTTCCCTCTGAGTCACAGCTGTGATATATCCCTCCGCCCATTATTCTAGCATCTTCTCATCTCTGCTCCTTTAAAAACTGAGGTTTATTATTATGAATTGGGGTCAAAATTCACATATGGTGAAATGCAATGATTTTTGGCAGATACATCATGTAATAGATCTTACTCCCCCTCCCCCTGCCCTCTGCCAAATGCCCTCATTCCAGCCCATTCCAGTAAGTCCTCATTGTGCTAATGATGTTTATCCTGTGTGGAGCTCTTATCAATCCTCTTCGGGGTCTATCCCTTTGATTTTGCTGTGTCTCCTGTCCTCTGCACCCCTTTTGCCCTGGAGGAACCAGGATGGCTCTTTTAGAAGTGTCTTGGGGACTCACTATTGCTG
Source organism: Talpa europaea (assembly GCF_964194135.1). Lineage (NCBI taxonomy): Eukaryota > Metazoa > Chordata > Mammalia > Eulipotyphla > Talpidae > Talpa > Talpa europaea. The sequence goes on from NC_140084.1 coordinate 31,066,013, forward strand.
AGTGGAAACATGTCATATCTCTAAGGTTTCCCTCTATCAGCCTGACCCCTGTCAGAGGATCAGCAGGTTGGGGGGCTGTGAGAAGCAGCAGCTCAGAGTCAGCAGTACCCAAGCTGAACTGCTCAAGATCTGAACCTACCCCCTCACCTCTCTGTGCCTCCCAGCTTGATGGGCATCGTGCAGCTGTGCCTCCTTCCAGGAGCCACGGTGAGATGATACTTGTTAGATCAGTACAGGGTACCAACACTTAGGAATTACTCACCCTACGTTTTTGTTTTTTTGTTTTTTTGGGTTTTTTTATAACATTACTTTTTTTAAAAAAAAGATTTATTTATTTATACAAGCACTGGGTACAGTCAGAAGCATAGGAGGGTGAGAGAGTTCATCAGAGCAGGGAGCAGAGCAGGCCGACTGACGAAATACACTGCTCAGGGGAGCAGCGGGCGAGACAGGAGAGGTCTGCCGCGCCATGTGGGATTCTCGCTGGCCAGCAGGAATCAAACCCGCGCTTAGAGGCTGCAGACAGCTTCACAGCGCAGCGCTCAACCGCCTGCGCCACCAGGGAGGCCCCCCACCCTACATTTTTATGTAACAGATTGAGAGAGCATGGAAATGGGTGCTGGCAGCTTAAGATCTTCACAAACTGCAGAGAACACATGAGTTGCCTCCTCCTGTGTTGCAAGGGCAGTGAGCATTCCGGCTAACATTTACAGGGGACTTAATGTGTCAGACCCTGCTTTAAGTGCTTGTATAAATACTTACTTTAAGTCCTACCAGTTCTGGAAATCTGTGAGTGACTGCAGCCCAGGGAGGTGGGTAACTTGTCCATTATCACATTTGTATCCAGTGGCTGAGCTGAGGTTCTGTCCTGGAAGATCTCACAAACTTGACTTTTTACCACTGGTCTATTCTGGGGGACATTTGCTTTAACAAAGCCCCAAACTGGGTAGTGTGAAATAGGATAGGTATTCCCCAGGACGTGGCTCAAGGGGTGGGGACATAGATTCTCTACCCCAAAATGTTCTTAAAAATTAGAGGTCCCAACTTTAATCTGTTAAGTAATGAAGGGAAGAAATGAAAGGGATGAGATTGGTAACCAAGCAATCAGTTGGAACAAATCTTTCTTCACAAATGGAGTTTATACTTAAGGAAAAGTATACACACTGAATAGTCACATTTAGGATTAATCAGAGACCAAGTGTTCTTGAGTGTGGCATTCAGGGTACTCATCTTGAATTTGCATTTTTTTAAAAAAAAGGGAATCAGGGCTTGCTAACAGCAGACAATGGTAACTCATGAAGTGTTGGGGGTGGGCACAATCATTTTCCAGAATATTCCCCTTGGTGATTTAGGATGACATTTGCATGCACTGCTGGAGGGAGATACAGGCAGGTGGTATTTTGTCTGGATCTGGATCCCATTTCGGGAATCTGGGTCTGGATCCCATTTCGGGAATCTTCTAGAGTGGGATGTTCTCACTTGGTCTGGAATCTGGTCTTTAAGTACACAGGAGATCTTTATCCCATAGTCACAGACCGTTTGGAACTTGCCACTGGACTTTGTGAGGCTTTTGTCGGTGCTGCCCCTACCCCAATTCATTAGTCTATAATAAAAGGCTTTCTTCACTTATTTCTTGTTCTTTGGGTTTAACCTTTTGGAATCTCAATGACCTGCTAGTTCAGCAGAGACAACAGTGAACTCAACAGAATCCTGAGGGGCGTGGATGATGAGCTGAAGTGCATCTCTAGCAAAGGGTTGACAGGTGAGACAATCTTGGCTTGTGTGAGTCTTTACCCCCTCAGCAATTTTGTGTGGAGCCACAGAGGAGTTTCCTTCTTCTTCTTTTTTTTTTTTTTTTTTTTTCTCTTTGCTTAAGCTCCAGCACCAGTCTCCTAGGGGTAGATATCTTTGGGAGACATATTTGCAGCTTCTTACCTATTCCATCTTATTTCTCCTCTAGTTGTCTACCTTCCCAAGGAATAAATTTGTTCCAGTGACAAAATCAACGTAAAGGGCCTCCCTGGTGGCACATAGCTAAAGACAGCACTGTGAAGCTTCACTAGCCACTGGGAGCTACTCACATGGAGCAGCAGACCTCTCCTGACTCACCCGCTGCTCCCCTCAGCAGTGTATTTCAGTAGATCTGCCTGTTCTGTTCCCCACTTTGTCTCCTCTCACCCCCCACACCTCTGGCCTGTACCTCAGTTCTTGTATACATAAATAAATCTTAAAAAATAAAAAAGAAAGAAAGCCCTCAATCCCGTGTCTCCCTAGAAGAGGTGTATTCTTGAAAGGGTTTGCCTGGGCTTAGGATTTATTTGCAGATCCCAGCCCGTGGGATTGATTCAGAATTTATGATGCACACTCAGGCCTTTCGTGACTTGTGGCCCTGGAATTTCATTAGGCTAACCTGTAATTGTTGTGGTAAATGTTTACACATCTACAAATTATTATTAGGCAAGCGGGGCAAGGCCAACCTTTATCTTTGAAGGTCCCGGGAATGGACTCTGGAGATTTCCTAGCAGACAGAGGGGCTGGGATCTGATTAATTAAGGCTGTGTTTGTGTCATATTGACAACGCTATTTCTTGCTGTTCATTTTGAAGCCCCACATGGGTCATCTTGGCTGAGCATGAAAAATTATCACCCTTTTACTGATTGTTTTGCAAGTGATTCGATTTTAAATCACTAATGACTATTGATAGCTGCTCTCTTTACCCAGGAAGCCAAGCCTAGGATGCCTTTGGGGCTTCAGGCTGAACTTTATTTTACTAGAATTTCTGCTCTGTCTAGTTTAATACCTTTACTTCATATTTTTGGCATTATATTTTAATTGTAAAAAAAAAATGCAGTGATAACATTAAAGAAACATTTACCAATGGAAAAGAACTAATTAACATGACTAAATATCTGTGATGCCTCAGGCATGTTATATGTTTGTCTTGGAGCTCAAGGACCATGTGAGATAGGTATCATTATTATTTCCCAGTTGTGGAAGCTGAGATGTGGAGTGTAAGTTACTCTGACCAGGTCCATGGCTAGAAAAACGTGAAATTAGCTCTCAGTGGTTACAAACCCAGTTTTTCCCGTAAGCATTTTGGCTTAACTCCAGGAGTCCTTTAGCCAGGCTCTGTGAACCAGGTTGAAAGGTGGAAAAAATAGTTGTATTTTTATTGAGTTTTGGGGTTACACTGTCAGCTTACACAGCACTCTTGGTGCTAACAAATTTACTAGCAGTAATTCAACCTTGCCCTCAATGTGCCGGTTCCCAGGGCACAGGAAAGAGCTGTGTGAGCTGTGTGACCAATGACCTCTGGAAACACTCAAGGCTTTTCTTCTTAATATTAACCTCCCCTCGTTTCCGGCTTTTCCAAACCTTTTCCTATTTTTGTCTAAAATCTGAAACTCACTGTTTGCCAGGTACTAAGTTTTTTTCACTTGGGAAGCCCTAGCAGAGAGCAATATAGCTGGCATATAGTAGGTGCCTGAACACATCAACTGAACCCCGTCTCCATCTCTGCACCCTAAGGAACTTTGTAAGCACAGCCACTGTCAGAATGAAGCATCCTGCCTTTAAGTATGGTCTACATTTTTTTTAAAGATTTATTTATTTTTTATGCATACAAGAACTTGGTACAGGCCAAAGGTGTGTGTGGGGGGAGGAAGAGGGGTGAGAGGATCCATCATAGACAGAGTGGGGAGCAGAAGAGCAGAACAGGCAGAGTCACTGAAACACCCTGCTGAAGGGAGGAGCAGGTCTGCTGCGTCATGTGGGTTACTTCCCTGGCAGGAGATCGAACTTGTGCTGCAGAGGCTGCAGATAGATTCATAGTGTTGTCTGAACCCCATAGTATTGCGCCACCAGGGAGGCCCCTTGTTCTACGTTTCTAAATTCTAGTTTCCTTTCCATTTGATATCACTGTTTCACCGCTGCTAGGATGAGGCACGAGTCAGAATTGTTCTGCCTTATGGAAAACTAAATTGGAAGTCAGTATTTTCTGAAGTCATGGAAAGAGTTAACTCAAACCCTGACAACTATAGCTTCAACATCTCTAACTCAAAACTAAGGGGTCCCCTCTGTACTTGGAGAAAGTCTGGGATATGCTTCTCTGGTGCCCTTAGTTAAACTGGGGACTTTCAGCGTCTAGAGGATAATTATTGGCATTTAAGCCTTTCTCTCCCCAAACATGAAGGCAAACTCTTTCTATGGCTCTTCTACCTCCTGGGGTCTCTATCTTATTAGTGAGAGAATTGCAAGGCTGGGCTCATTATTCTGGCCTCCCTCTTCCTTTCCTGGGCTACCCCCTCTTGGTCCTTATAGTATAAATGCCCTTAATAATTCAAAATGCATGGATCCCATTGGGAAATGAATACTCAGGTTTAACTCCCATTCACTGATTACCCACTGTGTGTCAGAACCTTCTATATTTAATGACCCAGCAAAGAAATGTTACTCAGTCCAACTCCTACTGTGTGTCTGTTCCTTTGTTAAATAATGTGGGATTAGCAATGGAGGACCTGGAGTCAGTCCTCACGATCCCAAGGTGGCAGTAGTAGGCAGGATCTTCTAGCAATGGTGCAAAACTGTAGAACAACATTTACCACCCTGTCATAGGACTTCTCATGTGACTTCCAGAATTTAAGGAAGCTGAAACCTCAGTGTTTGTAAGAACCAGCTCTGCTAAATTGTTTATCAAGACCTTTTTTGGGCCCCTCTCCTGTTTGCTGTATATAAGAGCCACCATTTGAGCTAAGAAAGACACATCCGGGACAGTTCTCTATGCTTTCAAACTCTGGTCTCTAGCATTTTGACTCCAAATTCTGAGTTGTGCCTCTGCTCCAAGCAGTATTTAGAGGTGTTTATTTACTGGGATCTTCTAAGTGCAGCACAAACATTAACTGAGTAGATTCAACTCACTGTATGAAATTTAGTCCAATTTCACGGAGACTTCTTTTTCTGTTGATCTGGTCAGTGGACTACAAGCAGCCTGAGTGTGGGTCTGGTTTTGGGAGCTGCCCCTTCTCTCTGGACTCTGGGCTCACACCTTTACAAGAAGTGACGATGAGAAAGTCTAGGTCCTGAGCAGACCCACACTCTGTCCCGTCACCTCCTTCATTGTCTGTTGGCCCCTCACTACATCCTACCACTCATGGCCTGAAATAGGGTGGGGTCAGAAAGACCCCAACCTGGGAGTCTATCTCCAGCAGTTAGGGCTGATCTGCTCACATCATTTGGGCCTCAGTTTCCCCATATGTCACCTGGGGGTAGAATGTTCTTGCCTCGAAGCACTGAAGGGCATCTCAAGGTTCTCCTGATGCTCCATCTGTCCCTTCTCGGTCTCCGTGTACTTCAACGAAGCATCCAGAGCGCCTCTTCCTTAGCTGCCATTGTGTTTTGAGATGTATAGTTTCCATGTTTCAAAAAAGAACTTTAATACAATTCCGGTGAAAGCCTAAGTGTACCCCTTTCTTTTTTCCTTGACAAAAGCTCACAGTACTCAGGTTGCATGAATCTGAATCCCAGAGTAGCCTCCACCTCCTCTTCCACAATGACAAAGCCATACTTCTCAGAGGTCAGGACAATCAGAGCAACGAGCCCGGGATGTATTGAGCTGCAGCCTGATGGTAATTATTTCTTTTTCTTTTTAGTAGATTCCTATTAGCTGGTTAAAGGTTTGCATTTGCAGAGGGCTCTGTGCTCTGCATATAATTCACCTCACCTTCCATGCTCCAGGCCCCATCCTGAGTGCAGCCACCAAGCCCATCATTATCACCAGCCCTTCTGTCCCCTCGCACCCCTGCCAACCAGTCACCAAATGTTGTTTGCTCTTCATAAGGCCTTCTCAGAATTCCTGCCCCCGTGGCCCCCACTCTCCTTGCTGGGCCTCCCTTTTGTCCCTCCTCTGCTTTTGCCTGCCATATTCTCTCAGCATCCTAGTTGGGCTGGCAGCTCCCACTGCCTGTCTCTCTTCTAATCCATTGTCACCACTCAGCCAGCAAGATTTTTTGGAAATGCAAATGCCCCACCTTGAGTGGGGTAGGGAAGTGGCAGGCATTTCTTGCAGTGGTGGCAGCCCTGAAAGCCCAGTACCCTGGGATTTTCTCCTAGGTTTGGCCTCCTCCAGAGGAGATAAGCTTGTTGAGGGGAGGGATTCTAGGTTGTTTACTGTAGGGGCAGGATGGTCAGAGGGCTGGTTTTAGGATGCGAGCAGACTGGGCAAAAGAGGAGTCCTGGAGCCCTCTGTGGCTTTCTCAGGCTTTTATTGAGCTATTACATGTAGAGCAGCGACCAGGTACACGGCAGGCAGGGGTGCTGGGAGCCAGGAGGCCAGTAGGTCTCCAAGCCCCCAGCAAGTCTTCACCCTGGGCTGGGCTGGGTTCTCTGGTGTTTCTTTCTCCCCTTCTCTGTCCTGCTTCTTCTCAGGTGACTATCTTAATACTCCTCCCATGGCCCACAGAAGTAAGAAAGACAGTTTGCAACAATGGAACAACTGCAGGTGCCCCATCAGGCACGGCAATCCTAATGGTGGGGGGGCTGAAAAGCCTGAAAACTATTTACCAAACCATTTATCTTCATGTTTACAGCAGCCTAGCCCCTTGTCTTCCTCACATGTGGTGTCTGGATGTTTCCTATAAGCACGTGAGGAATAGCTGAGTGTGCAGGGCTATGGTGGAGCCCTCAGGTTGGGATCACGGACAGAGCTGTCCTGCTCCTAGGTCACAGCTCAAGAGGTCAGGGAGCCAGGAAGGTGGGGTGAATGGTGAGGACAGTGGAGGCCCATGGACAGGCAGACAGGCAGACAGGCAGACAGGCAGACAGGCAGACAGGCAGGCAGGAGCCAAGCGCCAGGGCTGGATCTGTGGAAACCCTTTTCCTAGATCCCAGTTCCACCCCTACTCTTCGTGGCCTGGTGATCAGGGAAGCTTGCTGAATCTTCACAAGCCTTGTTACAGGGCAAGGAGAGGGGCACCCCAGAACCTCCAAACCTGCCTGCTCTGAATAGGTTCTGCTATTCACCCCATCAAGACAAAACGTGTAAAACCTTTATGGAAAGGAACTTTAATACAATTAGTGTGTAATACAGAAAAGACAAAGAATATAGTTTGCAGATCATGCACCCAAAGTTTCCCATCCCTTTGTGGGTAAATGTAAAGCCAAACAGTTCCACCCTCCCTTGGGTGGGGCAGGTCCCCTTTTCCTGGGGACCATCCTCTTACAGCCTCAATTTCTTAATCTGTTGCAAGAGAGGTGAACCACATTCAAGAGCGAGGACACTTCCCCTCTGAGGGTGCAGCGGTCCCCAAAGTGAAGACTAGGACAAAGGGTGTGGGGTTGGAACCCATCAGATCTATGCTGGAGTCCCAGCTCTGCCCCTTCTACCTGTGTGAACTTGGGTAAGCTATTGACATCGGTGAGATTCACTCCCATGTTCTGTGTAATGGGTAATACCAACTTCACCTGGATTTTGAGGAGAGTAAATGGGGTGTGTATATAGGTTACTTCTGGGGCCTCCCTGATGGCACAAGGTGTTGAGGCACAACCTATGAAGCTGCCCGCAGCTACTGCAGCATGAGTTCGATCCCTGCCAGGGAGCCACCCACATGGTGTTGCAGACCTCTCCTGCCTCACCCCTGCTCCCCTCAGCAGTGTATTTCAGTTGACCTGCCTGTTCTGTTCCCCACTCTGTCTCTGGTGAATCCTCTCACCCTAACGCCTCTGGTCTGTACCCCAGTTCTTGTATGCATAAATAAATCAATCTTTCAATAAATAAAGTAGGTTGCTTCTGAAAAGTAGCCATTGCCATTCAATGGGTAGATCCAAACCCCCCTTGAGTTCCCCCCACCGCCCCCATAGCCCCATCCCCTGACTCCCACCCTGTGCTTTGCATTCAGCTCACCCTTGCTTGTTCCCCAAGCCCACCCTGGGTGCTCCAGGGCCTGCCTCCCCCTCTTCCCTGGCTTCCTGACCTGGCCTCACTCTTCCTTCTCCTGAAAAGAGATTTTATATCCTTGGCTTTGTGTGAGCTCTTGACATATGTTAATGTTTGGAAAATCAGCCCGGAATAGAGCAGGGAGCCCTTCCAAACATGAGCCTGGAGGCAACAAATAAATTACTTTGCAGCAAGCGTTCTGTCGTTGCAAGTTAAAACTTAACAAAGAAAACAATCCCCTTCTGTTTTGGGCGCCCTGGCAGCTGTGGGCAGCCTAGCCCTTGGGTCAGGACTCCATTTGTGCCACAGCCAGCAATGGGACCAGCATCAAAGGCCTTGTCCCTGTGCCTGGCTGCGTGTGAGGCCCTCGACGCAGGTATTGCAGATGAGAAATAGCAACTTAGGAAGGTTAATTAACTTGCCACAACTCACCCTGAAGGAAATAGTTGAAGAATGACTGCAAGTTAACCACTCACCCTCGTGGCCTCTTAGTGTCTTAAGTAGGTAGGCTCACTTCTTTTTTTTTTTCCCCTTGAGGGGAGGAGAGCATTTTGGAAGACTTCCCCTGGGTCAGCCCAGGTTGATGACAGGAGGAAGGAGAATAGAGGTAGAGGCTGCAGTGACTGATCCCGTAGACAGGGCGCCTGAAGAGGGCCAGGAGGGCTGGGGTTTAACAGGCACCAGATGTCCATGGCTTCCTCACTCAGTGCCAGCAGCGGGTCAGTGACCATGGGGGCTAAGCCTGGGCTCTGTGCTTATCCACTGTGGGCTTCTGCTTTCGTCCTTCAGAATGGCTTCTGTGCCTTGTTGTCTCTAGCTCTGGCATGATGTGGTAGATTGTTTGCAAAAATGCCCATAAAAATGCCTCCTGAACCTTTTTCTGGTCTCCCCTGCCATGTGACATTTTGTTTTCTCCCTGCAGTGGTAGAGTCTCTTTCTCTGGTCCTTTGAATCTGGAGGTTTAGTTCAAGGTGACATCAGAGAAGGCAGTGCAGAAGTTAGGGGGAAATGGGAAGGAAGCAGGATGGAGAGCCACAAGGAGACCTGGAGGAGGCACATGGACAGGGAGACATGTCAAGAAACTGCACTTGCCTTTTGTTTGGGAACTGGTTGAAACAGATGTGGGTGAGAGACCCGTGGGGAGAATAATAATGGCAGCTTTTATCTTGATTTTGATTTTGCTCTTTTCCTCCCAGACTTGTTTGGTTGTTTCTGATCCTTTTCTGTGGGTCCCCAGTGAAAGGTGCTTTGGACTTGGGGCAGGCTTTTCGGCCTTGCTCTGGGCCAATCCTGTTTGGGTGGACTTTTACCCTCGAGGGGATGGGTAACTTTGGGTGCTTGATTTAGAAACTATGTTCTTTGCCTTTCCTGTACTATTTACTAATTGTATTAAAGTTCCTTTTCATTAAAGTCTTACATGTTTGTGTTTATGTGGCGAATGGCAGAGCCTATTGAGAGCAGGCAGATTTGCAGAGTCTAGGGTGCCCCTCTCCCTGCCCTATAACAAGACTGCCAAACAGAGACACTGAGCTAGCCTGCTGGGGGCTGAGAGGCCTCGTGGAGCCTAAAGGAGTAGATCTAGCTGAGACTCCCAGGCTGCCACCCCCAGCAATATGGGTGGGGCCTTCAGAGCCCACACTGCATGGGTGAGCTGCCAGCTGCCCAGGGGTCAGCCTAGACCAGGGACTTGCCCAGCTGATGCACAGACTGGTGAGAAGCAGTATATATTTTTTTTATTTTAAGCCATTGAGTTTGCAGTGGTTTGATTTTCAGAAAAGCAACAAAGACTATCAGAGTCCATGTGCAGAAAGAGCTCAGTCAATGTGTTTCTCAGTCCCCACTGCCTTTTGTACCTCGAGTGTAGTGATGCCTATTTCCCTGTCTTGAGTTAGTACCTTCCCCTTCTCCCCCAAAGAAAACCAAACTAAAATCCCAAAACCATATCTCCTGGCTCAGAGTTGAAGCTGAAGGTCTCCTCGCCAAGCCTCTTTTATTCCTCAGCTAGAGTCTAGGCCTTTGGGGGTGGAGCCAGATCATTGGAAGTCATCCTCATGACAAAGAGCCAAGATTACTTCCTGAAGGTATTTAGGAGGCTTGAAGTTTTTGCTTGCTTGTTTTAAAATAAGAATCAAAGCTGTTCTGTAGCATGATTGTGCTGGTGGTTATACAGTGTGCCTTTGTCAATACTCACAGAGCTTCTACAATGGGTGAATTTTACTCATGTATGTTGTGTTTTAACAAAAATATTTAAAAATGAGCACATTTTGGTATGGAGAAAGGTGAGAATTTGAATGAAAGCAGTGGGCTTTCATGAAAACTACTCTGGTAGTTACTATAATTGCATTTTGCCATATTTTGGTCATTAAGAAAAATTCTTTGCAGCTATCATTTTTTATGAATGTTTTCATTATATAAATTGTGTCATGATAATATAACAAAAATTAGATTAGAAACAAATGTATGTTCATTAAGCACATGTTAAACACAGTCTAGTTATGTTCCATTTGTGGGAAGGTGGAGTAGTTGGACATTTCCCTACTCCTTAAGTCATAAGTAGATTCTGAAAGGTGGAAAGAGGAAGGGATACCTGCAGGTGCATCAGGATCTGAGGGTGAATTACCAAAATACCAATAGGTGCAGAGGAAAAATGAACTCCAGCATGTCTGTTCTCTCTAGTCAAGAGACCAGGAAAAAGGGATAGTCTACTGGGACAGAAAAGTTTGCTTGTTTGTTTTATTAAAGATTTATTTTTTTATGCATACAAGAACTGGGGTATAGGCCAGAGATGTGGGGGGTATTGGATTCACCAGAGACAGAGTAGGGAACAGAATAGTCAGATTGACTGAAATACACTGCTGAGGGGAGCAGCGGGTGAGACAGGAGAGGTCTGCCGCGCCATGTGGGTAGCTCCCTGGGCGGGGATCGAACTGCTTCTGTGGCTGTGGACAGCTTCATAGGTTGTGACTTAACCCCTTGCACCACTAGGGAGGCCCATGGGACAGAAAAGTTTAAGAAACTTTCTTAGCCAAGCCAAGTGCCTTGGAAAAAAATATTGGCCTCACCCCCATCTATGCTAGCAAAGACTAAGCAGGACACCTGGACTCCCCTTCTCATCAGTCTGTGATGAGAATCCAATGAAACTCTCCCCTAGAATATGCCAGAGAAGTTCAAGTGGGGACGTTCATCCCTGCTCACTGGATAAGGAGCCTCCTTCCCTCGGCAGTGAAGACTCTGGAAACCTGGACCTCCAGCTTACGCAGGGTTATGAAGCAGATTCCCCATCCCTCCTGGGCTATATCCGAGGAGACCCTGGCAAGGGTCAGTACTCTGGCCACTTCCCAGGTGTAATAAGGCCACATACCCCAACGGTATCAGTGGAGGTCAAATGGGTAACAGTAATGAGAAATTTCTGACTTTTTTCCTAGCCTCAGATGTGTCACTGGGGGGTGCTGGCAAGGTGGAACCCCACCCAGACAGACAGCAGGATTGAAGACACCTTCTCAGATGTCAACAGAGGTCAAGTGGGAAACCTGGACTTCTACTCCCACCTGGCAGTAATGATACAGGACCAGTCCCCCTGTGGGAGCACTGTCAGAAGTAAGATAGCTAAACTAGACAGTGAAAATAAGCTACAGAGTATCATGACATCATAGCCAACTTACATCCAGGCTTCAGTAGAAACTGTTTTCATACCAAAAGTATACCAACAACCAGAAGGATCCTAAAATGAATGAAAAGAGGCAACCAATAAAGACCAAGACCGAGATGTTAAAATTATTAGACAACGATTTTTTTAAGTGGTCATCAAAAAAATTTCAGTGAACAATTATCAAAACTTGTAAGCAGTGAAAAAACAGAAAATATCAGTCAAGAAATAAAATGTCTCAGTAAAAGAGAGATGAGATAAAGAAGGTCCAAGTGGAAATTTTACCACTGAAAAATAAAACAACTAATATAAAAAAGCTTGTTGATGCTCAATAGCAGAAGGAAGAGAATAGAAGAAAGAACCAGTGAACATGAAAACAGTAATATATACATTAGCCAGCATAAACACTGGAGGGAAACTGAGCTGAAAACAAAAGAACAGAACCTCAGAGATTGGTGGGATCAGACTAAAAAATCAAATGCTTGTGTAATTGAAGTCCTGAAAGGATAGGAGAAAAAGGGGTCTGAAAAAAAAAAAAAAAAAAAAACCACACACACACTTGAAGAAATGATGGTTGAAAACCTTGCAAATTTCATAAAAGGCATAAATCTTGAGAAACAAGAAGCTGAATGCATCCTAAACAGGAAAACAGCACCACAAATCACCAAGACACATAACACTCCAACTTGTGCAAAGAGAAAACTAAAGACAAAGATAAAATATTGAGAGAGAAATGACATCTTGTTCAAAAACGATTTGAGTCCCCCCTGGTGCAAGGGGTTAAGTCTCAGCATTATGAAGCTATCCTCAGCCACTGCAGCACGAGTTCGATCCCATCCAGGGAGCTACCCTCATGGCGCGGCAGACCTCTCCTGTCTTGCCCGCTGCTCCCCTCAGCAGTGTATTTCAGTCATTCTGCCTGTTCTGTTCCCCACTGTGTCTCCGGTGAATCCTCTCATCTCCCCACACCTCTGGCCTGTACTCCAGTTCTTGTATGTATACATAAATAAATCTTTAAAAAAAAAAACAAAAACAATTTGAATGTAGCCAATTTCTCCTCACAGTCTGTTCAGAAGCCCAGAACAAGTGGAATATTTTTCAATTTTTCAACATAAAATTATATATCCAACAAAAATATGCTTCAGGAATCAAGGGGGAATCAAGGCATTCTTAATTAAGGGGAGCAGGAAGGCACACCTGCAGGAGAGCTGGCCTGTGTCTCTGGTGGCACCGCCTGGCGGGACTTTGGGCCATATTTGTAAGTTTCACATCCAAATTCAGTCAGTGTTTTTGGACCAGTTCCTATTACAGTACTTCTCACCCTACAAGCACAGGCATCACCCAGGTATTTTTTTCCCATGCCCCAATGCCTAGGCCTCATCCCAGACTGATGGAATAAGATAATTTGTGGGAGGATCGAAGATAGGACATTTGTAAAGCTCGCAGGTGATCTTCCTGTGCCCCCACAAGAATTTATGTTCTGTTGCATTGTGTCACCTCTCTTTGGACACTTTTCCTGGTCAATACTCTCAGGAAACCTGTGAGCTTAATATTTTTCTTCCATTTTATAGGCGAGGAAACTGAGACTCAGGGGAATTAAGAAAGTTTCCCGATCTACTTGCTCAGAACCAGATTTGAAAGATTCTTGGGTGCCCAGGCCTGCTCTATACCACTGCTCCACAGGGGATAGGATGGGAAGGCATGCAGGGTGAGGGGCTGGGTGCCCTAAAAAGGGGCTCTGACAGTTTCCTGGAGGTACAGGGACCCCCTGAAGGCTTCAGGCCCAGGAGTGACTAGAAGGTGTCTGCCTTGGGGCCCCACCCTCTGGAGGCAGCATCTTTGCCTGCCTCTGAGTCCCTCTCCCCCCAAACAATGCAGTGAAATGGAGCCATGTGTCTCAAGGAATCAAGTCAGCTAATCCCTGTGTTTTTAAAGGAGTGAAAAAATGGATAACTATTCTTTGCCTCTTTCCTTCTTTTTCTGTGTAATCCCCACTTCCCAGCTATATTAGTTAGGGCTTGAACAAGCTAGAAAGGGGCTGTTTGTTAACATGGTGTGAAGGAGAGCTGACGGACAGGGCCTGAGGACATTTGGAGCCAGCCACCCTCGTGTTGACAGGTTCTTTCGCTCCACCCCTTACCCCTGCCTCACTCTGGATGTGGATGTTGCTCCCTGATGGAGTCTGATCCCCGTAGCTGCTCTGGTGGGGCCACTGGCTGCAGGGCCAGGGCTGGTGACATCCTCCTTCCCCTTAAAGGTGGAGGTTGTTCTGGCAGACAAAGCAAAGATAAGCGCTCTGAGGCTAAAATTTGTGAACTCACAGAACAACTGACCATGAAGTGAAACATCTACATTAGTTCCCCTTAAATCCATGATTATTTTTTAAAGAATTATTTATTTATGCATACAAGAACTGGGTTGTAGGCTTGAGGTGCAGGGTGTGAGAGGATTCACCAGAGATAAAGTGGGGAGCAGAACAGGCGGATCTACTAAAACCACTGCTAAGAGGAGCAGCAGGCATGTTGTCAGCTTTCTGGCTGGGGATGGAAGTTGTACTGCAGAAGCTGCGGATAGCTACATCATGCTGACTTAATCCCCTGTGCCACCAGGGAGACCCCTAAACCCGTGGTTTTGAAAGGAAATGAGAAAAACTGCAACTCCAAGAGCTGGGGTGCAATGAAGCTCTGGACCTGGCAGGAACAGCTGGCTCACAGAATGCCAGGGAGAACTGGGGGTGCCAAGGAGCGGCTTCCCCTCTCCCTGAGCCTGGGTTCCTGAATGACAAGTTATGTGTCACTTCTCAGGGCTGTGCCCAAACGTGCCTCCCCGCTCCCTTGGGCTGGCCTCCTTAGGGCACAGGCATGGAGTGGGCCTGCGGGCCTGATGCTGTGGGACTGTGTCCACGGTCAAGTGTGCTGGAAGGTCATGCTCTTGAGTCAAAGGCAGGGGAGCACTAGGAGCCCTCACTGCAAGGAGTCCGGGTGGGGGACAGCCGTCCTGGCGAACATGCTCATCTTTACCTCGGGACATCCCGGGCCCCTCTTCCCAGGGGCCAAGACCTGCTCCAGGTTTTTCTCCCCCACTGGGGGCCAACTCCCCGGTGAGTGCATGGCAGACCTGCTGTTTGTGGTCACCTCCCCAGGGGGTCCTGGGTCTGAGGAGGGCAGGATCAGAGTCTGGGCCCTTCTGTAGTCCCTTCTGCCCAGCACAATCTTTCATGCTGAGCAGGAGACCAACAGGGCTTTCAAATTGAAATGCAATCCCAGCTGCGATCAGCAGCTGGTAAAACTCCTCTCCAGGTGGTTCTTGACCTGACAGGTGCGCACATGCAAACCGTCCCCTTTACAGCGTGTTTGAGTGTCTGATTTATTATTAACAGGAAGTGTTGGCTCTGGAGTGGATCCAGAAAGCAGTCAGATGTGAGTAAAGAGGCAACAGCTCCTCGGAGGAAAGTTTAGAGTAAATACGTTCCCTTAGTCTGGGGCAGGAAAATCAAGCCATAATATATGAGGCATCAACCTGTGAGGAGGCTTTGGGGAAAAGACACCCCCACCTCTCCCTCACTCTCTCTGCCTCACTCCCTCCTCCCCTTCCTTCCCACCTGTCTGCCTTGAGCATGATGGAAGGCCTACCGTGCACTTGGCACTGGGGATGGGTAGGATGAAGAGGTTTAAATGCATATTCTTTGGCTTCAAGACACTATGGTGGGAGACAGAAAACAAGAAACTGTAATGAAAAATTGTAAGTTAAGTTGTATGAGAGGTCTGGGATAGGGTGGTCTCTAAACATCTCATTTGGATAAACATCTCATTGGGATGTTTGAAGAAAGCTATGTGAAGGAAGAGGTGAACTTGAACTTGGGTTTGCAGAGGATTTGAATCAAATAGAGGAAGTCATTAAGGATGCAGACTTCATCTGGGAAGACCTGATCCACAGCCAAACAGCCATGTGGCTCCATGAAGCCCCTTCACCTCTCTGAACCTCGGCTTCATCCATTGTAAAATTGGTTTAAGATGTTCCCCTTAATTACCCTTTCCCTTGGGCTTAGCTCATCTCTCTCTCTCTCTCTCTCTCTCTCTTAGCCATTCCCATTAGCACACGTTATAATATCTCCAGTGAAAGCTAAAGCAAAGCAATCCCAACCCAATATAACCCATCACAATCCATCCCAGTCCCACGCAATCCAGCCCCAACTAAGCCCCAAACCAAACCAAGTCCAAACACTCTCCTTTGGAAGCACCATCCATTTTACTATGTTCCTTTAAAACAAACACCCGACACAAGTTGTCCCTACTTGCCTCTGTCCTCTGCTCCATTTTTTCTTGCACCATCTCCAGTCGGGCTGCTGTCCTCATCACCTCACTGGAAGGGGGGTCACACTCCCCAGTCTGCTTCCACCCTTTTGTCTCTTTGATCCTCCGATTGTAGAGACTTATATCACAGTCACTTTACCAAAGTAGACACTGAGTCCTGGCCTCGTTTGTTCTCATTCTCTCTCAGTATTCCAAAACTGTGGTCTGAATGAGAATCACCTGGAGTAGACCTGCGGCTTCCAGGCCTCTACCCTGTACTTGAAAACCTGACGTCTACTTTGTTTAATCCCGTCTTCATCATTTCTTAGAAATAGCTTATAGAAATAGCTCTTGACTTTTGGCTCGTGCATTGTTTAGTGTTCCTTGTGTTATTTAGGTTTTGTTTGTCCTAATGATAAATATATCCTAATTTTGTGTATGTTGTAATGATGCATTTATGGGTCATTGCGAAAGGAAAATTTGAAGGGTAGGGAATTAAAGCTTTCCGAACACTGAAACACTTGCCATCCTTTAATGAAATAGGGTTTTTATATTCTTTGTAAGTTTTTATTAGGATAATAAAACCTTATTGCCAAAAGCTTGGAAAATAGGGAGAAAAGTATAATTTCTCCAGTTTGATGCAACAACTATTTTTGTGTTGGCACAGCCCCCTTGGGTGTCTGTACAGAAGTGTTCATAAACCTGAGCAGAGTCAATGTGAGTTTCTGCACCATTTGGTGTAAGGCACAGTCAGAGAGCACAGACTCTCCTCCAGGCCCTCCTCCTAGCAGGTAGCCCACTGGCCTCAGAGTGAGACCTCCTTATAAACTCCCAGCTCCAGGCTCCTTCATGGAGTCCCCCCAGGTACAGACCCAGATCCCCATCTCATCGAAGTCTCCAGTGCCCCTGGCGCCAGTGTGCTTTTCAATTCAGCCTTGTGTTCATCGTCACTGCTATGTGCCAGCGATGAATAAGACTCTGGGGCTTCCAGGCTGCAGGGGGGGAGGCAGATGACAAGTGAGCATTACTATGCAGTGAAATAGATGCTGCGCTGGAGGACAGTGCAGAGCAGGACCCTGGAGGAGATGGAAGCACAGAGACCAATTGACCTCAGCAGAGGAGAAGAGGAAGGTCAGAAGTTAAATAGGGGTGGGCATTTGTGAGCACACATTGACTGGCACTGCATTTCAGGAACAGCCAATGGGAGCAGAGGCCCGATGGAGATGCAAGCCTTTCTGGGGGACTTGCAGCCTTTATTTTTACCCTTGGTTTCCAGTGGATCCAAGGGACTTGAAAAAAAGTGATACACTGAAATCCTGATGTCTGCAAGATGTTGTGTTAGTCAGGGAACACCATGTTCTCTCGTTATATTTTATTGTGTTTTTATGGGCATTCTGAAATATTTAAAATAGACAGAAATTGACAGAAAGTGATGAAACAAACACGTATATACATCAGACAGATTTAAACAAAGAGCTTCTTTTGCCACAGTTGATTCATATTTTCTTTAAAGGAAATGAATCATGTTGGGGTCATCTTTGTAATCCTTCTGGATTCCATTTCCCTCCCTCTTTTCTTACATGGAAGTAAACACTATTTTGCAGTTGATATGTGTTTATCTTCTATGTGTTTTTGCTTTCATTACCTAGGTTTGTGGTGCATGCTGTAAATTATGTATGTGTTGTATAATAGATGCATTCTTTTGTAACTTGTTCCCATCTCTCAATATTAAGTTTTTGAGATTTAGCCATATGGATCATACAGAATCTGGTTCTTTCATTTTAAACAGCTACAGAGTATTTTCTATTGTTTGAAAATACTATGATTTATTTATCTACCCTCCTTTGGATGGACATGAGTTACTGCAGAAAACATCCTTCCCTGGAATTCCTTATGCATATGGATGAGAATTTCTCTTGGTGATGTTTCAGAGGTATATCACCTGGGTCTTTGGAGATGGGCATTTTCAGACTCACTATGTATTTCCAAATTGCTCTCCAAAGAGTTTGTACACATTTTCACTCTTATCAGAAATATAGCAGATCTTATTTTCCACCATTGGGATGATCACACCTTGTAGATTTCGACAATTTTATGAGCATGAAGCAGTATCTCTTTCAGATCTTTATGCCTCTGATTAATAGAGATTACTATGTTTTGTGCATTAATATGTAGAAGCTCTTTCTATTTTCTGCATACCAGTAGCTTTTGTTGCTTATATTCACTGAAAATATTTCAGCCATTTATCTCTTACAGAAATTTATAAATCTTTCCTTTGGTGTAGTTGTGTGTTTTGCACTGTTGTTTAAGGAACCCTCCCATAAATATATTCACCAATATATTCCTCCAAAAGATTTAAGGTTTTATTTTTTTGCATTTAAAATACTAACTCATGTGGACTATAACAATATAAAAATTTCTTAACTAGGTAAATTATGAGATTATACTGCCCACCTTAATTATTATAAAGCAAAAGTGATTTTCATCAAGAAACAAAGTGTCGGGAACAGAGAAACCCTTCCTGAGCCTTCTGTCAATTATGACACTGTCACCTGACCCTCCTTTATTACTCTCCTAAGTGAGGACAGTCACGTGGGTATTTGTCATTACAGTTTTGATATCTAAGCAAGTATCCTTAAACTCTGTTATTTACCTTTGCTTTTACTTTCAAAACTGTATAGAATGTAGGATACTTCAGCCACCATTGTTCATGCCTGGCTTCTGTTCCTCACTATTCAGTCCATGAGGTTGGTCCAGCTTGTAGTGATAGTTTGCTCATGTTCACCATCATGTGTTATGTCACTGGAAGAGTGTGGACATTTGGATTGTCCCTGCTTTGGGATGTGATAGAAGAGAGGGGTCAGTTTATTTTTCCTGTGGGACCCAGTTCCATAACCATTATTTGAAAAGACCCCTGTATGCGGGGATAGCATCTGTGTCTTAAATACAGTGTCTGAATACACTTGGCCCTTTTCTGGTTTCTGTCTGTCTAGCCTGGTATCCATGCTGCACAGCCTTGGGTAGCTCAACTTGTGATCAGTCTTGACCCAGCAGATGAAGCTCTATCCTTTCTTCTTGTTCATCTTCAAATGTATTTTCTATCTTCCTGGATCTTCATAGTTCCAGATTACAGTTAACTTATCAAGATGCGATAAGTATGCACACACACAGAGAGACACTGTAAGGGGCAGGACTGGACACAGTGCAGGTTTTCTGATCCCATGCAGACCGGGTAAAGGAGGAGTCAGAGTCCTCAGTAGTTTTGCAGGTTTTTTATTGGGGTTCAGCGGGTACGTGCAAGGCAGGGGTGCTGGCTGGGGGGCTGGGAGGCTGGCAGGCCTCCCAGCCCCCAGCAAGTCTTCACTCTATCTGGGCTTTCTAGCGTTCGTTCTGCGGCTTCTTGGCTTCTCTTTCGGCTTCTGCTTCGGCTTCTACTGCTGCTGCTGCTGCTGGCGTCCCCATGACGCCGCCCTTAAAAGCACAGTCTTAGCTCAGCTGAATCCCATCTACCTATGCCCACACCCTATTCCAGGTGCCCGCCATCGGGCATGCATTCAGGACAAGGATCCATCATCTATCCTGATGGCGGAAGGGCAGAAAAGCCTGATATTCTCTTTACCCTACAGACACGTTTGGCTCTTTGGGTTGAAAAACCATCTGAGTATGCTCGCCATATAAAAAGAGTTATTTTGTTAATGAATGGTGATATATATTGACTACTTTCTACCATTTTATTTCGTATTTTACATCTGCCTTGCCCCCCCCCCCTTCCTGCTTTGTCTGAAATTGCTTAAATCCTGTTTATTTTTTTCCTTTGGGCTATAGTTTTATTTTCTACTTTATTCCTTTGGTGAATACCCTTAAATGTTTGACATGAGTGCTTAATCAACAAAGCCTAAGGCTAAACTCTTTCTCTACCTCTCCCCGCCCCCCAGCAAACAATAGGCCCTCACAATGTTTTCCCTTTGACAGGCTTACTTTATATGGCTCCTGTGATAGAATATCTTAGTGTGGGCTAAGCAGCGGGGTAAAGGGTCAGGCTTTTCTGCCCTCCCATGCGCACGCGCACTTGGCCAACTGGCGTGGCGTGCGTGTGTGGCGTGGCGTGCGTGGCGCGGCGCGGCGTGGCGTGCGTGGCGCGGCGTGCGTGCGTGCGTGGCGTGCATGGTGCCGCCCGCCCGGTGTGGAGGGCTTGGCCCGGCCTGGCGCCGGGGCGAGGAGTACAGAGGAGTGTGGACGAGTACTGTTGTAGAGCAACCCCGATACAAAACGGGGTGCCTGACTGCGGGTCCTCACCCGCACGCTTAAAAGGATTTATCAATGCTCTACTGCAGGCACACGTGAAAGGTTAATAAAAGGTTTATTTACAAGGGAAGGGGAAAATGAGGAAATGTACAGCTCTGGGAGAAAAGCGGGAGACAAAGTTTTAAATGAGTCCTACCCGATCCGCCGATCAGGAATCCCAAAATGGCGCTCTCAGAGCTGGCCGCCAGCCAGGAGCGGTGAAGCCAGGAGGCGAGCGATCGTGAGCCAGAGAGCCAGCAAGGCCCACGTGTTTGGTTTTTATATCCAACCTGGCTGCCCAACTCCACCCTCAGGTCCCAGCCACCTTCCCTTTGGTGGTGACGGGATTTGTCTTTCCCAATGTCTTGATGGCTTTAGTCTGGAGTGGGGGTGGGGTCCACAAAGCCTGTATGGGATTAGCTCAGGACATAATTTCCCCCTAACAGTATGACAGAGAGTGGCGGGCTGCGGCGGGCGGGCTGCGGCGGGCTGCGGCCACGAACAGCGGCGAGAGTGAAGACGCCACGCAGCTGCTGGAACCGGTGATGAACCTGCCGGGTACTGCATGGCTGCGCTGCACTTCGTCCCCAAGACTGAGTGAGCTTTCTGAGTTTTAAATTTGGTCTCAGTCGCCAGTTAGGGGAGGGGGGGTGGGTTGAGTTGGGGTTTTGTTTGTCCCATCTGCCTCTCAGAATGAAAATACGAAGCCAGAGCTGAGTGCAAAGGTCTTTGCAGTATCCCACTGGGAAGGCTAGCCTGCTTTGTTTCGGCTCCCAATTTAGCTAGATGCCCAGGGAGCACTGATCCTCTGATGGTTTGCACATCAGCTAATGAATTTGTTGTGTAGGGACTTTGAATATGGAACATTCAAAACAATTATTTCAATGTGAAACAGGACAAAGAAATATGACAGCCCTACCTGGGAGTCAGGATGGCCCTTACCTTTAGGCTAATATCACCATTTGGAAACAATTGCTATCTAATGTGAGGTATTTCTTTTTCTTGTCTCTGGAATATTTGTTAAATTGACTTTTGAACCCCCACCACATTCTGCCTAAAACTTTAGCTTAATGCTTTACATGGTTGGTGCCTATCAGTGGGATACCTGTCTTGTGCCAGACCCTTGGCTTGTAGTTTTTATATTTGCTGAGTCACCTCTGTGCATACATGGAATAGCCATTTAAGTAAATTCATTCTCTTCATTGTATAGATTAGGAGGCAGAAGCTGAGTGGGTCCAAGGCCAGGAACCAGAAAAATATTGTCATGTTTTTAAACCCAGGTGGTCAATTCCCAGTCCTGTGCAATTTCTCCTGTAGAACAAGGATCTAACTCCCTCTGGAGGATATCTCAGAATCATCCCCAGAGCTGGTGAAAATGCAGATCCTGGACCCCACCTTTTATACAATATATGCACGGGTTCCAATGTGGGATCCAGAAATGTGCTTTCTTACCAGCCGCCAGATGATGTGGAAATACTGGTTTAAAGACCTTATCACTGGTTTATAGTTGCATGTTGATTTTGATTTTTACTTTATTATAATTAGTCTTTTTCCTGGCCCCTTATGTAGGTTTTCTAAATTCCTGCTATGAGTGAGACCATCTGATATTTTTCTTTCTTTCTTTCTTTTTTTTTTTTTAAGATTTATTTATTTATTTATACAAGCACTGGGTATAGTCAGAAGCGCAGGAGGGTGAGAGAATTCACCAGAGCCAGAGCAGGGAGCAGAACAGGCAGATTGACAAAGTACACTGCTGAGGGGAGGAGCGGGCTGCAGGAGAGGTCTGTGCACCATGTGGGACCCTCCCCGGCCACCAGGGACGAAACCGGCGCTGCAGAGGCTTTGGGCAGTTTCGCAACCCAGTGCTTAACCGCTGCACCACCGAGGAGGCCTGGATTTTTCTTTTTCTTTCTGGCTTATTTTGCTGAGCATGATCCCTTCCAGCTCCATCCATCTTGCTGCAAATTGCATGAGCTTATCTTTTTTTTGATTGCTGAGTAATATTCCATTGTGTATATGGACCACATCTTCTTGATCCACTCATCTATTATTGGGCATTTGGGTTGTTTCCATAGCTTAGCTATTGTAAATAGTGCTACTATAAACATAAGGGTGCAGGTGCCCTTTTGAATTAATGTAAAAAATATATAAAATTAAAAAAATAATAATAAATAAAAATACTAATCTAGAAAAGAAAAATAAAGACCTTATCATACCCTACTGAGGAACTGAGCCAAGAGAGGGTTAGAGATCATGCTGGACAGAAAGTGACAAGCCAAATGGTCATCCTGGAATCTTACACTTACCTCACACACCCTGCTTTAGTCTTCCTATTGCAGGATCTCTGCCCTGGTCCTCCCAGGAAATCCATGCCTCAATTCTGCCTCAGGCCTTCACTCCTAACCAGTGCCAGACCCTTCCTAGAGAAGGACATCGTGCTTGGCTTTGAAGGATCTAGGGAGTTGAGGGAACAAGAGGGTCAGTTGCTGGGAGGTTGGAGGCTGCGTCCTATGTCAACAAAGCCAGAGAACTTGCAGAAAGTGCTGGAAGGTGACACCAGGAAAGTTTTTTTCCCCCTCCTTCCTGGGTCAGCAAGAAACTGAAAACACTTTCCTTTTATTGAGTAGAGACATATTTGTCTCCCTAGAATACTGTTCAGAGAAAGAGAGGCAAAGAGAGTAAGACAAATGTATAGAATGCATGGAAACGGATGGTTTGCAGAAAGCTGATAATTTCTCTTAAGATTCCTCCCATGTGGCATTTCCAGAGTCACCCTGTCCACTTTCTCCACCAGCACCTCAATTCCTTCTCTCTCCCTCTTCATTTGCCCCATCTCACCTTCATGGAGTATGATTTGGTGGCTCTTTGTACATCCAGAATGATGTCACCCAGCAGGGTAGGGTCATTGTGGGTCCAGCCTTGATTGTTCTGGAACATCTGGAGGCTCAGGTTGTACACAGGACTTATTCTGGGACACTGAGAACTGGGACCAGAGGCATTGCCTCTTGCTTTGCCCTATTTAGAATTTGGGGTGCATTCCAGGTAGTGGAAACAGCATGTGCTGAGGTTCAGAGGAGAGGATGAGGCTGATAGGGTTAGAAACAAAGAGGAGGACAGAGTGCTGGAGGTTGGGGAAAGAGGAAGAGGGGGGAGGGGAGGAAAGCTAGCCTGCACCGACTCACATTATGATGACCACAAACTTGGTGGAACTCAAGAAAGTCTTCATCAGGGAAAAAGCTGGGGAAATCTAGTCAAAATGGGCAGAAGTTTGGGCAGGAAGTGACTCAAGGAGCCATTAGAAAAATCCCCATGTCTAGCCCTTCCCCTGGTGTAGGGGGACCCAATAGCTGGCTTGGTTTTCTATGGCCAACTTTTACCATTGTCTTCTTAGCTTTAGAACTCACTGTTTTTCAGAGATTTAAAATACATTAGGGAATGGCTTAAGAAGTTAATAACATGTTACCACTCTGGAGAATTACATTTGATGTTGTTTATAGCTATTTGGCTTATGAAAATAAATACATTAAGATTGGGAGCCAATTCTTATTCATGCCAATTATTAAAGGCAGATCATCCAATAATAAACAAATGTCATTAGTCTTAAAACCCATGTGGGAAGAATTTCATTTTTTAAAACTAATTGTACTTATGGAGTTGTATTTTTTTAAACTAGAAACTGAAAAAAAAAAATGCAGCAATACATTCAACTTTGCATCTCTGGTACAGAATTCGATTTGTGTGGGAAAAACAAATTAACTGTGAAATGTAACCAGGAAAAGTAATGTTGATTACAAGGAGCACATAATTAGGGCACCTCAGATATGCACCGGGTTGCTCCTTATTCTCCCAAGCCTGAGCACTAGTGAATAGGTATTCAATTTGGTTTAATTATCATGTTAGTGATGGTCATCATTTCTGTAAGTGACCCTTAAGCCACAGGAATGGACACTGTATCTGGAAGACTTAATTTTTTTTCTTTTAAGTATTTGAGCATTTATTTCCCAAATACCAGGGCAGCCTGTGCAAGGAGAAAAAGTCACACACAGAGGGTCATTTCTCAAAATAATTTCAGAACTTCTCTGAAACCAGCTTATTGGCTTCATTTCATTGACCAGTTTATTCATTCACCATTAATAAGAGGCATTTCCTTAAAAGTGAATGTGCTAGAAACTTAGAGACTTAGAATTCTTTGTCCTTGCATTAAAATTTAGCCAGGGAGAGATACATGAAACCTATTTTTTTAAAAATAAATTGTTCTGAGAGGTTTTGCAATCATGTATATTAAAGTCAGGGATGACAGGAGAGAATAGGAGTGCAGGAGAGGGTGAAGAGCCCCTTCCAGTCATGACAGCATGGAAAGGGCAACTTGTATAGGGTTTTGATGGGTAAATAGGAGTTTGCTAAAGGGAGAAGGAAGAAATGGTTTGAGTCAGGAAAGAGCATGAGGTTTATAGGGGAGAAAGTGAAGCTCAGGAGGCTGGAGAGAGAGGTAGCTGGGTGAATAAGGCTGGAGAGACAAAATTTTTATCAGCTCCTTCATCCATCTCAATGATCTCCTTTATTCTTCATTATCTTTTCTCACCTCAATCAGAGCCAAAGCCTCAACATGGATCTCCCTCTTCCCATCCTGCCCTTCTCTAACCTGTCTCCCACAGGGCATCCAAAGGGACCCACTTAATGAAAAAAGATAAAGCCCAGATCTCTGTGTTTTACAGAGATCTGAATTGGCCTCTGCCAGCATCTCGGACCTGATACCCTATCCATAGCTTCTCTCTCTCTAAGCTCTCACCACCCTGTACTCTCTGTTTCTAAACCTGCCAGCCTCTCTCTGAGCCTTCTCACATGCTGTTCCCTTTTCTGCAAATGCACTATTTTCTGAAACAAGCATCTCCCTTTTCCCCAACCCACTTTCCTCCACCTAGTTTTAGTGCTTTGTTTTCTTCATGCAAGAGCCTGGGTATGGTCTGCAATTATTTCTTTCTTGGATCCCTGTGGTTTTTGTCTGGCCTTTGCATTAGAATGCAGATCTACGGAAGGAGAGATGTGGGTGTGTTGCTCACAGCCATATCCTAGTGCTGGCCCCAAGGTAGGCTCCTCGTAGGTTCCCCCAAATTGCATAGATGATAGATGAGAAGATAGATGAAAACAGTGGGATTTCAGAGGGCCTTGGATACCAGGCTGTAAGCTTTCGACCTTATCCTGCAAGCGGTAGGAAGCCAAGAGAAAGATTTAACCCGGCCTGCAATGAGCATGGCGTGGGTCTGCCTGACACAGAAAATTAAGTTTAAAATATTTTCAGTCATTTTACTGGTACCATGACTTCGCTGGCATTCCTCCGCAGTGATGCGGCCATGGGAGCAGAAAGCGATTTTCATTTCTCGGGTAAAACATAAAACCTATTCCTGCGGGGCTTTCCATGCTCAGAATGAAAACTGAACCAAAGGCCCGGTCCAGACAGACGCCAGGGCTGGTTAGCAGGAGGGGTGGAGGGTCACTGACAGCAGAGGGGCCTCTGGTTTGCAATTTTAAGGGGACATAAAATGCTGGCTGGCTTTCACAGAACACCGGGCTGAGCTGCAGAAAACTGTAAAATCTCCCTGTTGCAATATAAATATGGGATGAAAGTTGATTAACCAATTTTATGTTGTTATGTGAACCTTCAATCCATTTGCACTTGAATTAAAAAGACAGAAATTGAGTTTTGGCTGGACAGGCCTTTTCTAGCCGCAACAGAGCTAAAAGGAAAGAGGTTTAAATTCCTTTTTCGCCTGCAATCTTTATCTGGCAGAGAATTTCTATGCTGTTTCTCAGTTAGTGTTCTGTGGAACAGCTGCCAGAGTTGAACACAAGGGCCCTAACGATGCCACCATGAAAGGAGAGAGTGTCTCCCACATCTTGCCCAGGTCTGGGCCTTTCTTGCTGCTCTGACGCTTTACCTTTCCACTAGGCCCTGCAGGAGCCTCCTCGCTGGATTCCACTTGGGGTTGGAAGCAGCTTCTTTTTTTTTAAAGATTTATTTATTTATGGGCCTCCTTGTTGGCTCAAGGGGTTAAGATGCAATCTATGAAGCTATTCACAGCCACAGCAGCACGAGTTCGATCCCTGGCCATGGGACTACCCACATGTTGCAGCAGGCCTCTCCTGTCCCGCCCACTGCTCCCCTCAGCAGTCAGTCTCTCTGTTCTGCTCCCCACTCTGTCTCTGGTGAATCCTCTCACACCCCAGCACCTCTAGCCTGTACCCTGTAATCCACTTCTTGTATGCATAAATAATCTTTAAAAAAAAGATTGATTTATTTATGCATATAAGAACTGGGGTGTAGGCCAGAGATGTGGGAGTGAGAGGATTCACCAGAGACAGAGTGGGTAGCAGAACAGGCAGATCAACTGATATACACTGCTGAGTGGAGCAGCGGGCGAGACAGGAGAGGTCTGCTGCCCCATGTGGGTAGCTCCATGGCTTAACCCCTAGGGTATCAGGGAGGCCCCTGGGGGCAACTTTTGGTCCATTTCTGTCCAACCCCCAGGACCTCTCACCAAACCATCATAGGAATGTTCTTCCAGTGCAAATCTGGACCTGCCATGGATCTCTCCATGGACTCCTCATTAAGCACAATGATGGATGCCAGTCTCTCAGCTAGCCTTCAGTGATCTGTCTGGAGGCACCTGCCTTTCTGTGCTTGCCCCCTCTCTTCTCTGCTATCCTCATCACACGGCCCAGCATCCTCTATTCTCCAGCCTCATTGCCTGTTTCCTTGTCCCAGAAATTAGGTGCCTTCTCATCCCCTTGCTTCTTCCTGCTTGTGCCCCGGCCTTTAACAGCCCTGTTCCCACCACTGGTTGCTGCTGGTGCAAATTCTCTTCATTCTTCAAAGCCAAGTCAGGAGGTACAGCACATGGGAGATGGCAGCACCCCCAGATTGCCTGCCAGATCCATGGGCAGGCACC
Source organism: Talpa europaea (assembly GCF_964194135.1). Lineage (NCBI taxonomy): Eukaryota > Metazoa > Chordata > Mammalia > Eulipotyphla > Talpidae > Talpa > Talpa europaea. The sequence continues at coordinate 31,093,112 of NC_140084.1, forward strand.
AGAGCCAGAAGGGTTCTGCTTGGTTCCTTCTCAGTGAAAAAAGAGAAATGTCACTCAGAGAGAGGGGTGCCTGGACAAGGACACAGGGCTGTGTGCTAGATGACCATTGAAGGGCCAGTGCCTTTTCATGCTTGTTTCCCAGGACCTTACGTGTCATGTCATTTCAAGCCCCGGGAGGGCCCCCCATCTGCATATCCACCCCAAGGTGTGATCTGTTGGGGCTCAGTTTGCACGGAGTTCCCATCCTGAATCCTGCTAGGATAGTTAGTAGAGCCAAGACTGAGCCTCCAGCTCCAGTTTTCCAGGCTATTCCTATTTCGTAGCCTTATAACCACTGGGCCCCACTCTCACCGCCCCCAAAAAGCCCCTAAACAGCAAGGAAGCCACGATCAGCTTATATCCATCCATTCCATTCTGGAACTCACAGCCAGTTAACCTGGCAACATAACCTGTAGCTAACACCCAGCCAGAAGGGGCTGGTGACACCCTAAGCATTTATTCAGTTCCCCTCTCTGCCCCTTCCCTGCAGTGCCTCTGCCCACCCCATGTCTGTGCTCTCATCTCATCCCTGCCTGTGGTCTGGCATCTCGATTTGAGTATCTGTTTCAATCCTCTGACTCTGACTTAGACCTCTAAGATCCTGCACACTCCAGAATAATTCTCTGCCCTCCCTGCCCCGGGTGCAGGGTCAGGCAGGGGCTCTGCATTCCCCTCAGCTTGTGGAGGGGACTGTGTCAGCATGTGACTGATTCCCCATTGGCCACTGAAGCAACACCTAGCTCATTAGCATGGCCATTAGGGCTCTTTACATCCGGACCTCCCCCTTCTCCAAGGCCTCCTTACCCCTGTGCCATACAGGGCACCTTCTAGTCCAGCCCTTCTGGATCACTTGCAGTTCTTGTTGCCCCCCATGTGCTTGACATCTCATTGCCTTCTTTAGTGCAGGAATTCAGTCCAGGGGGCAAGAGTAGTATTCTAACCCCACCCCAGGCTGTTGGAATATCAGGAACTGTCAGTGACCTCTGGAGTGGGTGGGAATAAGTGACACCCTGGAGTCCCCTCCTACCACCTCCAAAAAGCTGATTGTCAACTTCTCCGGTATTTTAGCTAACCGGTTGTGCCAACACAGCTGTTCTTTAAAATTATCTTTTACTTGAATAAATTATATAAAAGACACAGATAACGAATCCATCTAATTATTTCACTACACTTCGCTACTCTTTGTGTTCTTGAGATTATTATATTCCTCTGGCAATGAAATACAAAATGATGATGTGCATGCCCACCAGCCAGTTGGGGAATATTCAAACCCTATGAATGCATAAATACCATTGGGCCTTTGTTGTTTTCCCTGCAAAGAACAGGTGATTAGCTATTTACCAGCACCCAGGTTGGCAGGACACTGCCAGTCTCTCAGCTAGCCTCAGCGTCTGGCATCTGCCTTACAGGCAGGAGTGCAGGATATATAAAATCACTAAGAGGCCTGGAGAAACAGGTGATAGGCTGGCTTTCCCAAGTGACCCCACAGAACTGAGGCCTCAGGATGCTGCTGCCTCAGCCACAGTCAGGAAACTGAGGACAGGGAAGCTGCCTGTGGAATCAGCTCCCCCTGCTGATGGAGGATCTCAGCCACTCTGGCCCTGATTCACACCAGCAGTGTCTGCTCAGGTAGCAGCTGCCTCTCCCCAAGTGACTCAGTCCCAACCCGCGCATGTGACTGCCAGGAGAGGGGTCACATCTGGATCTCCAGCTTTAAGGGACTTTGAGAAAGTTTTGAGGTTTCTGGCTTCTGCATGAGAGAAGGAGGTCAGATGCTAATGGAGAAAGCACTTCCGTGCCTACCCGTGTGAGGGCCATGTCCCCCAGAACAGCGAACAGCGGCTGCCCTCAGCCCTTCCCTATTGCCAGAGGTGGCACAGGCCTGGCATTCAGTGGGTGGTGGGGGGCAGTGGGTGTACATTTAATACATGGATATGGTAGAAATTGAACCTTCTCTTCCTTGGTTGCTCTTCATCTTTGTCAGGAAGTAAATTTTGAAAAGAGATTTGGGCTCAGAAGGAAATATGTGTCCTGAAACCTTCTCTGCATGGCCTCCACGCCCTTTCTCCCTGCATGCTGCTGCCTCCCCTTTAGCTCATTTAATACTCCTCCTCCCCCCTTCCCCCTCCTCCTTTCGCTCTCCCCCAGCCCCCCTCATGTTTCATCCCCAGGAAGTCTGTTCCTCCTGCACACACACAGAGGACCCTTCCCAGTCCAGGCCACAGCCTCTTGCAGGCATTGCCTCTTTTAATTAACCCCCCCCCCCCGGAAGGCAGTCCCTAGCTGCTTCAGGATTCTTGGGTCTGGAGGAACACTGCATCAAAACTGGGGTCTAACTGAGCATAATCCACATTGCAGAGAATGTCAAGAGTCATCTTTTTTGATTGTTCGATAGTATTCCATTGTGTATATAGACCACATCTTCTTGATGCAGTCATTTAGATGGGAAGTTTACAGAGACTACACCTGAAAGGAGAAATCAAACATTGTACAAAAACAAATTATGCCATACTTATATATATACACACAATGGGAATCATGCCCCATTTAATTAATTTAATTAAGCTGTTAATGGAAATCATAGTCCAGGAGGTGGCCTGCTTCTTTAGGGGGTGAGTGAGGGGGCGCCTGTCCTTGGGGACGCTGCATTCTCCTCTGGGCAGGCACGTGCTGCTTCCAGGCACTGCTCTCTCAGCACAGCTGGCTGCAAAAGTTCACATGCCCTTTTCAAAATATGAAATAACCGCCTAATTCACAACATGATTGTGTCCCATTTCCCCTCACAACACCTTAACAGGAGCTTTAATAACAGCGTTCTGTGGCCAGAGATATTGGTGTACTGTGACTCTAGGTTGCGCGTTGGGGGCCTGGCCGTGAAACTTTGCTGAAATCCTTTTACTGCTCTTATTCCAGGTTTTCTTGTTTAAAATGATGTCTGTAAGTACTTTCATTTCTTTGCAGAAACCCCATGGTGAGTGCTAAGTGCCAACCCTGCTGGGTGTGGGGAGAGGCAACTGACCTTGGTGTGGGTTGGTGGGGGAGCTAGGGGCCTCCAGGGTGGAGCCCAGGAATCCGCAGTTGGGGCTCCTGTATGAGAACACAGGTGCCCCTCTTTCCATGCCACACCCACCACAAGCCAGAATTAGGGTCACTGAGCAGGAGTTAGATGTGAACGGGTCAGAACTTCTGGAGGCTGCTGTCATCCCTTCTGTATTGAGCCCCTCAAAGTTCAGGAAGGTCAGGGGTGATGTGCAGGGCAGCTTGGGAGTTGCAGGGTCTCTTGATCTAATGCCCTCGCTAAGACTCCCACACCCTGTTTATGCCAGGGTAGACGGGCTTCATGGGAAGGGCAGGGGAAGGTGGGCACTGATTCTGGCTTTCAGGGCAGATAGAAAATGCTCCTGAAAAAGAATTTTGGGAATCCTGCTGTTGGGAACTGAATATTATGTCATGGTAGTTGAAAGTAAATCAAATAAACAAATAGAGGATACATCAAATATGAGTGTTCATCCTGTGTTGGAAATCATTTTATATGCTGCGGGCACAGCAGCTGTCAGAACTGATGGATATGGCCGTCCCCACAGAGCTAGGGTGTAGTGGACTCAAGTAACTAAAGGTGGGAAGGGCAGGGGCTGATGCTAGCCTTGGGGCCAGAGTGAGAAGGAACTTGGATTCCAGCAAGACCTCTGTGATTTAGCTTCATGTCTCAGAGTCTGTACAAAACCTCCACAAAACATCTTCCTGTCTCTACCTCCATTGTGAGGACACGCAGTAGCCATCACCCACACTCTTGGCCCCTTCTGAGGGCCCCACACGGATGAGGAGGATGCTCAATGGGGAAATGGCAGATAGGGGTCCTGTGAGTAACGGGCCTATGTCTGGCCTGAGACCAACTGGGCAAGGAAGGTCCAGCTTAGGTGGGTGGTGTCCAGGAGCCCCTGGACAGGCTTGGGGACAGGAGCGTGTATACATGCTACACAGCAGAGTGTGCTTCCTTGAGCTGCTGTCTGAACTGAAAAACAAAGTGCAGCTCCAGAAAGATGAACTTATTTGACCAGCTTGACCTGAGGCCAGGGAGGGAACGGCTGGATGGGTGCCACCCGGCAAATGGCATTCTTGTTTCCATCTTGGCTGCCTGTCCCTGCAGGCACTTCCTGTGTGCAGGTACCTCCCACCTGCAGATCCATAGCCTGTCTCAGGCACAGCATGGGCCCTGGCAAGATCCAAGGCAACATGGCTGTTTTGCAGTAAATTTATTTTCTTCCTCTTTTTCCTGTGGCTGGAACATTCTATGATCATTTTTTATCCTGGATTTTGCTTCCACTGCAGCTCCATGCAGCTTCCGTCCCCATGGATGGAACTTCCTTTTATTTACAGAAATATTATACCCATTTAAGGTCATCTCAAGCCTCCTCTTTTGGGAAGTTATCTATCTACTCCTCCCTTCTAGTAGCTGATCATCTGCGCAGTATTGGGGCTTAAACATCCATCATGTCAAACTGTACTCTTGCAACTTGAGGTTGGATTCCTTACTTTTACATATGGGGAAACTGAGGCTCAGGGAAGCATTAAACCTTGCCCAGGATGAAGGATGTGGATTATCTGAAGCTTGTCTACTCTGTTTTTTTTTTTTTTTTTATAGAGGCATGTTTTATTTATTTGTTTGTTTGTTTTGTTTATACAAGCACTGGGTACAGTCAGAAGCACGGGAGGGTGAGAGAATTCACCAGAGCCAGAGCGGGGAGCAGAGCAGGCAGAAGGACCGAAGTACACTGCTGAGGGGAGCAGCGGGCGGCAGGAGAGGTCTGCGCGCCATGCGGGACCCTCCTCCGATGGCCGGGGAGCAGCCGGGGATCGAACCGGCGCCGCAGAGGCCGCGGGCAGCTTCGCAACCCAGCGCTCAACCGCTGCGCCACCGGGGAGGCCCTTGTCTACTCTGTTTTGATGTCCTTACCATCTGAGTATATCGGTTGACATTCAGAACATTGGCTTCCAAATTTTGGGCTGCATGAGCATTACCAGTGGACTCTTTCACAAGGCTAAGGTAGAGCTGCAGACATTCCAGGGTGGGGACCCAACCTAGTTTTTAAGTACCCTGGGGGATCATGGCTGGTTTGGTCACACTGTGAGAACCATGGACTTAAGAGATGAACATAGTGGCAGAAGATGTGGAGTGATTGGGATTCTGGTCCATCCACAGATGTACTGAATAGAAACCCCTAGGTGGTTGGGGGTCTCTAGTTGACTGAGTATCCTGGGGGATTATCTTCTGGAAAGTTTGGGAAAAGCTGATTGAGAGTCCACCCAGTGAGCCCTTAATTACATCCTGCTCTATCTTCTTCAGTGAGTTCTTCTGCATCAGTGAAACACCTTGGGGGCCCCGACAGTAGCACTGACCTCAGAATTGCCCCAAGAGCTGGTATGGTCCTGGACAGGTGACTGGTGTCACCTAGCCACATCTGCTTAGGGGAGAGTCGTTTCCAGAATAGAAGGAGAGGGAGCTTGTAGCAAAGCTAACACAGCCTGTTTCTGTTGCTTCAAGCCTTTTTCATTCCATGAAAGACTGTATTACCCCCAGAAAGGGTTGAACCTCATGCCCAGGATTCTTTTAATCTTTCTTTTTTTTTTAATATTTTATTTTATGTAATTCTTACATCATTTTTCATTTTTGCACAATGTATGCATTTTCATCTTGGTTATAGTCCCCATACAATTGCACCCCCACTTATTTTGACCCTAAGCCTTCCTCTCCCTCCCCCACCCCTCCAGTGTATTTCTGGTTTATAGTTGCTTGTTGATTTTGATTTTTACTTTGTATGGATTAGTCTTTTTCCTGGTCCCTTATTTAGGTTTTCTAAATTCCTGCTATGAGTGAGACTATCCAGTAATTTTCTTTTTCTTTCTGGCTTATTTCACTGAGCATGATCCCTTCTAGCTCCATCCATGTTGCTGCAAACTGCATGTGTTTATCTTTTTTGAATGCTGAGTAATATTCCATGGTGTATATGTACCACATCTTCTTGATCCATTCATCTGTTTTTGGGCATTTGGGTTGTTTCCATAGCTTAGCTGTTGTAAATAGTGCTGCTATCACTAACATCTTTTAATCTTTCTTATGTGAATTTACCTGGGGTTAACATCGTCTCTAGGGGAAGGGCTTCAGGAAATTTCCTGGCCTGACTGTGTGTTACACACATAGTAGGCACCTGTAACATCTGCTTTCCTTCCAGCATCCTGCCTAAGGAGGGCTCCTCTTCCTCCTTGAACATTCCTAGCATTTAGAATAATGACTTGGATATAGCACGAGTTCAATTAATATTTTCAATTCTTACATAAATCTCAGAGGTACCCTCAGAAATTATAATGCTGTTGTGATGAATGTGAACAAGTATGTGTCTGATGTGTATTATTTTCACTCCAGGTACTGGATTTCTGCAGCACCTGTCCAGTACCTTGCACATGATGCCTTTGTAAGTATTACTTTTTACTGAATGAGTAAATGTATTAATGTCCCAAGGTGAAAACTTACAAAGGGGAAATATGTGCTTCTCTATTTAAAAAAATCAGTATATTTATCATAAAGCCACCTCAGTCTTCTGAGCCTCAATTTCCTTACCACTCACAATGGAAATAATAAATACTTTATGCATCTTTAAATCTCTGAAGAAAATGTTGATCACAGTGCACACAAATAACAAGCTCTCAAATTATAGTTGCATGATGTCATGCAGACATCTTGAGACTTAGACAGAAGGCAGAGCATGTATTTTATCCCCACAAACAAAAACAAAGGAAAACAAAGGAAATTGTAAAAACTCAGTGCTGGTGACACTTATAGAACACACACACACATTTTGGTGGACTTTTTACTGGTGCATAGCAAGTCATAAATACTTGCACGTACGTTTACCTTAAATATCATCAGTTCTAACAGTTACCACAAGAGGATGTTTTATAACGAAGGAAAATTTCAATACAGGCACCAGTATAATTTATGAAAGTGACAGCAAAAACTAAATGCACAAAATTAAGAAAAGGGTTACATGAATTATGGTGCATCAATTTGAAGGAATATTTCACAGTAATCATAAAGGCTAAAGGCAAAGTCTATGTAAAATCACAGAGTGGTTTAAAATAATACATGTAATAATATAATATGTGTACTTTGATTAAGATGATGTAGAATTATGTTTACATATAGATATAATGATTAGAAAGAAACAAAAGGACTGTGAATATGTTTACTTTGTTACGCTAACTATACTTTAGATTCATATTTATCTCTATTTTAAATCCTCCTAATAGGTGTTAAAGGCAGCTTTCATTATTTCCACTTCTAAGGTAAGGGAAAAGCCATACACAAACTGACAAAATTGCACTTCTCATAAAAGATGAAGTAGACCTTGGGATGAAACTTGTCTCTCTGACCCCAGATCTGTGCTGTTTAAAATGAATTATTCATGAATTATTTTTTCTGCATTTGGTGTGGCATTTGTGTTTTTGGTGCTTGTTTCTCTTGAGAACTCCCTTTAATTAGATGTAATCACAACCATGTAGATACATGTAGAAATATACTGCAGGGTTTCACTTATAGTTAAAGTGTGGGATATGGTTACATGTTGGTTACATTTGGTTACATATGGTTACATGCATGTGGATATTGTTGGTCTGAATTTAAAAATTCCCTAGTATTCATGACCTTACATAATATCCTCTAATATGGACACTAGACTTTGCTATGTGATGTGCCTTGGCCAGTGGCCCATTGGCAACCATGACATGAGGGTCTTGATAAACACTTGGAGTTGCCGTTTGGCTGCATGGAACCCAGCTGCCATGTTATGAGAAAGTCCAAGCGGGCCACAGGAAAGGTCACATAGGAGAGAACTGAAGTTATATAGAAAAGAAGCCCAGATAGACTCCCAGCTCACAGCCAGCACCAACTGTCAGCAACATGGATGACCTAGCCCCAGCAAGCCCCTACATATCAGTGACCCTTGTTGATGCCATGTAGAGGGAAGACTCACCCAGTAAGCAGAGCCAACATACAGAATCAGAAGAAATAATAAGTCTCTGTTGTTTTAAACTACAAAAATTTGAAATGGTTTATTTGACAATAGATAACTGACAGGCTGCAAATACCAAGATAAACTTAGCACATCATAGATGCTTAATTAAAATGTGTCTCAGGAAGAAGGTGTAAATTCTATAACTTGGCATTCAGATTCCCTTTATGACTGTCCACTGTCGGCTACCACTTTAAGAAGACAACGTCTCTGTTGCATTGGATTCATCTGTAAGCCAGGCCAGCAACCGGGCTCAGCAATCCTTCCTAGGGGGCAGACTGTACAGTTCCATAGCAAAAGGACATTGTCCTTCCTGAAATGCCAGATCTTTTATAAGCTGGAGAGTTACAGCGACTGCCTGGTAATTGCCCTGCCCCCTGCTAGTGCTTCCATTCTTGGCTCCCATAATAAAGTTCAGTCTCATGCTCATTTTTTATCTTCCTAAATGGAGCCTGCCATGGAACAGCCATTTGTATTAAGCTCTCAGGCATCCATGACTGTTCCCAGCCACAGCATCCCCCCTGCCTCTGCTCTGCTCAGCTCCCCACCATCTTTCCCTTGGGTAATTACAGCAGCCCTAACAAGTCTCCTTAGCATCTTGGCTTACACGCCTCTAGTCCATTCTTTGCAGAAGACAGTAGGCCATTTTTAAAGCACAAATTAAATCATTTCACTCTGCTTTTAAAAACCCTCCAATAGGCTCCCCATTGCCTCCAAGCAGCATCTCTCCAAGTGGATTAACGAGTGTTTCATAGGATAAGGGCGAGGAGTGAGAGTCATAGTTTAATACATTTGGGAAGCCCTGGGTTATGCCAAGTCTACCAGGTGTTTTGTGTGCTTGTTACAGGACCTTTCAGAGCCTTTAATAGGCTAATGTGAATTGTGACTCTCCCCCAGGGTGGTATTCAGTGTGACATTGATTATTTGTACTGTCTTGGCTGGCCATCTTTGATTCCATTGAGTTAAGGTTTAGAGTTGTTGAAGGATTTCCAAGTCCTTTAGTTTGGTGCTCAAGCTTCATCATGACCTGCCATTTCTCCAATTCAGATCCCTATGTTTCTCCTAAGTGGTTGTTTGCCAACTCCTCGGTGGCTTTGCACCTACATGCGTGTTATCCCAGGTCACACTCTCTGCTCTTTCGTAGCCTTATTAATTTTTCTTCATCTTCCCAACTTCAGCTCATACCCTCCAGTGGAAATGGTCACACCCCCACTCCACCTCCCCACCTCAGGCTGGGTTGTACTTTCACCCCATTGCATCCCATGGTTTTCCTGTTACATTAACTCATGTGTGACCTTTTAATTTTCAGCTAGCCCTTCCTTCTAGATTGAATACATTCCTTTGTGTTGGGCTGATGTCTTGGCACTTAGTGGGCATCTGCTAAAAGTTGAATGAGTAAAAAGAGTACTGAGAAATAGAATCCATTTTGAGGAAAATTACTGTTGACTAAGAACTTCCACATGTAGCAGATCTCTTTCCAGAAGCTGATAGTCCAGGCACTTCTCTCCTGGGGCCGTCATCCCAGAGTTTATGTGCTGTGAACACAGAAGGTCACAGGAAGCAAAGTGGGCCAACTTGCTCTACTTAAAATTTTGGACTTAACCATGGTTAGGATGTTGTGCAAACTGTTACAGGGCAACCCTGATATAAAATGGGTTGCCTAACTGTGGGTCTTCATCTGTGTGCTTAGAGGGATTTATAATAAGACTCAGCTGCAGGCACACACAAAAAGGTTAATAAGGGTTTATTTACAAAGGAAGGGGAGGGCCTCCCTGGTGGCGCAGGGGTGTCAGGACACAACTTCAGAGGCTGTCCGCAGCCTCTATAGCGCAAGTTCATTCCCTGGCCAGGGAGCTGCCCACGTGGCACAGCAAATCTCTCCTGACTTGCCCACTACTCCCCTCAGCTGTGTATTTCCGTTGATCTTCTGTTCTGTTCCCCACTCTGTCTCTGGTGAGTCCTCCCACCCACCCCCACCCACACCTCTGGCCTGTATCCTGGTTCTTGTATGCATAAATAAATAAATCTTAAAAAAACAAGAAGGGGAAATGAAGAAATGAATAACTCAGGGAGAAAGGGAGAGATATATAGGTGAATGTATCCTACCAGTTAGATCCACTGACCTGGAATCCCAATGGCATGCTGAGAGCCAGCAAAGAGCCAAGAGGCCAAGAGAACCACCCCCCCCCCCCCGCCGCGGCCCACATGTCTGGATTTATACCAAACCTGGCTGCTTAACTCCACCCTCACGTCCCAGCAACCCTCCCTTCGGTGGTAATGGGATTTGTAGTTCTGGGTGTCTTGATGCGGTGGTCTGGCATGGGGGTGGAGTCCACAAAACCTGTGTGGAGTTTGTTCAGGACATCCTTTCCCCATAACAAAACCATTCCGTGTGTGAGCAGATGGGAGCGGTGTGGAGGGGGAAGAGAGAGGGGAAGCAAAGGCCCAGGCGTCATTGAGGAAGAGGACAGGTAGGGACATGGAGTGGACTGTGATCTTAGCTGCTGCTCTGTCCCTGCCTTCTGCACCAGCCAGGCTTGCTGAGTGACCTGTTTTTGAGTCAGAAAGGTCTCACGCCAGTGAATTTATCTTTTCCCATCCAAGCTCATATAAAGGGAGGCTTATGTGATGTGTGACCAACAGGGTTTTGACAGAGCAACATCCAGTTCTTTTTCCTTGAAAAACTCAAACCGCAACTGGCCCTGTCAACGCGCTTCTCTTTGTCATGGCTATGTTATGAATATTAATGGCGTGACTTAAGCAGGTCGATTGTGCATTGAGAATATGAAATATGTGTGTCACTTAAAAACAAATGATTGTCAACATAACGCTGGGGCTGAATTAGTCTCACCAAGGGTGTCACGGCTGGCTCAGGGGAGCTGTGGCAGTGTGTGTGCGCGCCAGGCTGTATGGGTCCCAAGGTCAGGCCCTAAGTGTACAGATTCAGAAAGGTACTTTCTTACTAATGATTTGTTATCATTAACTTGACACACTGGTGGATTGATAGCGAGAAAAATGTTAATAAAAAGTTCTTTGAGCTACATTTCTTGCTTTGCTGAGTTGTCATTCCATTAAGCAAATTTGAGGCAACGTAATTGCTACAAGATTCTACATATTTGCAAACGAATTTGTGAATGTATTTGGGAAATGAATGGGTCCTCACTTGGCTTGTTGGACTAATTCCATCTTATTGTCTCCGGGAGATGTGTTGATGATGATGACAGGTGTCTGAGAGCCGGCAGGACAGCAAAACGGTTTGTGTTGACAAGACTGCAGGCAAATTGGCCTCTTTAAAAGCTGGTGCTGTCGTTTACTAATGGCATGGCCAGGGCCCTGTGTTACTTCTCTGAATCTCAGTCCCCTCATCTATCAAATGGGCGTGATTGTGCTATTTAGTTTACAGTGTTGTCTGGGAGGTTGCATTTGAAAGAGTGTCATAAAAACCTGGCAGCCCTGGTGGCGCAAGGGGGTAAATCTGAGCACTATGAAGCTATCTGCAGCCACTGCAACATGAGTTTGATCCCTGGTCGGGGAGCTGATCCACATGGCACAACAGACCTCTCCTATCATGCCCGCTGCTCCCCTTAGTAGCGCATTTCAGTAGACCCTCCTGTTCCCCACTCTGTCTCTGGTGAATCCTCTCACTCCTCCCCACGCCTCTGGCAAACACCCTAGTTCTTGTATGCATAGTTAAATAAAAGAAAATCTTTAAGAAAAATACCTGGCAGCCAGTGATCGGTAGCCATTTTATCAGAAGCTATCTTTGAATTGTTCCTGTTAGAACAAGAAAGAAATTTGCCTTTCACTCAAAAACTATTTCCAAACTGAAATATGTAATTCCATGTGTGGGATTTGGACCAGATGTGAGGAGGCGAAGGTGGTGGGTCAGTCACCTCCACCACACCTGCTTCAGGCGCACCTAGCACGTCTGTTGTAGGCACACGTGGTCACATTCAGTACTGAGCTGCCCAGACTTCAGCTTCATGAGCACTAAACCCATGTGCAAAGCCCAGGGGGTGGGTTTCGCCAACATGTGGGTACCTTCCCATCATTAGTTGGCTGAGCTGCTGTTTGAAGCATTTGTATTTTTTTTTTTTTGAGTGTTCTACAGAATTCTAATCCCTTTCCTGAGAACATCTGACAAGCAGCAATTGTTGAAAACTGCATGCGTGAAAGGAATGACATGGAATTTAGGTAAAATCTGCTTTCTGGTCATTTTGGCTACTTTGCATTTCTTTGCCTTTGGACTCATCACTTCCCCAACTGGGTTCTGTTTGCCAGATGGCGACAATAATATTGCCACATGACATAAATACATGTCCATACACTCATTCATACCTCATTCATTCATTCAGTCAATGAATAATATGTCAAGGTCAGAGATCCAACAGTGGAAAAAAAAAAAACAGACAGGGCCTCACTGGTGGCCCAAGGGGTTAAGCACAGCACTATGAAGCTATCTGCAACCTCTGCAGCAATCCCAGCCAGCCAGGCAGAAACCCACATCACACAGCAGACCTCACCTGTCTTTCCCACTGCTCCCCTCAGCAGTGTATTTTAGTCAGTCTGCCTGTACTGCTTTCCACTCTGTCTCTGGTGAATCTTCTCACCCCCTGCACCTCTGGCCTGTACCCCAGTTCTTATATGCATAAATAAATAAATCCTTAAAAAAACAAGACAAGGGCCTCCTTGGTGGCACAGTGGGTTGAGCGCAGCGCTATGAAGCTGACCACAGCCTCTGCAGCACATGTTCAATTCCCCGCCAGCCAGGGAGATACCCACAAGGCACAGCAGACCTTTCCTGTCTCACCTGCTGCTCCCCTCAGCTTTTGGTCCGTCTGCCTATTCTGCTCTCTACTTTCTTTCTTTCTTTCTTCCTTCCTTCCTTCCTTCCTTCCTTCCTTCCTTCCTTCCTTCCTTCCTTCCTTCCTTCCTTCCTTCCTTCCTTCCTTCCTTCCTTCCTTCCTTCCTTCCTTCCTTCCTTCCTTCCTTCCTTCCTTCCTTCCTTCCTTCCTTCCTTCCTTCCTTCCTTCCTTCCTTCCTTCCTTCCTTCCTTCCTTCCTTCCTTCCTTCCTTCCTTCCTTCCTTCCTTCCTTCCTTCCTTCCTTCCTTCCTTCCTTCCTTCCTTCCTTCCTTCCTTCCTTCCTTCCTTCCTTCCTTCCTTCCTTCCTTCCTTCCTTCCTTCCTTCCTTCCTTCCTTCCTTCCTTCCTTCCTTCCTTCCTTCCTTCCTTCCTTCCTTCCTTCCTTCCTTCCTTCCTTCCTTCCTTCCTTCCTTCCTTCCTTCCTTCCTTCCTTCCTTCCTTCCTTCCTTCCTTCCTTCCTTCCTTCCTTCCTTCCTTCCTTCCTTTCCCTCTCCCTCCCCCCTCCCTCCTGGTGGCCAGGGAACAAACAGGTGCTGCAGAGGCTGTGAGCAGCCTCCAAGCCCAGCATTCAACCGCTGTGCCACCAGGGGATGCCCTCTCCGCTCTGTTTCTGGTGAATCCTCTCACCCTCTCGGGCCTCTGACCTGTACCCCAGCTCTTGTATAAATAAATAAATAAATCTTAAAAAAAAAAAAACAGACAAAATTGTTATGCTCATAAATCTTGCATTCTCCTGAAGGCAGGAGATAATAAACTTCTCAGAAAAGTAAAATGCAGTTTGACAAATAGTAATGACTGACTGCAGAAGAGCCGAACAGCTCAGGGAAGAAGGATCTGGAGGGCCAGGAAGGATGGAGTCATCAGTTTAGAACATCATGGCTGAGCTAGGACTTGCGAGATGTTAACATTTGTGTTGAGAACTGGAGAAAGTGAGGGAGGCACTCATGTTGATATTGGAGGGGTGGAGGGAGGGAGCATTCCTGGTGGAGGGGAATTGAGAATATGAAGGCCAAGGACAAAGGACTGCGGGTGGGAGAGGCCACCAGAGTTGACAAAGCTTGAGGAGGCTTCTGTGGCTGCAGGGGAGTGGGGAGCAGAGCAGCAAGCCTGAGACTGGAAGGTCAGGCTGGGCCAGACTGTGTGGGCTTTGGCTTCTACCCTGAGTGTGGTGGGAACCGCTGAGAATGGTGAGCACAGAGAAAACCCTGACAGGCCTGGGGGTGCTCTCTAGGCCCACACTGCCCCACTTGGGAGCTGTGGACTCTGGAAATGCATTTGGGCATACTGACAGACTGAGTTTTCCATTTTACTTCATTTGAATGCATTTAAATTTAAACTTGAAAATCATTACCTGATTCAACGATTGGAAAACCTTGAAGTACGTTTGCAAGAACTTGGGTATGCGAATCTACTTTCTTTCTCAACTGTACGTTTGTGACCTAAATATAGACCAGCTATTTCCAAAGAAAATTTACCATCTGAATTAAGATGTGCTGTAGTTATAACAGATACACGGGATTTCAAACACTTAGGAAAAGTGTTTTATATTCATTATATGTTGAAATAATATTTTGAATAGAGCAGGTTAAATGTAATATAGTGACATTAATTTCACCTGTTTCTTACCTTTTAAAAAATATAACTACTAGAAAATGTTTTACAAAGATAGCTCATATTTCCCTTCTTTTTTTGAGACTATTTACCATAAGATCTGTTTAGCTGACCATAACATAGTTGTGAGAGTTCACATGTTACTTCTGTTGAAGAGAGCCCATACAGAAATACCCTGCTCTGAGCTTAGCACATATTAATAAACTAATTCATTCCTTCATTGATTCATCCTTCACAAATGCATTGGGTGCTTTTAAGGACGGGGTGCAGCACTCACACAGGGACATAATGAGGTGCCCTCAGATCTCATTGGGCTTTCATTCTTTAAAAAAAAGCAGCAAAAGAATGCAAAATCATGGTAAGGGCTATGGAAGAAATAATTAAGAGCGTGCGAAAGAGCATATTGAGGAGGGAATGTTAGGTGAGTGGTGGAGATCTCTCTGAAGAGGGGAGGAATTTCTCCTGCTGGAGGATTATTATCAAACTGCCACACACAGCACTTTTTAAACCCTTAAGTACCATCAAAGTGAGATATGGCCGCGATCTGTGTTCGTAGGAGCCAGGCATTGGCTGGAATTCGGTCCCCTTGAGGATAGAGATTGAGTCTCAGCAACACTTCACCTGGGAGTCTTCCCTGTGTCAGGCAAAGATGAGGTGCTAGTAAGGATGTGATGCACCATGGGTCCCTGGTGAGACAGAGAGACACGCTGAACAGGTCCCAGTGCTCATCAAGTTTAGTTAGAAAAAATGCAGTGGGCAAGCGGGAGGCAGGTCTGAAAGGATGGTAGATGTGGGAGTGTGGTCAGCCTCCTGGACTGGCGGAGGCCTTACCTAGGGGTGCGGGGAGGGAGATGCTGTAGAGATAGGAGGGAGCTTTGCGGAGGTGGAATGGAGAGGAGAGGGGGTGGCAAGGCTAGGAGGCACCAGACAAGCCAGTGTTCCAAGGTGGGACTTGATCAAGACTAGTGGGCCCTCCCAGGAAGAGGGGTGTAATGTCATTCCGTTCCACCCTCTGCAAACAGAACAATGCATCTGGTCTTCAGAATTTAGAGAAGTTTCTAGTTAAAAGACATCTAAATATAGATCAGGGTATGTCTCATAACAGTTTACCCTCTGAGTTGAGATATTCTGTAATTGTAAAAGCATTCCAGATTTTGAAAATCTAGCATTAAAAAAGAAAAACAAACCATTTCAATTACATTTTTGTATTTATTGTATGCTGAAATAATATTTCAAATATATTGGATTAAATAGGTTATAGTAACATTCATTTCACCAGTTTCTTTTTATCTTTTTAAAAACACAACTACTGGAAAAGTTAAAATCACAAATGTGGCCCACGTCCCATTTCTGTGGGCGAGCTCTGCGTGCCGTCTAGCTGTGGCCCCGACACCAGAGTCCAGCTCATCTTTCTTCTCTGTGAAGGTCTCCAGATGAGCCCGAATGTCAGGATTTCCAGAAGCCCTCCTTAAAAAGTAGGCAGAAGCTGTCACAGGCACTGCCTTGGGATGTGATGGGGCAGCACTCCTCGAAAGGGGGAAAGTGGCTTCTCAGTCAGATGTGCCCATGTTTTAGGAGCCTTCCTTTATGTCACATCACCCTGGGGATGTGGACAGCCTTGTCCTAACACGTGTGGGATGTGAGGCCCCTGGCTTCAAGTGACTCAGTGTGCCCAGCTTCCAAGGAGATGCTGGGCAGATCTGCATCCCTGATGCTGTCACTGACCCCTCCGTAGAATGCATCCCCTGGCGCAGTGGCCCCTCCCCATTTTTCAGAAGGGAAACCGAGCCCTGGACAGAGGCAGAGGTTGCCCAGGTGCCCTCTGTCAACTCTCTTGATCATCAGCAGTTTCCTTCTTTTTTTTTTTATATATATATACTTAATTTTTTTTATTTTTATATTCCCCATACAATTGCACCCCCCTTATTTTAACCCCAATCCCTTCTTTCCCTGTCCCCGCCCCCCATAGTGTGTCTCTGGTTTATAGTTGTTTGTTGATTTTGATTTTTTCTTTCTTATAGTTATTCATTTTCCTGGTCCCTTATTTAAGTTTTCTAGATTCCTGCTATGAGTGAGACCATCCGGTATTTTTCTTTTTCTTTCTGGCTTATTTCGCTGAGCATGATCCCTTCTAGCGCCATCCATGTTGCTGCAAATTGCATGTGTTTATCTTTTTTGATTGCTGAGTAATATTCTGTCGTGCATATGTACCACATCTTCTTGATCCAGTCATCTATTTTGGGGCATTTGAGTTGTTTCCAAAGCTTAGTTATTGTAAGTAGTGCTGCTATAAACATAGGGGTGCAGGTGTCCTTTTGAATTAATGTTTCTGTGTCATTTGGGTAAATACCTAGCAGTGGAATTGCTGGATCCCAGGAGAGCAAGACAGCCCAAGTCCTCTGGGGCCAGCCCCTCAGTGAGCAGCAATGACTTCCTGCGCACTGACACACTAGGGGGAGCACCACACATGCTAGTGGCCTGCTTTCCAGTGAGATCTGCTCCCAAACCCATCACCGCTCCCCTTCCTGAAGGCCAGAGCTGTGCCCTGGCTTTCCTCCCACTGGGGAGGCTGGCACTCCTGCAGGTGGCTGGGAGGCAGGCAGGGTTGGGGACAGCCCTGGCTCCCGGTGACACACACAGGCACCAGCCGCTGAAGATCTCACCCAGGATGCAGAGCCAGGAGCTAAGCCAGCCCTGAGATAAGCTTCACCCTGGTGACAGGACCTCCCACACACGGCATATAAGCACATCTCCCCGCCATCTGGGCCGTGTCCCCACGCCTGGCCTCCTTCCTGGGAAGCGCAGCCATGTCATACACTCTTCACTTTGATGCATTTGATGCATCACAGGCTAGAATGTTTAGGCAGAAATGTGAGATAGAGCAAAGGTTCAGCCCTGTCGTGTTGGGAGAAGGCCCAGAGGCCCCAGCAAGGCACCGGCCCAAGCTCCTCCACGTCCAAAGACATCTGGGAGCCTGACTCTCTTGGGGCTTATTGCAGGCTACACCCCAAAGACTTCGGGCTCTCAGGCCTGCCCCTCCCAGCCCAGGGCCAGGTCAGACTTCAGAGCGACATCAGTGAGGGAGCTATTCCTGCTCTCCCCCATGTCCCCCATGGCCACAGCTCTATTGATTGACAACACTTCACAGCCCTAAAAATTACATTCTTTATCTGAAAAGAAACACCCTGAAATGTTAGCAACAGTAAATGTCTTTGGGTGCTGAGTCTATGGATGACTTTTCTATCTCTAATTTCCTTTTCTTTACTCTGAACATTTTCTTCACTGAGCCTGTATTACTTTTTAACAACAAAATTTGGACAAATTTTTTTTCTCTTGCCCAGAAGGCAAGATATGACTTCTGTAGAGCAGATTGTCTCCTTGGAGTTAAGGGGACCATTTCTGAATCTGCCCAAGACCCACCCACATCCCCAAATGCTTCATCTCTTTTTTGCTCTATCCTTATTTCTCCTTCAGGAAGAAAATATGCTGTTCTCATGAAAGTGGAGGCTTTACATGCTTTCTTTCATGTAAGCATCAAAAATAAAGCAAGAAATAAGAAGGCAATGAAAGGGAGAAGGATAGCTCTTTGATCTTGGGTTTCTGGCCCCAACAGCAGTTCTCAGATCCTTGCCCAATTTTTGCTCCACGGCCCTATCACCTTCATCTCACACTATTCCTACTCCCTTCCCATCATGACCCCAGAGCCTCTGCTGGACCTTTCCCTGGTTGGTGTCTGGCCTCACCTCTTATATATTGCCTTAATTGGGATTTTCACTGTGAGGTCCTTGAGCTGGGAATCTGAATCCCCAAGTTCATCTTTTTCTTTCCCCACTTTGCCCAGTGACATTAGGAGTGACTAGTCAATCTCATTGTATTCATTAACTTTCCAAAATGTTTGAAAGGTATCATATATAAGCCATTGCTTCTTGTAAGGCCTGACTAGGCATATGCAGTTGTGAGGTATTTCTACTGCCAGATCATGCCATGGATGATCAGTGCTCTCTTTATCAATGAGAACATAGCCATTCTCATCTTCAAGTTTAATCAGATTAGAAAGCCAATTCTAGAAACGCAGAATGCATTCAGAAAGCTCCTTCTAAAATTGTTCTCTAGAAGCACTTTTGTTGCCAAAATCTAGATTAGTCAGTGTTCTATAGAGAAACAGATACAATAGAATCAATCTCTGTCTGTCTGTCTGTCTGTTATCTATCTAGATTTATTGTAAGGAACTTGCTTGTAAGGACTTGCTTGATTATGAAAGCAGAGAGTTTTCAAGCTCTCAGGTAGCAAGCTGGAAATCCAGAAGTAGTAGTTAGTTTCAGTCCAAGGACACAGAAGACCAATGTTCCAGCTCACATGGTCATCAGGCAAAGTTCCCTTTTGCTCAACCTTTTTGTTCTATTCAGTTCTTACAGGAATTAGATGAGGCCCACCCACACCAGGGAGGCCAGCTGCTTCACTCACCCACCAATTCAGATGTTACTCAGAAACACCCTCTCTGACACACCCTGGGCTATGTTTGGCTGAATGTCCAGGCCCGGCATTCTGTGGCCTGGTCAAGTTGACATAAAATTAATCATCACATATATCGATCAAAACCCAAACTCAGCATACCAAATGAAGCAAAGCTGGAAGAGGACTCAATGGCAAGGTTTTTCACCCACAAATTAAGATTAGGGGAACAGTGGGTTCCAGGTTGCTCAGAGACAAAGGGATTTCTGTAGGATCAATACAGTTGTTATTTGACACTTTCCACTGATGGGCATCTGGTGGTCTTTTTTCTTACTGTTTATCAGGCTAGTAGGGTCAGTTGAATAAAAAAGTTTGGTGATTGATGGGTTTGCCTGCTCATCTCTGAGAAGAGCTGTAAATTCCTGTAAGATTAGGTTAATTTTCCATTCTGAACCTGGGTTTACTGTCTTGATTTTGTCCTTGACATGTGATACCCTTTAGTTTGCTTCTGCATTTATTACCTATCAGGAGAGGGTGCTGCTTCTCCAGATTTCATACTGTAAAAAATGGGAACTAGCCCCTATTGATTTAACTAGGACAGACATAAAAATATATATATTGGGCAGGTCAAAGCCTTGTAAAGTAAAAGCAAAACTTACATAACTAAATGAAAAACATCCCTTAATGTCCATCTAAATTCATACAACTGTCCAAAGATCTGTGTCCAATATGTGGTTTAAATTCCTACACATCAGTCAGAAGATGAACAGCATATTTGTCTGCATTAGGCTTGCTTTATGTTGCAGTAACCAAGAGCTCCCCAAATTGAGGTAGATTAACACAATGAGTATTTGTTCCTTGTCCTATGAACTTTGCTTTACAGAGTTCCCTCCTCAGCCATTTAGTGATCGGGGTTGCTTCATGTCACAGAATGGGGAGAGTGAGCTGGAAGCTTTCAGAGTGGCAACTGCGTGCTTCTCCCCATAACTCATTGCAGAAATAAGTCCCAAACTTTCTGCCTAACTGGCCAAGTAGTTGTATGGGGGAGGCACTTGGGGAGGAGGGTGTTTCTTTTTTTTTTTTTTTTTTTTTTTTTTTGTGTGTGTGTGTGTGTGTGTGCTTTCCCTTTAGCTTAAACCAAAACAAATACTTTATCACTGTCTTTTGGCACAAGGGGGACTTTCATTTGAGGCATGGGTCTTCCAGATTTTTGGGTCTCAGTTTTCTTCATGCCCAAGATCAAAATTCCCTGTCTTCACCACTTCTTCCTCCACCTTTCTGTCTTCTTTTGTTCCTCTCCTTGCTCGATAGGTGTAAACCTACTTCCTGCCCTGCTATGTAGGTATAAGTCTCACCTGTGCCCACAAGGAGAGAACTGGGGGCATAAGCAAGAGAAATTGCTACTGTGATGTGTCACGGGCATGCTCCAGCAGTTCCTGAGGATCACTGCACATCCATCAAGCTGGCAAAATAAAAACAATTCTGTCTTTCTAGCAAACATTGACAAGGATAAGGGCTTGCGATGGGGACTCTTACGTAGTTCTATTGTTAGAGTGCAAACTGAGAGGCACCCCGGGACCTCCAACCTGCATTCTCTAAATGGGTTGTGCCATCTGCCCCATGAAGCCAAAACATACTCTAGTGCATAAGACCTTCAGTAGAAAAAAACTTTAATAGAATTAATGTGCACAGCATAGAAGAGAAGAAAGGACAATAGGTTCCAATAAAAATACCTAAAATTACCCATTCCCTTGTGGTAAATGTCCAGCCAAACAGGGTTTGGAGCCACTGAGGCCCAAAAGCTGCCACAAGTTAAAGGCACTTTCTGGTGGGGACACATAGGAAAGGGACAGAAGGGGCCAGGCAAGTTTGGAAGGAAAAGAACAAAATTGAAATCCATGTCAAGATAAAGTCAGCCATTGTCAGCCTCCCCACGGGTCTCTCACCCACATCTCCTTCCATGTTCCCTAACTCTGGTGCAAGTCCAAGACCAAGAAGCAAGCACAACTGTTTCTTCACATGTCTTTCTGCTGCACGTGCATCCTCCATGTGTTCTTTTCCAGGTTCTTTTCAGCTTCCAAGGCTCCACCTTTCATTAGGTGAGGCAGAGGACATGGCTCCCTCCCCCCGCCCCATCTTTTAGGTGGTACTGTTCCACCACCACTCTTGAGATCAGTCTGGCAGGCTCTAGAAGAGTTTGAGATTACATTTCTAGATATGCACCTTAAACAAGGAGAAATATCCAGGAGGGGACCTCACAACCTCATTTAGAGTAGCTAAATATCCATCAAAATGATAACTAAATATTCAATCAAAAGGAATATAAGCAAGTAAATTGAGGTCTACATATGTTGCAGGACACAATGCAATCATCAAGTAAAAATCTTAGAGAATACCATAGAGCAACAAAAGAAAAGCAAGTTGCAGAGGAAACCTGTGATATGATGCTATTTATAAGATAATTAAAATGCAGGAAATAGTGCTATAAATTGCTTTTATGCACGTACCTTACTCTCCTTATTGCCTTCAGGAGTATTATTCCTGCTTTCTACCCCCATTCTGTGAGTTTTAAATTTCAAGGACGGTATTTTTTATTCCTAGAATTTCTATTTACTTCAGTTCGACATCCTGTTGGTCATTCTTTATGGTCTTTGTTATTTTCCAAAGTATTTGGAAATTCCTATTTTCTGTTCCTTCTATTATATTTCTATACATAAATCTGCACACGTATATAGGTATATGCATATACATGTAAGTAACATAGTCTATCTATTGTAGTCTTGGTATCTTAATGTTTACGGTATGCTTAATAAGGCCTGTGGAGAAGTCCTCACATATTGACTCTGCCCCTTTATAGATTCCTGCTGACTTTCTCTCATAGTATCTTATTTTCTCACATTTCTTTTGGTTTTTATTACTTGCTCTTGTTAGGCTGATCTTAATTTTAGGACCTGGTTGGGAACACATTTCTTTAAAAAGATGTTGCATTTCTCTCTACCAGGTGGTGCCATGCTAGGAACATTTGGATATCTCAACTTTGAACTTTACTTTGTGCCATGTATCCCAGAAGGAATGTCCTTCAGACCCTGTGTTTGCATTAGTGTAGGGCAGAGGGGCAGAGTCACACTCGCAGAGGAAGGTGGTTTGTGTGTGTATGTGTGTGTTTTTCCAGAAGCCTCAACCAAGACAAACACTTTAGCACTTTCTTTTTCCACTCGGGGGACTTTTTTCTTAACCTGACTTGCATTTGAGTGAAGTCTTCTATGTCCTGGGTTGGAGTGGGTCTCAATTTTTTTTCTGTGCAGGTACATCTTTCTGTCTTCATCTCTTCTTCCTCCTCTGTTCTGCCTCCTCTGCTCCTTTCCTTCCTCTCTGTCCCCCTCCACCATCTCTGTCATCTTCCTCCTCCTCCTTGAGCCTAGTGCCCTCAGGGCAGCCTGATCACCGCTTGTTTGCTGCTTTTACCCCCCTTGGATTTTTTCACTTTTTCATGAACTCATCTATTTATTGAAAAAGGTCTTTGTTCTACATTTTCGGTAATGAGAGGTTTCTCAGGAATATCTGTTACACAAATTGGAGCAGTGGACACCATGTATTTTATGTGTGTGTGAATTTTATATATTAAAAACATGTCTTTTCATGGTAGTGATCATATCCAGTTGGGGGTGAGCTCTGGGAAGCAGAAAGGCAAGTGGGATTAGAGGATATACAGACTTGAGATATATTTGTAATATTTTATTTCTTACTAAAAATCTTGAGCAAATACAGAAAAATGCAAAGATTTTATCAAGCTGGGCAGGTGTGTATTTCAATACTTTTATAAGAGGGAGGGAGAGAGGGCATGCAAGAATAGAGGAGGCTGCACAGCAAACACCCAGACTGATGGCCAAAGTCAGGCTTCAGAACCAGCTTGGGGGTACCCCTGTCTCCTCCTGGCACTGGAACCTAGGTTTCCTGTCTGCCACCATTGCCCCTGGGGAGTCAGGGTTGGTTCCAGTACTGTTAGTACCTATGGTAGAATGGTCTCTGCAGTTCCTAATCTATGTGACCACCTCCCAGTTCCATTCAGGTGCCACCCAGGTTACCTGCCTCACTTTAGAAGGAGAGTCGAGATGTGGGGGTAGGATGAGAGCAGAAGTATCTTCCATTTTCACCTTCTTTATTGAGCAACTGTCCCTGACTCATAACGTGGAGAGTTTCTTCAAGCACAAGAATTAAGTGGAGGTTCTAGTAACAGAAAGCCCAAGATTAAGCACCCATGACAACCTTGCCTGAGTCGGCTATGCTCTCACAAGATCCTGCGCTGGACCCTGGGCTGAGTCCTGCACTTGGAAGCCGTTCCTTCCATCCTAGAACCCTGCTCCCTACCCCCGTGTTCCCACAGAGGCCAACTTTGTCACCCCAATTTTATGGATGACAAAGAATTGGACTTGGTAAGCCATAAGTGAAGCGGAGACTGAAATTCAGACCTCCTTTATCCAAGTTCTTGTTTCTGAGGTTTTCCAGACAAATTGAAGAGAGGCACTCTCCATTTTAGCTCCTGCCTCCTCCCTGTTTTTTTACCATTATCAATGGTGCTTTATCCTTGCCAAGAGGGAAAGAAAGGTCAAAGAAAAGGTGAGCTTTTGCTTTGTTACTCTACCACAAAATTACTTGAGAGAGTATTTGGTGTTGATAAAGACAGCATAGTTACAGAGAACTCCAGATACTGTACTGATTAGAGACCTATGCATGAGTTGGTATTTTCCCCAAACCAGCTGGACTGGAGAGTTTCAGGTATGGTGGCAATGAAGGCAAATGTCTTATTTGAGATTTCGGTTTTCTCAGATCATTCTGGGTAAACGTCTACCTCAACAATCCACAAATAAGAAAGGGTAAAGATCTTGAGTATTAATGTGGAACAGGGCAGGGTCACGGTGTGGTTGGACTGAAACGGAATGACTTTTAGTGCCATAGACATGATTATATGCACAGCATCGAGCTGCCTTCAAGCCTTCTGCCTGAGTGTATGTGCAAGGCCCAGAGATTGGTCACATTTTCTCAAAATTAAAATTCAATAAGAGGTATCTTTCATTTCAATCTCCTGCCTTTGTGTAGCAGACAATCCTCTGGTGACAAATGCAGGTGAATTGAATTTTGTTTTCCCCATAATAGTTGCATCTCGCAGCAAACTAATGTATTAGTTATCAGAGATGAAAATAAGCATAGTACCCAGTCCTGAACTTGAAATTGCAGAACTGGAACAAAATGCCTTTTGATGGAGTTGCACATTTCTTTTCCTTTCCTTTCCCCCCTTCCTCTTCTCTTGCTTAAATCTCCATTTATCTACTGTGATCATAGCTTATTAGAGGGCCACTTCAGAGCACACTAAAATGAAAGAGCCCTCGTTTGATGCATCACTACTCTTGCCCTCAATCTTAGACACTCACCCCCAAACCTTTAGCATTTGTTTCCTCCAAACCCAGAGTCTAGGACATGCCTCCTTCCAATTCATTTTTTAATAGTTCAGTGCCTGTATGTGTGCTTTCCCAGACCTATGTGTCTATTCAGGGGAATGGGGACTTTTGTTCAGTGTGTTGAGGCACAGTAATGAAAAAGAATGTCATTTGGGCACTTTCTTTTTTTTTTTTATTTGTTTATTTATGCATAGATGAATTGGGGTGTAGACCAGAGATGCAGGATTCACTAGAGAGGATTCACCAGAGAGAGTGAAGAGCAGAACAGATGGATCTACTGAAATATACTGCTGAGGGGAGCAGTGGGCAAGGCAGTAGAGGTCTACTGTGCCATGTGGATTGCTCCCTGGCTGGCCAGGGATCGAACTGGTGCTGCAGTAGCTGGTGATAGCTTGATAGTGCTGTCTTTAACCCCTGTGCCACCAGGGAGTCCCATTTGGGCACTTTCTTTGCCTCCTGCTTTATCTATATCACAACTAATCCTTACTTCATCTGAGGAGGGGAGATATTCTCCCCATTTAACTGAATATGGGTTAAGGTCTTAAAGAAGATGATGGACTGGATGTAAGGGTGAGAGTATTATCGTGTAATCAAAGGGTATCTAGGTGTCATAAAATGTGAAGGGGTGCACACTCTAAAAGGAGTCAGCCACCCGCGTGCACAAAGAGAAAGGAAGTGGACTTTTAGAGTAATGGATTTGTAATAGAATTGGTGCGGGAGAGAAAAGAAGGGATTTCAAATAATAGTTTCTCAATAGAACTGTAAAAGCTGGGCCTCCCTGGTGGCGCAGTGGTTAAAGACAGTGTTACCAGCTACTGCAGCACCAGTTTGATCCCTGGCCGGCCAGGGAGCAACCCACATGATGCAGCAGACTTCTCCTGCCTCGCCCAATGCTCCTCTCAGCAGTGTATTTCAGTAGATCCACCTGTTCTGTTACCCACTCTGCCTCTGGTGAAACCTCTTACACGCTCCACCTCTGTCCTACACCCCAGCTTTTTTATGCATAAGTAAATTAATCTTTGAAAAACAAAACAAAACAAAACAAAAAGAACTGCAAAAATTACCCATCCCCTCATGAACAAATACCTAGTTAAATAGACTTGGTCCAAAGTGAGACCTCTGAGACCCAAAAGCTTGCCACAAATCTAAGTCAGCTTCTGGTGGGGAACCACAGGGAAGGGACTAGGCAGATGTCAGAGAACTGGGACAGAAAGAGAAACTACAAATTCAGAATCTACCATATCAAGACCACAGCTGCTGCTGTCTCTGCCAAGGACCGGGGGTAGCCTCCCCATGTGACTCTCACCCCTGTGTCTCTTCCAGGTGTCTTTTCTCTCTGTGTTTCTCCTCTGTGTGTTCCTTCCATGTCTCCTTCCAGCAGTACCGGGCAAAAGTCAAAGCCCAAAAAGCAGTAAAGCACAAGCCCACATGTGTTCAATCAACCATGATTGCTTAGCTGCTCCTTAATTCCCGGTGACCCCCCTATTCAAAAAGTCAGCTTCATCGCATGCAGGAAGTTGTAGTCTTCAGCACCTCAGACCTCTTAGTCATGGAGCTGGGGGTGTAGTCTGTGAAAACACCAGGAGGTGGCATTCATTCAGGATGTCATGCACAGGCTCAGAATTTGCTCCTTATTATTCCTCTAACAAGAGAAAGAAAAGGATAAACGCTGAGTCCTGGAATTTGGCGTGAGAACAAAGTGAGTCATGTTGCCCTTTAGAACTGGGAGGCCTTGGGCATATGGGGGTTTGTTGTGGGAGAAGATCAAAGAGTTGGTTGAGGAATCATTTAATTTGAGAGACTTATTGGAAGGCCAAGTAGAAATGTCAGTTACGGAGTTGATGAATTTAAGGGTGGAACAGTTCAGAGAGAAAGGAGCTTGAGCTGGCCTTGGAATCAGTATATAAGTAACTTGCTCAGTGTTAGCTAGCTGGCAAGAGATTGGAACAAGATTATCCACCACCATCCTTTCTGGCCTTTGCAACTGCAAAGTCCTGTTCCCCTGCTCTGTCCCTCTTACCTGGCTGCTGAGTCCTGGGCAGGTGGCAGGGAGTCAGCCACCAGGGGTGGCACTGGGAAGCTGTCACCAGGTTGGGGCCTTGAAGCTGGGAAGTAGCTGTGAATTTCATGACTGAGTAAGCTACACTTCTGTGCCTCTTGTCTCCACCTAAATGCAAGAGAAGATTTAAAGTGGGAACTTCCTATTGAGGGAAGGTTTCTTCCTCACTTTCAATCAGAATTTTCATAGGAATTACCATGACATCATATACTACCCATATACCATCACCCAGACCTCTCTGATTCTTTTCAGGCCTCCCCCAAACATTCTCACTTTATTACCCACAGAAGGGACCCTAAAATTTGGTGCTTGAAATGTTCTTTAATCTCCTGTCCTTTGACTTTTGTCCAAACCAGTTCAGAAAATATTTACTAGAAATGTGTATATGTCCAGCCTGATGAGAAAAAAGAAAACAGGGGAGGATGATGGCATTATTTCCTAAAACCAAGATCAAGATGCATGATGTATCCAAGAACCTAATTTGGGGGGTGATTTTAATTACTCATGTGTCAAAGAGAGCTATGAAGGCTAGTCCTTGTAGCTGGACACTCAATAAACCACCTCCCAGGAGACCGACCATGGGAACCTGTCACCACCTGGCAGGAAATGTAGATTTTGGTCACATCTTGTGGCTTCTGGTTGCCAGGGGAGAGTGTTGTGGCCCTTGACAGTTACGGGAACTTACTTGTAGGGCAGAGGTAGGCTGTCCATTTGTGAGATACTAGAGAATACAATTAGGATTTAAAACGAAGCCAAAGCCTGCACATGTGGCACTCAGAGAAGCCCTGTTTATTAAAAATCTTTTATGCAAAGGGCTGTGTTAACGAAGCAGGAATGATAAGATTGGCTTATAGTCCCCTAGACAGTCACAGGCTAGTAGAGGACTGATAACCTGTTCACCAAGCAATTTTAATCACAGGCAGTATTTTTAGTGACAGAGTGATATGGAGGGAGTGGAGAACACCTCTGTGACCGGGGCAACTCTCAGCCTCTCGATTCCTCCTCTCCAAGTACTAGAATATTCCCTAGGCCCTTTGTCTTTGGCTTTCAGATGTCCTGTCTGCCTGTTTGTGCCAGAGACTGGAGTTGGGGGCTTTCACATGGAGCTGCTCAGAAACTCTCCACCTGGTGCCTGTGTGATGGGACATGAGGAGAGAATTAAGATGCTGCTACCTCAGGTGCAAGTGAGGAAGCCTTCCTTGGGGATCATACACAGGTTCTATACAGAAGACTCTAGAAAAGACCTTTCCTGATGGCCACAGAGACTGATCTGTATAGATAAAGCCTTGGGAAAGAACATTATCATCCAACAGTGAAGCTGGAAAATTGCCCAGATATCAATTCCTGGATGAGTAACCGTAGAGTCTGAGAGAATCACCCAGCCAACATCTTAGAGAGTCCAGAGCTCTTGCTTTATTTTCAATCTGTTCTTGACTGTTTCACTTTGCAGCTGAGGAGGCTGAGGATCAAGCTGGGTGGTCAGGCCTCATTCCCCTGGCAGCCCATGATGGATCAGGTCTTCAGCCAGAAACCCCCACTCAGCCCTGTGCTGCGCGGGAGGCATCTCGCTGCCTCTACAGTGGGGCATGTGGTGGTGCTTTTCAGTTTTGGTGATGTCTGTGCTGCTCACGCCTGCACCCCAGTCCTTAGACCAGGCCTTGCACATGTTAACCATGTGTGTTTTCAGGTGTATTTTAGACTTTCTGGACCATCTAGTCTTCACTGCCGAGGGCAGGAGCATGACTGTAGAGTGTGTGTGAAAGAGAAGACTCCAATCACAGGAAAGCACCATAGGTAACCCCCTAAATAGATGGCTGTGTGTATTCCTATAAAATTACATTTTTTATGAACAGGTGACCAGAGGCTCCAGTAAATATTTCCTGAACAAATGAATAGCCCTAAAGGCAAGTTCCCCTAAGCTATGCCTCCTGTGGGGTAAATGAGCCTTTCATCCTTTGGAGAAGGTTCTATGGAGGGACTAAAGAGGAACATTTGAATAGAACTACCAAAAGCTGGTTAAGTTATGTGTCTTGGGCTAGCTATTCCCTGCTGCAGATGTTGATAGTTGAATTGGGGGTCCTCAGGGGACTAGGAGGGGTGTGGGGAAGTGAGAGGGCAGGAGCATGACAGTAGAGTGTGTGTGAAGGAGCAGACTCCAGTCACAGGGGTTCTGGGAGACTTGGGGTGCTCCCACCTAGGGGAGAGGACCTGGGTCTTGATCTACTGACTTGCACTCACCATTGGTGTGGCCCACCCTGAGCAGAGCCTCACTCCCCAGTGTGAGAAGCCCCCTGGCATGTCTGAAAAAGCAAGCGCTGGGAGGGGTGCAGGTGGGCATGGACGGAGATAACTCCTCCTTTTAATAAGACAGGAAACTGAGGCTCTGCAGTTAATGGACCTACTGATAAGCAGCCAAGCCAGGGCCAGGATGGATTTTTGCTGATAAGAAGCCAAGCTGGGATTCAAGTCCAGTTCTGTCTGGCTGCAGAGCCCGGCTCTCTCTGCAGTGTGGGTTCCCAACACTTTTCCCCTGAAAAGAGCCTGGGGGAGATTGTCCCCGCAGCCGTGTCCGCCCTGCATTTTTCTGAGATATGACTGCATGGGTATCAGTATCATCCTTTATATAGTTCTTCCTCCTCCTTCTGTTCAGAGAAGTTAACTTTACCTCATTATTATTTCATTGGACTGAGCTTTAGTGAAACACAGCCTTTAATTTGTTTATTTAACATTCCTGGCCTGCACTTGCTGATAGAGTATAACCGATTAATTAATTGTAACCTGCCACAGCTCATGCTGGATCATGACAGTATGTCAGAGACTGACAGGAGCTCAGCAGAGGCAGGATGGAGATGGGTCCCAGAGCCAGGCCAGAGTGTGAGGCTGGAGCAGGGTGGGCTGGGCTCCCTCCGCCTTGCCTTCCCAAGGTCTGAGACCACATGGCCTGGCTGAGGCACTCAGCCTGGGCATCCAGAATGCGCATGATACTTGTTGCTCTGTGTCACACTTTTGGTTGAATTTTGGAGACACAGGATAGGCTGTGGGTGTCATCATCTTCCTGCCCAACTGATCTCTAAGCTCCAAAAAATGGCATCAAACGTGGGTCTAGATGACAGGGTCCTCGTTCTAAAGGGCTTGGCTGCCATAGGCAGGAGCAC
Organism: Talpa europaea; assembly: GCF_964194135.1. Lineage (NCBI taxonomy): Eukaryota > Metazoa > Chordata > Mammalia > Eulipotyphla > Talpidae > Talpa > Talpa europaea. The sequence continues at coordinate 31,122,813 of NC_140084.1, forward strand.
CGAGAACTCTTCAATCAAGATGCTATCAAGTCAAGTGCTCAGAGCTGGTGCTTTCCTCCCGTCTGAGATCAAGGCTCTGCCTGCCTCCAGGAATTAGACCCGGAAGGATGATGTCCTTTCTCTGCTTCTGTAGCCACGTGGTGACACGAGCTCTGTGGGCCCCAGAGTCAGGTTTGCCCACCACTGGCCTCCTCTTGTACCATCACAGTAACTGATTTCCGCTCATACTTAAATACAGGGAAGGTCATTAAATTGCCTGTCGTGTGTCATACTCTGTTCTAAGCCCTGGGGCACAGAGGTCGCCCTGTCCTCATGGGGCGCCTGATGTTCCAGCTCCCCGGCTCTTTTCTCCTGAGCACACTGTTTTCTTGTGGTCCCCTCTGCCAGTTTCCTTCATTGCCCAACAATCTGGGGAGCTTTCCTCTGTTTATTTAAAGCCAGATATATTTTTTTTCTGTTAATTTCCACCTTAAGTCTGCAGGGAGGGATTTGTATTCAACTTTATGGGAAGTGGCATCCCAGGAAGCATCGAGGTTTGTGTCTGAACCTGGAATTGTCCAGGGTTCAGAGTCTACCCAAGCTGGTTGCCGGCGTTTGGCTGAGTCTCTGCTCCGGTTACTCCTGCTACTAGGGACATGGCTGTGAACATGTGTGCTAGGCAGGTCATTTTTCCCAGCTTTGAGGAGGGAAGTTTGTGTCGGGGACTGTGAGTGTAGTGCTTCTCTGATTACCTTTGCTCTGGCAAAGGGGGTAATGCCAGAGGAGACTGCTTTTTCCAGGACCTGGGTTCCTTCCTGGGCCTGTCCCAGTGACTCAGCGTGTGCTGTCTGGTTTAAACATACCAGCCCATTTTCAGATTAAAGTCCAGCCTGCAGGGACCATTATTTTTTCCAGTGGCCTGCTTTGCTTATTAGACACAGAGTCCATAGCTTTAAATACATGCTCATGGGGCCTCCCCTGGTGGCACAGGCGGTTGAGCACAGCGCTGTGAAGCTGTCTGCAGCCTCTGCAGCGTGGGTTCAATCCTGGCCGGCTGGTGAGATACCCACATGGCACAAACCTCTCCTGTCTCACCTGCTGCTCCCCTCAGCAGTGTATTTCAGTCAGTCTGCCTGTTCTGTTCCCTGCTCTGTCTCTGGTGAATCCTCTCACACACCCCCTCATCTCTGGCCTGTACCCCATTTCTTGTATGCATGAATAAATAAATCTTTAAAAAAATACATACATACAAGCATGCATGCATACATACATACATACATATGTACATGCTCATGGAAGAATGAATCAAAGTGAATGAATCAACTATGAAAATTTTGGTTTTGTCCCTTTCTACCTGGGTGACTTTGGGCACCTCCTCTCATTTCCTTGCACCTGAGATTCATCAGCTATAAAATGGAATTTTTAACACCCAGGGCTGTGGTGAAGATTAAGGAAATAATGTGGAAATATCCAGTTCGGTTCCTGCTCTCCAGTAGGTGCTCAGTGCTATTTCCTGGGATCAGGTTCAGACAGGGTCAGACCATCTTTTTGATTAGTTTTGTGCCCACCTGTCCAGGGACAACTTAGCTTTTTATTCAGCTTTCCTGGAAATGCACAGCTGCAGCTGCACACAGATGTTCTCAGCAACTCTGGAATCCTGGGCCTTGCCTGTTCTCAATCTCCATCCACAGAATGGGACACAGAACTTTCATGGAGAGAACTCTGTTAGGCAGTTAGGGCAGGGAGACCTCTGAGTGTTTCTGTTGAAACAGTCGTGTCCCGCAGCGCATCTATATCCAGGACCTCAGAAAACACAGGCCAGGGCTGATAAAGCCTGGGGAGAGTCAAGAAATGCCTAAGGGGGAAGACAGCCCCCATCCCAACCTACAGGCAGTCCAGTAAAGCCCAAGGAGAGCAAGAAGCACCTAGAGGGGGGATGGAAGGCCCTCACCCCCTCCTACTGCTGTGATGAGCCAACACCCCAGGAACAGTCCCCTATACCCCATTTAAGCCAGGAGACCCCGTCATTCCTCACAGTTGGTCTTGCCTGGATTCTTCCGGCCTATGCTCTCCCTCATGGACTGTCACCATGTCTGGATGGGTCTTTGAATTCTTTCATGGCCATAATGAAGAACTGAGGAACCCCCAAACCTGCTAACATCTAGGGACTTTAAGCTTATTAACACTCCACAGGCATCTCCCTGAACCCTGGAAAGAATGGGTGAGGTTTTGTTTCCACTGTGCTGGGCAGGAGGAGGATGGCATGCCGGATTAGTTGTAATTACCTCTTCATCTCAGCGATTCGACCTCCGAGTGTTTCTGTTGAAACAGCCATAACAGCCGTGTTCCGCAGTGCTCAGCTAGGCGGGCAGCCTCCATCTGCCTCATGGGTGTTTGGTGGACAGAGCCTAGCGGTGCGGAGGGTGGGGGTGTTGTCCTCTCAGCCTCACAGACTGCTCTGCTTCCTTGTTGCCTTGAGTGATGCACGCTGAAGAACATCACCACACCTTGGTTTGTTGACATTTTGGGGAAAAACCAAGTTGTAAGCTTTTATTACAAATGAAAAATGAGAGTCTTAAATATTTCAACCAGACTTGACCCAATTTAAAAACCTTAAAGGTATATTGAGAAAAAAACAGAATTTAAAGAAAAACACATTTGACATTACCCAAAAAAATATATCTTTAGGTAAAAATAATAAAAACCCCACACTGCATAGAAATCACATACAGTTCTGGTCAGTGGACACGAAGCCAGCACTTAGGTCTCCAGCTGCAGTCTTTCCTTCACTCCCTGTTGCCCAGTTTCATATTCATTTCTTGGTGGATGACTGAACCAGATGATGGTAAAGCTTAGGGGCTGATGGATTCTCAGCTTGTGAATCGGCTGTTTTTGTCTCTTTCTCAGGTCTGGGTTGGTTTGAAGTTGCCGCAGTACCGATGTTGAGGTGGAGGCTGACCTTGTGTCTCTTCCCCGGGTTTACCTTGTCTTCTTCCTTGACTCTTGTCTTTGGCAAGGGGGCCCTTCCAAAACTGTGGTCTGTAATCTCGTACACATTCTGTCTCACTGGTCTACCTTGCTCTCGGCACCCTGGTTGTCAGCACCCTCCATCCCTTCTACCCGCACGGAATCTAGTGGTCGACGTCCATGGGGTGTCCCTATGTAAGAAGGTGGGAACCCATGCCTGTGGTGGGCCCCGCTCTCAAAAACACTCATCCTCTTTCTTCCCCCCCACTTTCACTGTTCTGGCCAGGCTGTTGTAGTTGCGTGGAGAGCCCCTGAGGTGGGGATTGCACCTAGAATGGTTGTGGACATCTGTGTAGTTCCTGCCTTGCCCTGATAGGTTGGATAATGGCGTCCAGAGAGGTATACACTCTAATCTTTGCAAGTTGTGAATAGCTTCCCTCCCATGGCAATGGGGAGTTAATGTGGCAGAGGAGTTAAGGGTGTTAATCAGCTGTCTTCTTAAAGGAAACCGTCTCCTCCTCTGATTCCTTCCCTTGGTGGCTTCTCTGGGTTGGCTGCCTCCAGCACTGCCTCACATGAACCTATGCCCTGTCATCAGAGTGTTTTGTATTCTTGATGCCCGTTGGGCTTTTGTGTTCACACTTCATGACAACTTTTATTTTCTGGGTGCTCCCTGGATAGCTAGACCCATCCTGCATGAGCAAATTGTCATAGAAAAACTCCTCCAGTGACAGAGACAAAGGAAAGGGTGTCACACTGCAGTGTCCCTCCATCTGAGCCAAGATATGTCATCAGTGACCTAATTGAATGTCAGCCATGTTAGCAATAAGACAAACAATGGGTCTGCAAACAAATTGGAGTTTTGAGCTGTCATTTAGGAGTAGTTAGACAAATAAAAACTAGTTTAGTGATGAGGTTCAGGATCTGAGGCAAAATTTCTTAGAGACACTTGTGTTTCTAGATGTCCAGGGTGACTGATGATGAAAAAAAGCCACTGTATGTCCCTGGGCTACAAAGGAGGTACAAACAAAGCTTCATCCTGCTTTTTGTAATTGTAGTGGGGCTACTGTGGATCACTTTTCCCAAAGTCCTGGAGGCACACCTTGGATTTCATAATTCCAAGAAACTCTCATCCAAATAGCAGGTTTGGGCCTCCCTGGTGGAGCAAGGGGTTAAGACGCTACCTATGATGCTATCCACAGCCACTGCAGCACGAATTTGATCCCCGGCCAGGGAGCTACCCACATGGCACAGCAGACCTCTCCTGACTCGCCTGCTGCTCCCCTCAGCAGTGCATTTCAGCCAGTCTGCCTGTTCTGCTCCCCAGTCTGTCTCTGGTGAATCCTCTCACCTTCCCGCACCTCTGGCCTGTACCCCAGTTCTTGTATGCATAAATAAATAAAATTTTATTAAAAAAAACCCGCTTTTTAAAAAATATTTATTTATGCATACAAGAACTAGGGTACAGGCCAGTGGTGTGGGGTGGGCTTGGGAAATTTACTCCTACGTTCAATTGGTCAGCCTGCATTCACACCCATAGAATGGACTCAGGGATCAGATGAGCTGTGCGTAGTATGCAGTGCAGAAATGCAAGGCTCCTTGCCACACCCATCTCTCTGTCACTTGCTCTGTCAACATCTACTCCAGGAGGCAGTTAGTTTCTTGGCTTTTTCTGTGCATGCTTTTTCTTTTACCCTGCTGAAATAGAATCCAAAGGAAGAGAATGGACAAAAGAAAGTGGACTTGACCAAGTGGTTGCTGTGAGCCAAACTTTATACTAAGGACTTAATAATCATTATCTGAGCACTTTCTCTTAAGGTATTGCCATTGTATCCATTTTATAGACTAAGAAAACAAAGACTGGTGAAGATCATCTTGTCCCAGTGCAGCCAGCTAGAAGGTCTAGAGCCAGGATTCAACCCAGAATAGCTTGATTGTGAAGGAAGTCCTTGTCATTTCCACTCTATAAATGAAAAATTTCCAATAATCTGCAATTTTACCCTTATGAATCTTAGAAAATGGATGTTTCTTCTTATGCCTGGGAGGCAATACAAGATCCTACTGTGCTTTACAAGCCCTCAGATAAATATTAAATTACATTTGATTAAAACTTTGTTCCTAAAACCTATTACCATGTTTCAACATTGAAATCTAGAATTCCATCAATGCAATAGCTAGTGCCTTCAGCTAGAACATTCAGCTAAACAGCCTTAAAGTCCTGAGGATCTCAGATGAAAGATTTCTCTATAATGAAGGTAGTGAAGACAATTTGGTGAACTCACATATTGTGTTTTGTGAAACACTTTGGAGGTAGTGGAGGCTGTATCTAATGATGGATGACCATTGACTTCTGTTTGTTATTCTCATTCTTTCCTTTTCTCTAATTTCTTTTTTTTAAAAGATTTTATTTATTTATACAAGAGCTGGGGTACAGGCCAGAAGCATGGGGGGGGGTGGGTGGGAGGATTCACCAGAGACAGAGTGGGGAGCAGAACAGGCAGATCTACTGAAATACACTGCTGAGGGGAGCAGCAGGCAAGACAGGAGAGTTGGGTATCTTCCTGGCCATGTGGGTATCTCCCTGGCCAGCCGTGAATCGAACCAGTGCTGCAGAGGCTGCGGATAGCTTCACAGTGCTGCACTCAACCAACTGTGCCACTTTTCTCTAATTTCTATGACCTGTCTGGTGGGGTGGGAGTGGAATAGAAGAGGAACATAATTTTGGCTTTGTCTTTGCCCTTTATGTCTTTGTTCCCTTCGTGGGTGGTGGGGGTGTGGCACAGGATCTTCACGTCATGGTGATGGTGGGTGAGGTCTAACCCCCCCAATAGTTTGGTTTGCTGCTTCCAGGAGGCTTGAGCTAATCTTCTCACAAGTCAAAAAGTTGTTCTATTGGTTGTATCTTATGCATCCATTCCAACCCCATCCTTCTCCCAGTGAAGAGATCCTATAAGCATGGCTTAGTTCCTCAACACAAATCCCGCGGGAGAAATAGGAGTTATTTCACTCAATTTATAGATCAGGAAACTGAGGCGCCAGAAATTTAAATGCCCAAAGTCATGTAGCCAGTGAATGGCAGAGCTGAGCAGTAAGTCTCGGTTTTTCATATCCAGATAGAGGTTGGAGTCTCGTGAGAGCCTGTGCTTCTCAGTGGGGGTCCCCTGAAAAGTCTCTGTTCTGGCTGGATATCTAGTTTCTGCCTACCACCCCAGCCCAACCTCTGTAAGAGGAGGAGGCAGTTACCAGGTGCCTACTCACAACAGAATTTTACTAATTTACAACTTATTAACTTATTTATAGAGTTCTTTCCCTCACACTTTATATAATAAGGCAAAGAAGATTGTGGGATTGGATGATAACAAAACAGCCTCCTTAGGAACAAATGGATGTTTCCTATCATGCTTCCTCTCAGTGCTATGAGCTCCAAAATAGCACTTCAAGTGATTAATGTTTTCTTCATTAACTGGAACTAAACCTGAGCAAAGCCTCTTTCTTCTCTCTAACATGCTTTGCTAGGAGCTCAAGCACTGTTCATTTCCAAAAGGAATTTTTTGGAACCTGTTGTCCATAGTGCAAGGTCATGGAGAGAGGACTTCTAACTGTGTGGCTTTGAATATATGGGCTTTCATTTTACATTATGATCTGGAATATTAATGGGGACTTCAGAGGGCCAGGGTAGCCTGTTTATCTTGGTTGCCCCCAATGAGTCATGTATCCACACACTTTTGAGTCCATGCTATGTTCCTGGTTTATTTAAACCAACAGGATGCAGTGAAACTTCCAAGGCTACTAAAGAGTAAGTGCTAGTTCTTCTAAAGTAGTGATTCTCAAAGGGAGCTTATTCTCCACCCTTGGGCACTGGATAATGTCTAGAGATATATATTTTTTTCTCCTAACTGGGAGAGTGCTGGTAGCACCTACTGAGAGGAGGCCAGGGGTGAGGTTAAGCATCCCACAATGCACAGCACAGCCATCAGCCTCTTCTATAAAGATTTACCCAACCCCAGATGTGACTTGTGTAGAGGTTGTGAAACCTTTTATAGAGGTTTAGAGTGGGACCTGTACTCTGTGTATCCATGTAAGAAAACCAGTGACATTTCAGGAGAGACCACGAGAGGCCACCTGGACAAGAGGTTACATTGACAAGAAGAGGCTCTGAGACTCTCTGGAGAAAACAAGCCATCCTATCCTCTTGACCCACAGCAGAACACAACCAGTGGGGCATCACCAGCAAGATCCCAGAAGAACTGCCCTGTGGAGCCTAGCCTGGTTTGCAGAATCACAAGCACAAGTAAAAAGTTTGTGTTTGCTTGTTTGAGGCCACGAGGTTTTGGAGTGGTTTGTTAACCATCAATAGATAACCAAGACAATAGCAGATATGAAAGACTACAGACTCTCATGTCATTCCTTCGGGGGGGAATGCTGGATCCACCCCACGTCCAGGACTCGAGTTCTTATCCCCCCAGCTGCTGGTAGCAAGGGTGGCTGATAGTCATGGCTGAGAGCCTCTGCAGGATTTGCTGTCCACTGAAGACAGTTGCCTCCCTCAAGCTCACAATCCCTTCCTTGAGCCATCTAACATACAGGAAGAAACTTTTGGCACTCTCGCTTCAAAGCAGAACAATGAAGGGTCATCCCAGGGCTAGGGTTCCCCAGGGACTCTGCTAAGACTGCAAATATTAAACTTCTCCTTGGCCACCTCTAACTTCCTTCACCCTTGTAGGTCTTAAACTCAAGGAATCTGCCCCAAGAATCTCCTACGTGCAAATCTTGCTCTCAGAGTGTGTTTCCCAGGGGACCTAACTTGGAATACCTTTTTTCCTTCTGATTTCCTCCAATCTAGAAGTTTGTGCATTAGGCCTCCTGGACACAGTGCTTTGGCCAAGAGTACTGTCCTGGGATGCTGAATCAAGCCATAGTTCTGCGCCCTCACTAACTTTCCGTCTCTGTTAAGTCTCAGTTGTCTTGACAATGAGGAAGAAACGCTAAACCTTGCCCTGAACCCACAGAGAGATTCAAAAGTTTAACTGTAATGCCGGGAAACTTACAAACAGCAAAGAAGCACAGGGAAACATCAATCTTCTCCAGAAATGCAAGAAGTTCAAATTAAATCCACTTTGAGATACCATTTTACACTGACTAAATTAGCAGAACAAAGTAAAAATACATTGAAATGCACATTGTTGGAGACATTATGGTGAATATTGGGTCCTCTTAATCTGCCAATTTAATTATAAATTTCTTAACACTTGGAGAAAGCAATATGGTAACACAGTGCAAGCTGTAGCTATGTCTTTGACCCCTGGCCCATTAATAAGAATGTATCTGAATAAATTTGTTAAAGGGAAGATTTGAGATTTAAATTCTGATCTCTGAAATTTTACCACTGAAAAGTGTACATGCCATGTAAATAGATACATAATGGATAACAAGAAGTCAGAACATAGAATTTGAAGACTCAGAGGTCTGTATTGTGTAAGAAAAAAGATAGTATTGAATATTTCACGTTGTTTCAGAAAGGTTGCTAATCTGACCCCCAACAACCAACTTAACTGGGGAGCATTAAAAGCTGCCAGCTTGAGGTAGATCCCAAGTCTCAGGGAGAGATTGTGTGAGTTGGGCCAGATGTCTCTCTGCCTCCCCAATATGACACAGTACACGCTGGAACTTTTTGACAGAGATGGAATTAACAGGGGTGTTATCTTTCTCAAAGTTGCTTTAGTTATTTTGTTATTATGCGTTCACATTTTTTAAGAGAAAAAAATTGTAAATTTTCTTGTGTGCTCCAGAGAAAGTCATTTTAATTACAGATATCTTAATAGTTCCCCATTAAGGTTCATAGCTTAACCTCATCAACATGGATAGGTTAAGTATCAAGAGAGAAAAGTCTTGCACTAAGAAAAGGGCATTCTTATCATTATTAATCTTCCTGGTAATGGATATTTATGATATATTTAAGAATCTTCCATTATTAACCATTCCAAAGCCCCCGTGGGTTCTGTGTCAAGCACATTTCTGGCTCCCAGCCTGGGAGGTTGGGACGACTAATATGTGGCTAGAGCTCTGTCAATGGCTTTAGGGAGACCTGTTCTGAAGGCTGAAGCAGAAACATTAAATCCCGAAGCTTAAAAACACTGTGGCCTTAATCAAGAGAGAAGAACAACACATGTGCGACTTGGACATCTCTGGTGGAATTGGGAAGACAGGCAGAAACATTCGATTTGACCATGTCACCCCCCTCCTTGTCTGGCAAAGTCATTAGCACCCCTGAAATAGCTGTCATGAAGCAAATGTGTGTTTCTGCCTCAAGAGCTCATTTCAATGTCTATTAAATGAATCCTATGTGCTCACCTAGCAGACTCCCTGGTCTTCTAAGAAAATCTCCAGTTTTATCAGAAACATCTTCAACTCCAAGTTCTGTATCTAAGGGATATGGATGAAGGAGGTGTCAGAGCTGAGCCTCAAGGTCAGTCTACGTTCACCTCATATCTAGCTCTGTTATGGATTAGGAGGAGTGAGAAAGGATCAGAATCCAGGTACTTGGGCACATGACATATACACATGCACACACATGCACACACACAGATGCACATGTGCACACACACCCTCATAATAAAAGGGGCTCAAAAGGGCAGACAATGAATCCAGTGGAGGGACTTTAGAAGTAGGTGACAAACATCGGTGCTGATGAAGTCCATGGAGAGGAGCAGGAACTTCCTTTTCAGTCTCTGTCATGTCTAAATAAGATGAAACAAAAATCAGACCTTGGTGTCAAATGAGCTGACCCCAGGTCACGGGAGAACAAAATGGCTATCGGGGCTTTGGGTTCAAATGCAGCTGTACAGACCTGGGAGTCCAGAGAAGTTGCAAAGGTTTTGTTTTCCTAATACAACAAATAGTGGTTCTCCTAAGATTAATATTTCATCAAGTGGATTAAGGATAAGAATGGAGAGAAAAACGTATTCAGCTCAACCTCAGGCTTTGTTTTCTGAAATCTTGTCCTATTAATACTAGTGTTTGAGTTGTGCAAGTATTACTACTTAACTATGGTTAAATGTGGTAATCAAAAGCAAGATTTTACTTTTATATTAAAAATATATTTAATAGGGAATAATAGAGAGGGCGGATCAACATGGCAGCAAGGAAACACTGCGAGAAAGATCTCCCATTAAAAAAAAGTTAATAGGGAGGAAAAGCGGCAGGTCCCAGTGAGAACTGGGACACGGAAGATAAACAGACGACTCCAACAAACTACCCGAAGAAGAAAGTTGCCATAAAAGAGGACTAGAAGGGAGGAAAGCTCAGAACCCTGCTACCCTTCCCCACCCACAAAGTCGGCACTCTCTGACCAACAGAAAGGAGGAAAAAAAACAAACAAAAAAAACCCACCTAAAAAAACCAACAAGAACAAACTACGCATCAAGCAGGACTGTGAGTGGAAAGGAACTATTTCAGCCACCACACCCCGTGAACTGGAGCTGTGGAGAACCCTGCAGGATTCGCTGTGGAGGTGAGCGAACGGCTCCAGGCACCATTAGAGAAAAACAAAGACTCCCAACCTACACACAGCCCCAGGCCAGCGGTAAGCTTGTGCAGAAAAGCAGCGCACTTGAAAAGCAAACACAGATCTCGGCTGCTCAGGTCCCCACGCCTGTGACCTAGGCTTGCCGGGAGATGCGTGGGAACCCTCACTGAGGTGAATGTCCCTCACTGAGTAATCAGAAACCAGCCGCCCGGACACGGGAGCTGGGTGCAAAAGGCGCCATTTCTGCGGACACTGAACTGGGCTACAGCCTGTGTCCTGGACCTGAGAGCTTTGGAACTGAGACCCGGGGCACAAAATTCGGGGTGTGGGTTCCCACTACGGTGGGGCACAAGGCAGACACAGCACCCCAAAGCCGTTGAGGCTTTCCCCACCACACCCACTCTGTTCCCCATCCCATGGGGTGAAAAAACAGCTCCCAAAGGACACTAGGAGAGATCACTGGTGCCACCTAGCGACCAGAAAAAAAATCAACAACACCCCATAGAACAGGGACCTTTCTTCAGTAAAGACTGCTTGAAACCAGCAGAAGGCTCCTGGAGGAGCCAGTGGCGAGCTGGGAAGTTCGCCCACGCCAGGCCCCTTCTGACCAGCAGTCCGAGCCCAGAGAGGGAGCGGGCACCCACGGCCAGGGCAGACCAGGCACGCAGAAGAGTGTGCCTGAGACCAGGCATGCAAGGAGTGCGTCCCACATCGCCATTTTAGAACAGGGACATTTCTTCAGTAAAGACTGCCTGAAACCAGCAGAAGGCTACCTGAAGAGCCAGAGGTGAGCCGGGAAGTTCGCCCATGCCAGGCCCCTTCTGGCCTGCAGTCCCAGCCCAGAGGGGGAGCGGGAACCCACCACTGGGGCTGACTGGGCATACAGGGAGTGTGCCCCGCATTGCCATTTTAGAACAGGGACATTTCTTCAGTAAAGACTGCCTGAAACCAGCAGAAGGCTCCCGGAGGAGCCAGAGGGGAGCGGAGAAGTTCACCCAAGATGCCGGCCAGTCACAGCAACACAGTGTCCCAATGCATACGGCAAATTAGAAAACAGACAGTAGGGAGTAGTAGAACCACACACAACCTAGCAACTCCTCAGGAAAAAAGCACACCACAAAAAGAAAACCGCCCCCCAGATTGCAACGACAGTAACTTGGAAGAACTTCTGAGCCTTCCAGAAAGAGAATTTAAAATTGCCATGATTAAAAAACTGCAGAAGTCATAAAGGAAACAATGATAAGGGGAAAATAATCAACAATCAGAAGAATGCAACTGAGTCCCTAAAGAGGGAAGTAAAAGAAATGTGGGAGATCAAAGAATTAATGGAGGAACTAAAGAACTCTGGGAAAAGCAATGAAAACAGAATAGATGAAATGGAAGAACGAATAAGCACTCTTGAAGACACAGAAATAAAAAGAACCAAAACAGAAAAGGAAAGAGAAGTATGAAGGAAAAAGACCAAAGAAATACTTTGGGAACTATCTGACTCCATGAGGAAAGGAAATATAAGAGTTTAGGAATACCAGAAGGAGAGGAGAGAGATGTAGGAACAGAGAAAATACTCAAGGAGATAATTGAAGAGAACTTCCCAAACATGAAGAAGGAGCTGAAAATTGATATACAAGAAGCAAGAAGAACACCAAACTTCCACGACAAAAGGAAAAATACAGCAAGACACATAATTGTAAAGCTCCCAAGAATCCAGGACAAGGAAAAAATAATGAAGCTGACAAGAGGGAAGAAACAGATAACATTCAAAGGAAAACCAATCAGGCTGACATCAGATTTCTCCGAAGAAACACTACGGACAAGGAGAGAGTAGAGGGACATAGTCAACAGACTCCAAGAAAACAGATGCCAACCAAGAATACTCTATCCCGCAAAGCTCTCCTTCCTCTATGAAGAAAGAATAAGGACCTTCCCAGACAAACAGAAACTCTGGAATTTCATTACGACTAAACCCCCACTCCAAAAAATACTACAAGGAGTCCTAAAGCCAGAACTTCAGAGGGACGAATAACAATGAAAGAAGGCCAAAAAAAAAAGTTATTAAAAGAATAAATAAATAAAATCAAAGGAAGGACAAACACAATGGCAAGTACAGATGCTAACATATCAATATTAACGCTAAATGTTAATGGACTAAACTCTTCAATAAAAAGACACAGAGTCGCAGGCTGGATTAAGAAACAAAACCCAAACTTTTGCTGTCTCCAGGAAACACATTTAGCTACAAAAGATAAAAATAGACTCAAAGTTAAAGGATGGAAAACAGTCCTACAAGCAAATGGACCAAAAAAGAAAGCAGGAACAGCTATATTCATATCAGATAAAGCAGATTTCAAACTCAAAAAGATAAAAAGAGACCCCAATGGTCACTACATTATGATCAAGGGGACAATATTTCAAAAAGAAATAACACTCATTAACATATATTCACCAAACGAAGGAGCACCAAAATATATCAGAAAACTATTGTCATCTCTGAAAACAGACATCAGAGAAAACACATATGTAGTGGGAGACTTCAACACACCACTATCAACAATGGATAGATCAATGAGACAAAAAATAAGTAAAGACACTAAAGCTCTAAATAAGGACCTAGAGTGCTTGGGCTTAACAGACATCTATAGAACACTAAACCCAAAAAAAACGGAGTACACATTTTTTCTCAAGCACACACAGATCATTCTCCAGGATCGATCACATATTGGGACCCAAGACAAACATCAACAGATGCACCAAGATTGAAATCATACCAACCATCTTTTCTGACCATGAAGGCATCAAACTAGAAATAAACCATAATAAGAAGGCAAGGAACTCTCCTACCTCATGGAGATTGAAAACCACACTACTGGAAGACCACTGAACTAATGAGGAGATCAAAGAAGAAATTAAAAAAATTCTTTGAATTGAATGACAAAGAGGACACCAATTTTCTAAATGTATGGGGTGCATCAAAAGCAGTAATAAGAGGAAAATATATAGCAATAGAGGCTCACATCAAGAAACAAGAAAGAACTCAAGAAACAACCTAATCTCGAAGCTCAAAGATCTAGAAAAAGAACAACAAAAAAAACCCGAAACCAGTAGAAGAAAACAAACAATAAAAACCAAAGCAGAAATAACTGAAATTGAAACTAAAAAAACAATCCAAAAGATTAATGAAACCAAGAGCTGGTTCTTTGAAAAAATAAATAAAAGAGACAAACCCCTAGCCAGGCTCACAAAGGAAAAAAGGGAGAAAGCACAAATAAACAGGATCATAAATGAAAGAGGAGAAATCACAATGGACACAGCAGAAATCAAAAGAATAATCAGTAACTAATATGAACAGTTATATGGAAACAAGTTCAACAATCTAGAGGAGATGGACAAATTCCTACAACTCTACAATCACCCAAAGCTAGAGAAATAAAAAATATAACACCTAAACAGACCAATTACAAGCAGCGAAATTGAAATGGTAATCAAAAACCTCCCCAAAAACAAAAGCCCAGGACCTGATGGATTTACAAATGAATTCTACTAAAAATTCAGAGACAAATTAGTGCCTGTCCTTCACAAACTCTTCTAAAAAATTGAGAAGGAATGGACAATACCAAACATGTTCTGTGAAGCCAACATTACACTAATTCCAGAACCGAACAAGGACAACACAAAAAAGGAAAACTACAGGCCAATCTCGCTAATGAACACTGATGCAAAAATCCTCAGTATAATTTTAGCTATCAGGATTCAACAATGTATCCACAAGATAATTCACCACGACCAAGTAGGATTCATGCCAGTGACACAAGGATGGTTCAACATCCGAAAATCAATCAACGTTATCCAACACGTCAATAAAAGAAATATAATAACCATATGATAATATCAGTAGATGCCTAGAAAGCTTTCGACAAAGTGCAACACCCATTCATGATAAAAGCCCTTGAAATTCTTGGGCTACAAGGAACATACCTCAACATCATAAAGGCCATATGACAAGCCAACAGCCAGTATCATTCTCAATGGTGAAAAGCTGAAAGCATTTCCATTAAGATCTGGAACAAGACAAGGATGTCCATTCTCACCACTGCTTTTCAATATAATACTGGAAGTCCTAGCCAGAGCAATAAGACAAGAGAAAGACATACAAGGAATCTAAATAGGAAAAGAAGAAGTCAAACTATCACTATTTGCAGATGATATGATAATATACATAGAGAACCCCAAAAACTCCACAGAAAAACTAATTCAACTCATCAATCAGTTCAGTAAAGTGGCAGGATACAAAATCAACACACAAAAGTCAGTAGCCTTCCTATACACAAACAATAAGTCTGAAGAAGAAGAAATAAAAAAAAATCCCTTTTATTATTGAAACAAAAAAAATCAAATACTTGGGAATAAATCTAACAAAAGAGGTAAAGGACCTATACAAAGAAAACTATAAAACAGTGTTAAAAGAAATAAAAGAAGACGCAAAGAAATGGAAAGACATCCCCTGCTCATGGATTGGAAGAATAAACATTTTTAAAATGCCCATCCTACCAAAACCAATATGCAGATTCAATGCTATTCCAATAAAATTTCAATGTCATTCTTCAAAGAAATAGAACAATTATTGATGAAATTCATATGGAATCACCAAAAACCCCGAATAGCCAAAGCTCTCCTGAGAAAAAAAAGGGAATGCAGGCATCACACTCCCAGACTTCAAACTGTACTACAAAGCCATAATCATCAAAGCTGCATGGTATTGAAACAAGAACAGACACACAGACCAATGGAATTGAATAGAAAATACAGAAATAAACCCACAGATTTATGGTCAACTAATCTTTGACAAAGGAACAAAGAATATGCATTGGAGCAAAGAAAGTTTGTTCAATAAATGGTACTGGAAAAACTACATGCAAAAGAATGAAGCTTGACCACTACCTCACACCATACACAAAAATCAACTCAAAATGGATTAAAGAACTAGACATAAGACCTGAAACCATAAAATACATAAAAGGAAATATAGGTGAAACCCTACGTGATATGCACATCAAAGACATCTTTATAGACACATCACCCAAAGCAGTGATAGTGAAGGCAAAGATAAACAGCTGGGACTACATCAAATTAAAGAGCTTCTGCACAGCAAAAGAGACAATAACAAAAACAAAGAGAAACCCCACCGACTGGGAGAACATTTTTGCACACAACACTAAGGATAAAGGACTGATCACAAAAATCTTCAAAGAGCTGATGAGACTCAACAACATCAAAGAAAATAATTCAGTCAAAAAATAGGCAGAAGAGCTAAAAAGAAACTTCTCTGAAGAGGAAATGCAAATGGCCAACAGGCATATGAAAATATGTTCAGCATCAGTTATAATCAGGGAAATGCAAATCAAAACTACCATGAGATACCATCTTATACCAGTGAGAATGGCACATATTAAAAAAACTAGCAACAACAAATGTTGGCAAGGATGTGGAGAAAAAGGCACTCTCCTGCACTGTTGGTGGGACTGCAAACTGGTCCAACCACTATGGAGAGCTGTGTGGGGATTTCTGGACCTACTAAACATAGAGCTTCCATATGATCCAGCAATTCCACTCCTAGGTATTTACCCAAAGGACACAGAAACATCAATTCCAAAGAGCACCTGCACCCCTATGTTTATAGCAGCACTGTTTACAATAGCTAAGCTTTGGAAACAGTCCAAATGCCCAAAAACAGATGACTGGATCAAGAAGATGTGGTACATATATACCATGGAATATTACTCAGCATTCAAGAAAGATAAACACATGCAATTTGCAGCAACATGGATGGCACTGGAAGGGATCATGCTCAGCGAAATAAGCCAGAAAGAAAAAGAAAAATACCAGATGGTCTCACTCATAGCAGGAATCTAGAAAACTTAAATAAGGGACCAGGAAAATGAATAACTATAAGAAAGTGAAAATCAATAAAAAACTATGAACCAGAGACACTCTATGGGGGTGGGTGCAGGGGGGGGGAGGGATTGGGGTCAAAATAAGGGGGTTGCAATTGTATGGGGAATATAAAAATAAAATTTATATAAAAAATAATAATAATAAATAAAATAAATAGGGGGGGTGGAAATTGTATGGAGAATATAACCAAAACAAAAATGCATACATTGTGCAAAAAGGAAAAATGTAAAAAATATATAAAAATTTTTTTTTAAATATATAATAAATTTAATTGGACAACTCATGATTGTTTTCTGGTTAAATTTGTCTCGTAATTTAAACCTCACAGCGAGACCCTGCTACTTATCTGAAAGGAGATAATACTGTTAAGAGTTGTGCTGAACTTTCCGTCATCCATCTCTGTGCACATGCAAGTGTGTCTTTTCTCCTCCTCCTAAGATAAATCAGAATTATTTATTAATATCAATTATGATATATTATTTTGAAAACATAATACTTAACTGAATATTAATATCTGTTAAAACTAGAGGAATAGGAGGATCATTCATTGAATTTGTTTCTGTGTTTAGCTCAATATTGAAAGTATTTTCCTAGTAAACCAATTATATCAACAACAAAATTATGTAGATATTTGGGATGTGTATGTGTGTGTGTATGTGTCTGTTTATGTAGAAACAGAAAGTAGTGGGCGTATTGTTTTCTATGGATCAGCAAGCTTTCTGTAAAGGGCTAGGTAGTAAATGCTTTCAGCTTGGTGGGTCATAGACTTGTCTATAGTGTGTCTACTCAATTTTGTCATTATAGGCATTACAGTCTCCATAGCCACTCATTACTCCTTACATGTGGTTGTGTTCCAGTAAAACTTTATTGGAACCAGAATTGTCCTAGTTTGCTAGTCCCTGGTTTAGAGAGTAGACCGGGCAGTTGCGCGATGGAAGTGTCTTTTCACACTCATGGTTTCTCTTCAGGAGAACCTGAGACCCAGAGAGGTGAAGTCACTTATCCAAAGACACACAGCAAAGCTAGAGCTGTGAATCCAGACATCCACGACGTTCCCTCAATCATCCCCACCCCAACACAGAGTGGATGCCAGAGTGCTAGCTGACTCCACAGGCAGAGTGGAGGAGAAGGGGCGACGGGACCCCTCCCTAATCTCTTCTTTCTGACTATAGTTGGGGCTTGTGTGTGTTTTCTCCACATTTTCTTGTTTGTTGGTTTGGTTTTAATAATGGAAAAGCCACTGGGCGGGAAAAGGCCACCCACTTAGCTCTGCGTCCTCAAAGCAAGTCACTGCCCCATCCAGGCTCTGTGCTCTTTGATCTGTAAAATGAGGGCACTAGCTTGATGATCTTGAATTCCATTTTGTTGTTGAATTTTATGATTCTCCCAGTGTGTTTGGCCCAACTCCATGTGCAGTGAGCCCCAAGTTGGCCAAAACTTGCCAGGCCTTGGGTACCCAGGGGCCCAAAGGTGGCAGCCCTACCTGGGTCTTGGGTATCATGAGGTCAGGTGTTTCTGTGCTCGCCAGCCAGAAGCACCTCCACCACAGCACCTGGGGGTGCTGGTGACCTCACCTGCTTGGGCTCAGAGTCAATGACCGTAATGGAGGTGCCCACCTGCTCACAAAGCCTTTCTGCTTCTAGCTCTGAACTGCTGAGCCAGTTTTTATCATCTCACTAGTCTTGCTTATAGATTTATCTATCTCTCTAGAATCTCCACCTCTCACTGAACTTCTTCAGAGTAAGCAGTTTTATAACAAACTGTGGCCTGGTTTCCACAGACACAAGGCAGGGCCAGGGCAGGCCCTCCCATGGACTGGAGCTAGCTGAGAGCATTACTGCCAGTCACTTGCATATTTTTGCAGGGATTCAAATAACCCTTTCTCTGCTGCAGGATTTCCATTGATTTTAGTTACATTTTCTTCCCAGATAAGATGCTCTCGGAAGCAGGACACTGGGCTGAGTCTAGAGAGCTGATTCAAATCCCAGGGGCATCTCAACTGGGATATACACCCGCTGGCAGGTCCTCTAAGTTCTCTCCTGGCTTCCCTACTACACAGCAGAGAAGGGAGCCCCGCCTTCTCCACAGCTCACATGGTACATGAACACTGGCTCCACAGTTTAATCTGGTGGGAGATTAAAAAATCCAGATTTCTGAGCCCCTTCCTGGATTCATTGAATCAGAATTGTGGGGTGATGTCCAGACAGGTAGCAGCCTGAATCCTTTCCAGGGTATTCCAGTGAGCAACCAACCCTGAGAGCCACACATTTTAACAGCCAAAGATACATTGATAGGAACACACCTTTTGAAAGGGCCTTGTCAATGTGTACACTTATTTTTATTATTGCTGTTTAAAAGTGGCACAAAAATTCTATACAAATAAATCCCAAGTGAAATAAAGTAAATAGATGTATGAAATAAGGAGGTGTGCTATCAAGACTTAAAAGAAAGGGCTATATATTTGATCTTTGTTTCTGACATGGATCTTCAAACACCCATGGGATTTCCTAGGCAGTAGGAGACATGGGGCATCTTTATGGTAATAATTGTGTCTTTGTCCTCAGCTCCTGAAATTTCCATGCGGCATAAAAGTGAAAGGGGTCTTGTTATTCACAGTAATTCACTTTCAACTACAAGGGAATATGGTTAGTGAGGTGACGTTTTGGACATTCTCTAAAGCCAGGAGGTGAGGGTAGGGTGGGGGAATAGGGTTGTTTGCCTGGGGTGCCATCATGTGAGGAGAGGGTTGAAATTTTCAGCCCCTTGACCTCTTGGGAGGGGACTGGATCTGGAGTTCATTTTCAGTTATGACCAGTGATTTGACCAACCAGACCTGTGCAGTTCGGCTTGTAAAAAACAAAACACCGTTCGGATAGCTCCAGGCTGGTGAGCACATGGGCAGGAGGTGGAAGCTCTGTGGCCCTTTGCACATCCCTGGCTCTGTGCATGAATTCTGTCTGGCTGCTCTTGTGATGTATGCCCTCTGACAACAAACTGGTGGTCTAAGGAGGGAAATGTCACTGAGTTCTGTGAGTTTAACATTAATTGAACCAGAGGAGGGGGTCATCGGAAGCTCCCATCTTATTGACACAGAGCTACTTGGTCCATTCTAGTCTGGTCTTGCAACTGGTTCCTGAAAGGGAAGGGGGCAGACTTTCTTTTTTTTAATATTTATTTTATTTATGCATACAAGAGCTGGGGTGCAGGCCGAGGTGCAGGGGTTGAGAGGATTCATGGGACAGAGTGGGGAGCAGAACAGGCTGATCTACTGAAATACACCGCTGAGGGGAGCAGCAGGAGAGACAGGAGAGAGCTGCTATGCCATGTGGGTCAGCAACTTGGCTGGGGATTGAACTTGTGCTGTAGTGGCTGCCGATAGCTTGATAGTGCTGAGACTTAATCCCTTGCACCACCGTGGAGGCCCCCCAGGAAGGGCGCAGTCTTGTAGGACAGAGCCCTCTACCTATGGATCCCACGGTATTGCCAGGTAGATAGTTTCATAATTGAGTTAAATGATAGAACACTAAGTTGGCATCTGAGAATTGCTTAGTGTGGGGACCCTCCCTCTCCCCAACACATTAAATTCATCTCACACTCTTAGGCAGCCTATTCTGCATTACGGTTTGGTCCTCAGAGGTTTCCCTTGAGATATGCAACCTTTCTAGATTAAAATTAGGGTCGATAATTTAACCTTCAACAGCCCATGGGACTGGATTAAATGTGCTGTCAATTTGTTTAATCCTATGGAAACCCTGAGAGATGAGGTGGGTGGTCCATTTTTTTTTTTTAAGTGAAGCAATCAAAGCTTGGGGAAGTAAATCACTGTAGGGAGGTTCCCATCACTTGAAAATGGATGTGATGAGACCAGACATATTAGAGTAAGGGCTCTTTGCATGAGGTCTTAGCTGCTTCCTCATCCTACCAAATGGAGCTCAAGGCTCCATTGTTCCAAGTCACAGGTGCTAAGAGAACAGCCCTGATGATCTTGTCATGTCACCTCTATGAGTTATCACCTCTTCAAGATGCTTTCACATCATTTGTATTTTAGAGAATCATCTTATTGAATTATTAGTTGGTTCCTACAAGGTTGTCCTCAATTTAAAGATGGGTAGAGTTTCCAGAGTTTTCATAGGAAGTATCCCAAGCATTGATTGCTAGAAACTTATAGTAGGTAAATTCTCAAATGATCCCATTATGACCCTGTACAATGCTGAGAAGGTGACTTGATTAATATCTTGTTGAGACCCCACTAGGGGAAACATGCATTTACAAAGAGATCTAGCAATTCCACCCCCAGGTACCTGTCCAAGGGACATGAAAACATAGACCCTCACAGAAATCAGACCCAAAAGTTCACAGCAGTGTGGTTCCTTAGAGCAGAATCAACACAAATGCCCCTCCCCAGATAAATGTTTAAGCAAAATGCAGTCTACCATACAGCAAAATATTATTTGGCTGAGTAAAGGAATGAAGTACCCATACATGCATGCATGGAAGGATCTCAAAAAAAAGAAATTAAGTGAAAACACTCAAATGTAGAATACTGCATAATATATCATTCCGTTTGTAGGAAATGCCCCCTAAAGGCAAATCTCTAGAGCCAGAGAACAGAGCACCCTTGGTAAGGACTAGGAGGTGGAAATATTATAGATGAGCAAAGATCTTCTTGAGCTGATAGAAATATGCTAAATGGGATCGGGGCCCTGCTTGCTCCCTCTGTAGATTTACTCGGAAAGAAAATGGTTGAATTGCTCACTTAAAAAAGGCACATTTGATCTCACTAAAGCTTTTGAATCTTTTATTTCCTGTCTTTTAGGCGCCTGCCAAAAATACTGCAAGACCAGCATGGTTCAGATTTTGTCTTGCTCTTTCCAGAGGAGATCTCGTTCATGGGGAACAGCACCAGAAACCAGATTCAAGAGATGAGTTTAAAGCAAATGCTAATCTATACATTTCTGGGAACAATGCTGATATATACATCTCAGGAACAAGAATGCCATCTCCTGCTCAGAGCTTCCACTTCCTGCACTGAGCATCTGGGCACTGCTGGCCATTGAAAGTCCACTTTCTGGGGTGGAGCAGAGGCACAGGGTGAGGGCCTCACATCAGCCACACGCAAGGCCTGTGGACCAAACCAGCCTCTTACCGGAGATGCCTGACCATGGACCTGTTTGCCTGTTTCCCAGCGTCGGCCATGCTCTGTGAGACTTTGGCAAGTCTGGCCCTTTCTTTCCTCCTTTGCCGTGCTTCTTTCAGATGGCTCATTTTCTGCAAGCACTGGGACATCACGAGTGTTTTAGGTTTCTTCATTCCTGTGCACCTGTCTTCTTGGATCTGTCTTGAAACAGTGGTGCAAGAAGAGATGTGATGTCAGGTGCTGATGCTCCTGTGATCCTGCCAAAGCCCTGTTTTCCTGGGCTCTGGGAGTGTCCAGCACACCTGTAGTCTGGATACAGGGCATCAACTTAACTTGCATCTCATGATAACTTGCATCAACAATAACTTGCATCTTATTTTATTCTCTTCTGTGCAAATTGAACAAAGAGCTGAGCTTTCTCAAAGTGTGGTTGGTGTTGGAGAGTTCCAAGCATTCTCCCTTCACATGAAATTCAAATCCCTGCAGCTGGCCCCTGCTCTTTTCTCATGGAATTGGATACAAAAAGTGGGGTAGCACTGGATTAACAGTGCTTCAGTGATCCTGATCACATTGCTTGAGAAAGTGGGTCATGTGGACATAGACATGTCACATTATTTCTTCCCCTCCAGGAAATTTGGGAACTCAGGCTGGGTTGTTCGATGCTGACGGAGCTGTCTGCTTGATTTCAAAATTTGACTCCAAAGTGAGTCAGATTTGGCTGTTCCTTGGGAAGGGGGTTTGTCCCCCAGCTCCAACCCTGATCCCAGTGTTCACTTGATGCATAGCCCTGATGAACTAACGCTGACCATAGATTTGGCTACACCCCAGTCTTCCATGTGATGATAATACAAAGCACAAAGGATTCCACAGTTTTATTGCTAATATTACTTCATCTTTAGCTACATCCGCTATTTCCTCCCAGGCCCATCTTCACATTTAATATATTAAAAAAATCATTTCCATTTTTTAAATGTCTAGATTGCCCATGTCAGAATGCCTCTCATCTGTCTGTCTGTCTGCTTGCCTGCCCCCTCTTTCTCTCTCTCTCTCTCTCCTTCTCTCTTCCTACCTACCTATTTACTATCTAGTCTCAAAAATCAATTTCTCTAATAGCTACTTATCACTCTTCTATCATCCACCTACCTGTATCTACTCTAAAGTTTTCTTATATCAGCTATTGACATTAGGGGCTGGATAGTTTTGGGGTGTGTCCTGTGCCTGTAGGGACAATAGCAGAATTCTGGACCTCTGTCCACTAAATTTTGTTAGCACCCCTCACCTAAGTCAAGTCACAGCAATAACATATGGCTTCAAACAATGCCAGAGGACCCTTTGGAGGAGGAAGGGCAAAATCTGTTTAATCTATCATCTAGTCATTTCTCTATACTGCTTCTTTCAAGAAGGCAGAGTAGACATCATTATTCCCCTTGTAAAGATAAAGAAATTGAGGCTGAGTTTATGTGACTTAATATATAAGTATTAAATCATAGAGCTGAGGGCCTCCCCAGTGGTGCAGGGGGTTAAGATGCAACCTATGAAGCTATCAGCAGCCACTATAGCACGAGCTCAATCCCCATGCAGGGAGCTACCCACATGGCACAGCAGACCTCTCCTGATTTGCCTGCTGCTCACCTCAGCAGTGTATTTCAGTCAGTCTGCCTGTTCTGTTCCCCACTCTGTCTCTGGTGAATCCTCTCACCCCCTACACATCTGGCCTGTACCCCAATTCTTGTATGCATAAGTAAATCAATCTTAAAAAATTAAAAGAATTAAAAAAATCATAGATCTGAGTTACAAAACCAAGTTTGCCTTATTAAAAAAAAGGTTTCTTTTCCCCCTATAATGCTAGGCTATTTTAAATTAAACACAACCCTACACATTTTATGCTCAGTGCCTTTACTCTCCTTTATTCTTAGCTTAAACGCATTCTCAAATTTAATTTTGATTCAAACCCAAACAAATGTTTTCTAGTCAAAACACACATGGATGTGTCTGTACCTCAACCTTCATTCTAACCCTGTTGTGGCTTCATAATGTAACCCAGTTTCCAACCCCTATTCTTAACCATCCATTTGCTTCCTAAATTTTGTTTCCCCTCCTCCCAGACAATGAGGGCATCAGCTGAAAGTGGCAGTGGACAAGCTCATTCACAGCAAGGGACAAGCACATTGTTCCTTCTAGAGAGGATGCAGAAAGCCCCCTTCTCTGCTGATCCACCTGGTCCCTGTCTATATATACTATCATAAACTCCTACATTTGGACAATTTTGAAATTCCAACAATAGTGTTGTGTTTGCATTTTTCAGGGACAGGCTGGAGCTTATGAATGTCGCTTCTGAAAAAACCAAGCAAATGAAAGAAAGGCCTTTGAAGCAATCAGCTGTCTTCTCAGAGCCTGACATTTTGGTTCAGCTTTTAAACAGTCATTTTGATTTCTGCCCTGCTACTCTGATGCCCATTAGATGGCTGACAGCTTCTGGCCTCCATGTCCAGAATATAAGCAGGCGGAGACATTGTTTTCTAGCAATTAACAGTGATGCTTGAAAGAGATGGCAACAAGCTGAAAAAAAATTAATTGAAAATTTAACCTTCAAATAAAAATACTTAGACCTTAGCTTCCATTTGTAAGCAGCTTATGCTGCCTGTGCACATTTTGTTATATTAAGTATTTTCTACACCATTTCTGATTAATACAGCGGTGCTATTTTCCAGTCCAGTCTCCTTAATAAATATATGTGTCAAATATCTGTTTCCTCCCCTGAATGCGAAGACTTTTAATTCCCCTTGTTTGCATGTGCTAACTGGTTGTGTAATGAGATTAACAGCTCTTTTTTTCCTTCCGCAGATTTTCTAAGAAAAGGCAGTGTGCTCCTAGACAAAGTTAAAAAGGTAGCTTCTTTAATTTTGCATATTGTTAGCCGCAATCCAGTTGCTAATGTTTGTTTTATATCCATCTGTCAAAAGCAATGCCAAAATACGTTGTGTTTGCCTTGAATTGGCTCAATTAATCCTTCGCTGGAAACAGTTCTGTCATTTCATGTTTGGTTAAGACCCTGATTCAGTAGTTCCCAAACCAGGGGCTCCTGTCTGCCAAAGGCAATCGGTGCTTGTTTAATATGACTTTCTGGGAAGTATCCACTTGACAAAGACAAAAGGGAAAGGTGGGGCAGACACCTCACGGGAATAGCTAGGCAGAGCCAGCCCCATCTCTGCCTTGGGTGGAATATAAATGGCTGAGCTTGGTCTGTCACCCAGTTCTTGAGGTGCCAAAAGAGCTAACGCGTCACACTTGGTCCCAGCCTGGGGCAGACGTCCAGACACGTGGCTCCATGTAAATTTAATGACAGGGTGCTCCTTGGCCAGGACCGCCATAAACACGCCACATACTAGGGGCCTGAATAGATGTCTGTGGTCTCATAGTTCTAGATGTTGGCAAGTCCCAGATCAAAGTCCCCACAGGTTTTATTTCTTTTTTTTTTTAAGATTTATTTATTTATGCATACAAGAGCTGGGGTTCAGGCCAGAGGTGCAGGGTGTGAGAGGATTCACCAGAGACAGAGTGGGGAGCAGAACAGGCAGATTGACTGAAATACACAGCTGAGGGGAGCAGTGGGAAAGACAGGAGAGGTCTGCTGCCACATGTGGGTCAGCTCCCTGACTGGAGATTGAACTCATGCTGCAGAGGCTGCGGACAGCTTCACAGTGCTGTGCTTAACCCCTTGCGCCACCAAGGAGGCCCCTTCACAGGTTTTATTTCTTCCAAGGCCTCTCGGGCTTGTACATGACCTTCTTCTTCCCATGTCTGTACAGGGCCTTCCTCTATCTGTGTCTTGTTTGGGTCAACATTTCCTCGTTTTATGTGAACACCAGTCATAGCGGATTAGGGCCCACCACAGTGACCTCATTCTGACTGAATGACCCCTTTAAAGACCCTAGGTCCAGAGCCCAAATAATAGTCACATTCTGAGATTAGGATTCAGCATGTCAAGTTTGGAGGGCCACGTTCAGTCCCTAATAGATGGTAACCAGAAAAAAGAAAAAAAAGTATATGATGAGTAAAAAGGGAATATTCTTAGACCATGTGCTATGAAACAGCCATTCTGCAGGGGAGTCTATCTCTCTCCCCACTGCTCTGTTTCTCCTCCCCCCTCCTCTTTCTCCTCTTCCTACTCCTCCTTTTCCTTCTCATCCTCCCCACTCCTCCTCCTCCTCACTCCCCCCGCCCCTTTGCTCTGGCTCTCGCTCTCTTGCTCTCTGTCCTCTACCACCATGAAGTGGTGAGTGTCCTCTACTTCCATGAAGTCGGCATATTTTACATAACATACACTGTTGAATCAGCATGCTCTGAGTTCAAATCATGACTTGTCCTCCTATTAGCTGTGTGATCAATGGCAGAGTGTGTATAGTCTCCTAATCTCAGGTTTCTTGTCCTTAAAGTGGAATTAGTAACAACTACCCCAGCTGACTTTGTCCATAAGGGTAATCTGGGAGCTTGTGTGAGAGCCAGGGGAGGCAGGGCTGAGAGGTGCAAAAGCCCTGCCCCAAGCACAGGCCCCAGGGCAGTCAGGTTGATGGAGAATTTAAAGTTATACAACCGCCTTTTTAAAGAATGACTAGAACAGGCCTCTCATCAGGGCAGATAATCACTGCTGCTGAGCCATCTTCCCTGCATGGGATGGGAAAGTAACATCTCTTGTCTCTCTGTCTACTGCAGATTAAATGCATGGTTCCCACCCCGCTCACTTCACTCACATCTGTATCTTGAATTTAGTTGTCCTCAGGACAGCCTAACCAAAAGCATTTCACATGACTGCACATCTTATTTTTTATTCATTTTACTCAGAAATTGCCAAACCTCACAGATAAATTATATATGGTTGAGGACAGTCATCATTTATCATTGTTTTGAATAAAAGAGGCCTAGTGGCCTCTGGCTACAGTCCTCCTCTTTCCCAAATATCTTCTGGTCCTGTAACTGCTAGGACTGGATTCTTGCTATGAATTAGGAATCAAAATATGCAGCTACTGACCACAGAGGGAGTATGTCTGTCTGGGCCCATAGCTTTTATTATTCCACATCCCTTGCTGACGTGGTACCCAACTCTCCGAAAAGGGGGTGGGGTGGTGGGGTGTGTGTCTGTGTGTGGCTGATTTATATGAACAGACGTCTGGCTAGTTCTAAAATCAAACCCAAAACAGCAACAAAAACCAGGAACTCTTAAACGGTACATTTCCTTTCTCATTGGGAGGTGTCTGTCTTCACACCATATCAAAAAGTATAAACCCTGGGCATGAATCATTACATTTTTCCAGACAGTGTTCTTTGTTGGGATTTTAGAAAGTAACTCCCTAGTCTACATCTCCAACAATGGAAGAAATAAGGTGACATGGGACTTGCGTGGGTGTCTTGCGGTTCTTAAAATGATGACCATGATGACCACTGACGAAATGGAGGTATTTGCTTATATCATATCAGGTGACCAAAATGAAAGAAAATGTTATAACATACAGTACAATGTTTAAAAGGAAAAAATGCATCTAATGACGCCTAATCATGTTTAAACCTTTGCATGCTCACACAGCCTTGTGCTTGGAGAGAGCCCTCTCTGGTGAGGTGGGTAAAAGGTCTTGCACCTCTGTCCACACAGGTGTCGATGTCTTACATCCATCTCCCCTGGGTTTTGGCCAGATTTGGATTTCTACAATTAGCATAGCAGGTTGTATGGAAGCTGGGGGTAAAGGGTGGTTCTAATTTAGGATTTAAGGAAGGCAATCAACACACGGGTGAAGGTAGTTGAACCCAATCTGTAATAAAAACTTGATAGAGATCTTTAGATAGTTGGCATAACCACAGTGTGCATGACCTTTGAATATTACAAAGCAGTACCTTAATCAAAAGCTCCAGCTTCTTCTTAGTAAGGCCTGGAAAGAGGTCTGGCTGGATTTACGGAGAGGAATTGTCTTTTTTGCCATCCAAGTTCTTTCTTCCCAGGCCATTCTGGACACATATAGATTTACCCATAGAGGACATGGGCCTGGATCTGGCTGGTGACTTCAAGTTGCAGGATTTTCTAGGTTTCTGATACTGGACATTGTTAGTTTTGTAGGAGGTGAATAACAAAATAACGATGAGGCCCTGTTGTAAGGGCAGTCCCCTTCCCTCCACCATGCTCCATGTCTCTGATTTGTGCCAAGCAGGTCCTCTGAATTCAGCCCCTTCCAGTGGTTTGGATTTCTCTTTAATTGTCTTGGTGGAGGGGTGTGCTGTGGAGGCTTTTTGATAGCAGAAATTATTTTTCAAAGTGAGAAGATGCAAATAATCAAAGTAATGTGTCCACGACAGGACTGTAGCTTCCATGCCTCTCCGTACATACCACAGTGTGACCCTCTCACCAGAATTTGTCTAGCACTTCCCTGCACACCCATCACATCCAAGCTCCCCACAGAAAAAGAGGCCCAGAAGAAAACATGTTGTGATGTTAACAATGATTGCAAATATTTTCTTCCCTTGTTTTCTAAAAGTCCTTTAATGACTTTAACCAAAAGAATTTTTTCAGAACACCATAATAATCACTCTGCTTTCAAATGTGTATACCAAACTTCTTGACGCCATCTGAACTAATTCTGTTAATCTCCACACTTTTGTAATTATACATGCGACAAAACACTGAATTTATAAAGAGGACTAACAAATTCCCCTTAAAATCATTACTCATGCTCTGGATGCTGGTAGGAAAATATTGTAGGTTTTTGTTTTTTTTTGACATTTTAAAAGGACAGGTTTATTAGGAAAAGGAGAAAGAAAAAGAGAGGCAATTGCATAGTCACAGGAGGGCAGGATAACTGCTAATTTAAAATTTTGGAAAACATAGTAAGCCAAAATCAATAGATTAAATGCAAAGATCTCATGGAGAATATTGTCCATGATATTAAAAAAAAAAAATGGGTCTGGTTCAATCCATCCCAACCTTTACTTAGTCACTTATATATTCATGTAGAGTAGCTAGCCCAGTGTAGCTATGGGAGCCAAATACACTGTTGGTTCCTAGCCTCAGGGAGCTTATAATCTAGGTTAACTTTGTTTATTTATTTTAAATTTATTTTTTTTTTTGCATAGAAGAACTGGGGTGTAGGACAGAGGTGTGGAGGGTGAGAGGATTCACCAGAGACAAAGTGGGGAACAGAACAGGCAGATCTACAGAAATACAGTGCTGAGGGGAGCAGCGGGTGAGACAGGAGAGGTCTGCTGTGCCGTGTGGGTAGCTCCCTGCCCAGGGATTGAACTCAGGCCATAGTGGTGATAGCGTTGAGACTTAACCCAAGGCCACCAGGTAGGCCCTTAGATTAATCAATTAATTAATTAATTAATTTTTAAGATTTATTATTTTATTTACACAAGCACTGGCTACAGTCAGAAGCACGGGAGGGTGAGAGAATTCACCAGAGCCAGAGCGGGGAGCAGAGCAGGCAGACTGACAAAGTACACTGCTGAGGGGAGCAGCGGGCGGTAGGAGAGGTCTGCACGCCATATGGGACCCTCGCCCGGCAGCCGGGGATTGAACTGGCGCTGCAGAGGCTTCGGGCAGCTTCGCAACCCAGTGATCAACCGCTGCGCCACCGGGGAGGCCCTAATTTATTTTTTTAAAGAATAAATATATGTTCCAGTGCTGCACCTCCCCCTGCAGTGACCCTTAGGGCTAATGGCTTGTGCCACGGTCCCTAGGTCCGGCTGGGCAACCAGCGCGCAGGCGGAGAACAGCAAAACCCCCTGACTTGCTGCACCTCCTCCTGCAGTGACCTCTAGGAATCCCTAGGTCCGGCTGGGCAACCAGTGCGCAGGAGGAGAACAGCAAAAAACCGCCTGAAGACATAGATAAGACGGAAGCCTGTTGAAAGATAACGACCACCAGAAGCCACTACAGGAATGCTGTCCGCTCTGAAACTTATCTCACCTTCTTTAGACCCACAAACTTTATTCTAATACAACTGTCTCTCTAAAATCTTTTCTCTTTCTCTGTTTAAAAGGTCATTGGTTTGCCGATTAAAAAAGAACATACAAAATCTAATAACTAGGCTGATTCAAATGAAACGTTACTAAACTCTGTGTATTAATAGAACTGCTAGCTTAATAATTTCTCTGTTGTATACTTAGCCTAGTTTGTATTAATCTAAATGATAAAAATATTACATTGTGAAAAGTAAAATTCACCCGTGTTAATTAATAGTAATAGTGAGTAGTTAAAACAAAAAGTAATCATATAAAACAAAAAGAAAAATTAATAGCCTAACTACTTAGGAATGCGCCTGGGTCCAGATGTAAATCACTGCCCTGTCAATGATAAGCTAAACCTATAAGCAAGCTGATTTCTTCACTGACGTTCGCCATTCCTATGCTTTTAGAAAACATATAAATACTGGTCACCAACTCAAATAAAATTACACTCAGATTTTCACTCTTGAAGTGTGTCTGTTTGTCATTTCTTTAACCGAATCCCTGACCACCCTGCGCAGTCTCTCAACCCTGAGAAGACCTCATCGCTCACTGCTGTGCTGGTCCGCGGCATTCTAGGATTAACAGAAACTAAATTAAAAGTGAGTGAAGATAAAAGGAAAAAATAGTGTTTAAAACTATATTTTTGCATGTATGTAGAAGTATGTAGGATAAAAATTTATTGTCTAATTCATCCACTACTCATTCGCTCACTCTGACAATTTTTTTCACATGGCTCAGAGACCCATTATTAAAGTAGTCCTTTACTGGGCCTCCCTGGTGGCACAAGGGATTAAAATGCAACCTATGAAGCTATCCACAGCCACTGCAGCATGAGTTCAATCTCCCGCCAGGGAGATACACACATGGTGCAGCAGACCTCTCCTGTCTCACCTGCTGCTCCTCTCAGCAGTGTGTTTCAATAGATCTGCCTGTTCTGCTCCCCACTGTTTCTGGTGAATCCTCTCAACCCCACACACCTCTGGTCTGTATCCCAGTCCTTGTATGCATAAATAAATAAATCTTAAAAAAAAAACATACTCGTTTACTTAAAGCACTCCTTCAAAGGTGTAGCTAACTCGCCAATAGCTTGCTATGTTCCTTGATGCCCACTCACAAGCAATAAAGACTGGCAATGTGGATGGCAGGGCCCTCGCATCTCAGGGGCTGAGCCTTCAGGGAGAGGGTGGGCAGGGGAAGTTCCTGGCAGCTGTGCCTCAGTAAAGGTGACTCCCGTTTCATTGACTCTTTGATTCAAAGTGTCAGACAACCAAACAGAGGAAGTAGGAGACAGTCTCATCTCAACTCAGCAGTGCCCCAGCAGGAGAACAGTTTACAGACTAGAAATTCCATGTGGTGTCTTTCAGCAACATTTATTACAAAGTAGGAGTCAGTGGGAGTGGGTGGGACATACTGTAGAACAAAGGAAAAGTAACATCATCCTAAAAATGATTTGTGGTAGAAGGTGGGGGGTGAGGGGAACACAGCAAATGTTCAGTAAAATTCAGGAAGGCAGGCCCCTAGAATGTTGCTTGGAAGCCATTTTGAAAACAGCATCTCAAAATTATAAGACTGGAAGTGAGTGATACAAGAGAAGGTTGCAAGGAACTTACGCGCAGTCATAGGAGGTGAACCACTATGCTCACAGTTAAGGCAAATGATCAGAAAGCCAGGCCTCCCCGGTATGTGAGGTGTTAAGATGCAGCACTGTGAAGCATCCACAGCCACTGCAGCACGAGTTCCATCCCCGGCCAGGGAGCTACCCATAAGGCGCAGCAGACCTCTCCTGTCTCACCCACTGCTCCCCTCAGCAGTGTATTTCAGTCAATCTGCCTGTTCTGCTCCCCACTCTGTCTCTGGTGAATCCTCTCACCTTCCCACACATCTGGCCTGTACCCCAGTTCTTGCATACATAAATCTTAAAAGAAAACAATAAAACCTATTTAAAAAAAAAAAATGATCAGAAAGTTGAGTCAAAGCTTAATAATAAAACTTGAAAAAATTATGTCCCACAAATGGGGCCTTTATTCTTTCCCTCCCTCCTTCTCTCCCCCCTCCCTCCCTTTCTGACATATTTACTGAACATTCAGTATGTGTCAGAGGTATACACAGAAAAAGATGAGAAAAGGATTGGGGGACACAATGCATATAATGCACATAAATTTTAGTTATTTTTAAAGATTAAAAGAGAGCAATTGAAAGAAAACAATCATCAAGGGTATAATTAGATACAGTTTTCTGAAGCTGGAAGGATCTAAATATGGAGATCAAAAATCCCCACTGTGTTATAAGAAAAGATAATGAAAAAAAGATTTGCACCTAGAGGAGCATAGTAAGTGCCAAAAACTGGAACATCTTGTTCTGTGTTCCATGGAAAAGTGTGTGACCCAAGAATGTAATGAGAGTCAAATGACCATTTGTGAGTAAAATCCAAAAAAGAAACCTACACAAACACAAAGCACATTGAAAAGCTTTCAAAATATGTTACCCACAAACTGTTATTTGAGGGGAAAATAACTTGGCTTGGATCTACACACAGCTAAGAATTGACTTGAAATTAGCAACTGAAGATTGGGGAAACCGTGGTATTAAATGTGATTGAGAAAAAAACAATTAATATAAAATCAAAAACTACAAATATCCTTCCAATTTGAATGCAAATGCCAATCTAATTCTCAAAAGAGATGGTTCTCAATTATATAGCACTAATCTAATAGAAAATAGATTCAGAAAGGGTAGATGAAAAACACAAATGTGCTAAATTGCTTGTCTCGCAAGGGGGGGTGAAGGTTGACATTAAATTTTGCAGATCAGAGAAAAGAGTGCTTCAAATATGCAAAAGTAAGCCAAAGCAATTTTTTATTATTATTTTTTAATAGAAGCAAAATTTTAAAAAGTGAATGACTTTCTTCCAAGCTATTGGAGATATATAAGCAAGAGCAAAATTTAGGCTAAAAACAAAAAATAAAATTCAGGCAAAATGGAAAAGCAGTATGAAAAGCTGATAAAGAGCAAGGTGGCCAAGCCTGTCACTAGTGATGTCAGCCACCTCTTGTCTGTCAGGTACTATTGCCAAGATCCCCTATCAGCACTTGCAATTGCCACATTTTATCCTTTTGTACAGGTGAGTGAACCCCGGCCAGGGAGCTGACCAACATGGCGCGGCAGACCTCTCCTGTCTTACCTGCTGCTCCCCTCAGCAGTGTATTTCAGTAGAACTGCCTGTTCTGTTCCCCACTCTGTCTCTTGTGAGTCTTCTCACCCCCGCATCTTTGGCCTACACCCCAGTTCTTTATATGCAAAAGAAAAAAACAAAAAACAAAAAACAAACAAAACACATGAGTGAACTGAGGCAGACCTGTGCAGCACACACAGGCTTCGAGTCACTCTTTTGGCACAGAGTATGGACGGCTGGCATCTCCCATGACCGGGCACGCAGGCCAAGCCCCAGTCTAAACCTGCTGTGGATGCAGAGGCCATCTCTGCCATCTGCAAGACAAGTTTCTCAGGTTTTTGGCCATTTTATCCCCTTGCCAACACAGCCCTGGTAGGCTGCAGTTTTTTTGAGAGTACCAGGAGAGGCGGCTGTGGGAAGGAAATGTGCAGAGAACTATACCCAATATGTAAACACTGAGAGTTTACATGGAAGTAGCATCTTATTTATCTCTCATATTACCTGTGTTCTGAAGTGCTTACTGATGTTGTAGCCTGTAGCCTAGGGGCAAGCTTGCCCAAGGAAGGCATCCCAGCCCTGGCCAGGAGCGCAGTGAAGCAGAAGGCTGGCAGGCCACAGCACTGCCTTCCAGAGGATACCCATGGGGGTGGAGGTGGGGAGGGGATACACAGGCTGCCAGGGAAAGTTTCTGTCAGCATTTTATTTTATTTTTATTTTTTTAAAAGCTATTTTTTTTTAAAGATGTGTTTATTTATACAAGCACTAGGTACAGTCAGAAGCGCTGGAGGGTGAGAGAATTCACCAGAGCCAGAGCGGGGAACAGAACAGGCAGACCTACAAAACACACTGCTGAAGGGAGCAGCGGGTGAGACAGGAGAGGTCTGTTGCGCCATGTGGGACCCTCGCCTGCAGCCGGAGATCGAACCAGTGCTGCAGAGGCTGTGGGCAGCTTCACAGCCCAGCGCTCAACCGGTGCACCACCAGGGGAGGCCCTCTGTCAGCATTTTAAAGGCTTTTTTTTTTTTTTTAAGATTCTGTATAATTAATAATATTTCCTGGCAATTGACAAGCCGAAACTTGTCATGTGGTGTTCAGCAGTAAATTTCCACTCGGTGCTACAAAAAACTAAAGACAAAGGAAGTTGGAAAAAATTGGTTAAACAAGATTATCTAGGAAATGCAAAACCAAGGAAGGCAGGCTGACAACATTGGTTTCCAACACACTTTATTCCACACCAAATAATATTAAAGGAGACAGTGTCATTTTATAATCCACAGTAAAGATAAAATAGTCATGAAAGTTTATTTGCTGAAAAGCATAGTATCAAAATATATAAAGCTAAAAATGTTAGAAACAAAATGGGAAGTTTACAGAAACATTTGTTTCAGGAGACATCACATGCCTCTCTTATCTGTGGCAGATGAGATACATGAAAAATAAATGAAGTACATAGACAAATTTAAAGAAATAATTAGAATATGCTTCAATTAAAGTGTTTTTTCAACTTCTCAGGAAGATTTGTAAAATTTTACCCTTTTCTAAGTCATAATAAGAAGCACAATAAATTCCTTAAAGCAGTTATTTTATAAGATCAACTCTCCAAAGCTCATGTGAAATAAAATAAAAGTAAAAACAAATCATGCAAATTAAAACTTCTCTCTAAGTAATTTTAGGTTACAGAATGATAGGATTTTAGCTAATCATTATTGAGAAATAATGCAGAGGTAAGAATATGTTATTGCAAATCCATACTATGCTGCCACAGCCTTAATCCAAGGCAAATTCATAACAATAACTCAATTCTTAATCAAATAAGAAGTAATCAAAGTGATCAATCTCTTTAAGATGTTAGACTGAAAACCCAAAACTAACCTAGGGAAACTAGGTAAATGCAAATGATAAGAACAGAAGTAAGTTGGACTAGAAAATCATTTTAAAATGGAAGAGAAATTATTCTAGAAAACGGTAAAATGGTACAATTGACATCACAGGCCCTGGAGTAATGATGCGCTGGAAAAACACAAGAAAGACATCATAATCTCCTATAGCCTGCCTTTTTACTAGCGGTCTTAGAAGATATTTTATTTTTTGAAAGTTTAGGATTCTCCTTTCAGTTTCCCATTTTTTGTCCATTTTGCTCTCGTACAGTAACCCTTCTAGAAGCTTCTAAGCAAAGAAAGCCTTCTGTTTCTGTGCAAAGTTCCCCAGTCTGTTGCACAGTTGAGTCATTCTTAAAACTTCTCTTCTTCATCAACCTCCCACCTAGACCCCCAACATCTATAATTTAATTCTCAAGTAGGTTTGCCCCTCATCCCCTCCAAGCTTTTCCCTTTAATGTGCATCTTCAAATCTGCTCTGCACTAGAAAATCAATGAACCAATTTTATTAGAAGTATGTGAAAAATAATTGCCAATAGATGTTAAATTTTTAAGTGGAGTTGCATTAAGCCATGAAGAATTCTTTGAGAACCAGTTAAGCGATATTAATGATTATTATTTTAACTCCTCAGGGTTTTGTTTTTTTTTTTTTTTTTTTTTGGTTCCTCTCTCATTATTGGCTTTCATTGTACATAACAGATTGATTTAGTTATTTAGGTGTGTCTGGATGTATAATCATCTTAATGAGTATTGATTGAGGCTCACATTTGCACAACCACCTTGCAGGGAACTAGAGAATGAGCCATTGGGTTTCTTCTGGGATGGTTCACGAAGATGGGTTAACTGTTGTTTAAACAGCCCTTGTAACTCTTGTCTCTGTTGTAAGGAGATTTGGAAGGACTGGAGAATGTGGGACATGCTTTTTTTTCTAAAAAAGATTTATTTAGGGCCTCCCTGGTGGCACAAGGGGTTAAGCACCACACTATGAGGTAATCCGAAGCCTCTGCAGCATGATCTCTCCTGTCTCGTCTGCTGCTCCCCTCAGCGGTGTATTTTAGTTGGTCTGCCTGTTCTGTTCCCCACTCTTTAAAAAAAGATTTATTTATTTATGCATACAAGAACTGGGGTGTTCTTGTATGCATACAAGAACAGAGGTGTGGGGGGTTGAGAGAATTCAACAGACAGAGTGGGGAACAGAACAGGCAGATCTACTGAAATACACTGCTAAGGGGAGCAGCAGGCGAGACAGGAGAGGTCTGCTGCGCCATGTGGGTAGCTCCGTGGCTGGTGATAGCTTGATAGTGCTGAGACTTTAACCCCTGTGCCACCAGGGAGGCCCCAATGTGGGACATGCTTTTAAGACTGGAGTAGGATGACCCCTTCCACTGCAATGCCAGCTCTCACCAAATGTAAGGGGATCCTGTTTTGTAGCTTCTTCCAATCTCCCTTTCTCAGACACCAAACACAGTTTTAGGGGTCTGTTGACATCTCTCTTTGTTTCTGTGTCTTGAAATATAGTTTATGTTGCCATAGGGGAAGGAGGTAGAAGAAGCCTATGGAGAGAAAGAAAGGCTGGCTGATGTGGTGGAGACCCTCCTCACACCAGTTGTTTGGTCCTGTGTACCAGGGGGCTGCCCCCCTTGAGGTTCCACCATCTTACTCTCTATCCTGCACTCTGCAGGCTGGGAATCACTGTGGGACAATCAAGCAATCACTCTCTGACACCCCAAGGACTAGCGACCCGTTTGTGGGCATTTTTTTTTTGAGCCACATGAGAGCTCTAAATCTTAAGTGAAGCAAGCAGGAGGGGTTGAGTTTGTCCTGGGAGCCATTCCTTGAGCTCATGGGCCTAGTGGTTTTCTGGCTGTTATCATTGCCATGGTGCCATTGACATTCTTTTTCTTTGCAAAATGAGGGAGCTGGGGAAGGAGAAAGAGGGAAAGTGGCAAGAGGAGAAGGGGAACAAAATGCATGCATTCCTTTTCTCTTGAGGGAAATTCTGGTAGACACATCCACCATGATTCAGCATCTATGGAGTGAAGAAGGTGCTTTTTTTCCTGCCCAGCCAGAGATGCCTAAATAAATAAATAAATAAATAAGACAGGCAGACAAGGGGAACTAGCTCATTTTTCTTTCTCTGCTCTGTGAGGAATGGAAAGTCAACTTAACTCTCATCCATGAATCCTGATTCAAGGAGTTACGATGCTTGGAGTTAAGATTTTAAGTAAGGAGGGCTTAGACTTTGGAAAACTTCAAGTTCAACTCCCTGTTCTGGTTAAAGACCCATCTTCGCCCTTGGACTCCTAATGCTCACATGAATTTATGAAATTTCATCTCAATCACATTCAGATTGAGTCAGACCTCACCCTTTGCTTCAGGCCTACCTCCTCCTCAACTCCCCAGTCCCCTCCCAGAATGAACAATAGTGGTTATGTTCTAGCTTCTTTCAAGTTCCCAGTTCTTTTTCCCAGTCCTGAGGGTTGGAACAGACCCTAGATAGAGTTCTGGTCCTGAGTGTAGTTTGGGTGTGGAAAGACTCAGAAAGTGAGTTGCTTGCGTGATCCTAGAAGGACAAGTCAGCGAGTTCCTCTGT
The DNA here is from genome assembly GCF_964194135.1 of Talpa europaea. Classification (NCBI taxonomy): domain Eukaryota; kingdom Metazoa; phylum Chordata; class Mammalia; order Eulipotyphla; family Talpidae; genus Talpa; species Talpa europaea. Next base: position 31,160,004 of record NC_140084.1, read on the forward strand.
AAGAGCAGGAGAGAAACCTGAGAGAATGCACTGGGTGGAGCTGACCCACATGGCCCAGCAGACCTCTCCTGCCTCCCCACTGCTCCCCTCAGCAGTGTATATCAGTAGATCTGCCTGTTCTGCCTCCCACTGTCTCTGGTGTGTGCTCTCACCCCTGCACCTTTGGCCTATACCCCAGTTCTTGTATGTATAAATAATGGCAGATTCAAATTGCATTCTTGAAGGAGAGTTTAATGAAGGTCCCCTTTATAAAGCTGTGAGTAGGGAATCCATTGCACCCCAGGGCACTAGTACCACAACAGCAGTGGGAGGAAGCAGATTCTGCCCAGGTCCCTAGGGGAGAAAGGAGGGAGGGCTGTTGCACCTGGAGGGATGTGGGCAGCTAGAGGAGCCTACAAGGAGGTACAACAGAGTCCCCCACCTCTCCTTCCCCTTCCAGTGTTTTTGCAAGGACTCCCCACTGGCCACAGCCACAGTACAAGAAGGCCAGTGAGTCCCTGGTACCGTCAAAGCAGGTCAGCCTCTATAACAAGGGTGGGAGAGAGGAGGAGGGAAGTGCCCTTAGGGGATGCGCACATATGGTGTGTGAAAAGGTGTGTTGAAGTCCTAAGACTTTGCCCTCACCCCCTCCAGGGTCATCACACCTCTCAGTCCCAGGGCGTACCCTGGGAGACAGAAGGGGTGGGTGCTGAGTTCCCGTCTCTGCCCTGCTATTGGACTGACAAGGCAAAGCAAAGACCCACCAAGTCCATGTTGCCCCCCTGGGGTAAGATGCCAGGACTCCCGGAACTCCTTCTAGACACACAGGACCACACATCTCGCCGGCACCACAGACCCAGGGAGACATAGGCACGTTCTGCGGAACCTCTCATCTCAATTCCTCTCCTTGGGCTAAAAGAATAACAGCCACTCAGGAAGCCCCATCTGGCCATGGCACACATACCAGCAAGCACAGTGATCTCTTCCATCATTTGGTTTTAGTGGAGACTGTTTGCAAATGGAAGCAATCTGTCTTTCTCATGTCTGGGAAGAGTGGTTATTAACTATGGGAAACTGTCTCCAGCAGTAGGTCAATTAATTACTGCATTTTAGAGCTGCTTCTTGAAAAACAGCAATTAATTTTATTGCATTTCTGGGTATTTCTTCTCCAAACTGTATCCATTTGAGATCACCATTCTTCTGAGTGGATAGGGAGACTTGATTATTTCTGAGAACTTTGCAGGAGATCATATTCTGTTTCGTTTTGTTGTTGTTGATGTTGATAATGATGTTTTGTTGTTGTTGATAATGAATACAGAGATGCATTAGGTTTTAATTATCACTGGCACCTCTTCACAATTGGAAGTAGACTTAAAAAAACAGAAAATGGGAAGAACTCATACCAAAAGGAGAGGTGATAAAGAGAAAGACTGTTTATCCACACACATCTTCAAGTCAAAATGCTATCTGAATGTTTTTTTTTTTTTTTGATAAACACATGCAATTTGCAGCAACATGGATGGCGCTGGAAGGGATCATGCTCAGCGAAATAAGCCAGAAAAAAAAAGAAAAATACCGGATGGTCTCACTCATAGCAGGAATCTAGAAAACTTAAATAAGGGACCAGGAAAAAGAATAACTATAAGAAAGTGAAAATCATAATCAACAAAAAACTATGAACCAGAGACACTCTATGGAGGGTGGGGGGCGGGAAGGGGAGGGATTGGGGTCAAAATAAGGGGGTTGCAATTGTATGGGGAATATAAAAATAAAATTTATTTAAAATAAAAAATAAACTTATTGGAAGGGAAAAAAAACAAAAACAAAAACAAAATGTTATCTGATAAGGAAGAAGGGTAGGCTGTAAACATGGCCCCAGCTACTTCTGTTTCCTGATTCATACTTTCTGCGCTGGCCTGGACTAATGGGTTGGTTAGGACACCCAGAAGCTTTTGTTCTGGATGAGAAACATCAGAGTGGGCTGCTTTCACCTGTTCTTTCACCCTTCAGCTCAACACCAGCTGCATTATCTCAGGCTGGGTGAGACCACACTGCCCTTCTGTTTGGTTTCTCAAGAAGTTACACAGGACTGGACTGGCTTTGTCCAGAGGGTAGTGAACAGTAATTTTTCGTTGCCATTATTATCTGGCTGTGGAAACTGGCTCAATCTAGTTTAGCAACTAAGCGTGATTTGAGCATTTCTCGCTGACCTTACTAGAACATCCCGAGGAAGTCTGATGGCAAATACTTCTTATAGGGCCAGGCTAGGGTTTCTTGGTGATGGCATACTTTATGTTGAGCCATATTTTGAGCTGGATCCTTCCTTGTTGGGAGAGGTTTTCTGGTGCGTGATAGAACACTGTGGAATGTTTAATAGCATCACTGGCCTCTACCCACTAGATGCCAGCAGCAGCCCTCTCCCTCGGTTGTGACAATCAAAACCCTCTCCAGACATTGCTAAAAGTCTCCTGGGCAAACTCGTCTGACTAGCGAACCACTGATATAAAAACAACTACTTGTGGTTATAGAGAGAGATGAAAATGGGCCTATGCATCCATAGCTCAGGGACAAGAGGATCATGGCTTACGGATCGATTTTTGTCTACACAGCCATATAGTATTATTATTATTATTATTATTGTTACTATTATTATTATTAGGTTTAACTCATGGAATTATAGAGACATACAAGTCTCACAATCTGCTATCTAGAAACTAGAAACCCAGGAGGGTCTTTCAGTCCTTATTTAAAGGTCCTGCCAATGTCCCAGGGCAGGGCAAGAATATCCTAGTTCAAACAAATCCAGAAAACTCATCCTTTCTCTACTTTTCTGTTCCATTCTGGCACGCAGATAGAGTAGGAACCATTTTCTTTACCTGTCCTGCTGATCCAAATGCTGATCTCTTGAGAAACACCCTTCCAGACACACCCAGGAATAATTTCCCAGCTCTTTGGGCATCCCTTAGCCCAGTTAAGTGGAAATGAACTTGAACTCTCACCCTATATCTTTAGCACGTGTGGATTTCAGTTCAGCCTTTGTCAAAACCAATCTCTGGGAGGCTTCCTTATGTCCAGGGACCAGCCATATTGGCCCAGTGCACACTGCTGAGCTCAGTCAGCGCTGTAGGAGAGCTCTTTTCTTCCCCGTACCCTATCGCAGTTAGAGCTCAATAGATCCATAGCTGCCCTGAAACCAAAGTCGTTCCACTGACAGATGCTTCTGCCCTCTTTGCTGGGGATGACAAGTGCCACAAACTATCATTTCACATAAAATTGTTTTTCTTTTCAAAATGTGCAAGGAGGGCCTCCCCAGTGGCGCAGGGGGTTGAACACAGTGCTGTGAAGCTGTCTGCAGCCTCTGTAGTGCCGGTTCAATTCCCGGCCAGCCAGGGAGATTCCCACATGGCACGTCAGACCTCTTCTGTGTCGCCTGCTGCTCCCCTCAGCAGTGTATTTTGGTCCTTCTGCCTGTTCTGCTCCCTGCTCTCTCTGGTGAATTCTCTCACCCTCCCATGCTTTTGGCTTGTACCCCAGTGCTTGTATAAATAAATAAATCTTTAAAAAAAATGTGCAAGGAGCACACAAATACATTCTCATTGCATAACTTCAGACACCTTTCACCCCAACGCACCCCCACCCCAGGGCAACCCCTGACATTAGCCTGAGGTGTCTCCTGCAAACCCTTCTTGAGTTTTACTATCACAATCATTTGGGAAATGTGCAGGCATTTGTCTTGTGCCTAGTTATGTGTCACTTCCTGCCGCATGTGCTGATGGTCTGTTCAGAGCAGCCTTGCTAGTTTTAATTGGCTTTGGCCTTCCATAGCACAGGCCGCAGGTGTTCCCCATTGGAGGCCATCGCAAACAATGCTGCAGTAAACAGACACACATCTTGTGTGTTTACCGCCATAGGCACTAGGAAGTGAAATTGTTGAGACAGAGAGAGTATGCACGTTTCAGATTTTAATAGAAAATGACAGGTCGCCCTCCAAAGTGGCCAGACCATTTTACATTAATCTCAGCATTCACTGGCATCAAATCATGACTGGCAGGGTGAGCATGTGTTCTTGTTTGTTGGGCACTCGCTCCTTCCCGCCCCTTTTGAGATTTGCTTCTTCCTTTCGTGTGCCTGATTTTGTGTGGGGTTGTTTGTCTTCTTATTGATCTATGTGATTGGTTTTATATGTTGCGTGTGTTAACATATAAGAAGAGGCTTGAAGAGGCTTGAAGATGTCACACAGTAAGCATCTCAGAGGGCAGCAGGTTAAAAAGCTGTTGTCGGAGATAATTAGTGAGCTTTTTCCAGCTGTGATGTGTCTCCAAGTCCTCATCCCCACCTTCCCCACTTAGATCTGGGTGTCCAAAGCTGAAGCTGCTCCCCACCCCAGAATTTCTGGATGATCAGCTCCCGGTGATGGCACACGCCTGCTCAGGATAAGTCCACAGTGTCCTTGCAAGCTTCTGTCCCTCAGAGTAACATTCCCAAGCATGCAATGCACATACAGTCCACAGAACATTAATAAATGTGCAGGCAAACAAGATTCACAACATACGTTTGCAAAACACTTGGTTGAACCAAATTAAATGCCTTTTCTCGCCGCAGGGCATTTTTTCTTTCAGAGCCTTTGCAATTACACCCTGCGGTGACCCTCCCAAAAGGGACGAGTTAGGACATTTCCCAAGTGCATTTGACAAGATGGGCCTATTTCCCCAAAGCCTCTCTTGCGATCCCCTCACCATGGAAGAGGCTTTAGGACACTGTTGTGGTGCTTGCGACAAGGATGCCACTTCACAGTTGTCACATGCAGTTTGTTGGGGTGCTTTTGTTTTTTGTGGGCCATTGGGTGTCTTGTTCCTCTTACATGTGCATCTTCCCTGTGCAGGGCTCTGCCTGCCATAGAAGGGCCATGACAGCTGCTGGCTGGCAGGCATGCTCTGGATATGTGTGTGACACTGGGTTGAGCCTCTCAGGAGGGTGCTGTTCTGGCCCAGCTTTGCTTCTTCATCCCCGCAGGGGCATTGCTTCCTGGAGCAGCTGAAGCTTACGCTTTACAATTATTTCAACATTTACAGAACCAGTCCCATCACACCCCCTAGAGACACTGGCCCCAGTCAGCGGGCATCACCTCCCTAGAGCACAGAGCCCCAGCTCCTCGGGGTCCTCCCCAGCACCTCCTGACTCCCACCCTTCCCTTACTTTGCCCTGCCCATGTAGTGGTAGCTACTCTGTTGGTTGAATTGTTGTTATGCCCTGGGGTTCTCTACTCTCTGAGTTACCGAGTTATCAGCTTGAGTCCAAGTGAACAATCCTTTATGTTAAATTCTCTCTGTTTAACTAACTGGTTAGGATTCTAGCTTCTGACTGCACCCGCACTAATAAAGATGGAAGGGATGTATTAGCAGGAAGGACAGAAGTTGCTAGTCTTCTAAATCCACATCTGCCTTCATCCCTGAACTCACCTGTCAGCCAGTCCCAGACTTGTTTTCAGATAGAAATTGGAGTGCTCAGTCTGTGAGCTGCCCCAGGCACAGTAACCCGGTTAGCACCGATTAGCTGGTTAATCAGGATTTGCCTCTTGTTTCCTCGTGGGATTGGCAGCTCAAATGTGTTTTTCTTTAAGGTAATGGAGAGTCATCAGTAATTCATTAAAGTGTTCTGGTGATGTTGATTGCTGTTGTAACAATTATTACATTGTTATATTAGGTTATAGGTATTAACATTGTCTCTTGTATGGGAAACCGTTAATGAGTGATACACACTTCTAGAAGACACCAAGCCCATCATGTGGGGGTTTTGCTTGATTTTTTTTAAAGGTTTACTTTATTTATTTATGCATAGAAGAGCTGGTGTGTAGGTCAGAAGTGTGGGGGGGGGGGGCGCTGAGAGGATTCACCAGAGACAGAGTGGGGAGCAGAACAGCCCGATCTACTGAAACACACTGCTGAGAGGAGCAGCAGAGGAGACAGGAGAGGTCTGCTGTGCCATGTGGGTCAGCTCCCTGGCCGGGGACTGAACTCATGTTGCAGTGGCAGGCAATAGCTTGATAGTGCTGAGACTTCAATCCCTGCGCCATCAGGGAGGCTCAGGTCTGCTTATATTTTTAAGTTCAGATGGTGATTGAGGACTTTTCTAGAATTGGGCTCAGTACTGTTTGCTCTGAAATCAACATGACCCCGTTTCACTCATTGTGGGGCCCTGAATGGATCACTTAGCTCTTCTTTTCTATGTCCTCTTCTGTGTTCCCAACTCCTGTCCTGTGTTCTGTTCTGTGTATCCAACTCCCAATGAGGGGAGGTGATCACCATGTCAATGATAACACCTTCTGATAAATGGTTGAAAGATGAAGTGACAACATGGAGGTTAGCACATCACCTCTTCTATTAACAATGGCAGACACATCAATTTGTTAGCCTGAAGTCCTTCTGCCCCAACCTAATTTTTAAGCTTATTTCTCCCAGCAGGTACGATGTAAAACAAAAGGGACCTAGAACAGTGCCTTGCCCCTGAGTGCCTTGCCTTGTAAATGCTCATGGAGTGTGTGATTCTATCTGTGAGTCCCAGGCTTTGGGGTCAGAAAGAGCTGAGACTGAATCTGCAGTTCAGCACTGTAAGCTCGATTGCAAACTGGACAAGGTATTGATTCTCCTCAGTGAAGGTTTTCACTTTTCTCAGCTGTAACCAGCTCAGTAAACACTCATCTTACTGTAGTGCCTCTGTGATGAGATTCCCTGGCCTGGCCCGAGAGATATAGAGTCAATAAGTATGACACTGACTCCGATGTTGATATTGCAGTAAACTCCCAGGGTGCCATGTGGGTACCCTGAGGACTGCGCTTTGAGAAACACTGCATTGTGCAATCATTGCTAGACCTTGATGCAGCTGTATGTGGCATGCACCTGGCTGGTGGTCAATCAAATTGCTCATCCTCCCCCTTCTTCCATTGGGAGATCCTCTGTGGTAGGAGTCCTGTGGGATTCTACAGCAAGACTTTTGGTCTGGAGATTAGCCATGTGGTTTCACTTTTCTGGGTATCACTTCTCATATAGGTTTGAAGGATCTTTCAAGAGCATTCCATGAGATACTATATAAGAAAAATGCTTTGTAAACCATAAATTTTCTTTTAAATGTTACATTTTTCAATTGATGGGCTTATTTTCTTTTTTATACCAAGCCCCTAAATCCAGATCCTTCACCCTAAGGAATAAATGATTTTTTTTTCTTCAAACAGAGAATTTTAGTAAGGTAAATTAGAACTAAGTTAGCCCAGGGAACTGCTTGTAATCAACAAAGTGGGTGTTGAAAGGAGACAGGTATCATTGACTAGCTGGTTGCAGGGCAAGGAAAAATGTCAGGCTTTTCGGCTCTCCCGCCGTCAGGATAGATGATGGATCCTTGCGGTCCTGAGTGCATGCCTGATGGCGGACACCTGGAGTAGGATGTGGGCATAGGTAGATGGGATTCACCTGGGCTGAGACTGGGCTTTTAAAGGTGGTGTTGTTATAGGACAGGGAGAGGGGCAGCCCAAACCCCGCAAACCTGCCTATTCTAAATGGGTTCTGCCATCCGCCGCATCAACACAAAACACATGAGACTTTAATGGGAAGGAACTTTAATAAAACTAGGAAACAATACAGGTAAGGCAAAGAGTCTAATTTCTAAATGAAGCACCCAAAGTTACCCGTCCCCTCGTGGGTAAAACTCCATCCATATGGGATCGGCCCAGAACAAGGCCCCAAAGCCTGCTACAAGTCTAAAGCATCTTCCAGTGGGGACCCACAGAAAAGGGTCACAAACAACCGGACAAGCCCGGAAGGAAAAGAGCAAAATCAACATCGAGATAAAAGCTGCCATGGTCACCTCCCCACGGGTCTCACCCACATCTGTGTCACCCAGTCCACGACCAAAAGACAAGCACAGTTTCTTTACGTGTCTCTAGGCTCCATGCGCCTCCTCCAGGTCTCTTTCTGGCTCCATCCTGCTCCTTCCTTCCTCAGTCTCTTCTTCAGCTTCTCCTCTTCCTGCTCAGCTCCACCCTCCCTTGGGTGGGGCAGGGAACCTCCCCCTTTCCTGGGGACCACCCTGTTACAGTGTCACGGGGACACCAGCAGAAGCCAAGCAGCAGCAGAATGAACGGAAGAGCAGAGAAGCAGAGAGAACGCCAGAGAGCCCAGATAGAGTGAGGATTTGCTGGGGGCTGGGAGGACTGCTAGCCTCTCGGCCCCCCAGTACCCCTGCCTGCCATAGGCCTGGTAAACCCCAATAAAAACCTGCACAACCACTGAGGACTCTGACTCCTCCTTTACCCAGTCTGCTGGATCAGAAAACCTGCTCCGTGTCCAGTCCTGACCCTACACTGGTTCCTTAGGTGACATTGTCAGGCCTGAGGCCAGAAGCCTGGGAGTTGGCTGGGCCCCTAGAGCAGCCTGGGGCCATGTGGGAGTCTGCCCCTGCTGGCTCATGCCCTCACTGCCATCACTATAGCCTCTGTGGACAAGTCTCTTTGTTCCTGTCCTGCATGCGACAGGGTGGGGCAGGTACATGCCACACACTCCCTGTTGTCACTCCACCTCGACATTTCTGGAACTCAGGTACCACAACTGGGGACAGTGAGCGCATTTCTGAGCCTGACACTCCAGTCAGTCTGCCTTGGCAGCTTCCTGGCCCAGATGCAGCCTCACAGCCTATGACCCCTCTCGCTTCCTTACAGAGAACATGCTAAAGATGAATTTCTCTCTTGATTGACATGGTCAATAAATGGGGAGGAGAAATGGAAGAAATAGGCATTAAGTACCTACTGTGTGCCTGACCCTTGGGCTACATTATCCCATGTGATCCTCACTCAGGCCTGTGCTGTCGGATTATTATTGACTACAGTCAAATGTCGAGAATGTGGGGCTGTGGAGCACTTTCCCCCACCAGTGGGTCTATCCCATATCCAAGGACTTGGCAGGGGGCAGGACAGCCTTTTGCCTTTGGAAGGAAAGGAATTCTACCAGGAGTGTTGGAAGTTGCCTCCGTCACAAAAGGCAGAGCATGAGCCTAAGACCCGACTCTGATGCTTAAATGTGTGGGGGCCCACCTCCCATGTCAGGCCAGGCTGGGTGTCCCTGTGGGGCCTGTGGGGTTCTGTGGGGACCTGTGTGCTCAGCAGTAGCTCCTGTCTTCCTTGTTCTTCCTGCCTGTCTCCTCCCCCCACTATCCCTCAGACTTTTTGCTTATCTCATTAAAATGCATCCTGCAATTCATCAGATAAAGCAGTTAGATAAAATAAAGGGGAAGAAATTAGTATTTGCAAAGACAAGCAGTATTGGGCTTTCCACCTCATCAAGGGGTTAAATGCACACGTGTTAGCCGCATGGCCCTGACTGCCAGCAACCCCCATTTCCCCCCCCCCCCCCAATCTGGAGTGTTGTTTTCTTTCCTTCCTCTTCAGTCTCTTATAAGATCCATGATCTTTACGTTTTGCCCACAGTCGCGAAAGCTAATGGCATCATTTTCATGCATGGACACGGGCCTGCCAGCTGACAGCGGTTAGCAATTCTTATTACAAATATATCTTCTAATTCCCGAGCTAGAATTGTAAAGCTTTTCTATAGTGACACTGAACCAAAATATCGAAATTGCTCAAGCCTTTAAAGAAAGCAGCAGCAAAAGGTTGCGGAATGCCTTTTAAGTAACGCATCAACGAGGCTTTCTGGAATACAGATGGGGTGCCTGCCTGCGTTTCCTTGTCACCTCACATCACCCAGGAACGCAGACTCAAAACTTCCAGTGCCTTTGGCAGGAATTGCGCAGGGGGTGGGGGGAGGGGAGGGAGAAAGCTCCCTTTGAAAAGTAACTTCCACATAGTTTTGATCATTGTCACTATCTGAACATGGAGAGGCCTTTTTGGGGGACGGAAATGATAAAACAGGATGTCAAATGCAACCTGTAGGCCTGCCACTAGCAGGCATTCTCCTCCTGGTTCTGGGGCTACATCCATTCTTAGTTCTTTCTTCCAAGACAGGATTCACTATTCATATTCCTGATGGGGCACCCTTAGGCTCTTCCTTCAGCCACTGGTTGGCCAAGGTCGTCTCCATTTGGGCTCCTGCTGCCCCCGTACTTCTCTCTGTCCTACAAAAGCGAATGTGGGAAGTGGGCAGTGTTCTGGCCTTGAGGCTGGTCTGGGCTTCCGTCTTGGGTGTGTATATGACTTATGATTTGGTGGCGGCCATGCGACCCCTCAAAGCTTTCATTAGTCCACCAGTCAAATGGATTCCATGTGGGTTAAGGGAGATTATATTAGCAACAGCGTGAAAGATGGAATTTATTTGTATATTTATGACTTTGGTCACTTGGGACTTTGGGGTGGATTTCTTAGGAGATGGGGCTTCTTCAGCCACAGCTTTTGGGATTCCCCTGAGGTTCAGCCTCTTCCCAGTTCTTGGCTCTGCTGAGCTCTGTGTGATTCCCCCAAATCTTTTTTGATTTCATTTATTTTCATGTAGAAGAACTGGGGTGTAGGCTGGCTCGCTCTCTAGGCTGGCTCTCTCTCTCTGTGGTTAGGAAGATGGCAACCCCAAAGCAGAATCTTTTCCTCACAGCTTAGCAAGAATGAAGCAGGCTGTGGAAGAGTGGGGGATTATTTCTCCCCTGCCGTCATATAGAGCTGAGCCTTGAACAACACGGGCGTGAACTGTGCATGTCCACTGATAGATGGATTTTCTTGTTGAAAGATGATGTCAGTTTCTGGTGTGGATAGCCCAGTACTCTAAATGTATTTTCCCTTCCTTTTGATTGTCTTCGTAACATATTTTCTCTAGCAGACAGTATGCAATCTTAGACAATAGAACACAGTATGCAATCTTACAACATACAAAATAGGTAGTAATGGACTGCTTATTTTATTGGTAAGCTTTCTGATCAATGACAATTAAAATTTGGAGGAATCAGGTCTTCCTGGTGGCCTAGGGGTTAAGTCTCAGCACTACCACTGCTATAGCCTGAGTTCAATCCCCAGCCAGGGAGCTGACCCACATATGGCACAGCAGACTTCTCCTGTCTCACCCACTGCTGCCCTCTATCGTGTATTTCTGTCCGTCGGCCTATTCTGCTCCCTGCTCTGTCTCTGGTGAATCCTCTCGCTCCCAGCACCTCTGACCTGTACCCCAGCTCCTCTACACAAAAATAAAATAAAAGATTTGGGGGAATCAAAATTATACATGGATTTTTCCACTGCTTGGGGATCAGCACCCCAACCCACATGCTGTCTAAGGATCACCTGTGATCATCGCAAGGAGGGCAGGTGGGCATGGCTATGTCACAGCTCCACCCATGGAACACATGTGGGAGGTGGGTAGTGTGTCCCGAGTAAGAACTCCCCTGACTTGACTCCCTGATGGAATGTGGGGACCACTTCCTTCAACATGGTATGAAATGGGGAAGGGACAGTTATGCCAGAGAAATAGACTACTGGCACCAGGAAACAGGAAACACTCCTGGGGTGTTAAAACTGATGAATGGGCAGTGCCATGCCAAATCCTGCTTAATGCACAGACTGATCAACAAATGAATGAACGGTGGTGGGTTTTGTGCAAGGTATACTGACTTGGGTGAAATAAATCCAAGTCCCGATGTTAACCTGTCCCTGTGTTAACCTGGATGGCTGTGCCTTTCGACCTTGACCTATGCCTCTCTGGGCCTGGCATTCTGTGCTGTAGAATATTTTTGGTGGGATTAGTAGACTGCCAAGGCCCTTTGCAGCTTCTCGTGTCTGTTATCTCATGCTGCTGCTCATTAGGAAAGTGGTGTCAGTTAATTGAAACAGGGCTCTTTCAGCAGGCTCTGGAGAAAACCATATAGAGATCTATAGGTTAAATAGAAGTGAGGTAATGACAGGCTTTCCCTGGCTTAGGGGAAGTGTAATTCAGTGGATGAAAAATAAGTAAGACTAGCCACCCTATTTGGGGCAGTACTGCCTTCTCTTCGGGGAGGCTGGAGACAGGAGTGTTCCGTGATGGGCATGGGCAGGCTGGCAGGAGGGGTGAGCTGGGGCTATCGGCATCAGGGAAGCAGACATTTTTGCCATTCTCAGGACTGAACACAATGTGTTGGGTGATGTCCGTGTTCCACAGAATAGCCTAGGTGCAGAACAGAGTCTTAGAGGCTCAGAAAAGTGAAGGAACGTGGCCTTGTCTCCCAGCCAGGACTGGGGTCACGCAAAGCCTGTGCTCCATTCCTCTACCCAAGGAAAGATCTGGGCGGGGCAGGCTATGAGTTCCTCTTAGATCAGGGGTGAGGCAGACCCTCCATGGCAGAGCCTGGTCAGGCTGCTCAGAGTTCAAGGTCAGACAAGTTCAAGGTCACCAGCCATGCTAGGTGGGTTGTTGTCTGAAACACATGGCCCTGGAATCTTTCCCCTCCTCCTCCATTGCTTCTTGCCACCTTCCTACCTCCCAGCACACCCAGCATGGAGCTCAGAAGCCAGAGAGAGCCTCACAGCTCCAACAGACAGATCCCAACAGACAGGATTTGACCTCAACAGACAGACCCAGACTAGAGCAGGCAGCTGAGGAGTCAGGTCTCAGGGAGGCTGGGCCCTGTGCCTGCAGGAGCTACGGCTTGGCTTTCTCAGACCAGCCTTCATGACCGCTGGTCGCTCTCTCATCTTTGTCTCAGCTTCTCTCTCATCTCTGCCTCGCTCCTCTCTGATGCTTCCTTCTCTCCTTCATCTGTCCCTCATCATTCCATTCACTTTCAAGATTCTATTTATCCTATACTTGTCTCTGTTCATTTTCTTTCTTCCTTTTCCTCTCTTGTCCTGTCTTCCTGTCTTGGCTCGCTCATGCTCTCTCACACGCGCATTCTCTCTCTCTGTCTCTGTCTCTCTCTCTCCTCCTCCTCTCTCTGTTGCCATCGCTGGCTCCTGTCCTCTCAGTTTCTTCCTCTGTACAGCTCAGCTGCCTCCACATGGGGTTCAGCCCCCTTCCTAGCTGACCCCTCTCTCATTTTGGATCTTCCAGACAACAGGGTAGCTGTGGCCTTGCTGTTCTGTTCATGGCCCCTTTGGAGAACCTCCCTTTCTGGGCCTGACCACTTATCCAGCCCCATTAAAAGGGGTGGGTGTTACTTAAGCCTCCCAGTTGGGGGCTGGGCACTGGGAAGCAAGGAGCAGACTGACAGGCAAGAAACTGGGCCACGTGGCTCAATTTGGCCCTGGTCTCCACCAAAGTCAGCACCACGCCTACTGTCTGCTGGCCTGCCATTCTGGATGACTCCGCCTGTCTCACTGTGCATGAGGGGCCACAAATTGTCTGTCCTCACCCCCAGGTCCCAGCCACTTCCTGTGGTACTCCAGGGTCAACCCTTTACCCCTGGCCCATGTGAGTGAGACAGCTTATTCACTTTGCATCCATGGAGCACCTACTGTGTGCCTGGAAGTGTGCTCAGAGCTGGCCTAGTGACTAGCTAGAGGGGCACACACAAGGTCTGTCTCATCCTATCCCCTGGCACGTCAGACAGCAAAAGAGAACGACAGATGCCAGGGGCAAATCTCTGATGGAGAAGTAAGAGCAAGACACCATGTGCAATGGGGTGGGGGCACCTCTAGTCAGTAGAGTTTAAGGGATCTGGCCCTGAGCAAATGCTCTTGTAGAGTGAGGCTGGAGGGCTGGAGGATGTATGAGCTCTTCCTGATAGAGTATGGGTTGAGGGGCGAAGGGGGATCCGGGGGTGATGGTCCAAGTAAAAGAAACAGTCACTGTGAAGGCTTGGAGGTTCTGGGGCCGGGAGAAAATGCCTCTATCCCAATGGAAAAGCACCATCTGGATTCTTCTAAGGCTGGGCAAACAAACACATTAACATCAAAGATATTAGAAGGAGAAAAGGCCTAAGTTTAATAACATATATATTGAGAATTTACATGGCTGTAAATTTTAAAGAAAAATGGGTGAACTAGGGTTCTATATCCTATGCTAAGGACCAGGGTGGTGTGGGGAGGAGGGTGTCAAGGAGGAAGAGACTTTGCCTGACAAGGAGGGAATGATTTCATCTTTTAAAAAAAAAAAAATTATTTGTGCGTAGAAGAGCCGCGATACAGGCCAGAGATGCAGGGGGTGAGAGGACTCACCAGAGAAGAGAGGGGAACAGAACAGGCAGACTGACTGAAAATACACTGCTGAGGGGAGCAGCGGGCGAGACAGGAGAGGTCTGCTGCCTGGCTGGCTGGGGATCGAACTCGTGCTGCAGAGGCTGTGGATTGCTTCATAGTGCTGCGTCTTAACCCCTAACACCACCAGGGAGGCCCTGGGATGACTTCATCTTTATCCTGAAAATCAAAGGGCGAGTTTCTCTAAAAGATGTTCACTGATACATTTGCAGATTGAGACCCTCCAAACCACATTCTTCTAGGTCATAAAAAGGGGAGCAACAATTGCTTCTTCCTTAAAGGAAAGGACAGAGGATTGAGATAAAGACAAGAAGTCCTCAGCCTCCTGGACCTTCATTGCTTCATTGTTATCATTCTTTCAGTAAAGATAAAAGTTTCTTCTTGAGTTCCACAGGGCCTTGATTGACCTTGGTTTATATACCAAGGCCTATTCTGCACAAATTGAGAAAAGCCCATGTGACCCTTTTGGGGAGATCAATTTCACAGAGCATCTCTCCCTCACCTTGTTCCCCAGGAGAACACAGCTTCAAGGTTCAAGATCCATAGAATCTCCCTGCTCTGAGTCCCTGTAGGGTAAAGAAAATGTCAGGCTTTTCTGCCCTTCCGCCATCAGGATAGATGATAGATCCTTGTCCTGAATGCATGCCTGATGGCGGACACCTGGAATAGGGTGTGGGCGGATGTAGATAGGATTCACCTGGGCTAAGACTGTGCATTTTAAGGGCGGCGTCACAGGGACGCCAGTGGAAGCAGCTGCAGTAGAAGCCGAAGCCGAAAGAGAAGCCGAGAAGCAGCAGAACGAACTCCAGAGAGCTCAGATAGAGTGAAGACTCACTCACCCAGCACCCCTGCCTGCCATATGCCTGGTGAACCCCAATAAAAGACCTGCAAAAAACCACTGAGGACTCTGACTCCTCCTTTACCCGGTCTGCATGGGATCAGAGAACCTGCTCAGTGGTCCAGTCCTGCCCTTACAGTCCCTATCCCCCTTCTTCATTCCCCCAGGAGAGCCTGATGGATCTCTTGACAGTGACCGGGCCTCAATGAAGGGCCCTCTGTGGCACCCAGAGCTGGTACCCTGCCTGGGACACAGTCAGTTCTCAGTCAGTGCCATGGAGCTCTGGTCTTTGAATAGGTGGATGGTTCAATGAATAATAAAAGACAAAATGAAGGTGATGCAGAATAGCTCTGAACTCCAAGATTGCCAAGGCTCCTTCGAGAAACACCATGGCTTTACAGCGGCCTGGGATTTTCAAAAAGGCTGAGCCATCATGATCTCAGGCTGCCAAGAACTCCTTTTTCTCCAAGAAATCAAGCTAAGCCCCCACATGGTGGGTCTGTTTGTGTTCCCTGCAAGCTGGGGCTGGCTCTTGAGAAGTAATCAATTCCAATTGATTGGCAAAATCTGACTTGTGTTCTCTGGGCCAATTTTGGATGGTAAAGTTCATTAAAAGCGGGCCCCTGGCAAGCCGACACCCCTCAGTGCCACGGTAATAAGGGTTTCATTATGCCAAGCAGCAGGATCTGCCCTAAAGAGTCCCTGGCACAGTTTCTTGGGGACTTGCCCATCTGTAGCAGCATTTTTTTTTTTTTTTGGTTGTTTTTTTGTTGTTTTGTAAATGAGTAATTTGACCATGATGAAAATCCAGGAGTTTTCAGAGCTTGGCTGGTGAGGGTTGCAGAGGACTCCCTGGGCAGGGAGAGAAACCCTTTGCTTTGCCTGTGGAGACGTGGAGGCCCCGTCTGTCTCTCCATTTTGTCTCCTCTCTATCCCACTTCCCTGGACAGAGAGATTTCTCTTGGCACCACCATCAGGAAAGTGGGTTAGGGAAAGTGGGTTGGCTCTTGGTAGGCAGAGGCTGTGGCCCTTGGAGATGTGGGCTGTGCCGCACTCTCACCCCAGCCAACCACCACCAGTGGTTTGCTTTCAGAGGCTCCAACAGACCTTGGAAAGTATGCATTTCTTTTCTGAATTTACACCAGGCAGCAACTTCTGGAAGTCATCAACATTCTGGAAGCAACCATCCAGGCCCCTGAGCAAGCATTCCAGTCCACAAGCAGGAGCTTGCTTTGAACGAGTATTTATGGGGTGCCCGCCATGGGCCAAGCTCTGTGTTACCCTCGTTCCCACACACAGCCACCTTCACAGGCTCCACGACCACTGTGGCAGCTGGAGCTCGTTGATGCTGATGTGGAAGCAGGGCGTAGTTCTTTTGTTTTCCGTTTAGCAATGCTTACCTCAAAGTTCTACAAGGTTATGCAAAACAAGTATTAAAATTTTTTTGAGAACGGGGCCCGGGGATTGGAGGAAGGCTTAGGATTTTTCACTTTACATCCTACATGTATTACTCATAAATTCAGTATGTAGTTATTAAAATGCTTAATATAGAAAATTTGGGTAATATTGAAAAGTAGGAGAGAAAACTGTACCCCTGGTTGTATATGACTAAAGTTTCCATTTTCATCCATGTAAATGAAGCCTCGAATGGAGCCAAGTTCACACAGTTAAATGGCGGGGTAGGATTTGGCCCATGTTTGTGGTTTCCATCTACTGGAGTTTCTCTTTGAGGGAGGAAAGGCCCCCATGTCTTAGGATTGAGGACTCACAACTTGCTTACAGTTTTTATTTGCTCATTAAAGGCACTGAGGAATCCCGCAAACTTACATGAACAAAGGACCCGCACTCTCCTATAAACCTCCTGTGGAACCTGCCTTCCTGGGCCCAAGCTCATTTTGGCAAATGGGTGTTCTCTTTGGCCCCTGCCTGTCACCCCTCTCCTGCACTGGAGTCTCTGGGGTCTGTCCAGGCAGACCCAAGGAGAAGTGACCTCAGGTAGTGATTTCTGGGACAACGGTGGGAATCCTGCTGGCTGTCCCAGTGTTTTTTAACAGGTGAGGAAGCTGAGGAAGAGAAGTGAGGGGGTGCCCTACCTACTATGTAGGAGGAAGTTGGTGACAGCATTGGGGTTTCTGCCTGACCTCATGAGCAGGACTTGGGGCTCCTACCAAGAGTGGCTCCTGCAGAGGCTGAGGCTTAGGGCAGATTCTAACCTGAAATACACCAAGCTCCCAGGCTGGCTCTCTGCTCTTGTCTCCTAGTGACAGTCATTTCTGGACCTCAAGTTTGGGTGTGCTGCTTCTCCCTGGTTTTCCTAGCAGTACCCAATCTTTCCATGCTTGTCAAGTCGGGTCACAGTCGAGACCACACTCCTCCCGGGGCCTTCTACAGGCCGGGCTCAGTGCCCAGTGCTTTATTGGACTCCCTCACTCCCTCTCCTTGACAACCCCTGGGGTGGGTAACACACCCTCTCACACCCTGGAGAGGAACGGGTTTGCGTTTCCACTGCTGAGAGTCTAGACCCCACATGCTGTCTCCTCTGAAACTCATGGCCCAGTATCTTTGAATTCCCAACAGTCTAGTTGCTGGCGGAGATTACAGATCCCCAACCTGTTCATTCTTTGGTTTGCTTTTTTATCTTTCACTGAGGGTGATCCAGCCAGGCTCCATCTAGCATAGGAATCCAAAGACAAACTCGTAACTGGGGACAGACGTATAAATGGTTTCCCAGGTAGGGGCACTGATGATGCCAGTTCTAGGAGCTGGGAAGCTCACGAGGGCATTCTGAGAAAGTGCCGCTGGCATGGGTTTTGAGACCGAGGCAGGATAATACAAGGGAGGCAAAGGGCTTGGCTTTCATTCAGTGAAAACAGCTTAGCTTCAGGGTGGGGTGTGACTTAGCACCCACCTCGGAGCCCAGCAGGACAGCTGCTGGGGCCAGCATGGGCTTGGAGGGAGGGAGTTAAGTTCAGCCTGAGAGGTGGGCAGGGCTCAGCTTTTGACAGACAGGGTCAGAGGGGAGGATGCATGAATGAACACATGTCCAGAAAAGCCCCCCCCCCCAAAAAGCGGTGTCCAGAAAAGCCCCCCCCCCAAATAGCATAGAAGGCCCCCCAAGCCAAAAACTGTCCCTCAGTGTCTCAATGAGGATGTCATGGGAGGCGGAGGTGCCCTAGGGGCAGTGAAGGCGAGGGAGGAGCTTCTGCCTGGCTGAGGTGGGAGGATTGGTATCAACTTCCAGTGTCTGGCCAGCTGGGCTGCAAAATGAAGGCCGTGGTCTCAATTCTATTGTGATGTTATATTCCAACTGTTGTAGAGCAACCCCGATACAAAACGGGGTGCCTGACTGTGGGTCCTCACCCGCGCGCTTAAAAGGACTTATCAATGCTTTACTGCAGGCACACACGAAAGCTTAATAAAAGGTTTATTTACAAGGGAAGGGGAAATGAGGAAATGTACAACTCAGGGAGAAAAGTGGGAGACAAAGTTTTAAGTGAGTCCTACCCGATCCGCCTATCAGGAATCCCAAAATGGCGCTCTGAGAGCTGGCCGTGAGCCAGGAGCCGTGAAGCCAGGAGGCGAGCGACAGTGAGCCCCACCAAGGCCCACGTGTTTGGTTTTTATATCCAACCTGGCTGCCCAACTCCACCCTCAGGTCCCAGCCACCCTCCCTTTGGTGGTGACGGGATTTGTCTTTCCCAATGTCTTGATGGCTTTAGTCTGGAGTGGGGGTGGGGTCCACAAAGCCTGTATGGGATTAGCTCAGGACCTCATTTCCCCCTAACAATTCCACTAAGAGGAGTTATTGAGTATATTACTAAATAGGATTTGATAGCTAGACCTTTGGATGTCTGTTCCTATATATCCAATCACTAGTCATTATTGCGACCAGGTCTTAAACATGAATACACCAAGAATGGGACTGAGGAGGGGCCAGTCCCCACTGGGTGGACATGGACATAAGGGGGTACGTGGTTAGTAGAGAATTTAAAATAGTTACACAGAGAGATAAAAGTCAACTCATTACCTTCCACTGGCATTTTAAATACCATCAGGGATAAAACATACCTCTCTACCAAGTGGACTTCTCCTACCACTGACTGGTCTTCAATCGGGGGTTTGAACATACTGCCCCCCAAACTTACTAATTTAGCCACTGTCTTTTAGAGGGTCTTGCCTTTGACAAATCAAACCTTGGAAATGGCTCAGGTTAGCTGGCTGCTAAGTCTGGATTTGAGAGCTTTGGAGCAACTTCCTGAAGGGTGTGTTGAAGGTCATCACTGTCCCCCTTAAACTCCCACCTCCACTGTCCCCCCAACTCCCTCCAATCTTTAGACTCCAGAACAAACTGCCCTGCAGAGCGGGGAGAGTTTCACAGCATCTCACTGGGAAATCTTTAGGTAGATTACTGACAGGCAGGCCCAGCCCTCCTCCTCAGGGAAGGCTGTCCTAGGCCCTAAACAAACCTCATAACTCATGCATATCCTCCCAGAAGGTGCCTGGAATGTCTGGCTTTTCTCTGGGGGAAACCACAGTGATTCACAGGAATAACAAAATATCATTCCTGGTGGGAGTTATGTCATGGCCTCTTGGCATTAAGACTCTAAATAAAGCCTCATAGTGCATGGGATAGGGCTGGAAGAAAGACTGCCTGAGATCCTTCCAGAAAGGACCTTTGGAGGCACATCTTGAGATGGCATCTCCTGGCAGCTTGCTTGGCATGGAGCAGGAATCACAGCACTTCTCAGACAAGGCTCTAAAGCCTGTGGTAGATTCCTGGGCTGGGGGGTCAGGCCGAGTGGGTGAGTGTCCTTGGCAGGCTCTGCAGCTGCGCTTGGGTCTCTTGCCTCCCTCCCTGCCTTAATGTTTTCTTGAGCAGATTGAAATGAGTTTGGGGTGGGGATGATGAGGGGGGATGCAGCGTGGTCCAGGGACACCTAGACATGGCACCCACAAGGAACAGCATTTTGTACATTCCTCCTGAACCCCCTCCTTGACTGTAGGGTCTGGAGCACTGGCCTTAGGTTGTGCTTCTGTTCAGGCTCATCTCTCAGGGGTGAGGCTTCAGTCTGTGCCAGGTTAAAAGCTGGAAATGGCAATGGTGACTATCTGGGTGTGAGATCGGCATTTGATGGTTAATGACAAGCTCTTGGGGAAGGCTGTTCCTCCCAGCAGCTCAGCTCCCCACCTTCACACACTGAGTATTACACATACTTGCTTAGCCTACACTCAGCCTCTGGAGGACAAGGGCATCTCATTGCAGTCTTAATGTTTGCTTCCTGATGACTGGTGAGGATGGGGATGCTTCATGTATGTTGGCAACTTGCATTTCTGTGAATTGCCAGTTCAGATCCTCAGGTCATTTCTCCATTGATTTGTAGACATTTCTCTATGTTCTCATCATTAATCTTTTTTCTCATCAGTATTTTCTCTGTTCTATGTCTTGAAAATGTTTTTTATCCAGTGTTGTAAACCAGTTTTGTTCATAGCTTTTGTGTTCAGAAGGCCTGATTTACCCCAACATTATAAATACATATTCTCTGTGTTTTCTTATAATTACTTGACATTTTTACTTGTTCAGTGTTTAACACATTTATCATTCTGGAACATTATGGAACATTCTGGAATATGTGAAGGCTATTAGATAAGAAGTGAGTAGGAATCTACTTAACGACTTATGTCACAGGAATAGCCAGTGGTTCTCATTCCATTTAGTCCAACATGTGGATTACATGTTTGGCCCAACATTTGTCAGTGGATTTGAAATGTTTTCTTTGTCATGGGGCCTGTTCTATACATATGTGCTTTATAGTCATATGTATGGGTATACATTACATATATGCAAATATACATCTGTGAATCCAAAGTCTTTACACTCACACTATTGTTAACTGGTTTCTGGGGGGACAATAGAGGAGATCTTCTGGTTCCGATGCTATTTTTGAGGTCTTTGCTCTAACTAACAGCACTACAACATACTCAGCTACGTCCATGCCATTCGGTTCATGTTCAATGTCTGTGTATCCATGGCTGCTTCCTGGGGCCTTACCTTCTGGGAACTCACGTGGGTAGTGAGTGGGCATGCATTAGGCTTGCTTGCAGGGTGAGAGACTTAGAAATAATTAAATAAATCCTGGAGTAGATCCTGGAACAGCAAAAGATGTTAGTAGAGAAACTGGTGATATTCTAGATAAAGCCTGTGGTCCCATTCACAGTATTGTGTTGATGTCAATTTCTTAGTATTGACAAATCGACCATGACTATGGCAGACATTGGTCCCTATGGTACCAATGCAACTTCTCAGACAAAGAAAAATTACTCAGAGATAAAGGCTTATGTTTTTTTACTTAGCATGCAAAGTTAAGGGGCGATGGACAGGCCACTGTGAACTGTGGGCTCCTCTGGGAAGTCAGCAAATACGTCCCAGGGGCTGGGGACTTTGAAGTGTGTGACTCTGAAAGGTCATCGTCACTGGTTTGGTGTTTGGTTCTCATTCTCACCCATAAAAGGGAGGAGGGAGTGAGGTGATCTCCAATCCCCCTTCCACATTTTGGAGAGCGGGATGTTTGCTTTATTTCATTCTTGAGGCATCTGCAAATTTCATACTCAGTAGATGCCTAAAGAGTTTTGCCTTCAAGCAGGCATTGAGCCATTGGAGATAATGTTCAGGGCAGCTGAAGTCAGAGGCAGTCATTTGGATTGCAGGTCAGTAGACTGACCAGCTATGATTGTCTTTGGCTCTGCACTGAAATTCTGACTCAGTTTGTTTATCTATAAAATGGGAAGTAAGCAATTGCTGCCTACCAGACCTACTGAGATAATTAAACCTGGCAATGAATCTGGAAAACAGCAGTCAGTAGTTAGTGTGTTGTCAGCACTCCATAAACACGAGTACTGTCTTCCTTTCCCTCACACTTGTAGCATTTTAACTCCATTAAGATGAATACAGCTGAAATCTCATTCAGAGTTCAGCACTGTCCTCTTCCACACTGTCATATCACATGGAGGTTTTCTTTCCAGGTCCTAGGGACAATCAAGCAGGCAAGATGCTTTCTCAGTAAGGCAAAATGTGATTTTTTTTCCAGGGTAATATTGCATGGGGAGGACATCTGAGTTGAAAGCAATTTTTAGTAGTCTCACTGTCACGAATTGGATAACAGGAAATAAAACAAATAAGACTCAGGCAGTACACCAGCAGTGTTAGATTTCTTAAAAAGCAGGTAGGCATCCCTGGCAGGAGTTGGCATATGAGCCCCATTCTGGACACAAAGCAAACAGGTACAATCAGGATTTGTCTGGACCCCAACATCCCATCATCATTCCAGGGGCCTGCCAACCAAAGATGCCACTGGAGTTGTGTGATGTGCTGCCTCAAGGGGGCACCGGGCAGTCCCAGGGCTACAACCTGGCTCCCTGGGGCACCAGCTGAGACTAAAGTCATCCCTCTCAACCTGCCTGTAAGATGGGGGCAGGATGAAATGAATCAATAGAACTTAAGTACTCACCACAAAACCATTGTTCTCCCCAAGAACTCATTAACACTAGTTACATAAATATATTGCTAGGTCAAATTCTCCCTATCCTGGCCCTACTGAGACTGAGACTATCTGAAAAACAAGACCCATTGTGCAAAAAGTGGAATGCCTGGGCCTCTTTGGTGGTGCAAGGGGTTAAGACGCAACCTATAAAGCTTTCCACAGCCTCTGTCTGCAGCACCAGTTCATTCCCCGCCTGGCCAGGGAGCTACCCACATGGCACAGCAGACCTCTCCTGACTTACCTGCTGCTCCCCTCAGCAGTGTATTTCAGTAGATCTGTCTGTTCTGTTCCCCACTCTGTCTCTGGTGAATCCTCTCACCTCGCACACCTCTGGCCTGTACCCCAGCTCTAGTATGCATAAATAAATAAATCTTTGGGAAAAAAAAAGTGAGAACTGAGACCGTGGATGGCCCGATGCTGTTTTTGTAAAGTTCACAATCAAGCAAAACTAGTGAATGTACCATCAAGGGAGCATGTGTGTGAATATGAAGTGTGTGTGTGTGTGTATATGTGTGTGTGTGTGTTCACAGACAAGCAACCTGGCCATGGACAATTGCACAATTCAGGACAAAGCCCCATCTCAGGGACAAAGTGGAGCTAGAAGGAGAGAGGAGTGCCCAGAAGGCCTCACACTGTAGCCAGGCTCTTTGGAGGCCCGGTGCTTCGGCGATGGGAGTGGATTTTATGCCCTTGCTTTCTATCTGTATATACCTAATGTATATTTCATTATGTTTCAAATGTTACATAATTTAGAGAAACCCAAGGCATCCACTCAGAAAGCCAGTGTACATGAATAGATTTATGGATTGGAAAATAAAAATCCCAAACACATTATCAATCACAGATGTAGAGACAGCAACAAAAAGATGTAGAAGCTCCACGCAACATTAAGCTTCCAAACCCTTCTGTTCGCCCTCGGCAGGTGTAGCTCTCATCCTTCCCTGCTCGGGCAGGCCAGGCCAATGGCTGGCACTTCTGCGTCCACCTCTCCCCCTTGCGCAGAATTCCTTTTGCTCCCCATTCTGTTCCCAGCTGCTCCCTGTAACTCTAGCCCTGGGGCAGGAAGTGGAGGGTGTTTTTCTTCTAGGAAGTTCATTGCCTACTTTTCTTTCCTCTCACTTTTTCCATCTCAGAAGGAAGAGCAACACACCGTGTCTTTTGAGGGTCTTTCTGAACAAGGACCCCCATGCCACCCCTTTCTATCACCTATTCTTGTTTTAATAGTATTGTTTACCTGTATAATGCCCTCCCCACCCCCAGTTAGAAACTCAACAGATGCTCATTTTCTTTCCCCTTCCTTGAAACATTCACTCTCAGGTTCTGCATCTCTAGAACAGGGCCAGCCCTTTTCAGTGGGCTCACTGTCACAACATGGCATTGTGACAATTCTAGGGGATTGAGAACTGGGAGAGAAGAGACAGTCCATAAACAATTCTTTTCCCAGGCTACTTGGCTCTCAGGTTGGCCACTCTGCCTTTGAGGGCTCAGTCTTCCTACCTGTCAGGTGAGGAGAGCCATTTCTGTCTGTTTGTGGGGCTCAGAGGCAGCCCTGAATGCAGAAGCACTTGGGCAGATCAGAGGCTCCCTCGTAAGGCTAGTCGAGGGACCCAATGTCTGCAGTGCTTTATAGCATCAGCCCACACAACTGTCTGATGGCCCCTGTGTTGCCTCACTGGTTATGGGGACACTGGTCATGATGGCAGCAGCCAGCCACATTAATTTGTCTTCCTTTTTGCTGGGCTGCTGGACTTCAAGGTGAAGGCCAAGTTCACAGGCATGGCATCTCCAGGAACAAAGGCTCTCTGTGGGGATCTGTCATCTGTGGGCCATGGGTCACAGGGAGGTCGCAGCCTCTTCCTCCTGTTTGCCTTCTGAGCCCCGAGCAGCTCCTCTGCCTTCTATCACCTGTCCCTGGTCTTTTCAGCCAGGGATTTCTCCTTGCACCAAGCTGTGACACTTGACACAAGTTGCACCATATGGAAATCAGCCTCCTTCCACTTGCCTGAGGAATGGTTTTCAGTTTTCAGGCCCCAGAAGATGTCGGGACACAGACAGGCCTCTCTCCTGCCCAGAGAGCAGATTGTTCGCAAAACAGCTTTTGAATAGCATGTCAAAATTAGGTAAGGGAGGACAGCTAGGAGTGAAACTAGGGTTAGGCCTGAGAATTTGGGGATTCGCAGGGGCCTTTGACCTTCTGGGTAAGTCCTGCCCCCTCTTGGCAACCCCCATTCCTGCCCTAGGACACTTTACCAATTAGGCTGCATCCACTCCTATCATATTCCTATTATCTTCTCTCAATCTGTTACAGGGCAAGGAGGGGGCACCCCAGACCCCACAAACCTGCCTGCTCTAAATAGGTTCTGCCATTCGCCACATCAACACAAAACATATGAGACTTTAATGAAAAGGAACTTTAACACAATTAGTAAACAGTACAGGAATGGCAAAGAATATAGGTTCTAAATCAAGCACTCAAAGTTACCTGTCCCCTCATGGGTAAAAGTTCACCCGAACAAGTTTGGCCCAGAGCAAAGCCCGAAAGTCTGCCTAAGTCAAAGCACCTTCGGCGGGGACCCACAGAAAAGGATCAGAAACAACCAGACAAGTCTGGAAGGAAAAGGGCAAAATCAAAATCAAGATAAAAGCTGCCACTGTCACCTCCCCACGGGTCTCTCACCCACATCTGTTTCAACCAGCCCAGGACCAAAAGGCAAGCACAGTTTCTTCACGTGTCTCTCTGCTCCATGTGCCTCCTCCAGGTCTCCTAGCTCCGTTTCCTTCCTTCTCAGTCTCCTCTGCAGCTTTTCTTCTCTTTAGCTCCACCCTCCTTTGGGTGTGGCAGAGAACCTGGAACTTCGCCAACTTCTAAATTGGCCACATTTTACCTGCATGACCTCGGACAAGGATCTAACCACACCAGTCCACCTTGTCATCATCTGTAAAAAGGAGAACTGATGTCTTGCTAGTTATCATGTGGAGATTAGAGCAAATGCATGTGGAATTCCCAGCAGGCTGCCAAAGCCCCAGAACATTCTAAGTCCTGAATTCATAGTTCTAGAGCATCGTTGTATCACCAGCACATAAAGCTTGCCCTTTGGGGTACACTGTGGATATGTGATACATGTTTGGCTATTTGTATAAATTCTAAAATCTTAACATGGGAAGCAGGGAGGAGCAGAAATTTTGTGCTGAAATGTCTTTGTTCTTTTTCAATTTGAGCCCATTTTCTTATTTTGAAGATTCATGCCATTTAGTGAATTTATTTCCTCCCTTTCTTTTCAGTGTGGTAAGACCACATCTGCTTGCCCAATGGGCTCTTGAAGGCTGCATCTTCTGTTCTTTGTGTTCTTTGTTCCTCTCCTGATTGGGGGCTTGTTAAGGGGAAAGGATGTCCTGAGCTCATTCCATTACAGGCTTTGTGGACTCCACCCCCACTCCAGACTAAAGCCATCAAGACATTGGGAAGACAAATCCCATCATCACCGAAGGGAAGGTTGCTGGGACCTGAGGGTGGAGTTAAGCAGCCAGGTTTGGTATAAAACCAGACACATGGGCCTTGGGGTCTCTCTCTTGCTCGCCTCCTGGCTTCATGGCTCGTGACTCACGGCCGCTCTCAGAGTGCCATTTGGGGTTCCAGATCCGCGGATCAGGTAGGACGCATTTAAAACTTTATCTCCCACTTTTCTCCCTGAGTTGTACATTTTTCTCTTTTCCCCTTCCCTTGTGAATAATCTTTTATTAACCTTTTGTGTGTGCCTGCAGTGAAGTATTAAGTCCTTTTTAAGTGCGCGGGTGAGGACCCACAGTCAGGCAACCCATTTTATATCAGGGCTGCCCTGTAACATTTTCATTACAAACTCACCCACCAGCTCCTCGGACCCTGGTTCTCTGGACAAGGTAGAAGCAGGAAGCCCAATAGCCACGCAGCAGCGCTGTGCTCTTGCCTTTGATAGATGAGGTCAGCTGCATTCAGCATATTTAAAATGTGTTTTTCCTAACTTGCTACCTCATAACAAAGGAAGAGCCAGATCACACCCTCATTAGCTTCAAAGAGAAATACCCGATGTTTGGGTTTTTTTCTTTTTCTTGCATTGGCAAGAGATTTAGTTTTGCTTAAAGGAAATACAGATGACGCTAATGAGACCACAGTGTCTTAATTTGCATATTAGATGAGATAAATATTGAGCTAATTAACACCTAGGATGGATTTTCATTGCCTGGGACGATTGTTCTATGGTGATAGTAGTTCTCACTGCTCACCCAGGAGCAGAACCATTTGAAGGGAGAATCACTTCCCCAAGAAAACTTCAGGTCTACTGAAAATCCAGCCAGGAAATGCCATCCAGGATTCTTATTTTAATCAGCAGCAGACTTACCAGATGAAAGGATTGGCGCAGTAAAGAGGAGAGCCAGGCCAAGTTTCTGACAGGCAGGAACTTTATCATCGCTCCCTGACCCCCACAGGGGTCGGAGAAGTCGCACAATCCCATTGGGGGATAAGGGTGAGCTTTTATAGGACGGAGTCTGGGCTTAGTGGGAGGTGGAGAATGCTGAGTGGAAGTTGTTCTTTCAGAAACAACCAGAACTGGTTGTTCTTTCATCACTGCTTAGCAGGCCCTGCAGTAGCCAGTCTCTGGGATGCAGGTGGCAGCAGCTTCAGGTTCCTCTTTCCTGATCCATCCATGCCCAGGCCTAGACCTTACAACAGAGAGAAGCTGTGTGGGGCTGGAGGGGTTTGGGAGCTGGGGAAGTTGGTCTGTTCTATCCGGGGTTCTGGGAAAGACCAAGAGGGTGGACACTTGTTTATTCCAGTAACAGGACTGGCAGCATGACTTGTGGACCTGCTGTGAACATGCGTTCCTTTTTATTAATCAATAAGCTCAGGACAGTAATAGTAGAACATTAAACTGAGCATGGTCCTTCTAAACCGGAGGATGATGGAGGGGAGATTTTGACTGCACAGGTTATAAACTCTTGAGGCCCCCCTGTCTGTTGCAGTGAGCTTAGAGAGAAAAAAGGGAGACTTTAAAAAAAATATTTCATACCTGCTCATTTGAAAGGGTGGAATGAATTCAAATTGTTACAGGGCAGGGTGTGGGGGACCCCAGGACACCCACATCTGTCACCTGCTGCATCAAGACAAAACATACTCTAGTGTGTAAGACCTTTAATGGAGAGGAACTGTCACAAAATTAATGTGCAATACAGAAAAGGGAAAAAATAAAGTTTCCAAATCAAGCACCCAAAGTTACCCATCCCCTTGTGGATAAATGTCCAGACAAACAGGGTTGGCCCAGAACAGGGCCACTGAGGCCCAAAAGTTTTCCACACATCTAAGGCACTTCCTGGTGTGGAGCCATAGGAAAGGGGCAGAAGGAGCCAGGCAACTCTGGGACAGAGGAGCAAAATCAAAATCAAGATGAAAGCTGCCACTGTCGACCTCCCCAGGGGTCTCTTACCCACGTCTCTTTTACCCAGTCCAGGACCAAGAAGCAAGTATAGCTTCTTCACGTGTCTCTGCTCCTTGTGGCTCCTCCAGGTCTCCTTCTGGTTCTCTATCCTGCTTCCTTCCTTCCTTTTTCAGTCTCCTTTCCAGCTTCTCCCTGCTCACCTCTAACCTCCTTTAGGTGGGGCAGGGAACCTGGCACCTCCCCTTTCCTTGGGGACCGCCTTGTTATTAAATGAATACAAATGAAATTGAATGGGACAAAAGAATGCTAAGCATTGTGGCTGCTCCAATGCCAATGGAGATGCCAGCCAATGCAGATGCCAGCTCTTGCTCTCCTCTTTGCTTCTGTTGGCATCTGTGATTTCACTCACCAGGCACTTGACTCTTCTAGGCCTCCAGCTCCTACCTTCAACAATGCTCCCTCACCTTCCTGCTACCAACTGTTGAGGCCTGCTCTGCCTTTTGTATTTTAATTGCTTTCTTTCTTACTCTTAATGAGCAATCAGGGCTATTTCTTTATTGAGGACCTGCTGGCAAATCTCAAACAGAGTGAGTGTGTGCCTATGAAAGGAGCAGGTGATTGCTGTTGGGCGGCCTGGAATAGCATTCTATCCAGGGGAAAATGTCCACTTCACTCACAGCCTTAATTCAAAAGAAATGTCAAGTACTGGACTGCATGCTTTGTGGCAATTGAAGAGAAGATTGCAAGAAGGGTTGGAGGAAATAAGGGAGTCTATAGCCACCGGGGGAAATTAGTGTAGGTAGGTGTGTGCTTGTGTGTGTGGTGCTTGCCTGTGTTTAATGCCCAGCATTGTCCATCAGAATTAACCCCCAGGCACGAGTAGGGCGGTGTAGCGGCAGGAAGGGGCAGAGCAGTTTCTCTCTGACCGAGCATACCGGTGCTAAGGAGGAGGAGTCCTGGAGTCCTCGGTGGCTTTTTGCAGGCTTTTATTGGAATTTTACATGGCAGACGGGGTGCCGGCCAGTCTTCACTCTCTCTGGGCTCTCCGGGGTTCTCTCATGGCCTCACTTTTGCTCTGTTGTTCTGTTGCAGAAGTAAATTCTAGCCTTTTACCCAGGCAGGGGAAGAACAAACGGTACTTCAGGAATGGTGCGGTCAGGAGAAGCTTTATTACTCATGCATGAGGTCCCAGGCCTGGGGAGCCCCTTAAGGTCTCAGCACCAGTCTAGGTGTTGTAGAGCTGTAACAGGGTGGTCCCCAGGAAAGGGGGAGGTTCCCTGCCCCACCCAAGGGAGGGTGGAGCTGAGCAGAAAGAGGAGAAGCTGCAGAAGAGACTGAGGAAGGAAGGAAGCAGGATGGAGCCAGGAGACCTGGAGGAGGCACGTGGAGCCTAGAGACATGTGAAGAAACTGCGCTTGCCTTTTGGTTGTGGACTGGGTGACAAAGATGTGGGTGACAGACCCATGGGGAGGTGACAATGGCGGTTTTTGTCTTGATTTTGATTTTGCTCTTTTCCCTCTTGTTTCTGACCCTTTTCTGTGGGTCCCCACTGGAAGGTGCTTTAGACTTGTGGCAGGCTTTGGGGCCTTGCTCTGGGCCAATCCCATTTGGATGGACTTTTACCCACGAGGGGACGGGTAACTTTGGGTTGTTGATTTAGAAACTAGACTCTTTGCCTTTCCTGTATTGTTTCCTAGTTGTGTTAAAGTTCCTTCCCATTAAAGTCTCCTATGTTTTGTATTGATGCGGCGAATGGCAGAACCCATTTAGAATAGGCAGGTTTGCGGGGTTTGGGCTGCCCCTCTCCCTGTCCTATAACACTATAACAGATTAACCTCAATACAAAACGGGGTGCCTGACTGTGGGTCCTCACCCGCGCGCTTAAAAGGACTTATCCATGCTCTACTGCAGGCACACGTGAAAGGTTAATAAAAGGTTTATTTACAAGGGAAGGGCAAATGAGGAAATGTACAGCTCTGGGAGAAAAGTGGGAGACAAAGTTTTAAATGCGTCCTACCCGATCCGCCGATCAGGAATCCCAAAATGGCGGTCTGAGAGTTGGCCGCCAGCCAGGAGCCGTGAAGCCAGGAGGCGAGCGATCGCAAGAGACCCCAAGGCCCACATGTTTGGTTTTTATATCCAACCTGGCTGCCCAACTCCACCCTCAGGTCCCAGCCATCTTCCCTTTGGTGGTGACGGGATTTGTCTTTCCCAGTGTCTTGATGGCTTTAGTCTGGAGTGGGGGTGGGGTCCACAAAGCCTATGGGATTATCTCAGGACATCCTTTCCCCCTAACATAGGGACAAAAGGTTTCTTTTATACGTAACCATCTTACATTGATAACATTGGTCAGCAAGCACAAAAGTTTGTGACAAAAGACAGGTATTCTAGGATGCCCTAGATCAATCAGCCTGATGGCTTTCTAGCCTTGTTAAAATGTAACCTCCTTTAGGTAATCTCATCTAGATAGACTTTAGCGAGACAAAACTTGTTGTTTACATTTACTTTGCATTATTTACCGCACCAGACCTGTGACTCTTTTAGCAGGAAACAGGAAAGATTTCATTTGATTAGCAGTTCCCTTTCAGTTCTGTGTCCCGGTGACGCCACCCTTATAAGCCCAGTCTCAACCCAGGTGTACCCACTTACGTATGCCTCCAGCCTACTTCGGGTGCCTGCCACCAGGCATGCATTCAGGACCACAGATCCATCATCAATCCTAATGGCGGGAGAGCAGAAAAGCCTGATACTTTTTTACTTTACCCTACAGGCAGAAATAAGGGACAGAGTGTTGTGGGCTAAATTAAGAGACGCCATCGACTTGTCCTTACAGAGTAAGGAGCCCTGTTGGCAGAGGGTAGCCTGCATTCCAGGATTGCCTGGAAGGAATGTTCGTTTGTTGCCCGAGATCTTCCTTCCTCTGGGTGATTCATCATCCTGTTGCCAGTGAAACATTCATTTCTGTGAATTTCTCTCTTTTTCTACAACCACCTGGGTGCCCTGCATTCGGTTGGCTGCCAACACATGCCTGTTGATTGACTGACAGAGATGTAGGAAGCCACCAAATGGGATTCCTCCCTGAAGGAGTGGAAGCCACGTGCCTTCAATTAGTGTCTTTCCTCCTGGCTGGAACTCTTCAGTATGACAAAGGCATCCAGTTACAAAGGGATGTGGGGAATTGTCCTAGCAGTGCCACAGATGTCACACATGTCCCAAGCTCTCCGAGACAGCTGAGCTCAATGATAGGAAACGTGGCTCTGTGTCTGTGTCATTTTTATGGGGCTCCCCTGTGCCCTGAAGGGCAAACTTTTCTGCGTACAGCTGTAACAGCCAAATGGGAACAGAGCTTGCAGACCTGCCAGTTTGACTAGCTGGGTCAAATTGAGCAAGTATTTTGTAGTTCAATTTTTTTTTTTTAAAGTAAACCATTAAAATGACAAATGATACCATCTCATAAAGCAAGCTCTCCAATCTCGCCATTCCAAAGCAATTGAAAAATGATTTGCTTCTTTCAAAAGGGAGGACTAGACATTTTGGAAGACCTGGTTTCTCACATGTCAATGACCCACAAATATGGGTGATTGGCGGTGCCACATGTCACATGCTCCTGTGGACTTGGTGGTTCCAATGTGGCCCAGTCCTGGTTAATGTGAGCATGTCCTGCCTCAGATCCACTGCCTCAGATATAACAGAGCCGCTATGTGTCTGCTGGGTCTGCCATCACCAATACCACAGACCTGGGGGCTTGAACAATAGAACTTTGTTTCCTTACAGTTTGGAGGCCGGAGGCGAAATCAAGGTGTCAGCAGCACAATTGGTTTCTTCTGAGGTCTCTCCCCTTGACTTGCAGACAGGTGCCTTCTTGTTCTGTCCTCTGTCAGGACTCAGGAAATGATCTGATAAGTCTCTGGTTCTTCTAGACTGGCAGATAATCAAACAAGCATCAGACAAATTGATGGGAAAGTCAAAAAGAAGTCTGCATGGGAGAGACCCAGCAGAGTAACTGGTTTCAGAGAACGAACATCTTAAGTAGCTTGGCTGAGACTCAGGAGGTTGGAGAAGAAAGATGTTTGGGAGGGTACTGGGGACAGTTGACAGAGGTATGCGGATTTAAGTTCTGCCTTCTCCATAGAAAGGGGATAAGGAGATCAGGTCTTCCAGGGACATGCCATTACAGAAGTTATGGTTTGCACAGTCTCCACCCAGCCTTCAGAACACGCCTATGAAATCAGATTGACAAAAAAAGACTTGCTTTGGGGTGGCAGATTGTTGCTTCCCTACATGGTCTTTCCTCTGTATGCTTGCATCCTTTGTATTTTGTGTCCTAGTCACCTCTTCTCGTAAGGACACTCTTAGGACTAGACAAGGGCCGTGCAAGTGACCTTGTTGACTTCACTTCCGACTTGACCAGCTCTTTAAAGACCTTATGTCCAAATAAAGTTCAATCATATCCTGAGGTGCTGGGGCTTTGGGCCTCAACATACGAGTTTTGGGGCATGTAGTCTAGCTTATAACGATTATCAAGTCACTTCCCTTCACATTACCAGGTACAAACTGCCCGAGGTGGGAGATTAACTGGAGGCATTTAGGGAATGGAGCAAAGATGTTCTTGGAGAGAACAGAGGGAGACATGTTCCTCCTTTACCACAGGCCTTGGGCCTCCTCATGACCCTCTGGTCCTGCCCCTTCTCCTGTTGGTCCAGTCCCACAGGCCTTGGCACTTACTCTGTTCCTCTCCTGCTTGCACAGATGCTCACAGAAACTGTTGCTAAATGTTACTCTTTGGTTGCTATTTTTGTTATCAAGGTTTTATTAGTGACTACAGACAGATAAGGGGGTGGAGATGAAAAATAGAAGGACTCTGGGGCAAGGATAGGGCTTGTCAACTTTTTGTTTTGCAATTTCAGTACTTGATCCATCATCCCTCCTGCCCCCTCTCTTCAAAAGGTCCAGTTTTTGAAGCAGAAAAGGCTCTGACTAGTAGAGAAAGCTGGACGGCAACAGGACGACATGCTGGCCCAGGCCACTTGCTTGGTCCAGTTCATCACTGCCCACGGGCTGTTGACAGGCAGTTTGAAATTTCAGGTTTCTGGTCAAGACAGGAGGGCCAAGACCCTGCACCTGCACTCCCCACCAGCTTGGGCCCATGCCAGGACCTTACAGAGCTTCACTCTGCTGGGAAAGTCATGGAGCCCCCACCCTCCCCTGTGGCCCACTCCCCCAGTAGGTGCAGACCACCAATCTGTCCAGTATGCAGTGAGGCCCTGCCTCTGAAGGCCATTCAGCATGTCACTCCCAAATAGTTATCCCCAGGGGTGACTCCCTAAGGGTCCTGCTGGGAAAAGTCACATCTAAGAGGAAAAATCCAGGTACAGAGATACAGGAAATGCAATCCTCACCCCTGGATGTCTCCCCCTCACGTTGCTTCATTGTGCCTCTTTCAGGTGCACATACCCCTCTTCCAAGAGACCCCTGACAGCTCCAGATTTTTGAGCTGAAGGAGCTGCTCAAAGACAGGCCTGCTGACCCTGTGCACATACCCTCTGGGCCCAGCCTCTGGCCCTAAACCCGTCCAGCAGGGAGTGGCTCACAGTCACTACATACATGTGCATCAAATGAGCCAAGGGACAGTGAACAGCTACTGGCAAAGCTCCCATTTCCTCACCTGTTCAGGTGTAATTGCTTTGCAGAGACCCCCTCCCCCAACTCCTGTTCACACCTTCCTCTGTAGAACCTTGCACATTTGTCTTTTATATGCATATTATGTGATAATTATAACTAGTTGTTTACAACTCCCTCCTTGTCCCAGCAGGCCATGGCCCATTCTTCTTGGTATTCTCCAAAGCCAGGGCCTGGTGAAGCCCCTGAAGCCACGGGGTATGACATGATGGCTGAGCAGAATCACACTGCCTCAGAGCTCAGTCATGTTGCTGGATCTGACTTTGGCTAATTTAGAAACAATTACTTAATGTATTCTCTCATTATTTATGGAATAAGTGTATGTCAGGACACATCCTGGGCATGACAAATGAAATAAATGTATATTGGTTGTGTTATTTCCAAACACTAGCAACTTTGCAGAGGTTACCTTTCCCTGCACCTCCCTTGGATAGGACCAGGTCATGTCTGTTTTGTTTCCTGCTCCATTCCTGTGTTAGGAGTTGGCGCCTCAACTCCTTCTGGGGTTCCCAAAGACCACACGGAGCCAGAGATGCAAAAGCAAAAAGGCTTTATTGCTAGCTTAAGCTGGGGTCCAACTCTGCCTGGAGTACTGACACAGCAGTCTCACCAGGTTAAGAGAAGGCCCCCCTCCCAGAGCAACCAGCTGTTTTTGTACTTTGTTGACAGGATGCAGGGACTTTGCACACCTGGGGCAGGTTCCACTCCGATTGGATAGCTCTCATGGTGCCAGCTAGGTTTCATTTCTCCTTATGTTGTGGTTTCTGCCCAGAAATGAAACCTAGCTGTGCCCTTCTGAGATGGCAGTTATTTCTCAAAATGGCTGCAGTCTTGCTCATCTTACACCTGGAGCCTAGATCAGTGGCTGGTGCATAGAGCACTACACAGTGTTTGTAGAGTAAATGAACGTGCAGATTGACAGTGCTCGGCTGTTTTAGCGAGAAGTTAAGTCAGCACCAAAGGCCATTCTGCAATCACCAGGCAGACCAGTGATTCAAATCTGGCCTCTCTGACCCTGTGGACATGGTATCTCCATGTCTTCCGTCCTCCCCAAGTCTTGCAAGATGACAGTGTCTCGGTTATCATCAGCTGAGAGCACAGATGCTGTGATATGAACTGAACTGTGTGTGTAAGCCAGAAGTTCTAAGTGGGGCTGGAGGCAGTGGTTTATTATCATTATAATTATTATCATGATTTTTTCCTGCAAAATATCAAAGGGGGACTTGCGGAGAAAGTGGTAAGTTGCTGGGCACGTAGATGAAAGATCTGTAACCTGCACATGGTGGTCATCCAAGGGACCTGAGATGGTTCTCCTCCCAAAGGCTGGCATTGGGCCTGTGGGACGGGCTGGGTTTGGGTTTGGCAGGGTTTGACCACCACTCGTTGGCCTCAGGAAGTTACTGAAGCAAATGTGTAGCTGGGTAGGCCTGGATCCTAAAACGGACAGAGCATGCTGTACCCTTAGATGACGCAAGATGAGCTCAGACAAAAAGAATCATGTGGCACCTGGTAGGTCTGTGGTCCTTCGGCAGCCTGATACAGGGGTCACTCAGCAGTGCCGTGATGTTCTTTTTTTTTTTTTTTTTAAGATTATTTTTGCATACAAGAACTGGGGTAAGGTCAGAGGTGGGTGGGGAGGGTGGAAGTGAGAGGAATCACCAGAGACAGAGTGAGGAGCAGAACAGGCAGACTGACTGAAACACACTGCTGAGGGGAGCAGTGAGTGAGTCAGGAGAGGTCTGCTGTGCCATGTGGGTTGCTCCCTGGCTGGCTGAAATCGAACTCATGCAGCAGAGGCTGCTGATAGCTTCACAGCACTGTTCTTAACCCCTTGCACCACCAGGGAGGCCCTTGTGGTGTTCTTGACTATCTGGCAATTGTCTGGAAGGTATTTAGAAATACCTGGTGATATTTGTCTGGGAGAGAGTCCCAGCTTTGAGGGTGTTTATGGGCCCAGGTCTGATGAATAGAGCCTTTGTTTTTTCACCAAAGTAATCATCTCCAAAGGAGTGGGAACTCAACTCCTGCTGTCAACCCAGAGCTGAGGAGAAATTAAAGCTCTTGATCTGCAATTGATCAGCTATTAAAGTCACAGCATGGGGTGTTTCTGTGCTTGGTCTCATTTTTGTTTTGTTTAATATTTGCCTTATTGGTTGGAATGGCACTCCTTCATTTAAGACACATGGGAAGTGCTTCTGGATGATTTATGCCATGGAGGGTCCAATTTGTGGGATAGATAACAGGTGCTCTTTTGGGAGCATTAAAATGACATTGTTGTGGAATATTTATGCTAATGAAGAGCTCGAGTGATCACTCCTGGATGATGGCTCAGGAGTAGCTGTCACCAGGCGCAGAGGAGCAGGCTGTGACGCTGGCCTCCTCCACGCCTGTGTTCCCTGACCTTTCGTGAAAAGGCAAAAGAGATGACAGACTCTTTCTTATTTATCCCCAATATGAACCTGCTGCTTTAGATACTTAAAGACATTTCTGTAATGCCACACCAACCTCTGCCGGCAGCCATGATTATCCCCTTTGGACAGATGCAGAAAGGGAAGCTCAGAGAGCTCAAGTGAGTTGCCCACGGTCACACAGCTTCTCAGAGATATAACTCATGTGTCCGGAGGGCAACGGGATCTGCTCTTCTCAGTAATACATTTTCCCTTCTAGACTTTAGAGTCCCACTCACTGGTTTTAAAGATGGGTAGTTTTTTGTGTTTTCTGTGACAATTGGAAAGATAGAGGTTTGGGAAAGACTTTTAAGCTGACATGTGAGGTGTGCGGGTTCCTCCCCCTGTCTGGCAGGACTGATGAATGACGGACCTCAGTGACCCAAGTAGCAGGGCCTGCTGGATAAAGTGGGCGGAGGGCTTGTGCTAACCGGTGCCCTCCACGCCTCACAGGGACCTCCTGCTTTAGCTCACAGAGCGGTGCCATGTGGTGTCTGTGTAGTGTTGCTTCTATTCTACAGAAGGTGAAACAGAGACATAACAAAGATAAACGAGCTACCCAATGTCATTTGACACCCAAGAGACAGGGCAGGGCCTGAAACCACCGACATCATCTAACCAGCCATACTCGGTCACCTATGTGTCCGAGTTGGGAGCAAGTGGGGAAGTGACGGGACATTCTGAGGAATGTGAACATGTGGGGTGAGAGTAAGCGAGGGCTGTATCTGGGCGAGGCCGGCGTGTGTGCAGGCCATCCAGTGTGAGGGCAGTCAGGCCGAGGAAGTGGGGGCCATAGGCGGCGGCTGTGCTGCTCTGTGGTGAGCAAACCCACCCCCAAAGTGGGGCGAGGAGAAACTCCTCATCAGAGAGGAGGGCGAAGAGGCCCGTTTACCCTCTGTGTGGGGCACTAGAGAAATAACGGGTGTCCTCTCTCTGAGATCCCCATGCGCTCCATGTCTGTCAAAAGATGACAACCATCCTATTTCTTCTCCACGAGCTCCTCCCTTCTCCTCCCTTCACCTTCTCAGCCTACCTTCCAACATCTGGGGCCAGCTGGTTTTAGGGTTGTTACTTGGTTTGTTCGGTTCTGTGATGCTCTGCAAACAAGTCCTCTGGTCAGAAGGAGACCACTCACTCCGCCTTGAGTGTGACCCGAGGAATAGGAGGTATCTAGTGGATAGTCTGCATCACACATGTTTGGGGCAAGCAAGGTGGCCACAGTCAACGCCATAGTTAATGGTGGAAAGGGCCAGTCTGGTTGTGTTACATGGGATGTGCTTGGCTTTGCACTGTGGGTTTTTTAAAAATATTTATTTCATTTATTTATGCATACAAGAGCTGCGGGGTAGACCATAGGTGGGGGAGGGTGAGAGGATTCACCAGAGACAGAGTGGGGAGAAGAACAGGCAGATCTACTGAAATACACTGAGGGGAGCAGCGGGTGCGACAGGAGAGGTCTGTTGCACCATGTGGGTCACCTCCCTGCCTGGGAATTGAATTTCTGCTGCAGTGGCTGGTGATAGCTTTGTAGTGCTGTTGCTTAACCCCTTGTGCCACCAGGGAGGGCCCCCCCCCACCCCCCACCCCAGCCCCGCACTGTGGGCTTTGGATTGCAAACAGGAAGTGATCCTGCTGGTAAAGGGGTGTTAAATATGCAAGAACTGAGTAAAGGTAGAAGTTTGCCCCACAGTTCATGCTTCTAGTTGCTACTCAATGTTGCCTAATTCTGGGGTTAACCTGCAAACACTAGGCCCTGAGAGGCTGGGGTTAGAACAAACCAGCAACCAATAAGTAAATCCTGAGAGCTAGGAATAGGGTTCCTGAGCCAGAAGCAGACTGTCTAGAGCAAATAGACCCTTAGGAGCAAGAATCTTGGAGACATCTATTTATTAATTCAAGACATATTTATTGAGGGACTACTGTAGAGGGGATAAAGACAAAGGCACTGCCCACTGAGAGCCCACATTCTAGAAGCAGGTGTATGCAGAGGAATGAGCTGCACCGTCCCTTGCAGATTATCAGACACTATTTAGCGTCTTCTCAGATGAGGCACTTGTTAAATGCAGATTCTGATGCAGCCTGGGACTGGGCCAAGAGTCTGCCTCCTGTAGGACCCAGGGCTGCTGATGTGGCCGATCCTAACCTCTGCAGTGATGCCTATGCCCAAAGCCTGTCCTGCTTTCTACTGGGACTCTTAAGTTAGTGTGTTTAGTAGCATGAATCAAGTTCTCATTCCAGAGCATGAACTTCAGCATCCTCAGTAAATCCATTCATCATCTTGAGGAAGAGGCTAGAGATAAAGCTCCCCTCTCAGTGTCGAGAGAGACCTCGCAGAGGCAGCTGTCTGAGTCTTGGAGTCCAGACCTTTTTGCCTGGAGCAGAACAGAGGCAGAAATAGGCCTCACTGCCCTTTAAAGTTCTCCTTGGCTGGATTGGGGGTGTTGGGATACCTACCCTAACTTGAACTTGAACTTCGTCCAAATTTATGAGATTTTTACCACTATGTATGTTTGGAAGCAGCCCCCAATCCACAGTTTGTTCCCTTTGTCTTGAGGATAAAAATACATTTTTTCTCAGTCCGTAAGTGTCTGTGTTATCTCTCTCTCTCTCTCTCTCTCTCTCTCTCTCTCTCTCTCTCTCTCTCTCTCTCACACACACAGACACACACACACACACACACACACACACAATTTCATTATAGTCTCTGGTTAGCATTTTCAGATCTGCCCACATGTCAGCAACAAGGTGGGGCACACTGAATTCTCAGACCCCCAATGTCTGAGTTAACTGCTGGAATTTGTGCAATTCCCAAATATCCAGCCCAGAGAAGCTTGGCGTCATATGTGTGCTCTGTTACTTTGCAGAAGCAAACGCAAGAGCTGCGAGCAAAAGCTGAATAATGGCCTCAGCAAATTGGAAATCCACTTAAAGTGGGAGGCCAGCTCATCAGCATCATCGGCAAATGTTATAAAGCAAGGGAGTCATCACCTCTGAATTAGTGTGCACAGACAAGCAGTGCCGGGCCGCGGGCTATCAGGAGGAGGGTATCGCGTTTGGAAATGAGGGTTTGGAGCAGGACAAGGGGCCACAAGGGCAGCCTTTTCCATTTGGCCAGAGATAGGCTGCTCCTCTGCGTTCCAGAGAGATGAAATTACACCAGGGAGGGAGGGACCCACGCAGCTCTCAGAGGCTCATGGGTTTCCCAGAGCAAAAAAAAAAATACATTTCTGGTAAATGCTATTTACTCAAAAATATGAACTACAAAAAAGAGCAGCTGTTTCATCATCTGGGGACTTTAAACTGTTCACTCTTTGCCGTTCTATCCTTTCTAGCAAGTCACTATTGTCCTGCCTACTTGCCCCCTCCCCAGGGTTTATGTCACCAGGTAGCAACGCCATTGTCCAAAGCTTGCTGCAGAAAGAGGAGAGACTTAACCTGGGAGACAAAAAACAAAACAAAACAAACAAACAAACAAACAACCTGCCATGTTGTGAAATTTAATTTTTTCTAAAAGTTTGGGGAGAATGGAGTTGGCCTAACAATGGCAGTAGTGTCAAAGACCCCTCTGCTGCCTTCCTCAGTGGATGTGCTAACACTGGTGTGTGCCCAGGCTGGGAATCCCTGGACTCTCAGTGACAGGCCACAGAGCTCGAGACTGCACATAAGCAGGATTAATCATCACCATGCACAGTGTTGCTGGCACAGATTGGTCTAGCTTCCTGTGCTTGTGTTTCTTTAAAAATTCACACAGCAGTTTCAGGCTTTGTTTTTATATATGTGATTGCTTGAAAGGGTACATACAAAGCCTTTTTTTGGGTTCTCTCTCTCTTTAAAAGCAAACCTAATAAAATTGCTAAATGTTTCAGGATGCCAGTCAACATTTTAAAGTCATCTGCTAATAGGGGAAGATTCCATAGCCCCAAGAAATACCAGCCACCTTCATTAACCTAACTTTCAGGAGGAGACACTAGTCTCTAAGAGGGCCCGCAGACATCCTGGTAATGGCATACCAGAATTGGGGCAGCCTGCTGCAATTTATTTTGTATACCTGGCCAGGAAGCCTCGGTCAGAACAAACCATGATAGCAATCATACAGATCCAGCTCCTGCCTGCTCTGAGTTTATAGTCTAAAATCCAAGACGCACACTACTAAAGAATCAGGCAGATGCTCTGCTCCCCGCTCTGGCTCTGGTGAATTCTCTCACCCTCCTGTGCTTCTGACTGTACCCAGTGCTTGTATAAATAAATAAATAAATAAATAAATAAATAAATAAATAAATAAATAAAATCTTAAAAAAAAAAAAAAAAGAATCAGGCAGAGAAAAATGACAACTGCAGTAAGGGTTCCAGTAGAGGGTGGCTTGACTCCCTGTGAGGTAATGGGATTTGACGGGAGCAGGGAGTACTGGGACTAGAACTTTCCTCATAATTCTTAGTTCCCTATAATTGTTCCTCATAATTTTCTCCTTATAATTTGCTTCCCATAATTCCTAGTTCCTTCAGTGCTTAAGGGTTTATCTCACTTTTTCTGATTCCTCCTGTACTCTCATCCTCACCATTGATAAGCAAGGCAGACTAATGTCCCCAAGTCACAATCAGGGACAATGAGGCATGGTGCGTGGAGAGCAGATCCCCCATCCTGCCTTTCCTGATGTCAGGCAACTTTGTGAAGATGAGTCTGTTTTTATCTGTTTATTTCTAGGTTATGTTTTGCACATTAAGTCTGATCAGACTAGCAGTGACTAACCTCTCAGAAGTGGCTAAACTCTGAATCACTGAAATAAAATATTTTTCAGCTGCTCCCATCAGCTGGCCTCCTCAAATTGCCATCCTGTGTCTAGATAAATCTCTCCACAGTCCTCCGCTTTCTCCTCCTAAATTGTTAGCTCTCCTCTGTGGGATGCCTCCGGAGATGGGGCTGGTTGTCTCCTCAGCAATCCCCTGTCTTTGGACAGCTGCACACATTCTCAAGGTCTTCCTAGAGGAAGCTGGTAGAGGTCTAGCCCTGTCTTAGTCACGGTCTTCTGGGTTAAGACTTAAGGGAATAAGATGAGCAAGCCTGCAGGTTCTGAGTTTCCTGAAAAGATCCCTGGTGGGTGCAGAGGAAAGGGGTTTGAGACCTTTGAAACCCAATATTGTAATAGAACAGGACACACAAATTCCCGGATTCCTCCCTAAAACAAGCATTGTTGGTTGGTTTGTTCAGGGATGATATCACCTTCCCCATTCTCCATCAAGTCTAGAACTAGAAACAGAGTGGACAAATGAAATGGGTGGGTGTACCCTCTTCCCCGTGCTTCAGCACTATTTTCCCACTCCTTGTGTCTGCACGAACTTCATCAAACAGTGCACTGTAAGTTAGCAAAGGCAGCCCTGGGGAGCCCCGGGTGATGGGTGTAGGGCCAGACTCCACCACACTTGCTGGAAGTGAATTGTGGCTGGAAGTGAACTGTGTCCTGCCCACTCCTCTGAGCCCCTGCCCCCCTCTGCCATTCTGCTTCTGGAATCACCTGGGTGTCCTGGAAATGACACTGGGGCATCTGAAGAGTTGTGCCCCTTTTTGATTTTTTTTTTTAAGTAGATTATTATTGTACAGCCTCCTCACTCTCATAAATACTACTCTGAACACCCCCAGACAGGGTGCAGGCCTGGCAAAGGCAGTTTCCCTAAGCCCGTATTTCTCGCTGGCCACAGGCTTAGGCTGAGACACACGAGCAGGTCAGGGTCGCTGAGCAGTCATGCGGCACAGCTCTGCTCCTGACGGGACTTCTTTGGCTTTGTCTAGGAAGACTGATGAAATAGATAGGTCCTCCAGACACCATTTCCTTGAAGCCTGATGCTTTCCATACCCCCTGGCAGTGTGCTTGGCTCTTAAGGAATTATAAAACCCAAACCCTACTGTGCTCAAGAGAGAGTTTGATTGATTCCCCACTCAAATCCTCAGGCCCGTGCAAAGCTGTGCATGTCTCAGAAGCTCAGGGAGAACCTGGTGTGTTGATTGGGGTGAACCCATTTTACAGGTGAGAAGAGGCAGACGCTTAGGCAGATGATACACAATTAGGATTCTGGACTTACCTGCCCATGAAAACCACTCCTTACTCGTTGATCAAGTCATCTCCACAGGAAGTTTGTTGGGCACTAAGACAGAAAGATGACGGGAGGCAGTTGTGTTGAAGGGGAAGAGCTCAGCTCCTGAGCGGTGCATGAGCTGCTGCCGATGTTGCTGGAACAGGAGGGGCAAGGCTAACGGTCAAGAAGGGCTTCTAGGTGATGAGATTTGAGTTCAGACATGAAAGGACCTTAATAATAATTGGAAGACAGGTGCTTTACACTGAATGCCTTTGTCCCTCCCCACCCCAACATGTTGAAACCTGATCCCCAATATGATATGAGTGTGGGCCCTTGGGAGGCCATTAGGT
Organism: Talpa europaea; assembly: GCF_964194135.1. Taxonomy (NCBI): domain Eukaryota; kingdom Metazoa; phylum Chordata; class Mammalia; order Eulipotyphla; family Talpidae; genus Talpa; species Talpa europaea. Next base: position 31,202,464 of record NC_140084.1, read on the forward strand.
CATGAGGGTGGAGCCCTCATGATGGGGCCCCAGAGTATTCCCTGTCCCTTCCAATGAGAAGGTGGCTGTCGATGAGCCAGGGAACAGCTCTTGGACACTGAGGTCACCGCCGACTTGGTATTAAACTTCGTGGCCTGCATGAGCTGTGAAAAATACATGTTTGTGGTTTAACCCCCTGCCTGTGGTATTCTACTGGAGCAGCCCACACTCAGTCAGACAGCAGGTATTCCCAGTGGGCCAGGCCCTGGCAGGAGCTCCCTGGAGTGTTCAGATGAGGCTGGCCACTACCTTGCAATGCCTGGGAAGAATGGATAGGAATGCATCCTGTGAAAATGCAAATGATCCAGCTTTTCTGCTCCTCTGCGCTGCTGACAACATGTTTCTGGTGTGGGGGCTGTCTTGGGCATAGTAGGGTGTTTCCTAGTATGCTTGGCCTCCACCTCAGTTGTGACAACCAGAAAGGTCTACAGACTTTTGCCAAATGTCCCACTTAGGGCAAAACCACTCCTGATGGAAGCACTTCTCAAACTCAGTCTCCCTAACAATCTCAGATGGCTTCTCTCTCCTTTATTCTGATAGAGAAAAACTAAGGTGAGGTGAATGGTTACAAAACTCATACCTGGTGGTGTGCGGTTTTATTTTTTTATTTTTTTAAATATTTATTTTTATTTGCGTATGCATACAAGAACTGGGGTGTAGGCCAGAGGTACAGGGGTGAGAGGATTCACCAGAGACAGACCGGGGAGCAGAACAGGCAGATCTACTGAAATACACTACTGAGGGGAGCAGTGGGTGAGACAGGAGAGGTCTGCTGCACCATGTGGGTTGCTCCCTGGCCGGGGATCAAACTCATGGCACAGTGGCTGGCGACAGATTCATAGTGCTGAGATTTAACACCCCTCGTGCCACAAACCACATTTGTTCCCATCTTTTACAAGACTGGCTGACTGCCAAGGTGTGGGGGGGGTCAGGGCCACCTCTGGGCAGGGCTGCAGTGAGCCTTGGTCTGGCTTCTCGTGCTCGCCTTGTGGCTTATCCACACAGGGGATATCCCCTGTGCAGCGTGAGAGCAAACTGCTGGGTGTCATCCCATGCGAGCACAAACATACCTTATTAACGCTCTTACATAGCACCCTGTGAATGGTTCATTGATTCTCAGACATTCACTGAATCCTGGTTGCACCCTTCTCTGTGTCATGTGCTAAGTGCAAGGAAGAGTGGGCGAGCGATCACATCTCCTCGCTGCTAGTGCAGACTTTGGAGTCCAGCTGGAGACATATGACAAGACAATAACAATCACAACAGCAGCAGCAAACCCAAGCAGCCTCTCTGATGGGAAATACTGGGATGGGAGAACCAACTGCATAACCTGAGATTGTAGGGAGAAAAGGGGCAGCTTTGTGACTGCGGATGCCGGAGGGCGTTTCAGGCAGAGGGAACAGCCTAAGCGAAGAGCCTTAGGTGAGGAACATGGTCTGTTTAGGAACAGGGCAAGGGGTTTGTGGAGCTGGGCTGGAGTCGGGGTAGGGGGGGGATGTTCTGTGTGACCCACCACCCTGACAGCCGTAGTTGCCCACTGGAAGTTCCAGCAAGTCACTCTGTAGAAAAGATTTTAGGAGTAATAAAGATTCCAGCATGGAAAAGAACTTGAATGTGTCCAGAAATCCTCAGAACAGCCTGATAAACTCTCAGAAGATACACCTGTGTCTCCTTGTGTGACTCTCTTCCCTGGACTTTAAACTCACCTGGTCATCTCCATAAGTGGGGTGGTGGGTCCTCAGAGGCAGCCTCGGGGTGCTTCTGTTCCCCAGCTCCAGCTAGACGAAGCCCTTCCCTTTCACCCTGTGGCTGGGCTTTCAGGCTGGCCTCAATCCTGGGCTGGGTAAGGTACCCCCTCGTCCCCCATGCCTCTGGCTCTCCTTCATTCCCCATTCTGCCCTCGCCTTGCTCTGTCTCTAGGATTTGCCCTCTGTGCTCTGAATGTGTTGGTCTTAGGAGATCCTCTGTGTTATGCGCGCCCATGCCTTTCTCCAGGTGTGAGGCCTGTGCCCTCCCGTCTTCCCTTCTGCACTGTGCTTCTAACTGTGCAGGGTTCTTCTCCCACCCTTTGTCTCTGAGTTTGCTGGAGCCCTGGCCTCTGTCATGTGGGGTACACTTAGTGCCTTGTACCCAGCCTGTGCCCTGGGCTTGCGTGGACGTACGTGAACCCCAGGTTCAGGGAAAGTTGGCCACGATTCCCCTCCAGGAACTTGTGGCCTCCCAGCTGAGGGACTCGATTGGGCTAGTATTTTGGGGGCTGGAGACAGCAGGTGGCTCCAAGGCCAGGCTGGGTTTACAGGTGAGAGCCTGTAAACTTCTCAGACATTCACTGAATCCTGGTTGCACCCTAGGCTGTGTCATGTGCTAAGGGCAAGAAGAGTGGGCGAGCGATCACATCTCCTCCCTGCTAGTGCAGACTTTGGAGTCCAGCTGGAGACATATGACAAGACAATAACAATCACAACAGCAGCAGCAAACCCAAGCGGCCTCTCTGATGGGAAATACTGGGATGGGAGAACCAACTGCATAACCTGAGATTGTAGGGAGAGAAGGGGCAGCTTTGTGACTGAGGATGCTGGAGGGCGTTTCAGGCAGAGGGAACAGCCTTCCTTCTCAGGCTGGTGCAGGAAGGCAGGAGCTGGAGTAGGCTCCTTAGCACCCATGGAGTGTGATGTGCTTGTTTGAACATGGTGTCTGGTTAGTGATCAGTGCCAAGTTCCTAGTCCTACTCTGCACTTTTCTACCTCCCGAGGCCTGGAGGCAGCTTGCGCTCCTCCCGCCCCCTACCCCCTTGTCTCAAGACTTTTTGCTGGTGCGGGTGCACTACCCCAGCTGGAGAGTGCCCTCCACCCCCTGGGCTTTAGTTCCCTGGCACCTGGTGCTGGAGAAGGAAGTTGCGCATGTCCATGTGGATTCAAACCCAGGTTTCACGACTTGCTGGTTGTATGATTTCAGAACTTCAGAGGTCCTCGCTGGGCCTCTGTTTCCTTATATGTAAAATGGAGATAATAGCCCCTTTCCCTCCATGGGAAACAGGTGAGAAACCAGGGGAGAAGCCCCAGTCCAAGGCTTGGCACTCAGGAGGCATTGCAGAGATCCAATTCTCCCTCCCTCCCACTCTCATCCCCTCCCTTCCCACACCTTGAATGAATCCAGGACAAGATCACTTGAGGACATCTATCCTTTGTCTCCCTTGGCGAGCCCTCCCTTCCCCCCTTCATGTAATTGTCAGCAACAAAGTTGGAAAATAAGGACGCCTGAAGCAGCTCTCAGCACCGCAACATCTGCACCAGACAAAACTCAAAAAGCCCTCAATCCCCAGTCATGAATGCACTATAAAAACAATGTGGCAGAAATGAAAATTGTTCCATCATAATATTTCACAGTTCTTTTTGACAAAAGCCAAGCCGCCCTCATGAATACACATTTCCCAGCATCTTATGCATTATGCATCAGCCTATAGCAGGGGACCTGGGAATTGCCAGTCCCTGGTAAAGGGCCTTTGAAAGTGCCTATTTTGTAAACAAATGGAGCCCAGGCCCAGCACTCAGACTCTTTAGTTAATTTAAGACTGACTCTGGCTGCCCAAGTGGGGACCAGCTCTTCTCGGGGCCATAAATGGCAGATGACTCTCTGGCGTTCACAGCGTGGAGAGGGGTGCTTCAGCGCTCAGTATTCTAATCTTTAATTTCTTAGCATCCAAGAAGGCCATTCGGAAGAGCAGGGACAATTCCTGCTGGAGCCAGAGACAAATGTCACCGGAATGCCAAATGAGCTGGCCGAGGCTAGCTCACTCGCTGAGCGGTCAGGCCAATTAGTCAGGACTTCTGACTCCCAGGAGTCCCAGGGAGGACTGCGCCTAGGAGGGGCATGCTGACGGGGAGGGGCGAGGCAACCCAAGTACAGGCATGCTGGCCTGTCCCAGGAGGCTGGCTGGCGGGAGGCAGTCTGTTTGCCCCAGGGAGGCAAGTGGAAGTGCGTGCGTAGTAAGTGTGCGATGTTGTCAGTGGGAAGGCCCTTCAGCATCATTAGTCGTGTCACAGATGGGGAGACTGAGGCTGGACATTTGAAGTGGCATGTTCAAGGTCACACTGGTTAGCAAGCAGCAGGTGTGGGACTGCTGGAAGCCGCTGTCTTTTCCCGGCACCTCCCACTGTCTCAATCAGGAATTGGCAGCCACTGAAAGGACCAGGGGCAAAATGGTTTCCTGATTGCTCTGATTTGAGCGCAGGGCCGACTGGAATCCTTACAACAGCCCTGGAAAAGAGCACAAGAGCACGAGGCAGGGGATGTTCTGTCTAATTTGCAATCTGTCCTCCACGGCGGACTTATTTTAAAAGGTAACCCACATGGGATAGAAATCTACTGGTGCAGGCTAGCTGTTGCAATAACAAGGCGGTGGTTGATTCCTTGCTTTGTGTGTTTATTTGATGAAAATATTAAGTTCACATTAGGGTGAACTGCACGTCGATTTGAACTGAGGAACAGAAATTCTGAATTCTGGGGTTGGGTTAGCCCTTGCCTTCCTTTCTCTGCACCTCAAAATTCTCACCTGTGACTATCCTGGGTGTGTCCCAGCTGACACCCCACTTGCCAGTGGGAGATGGACTCCCAGCACAGTGGATCCAGGCTGGGGGTTGGGGGGCAACCCCTTGGTATACATATGAGGCATCCGCAGGGCTGGGCTCTCTAAGAGGGGCAGGGGAGGACCCCACTTAGGAGACAGGAGGGAAGCTCCTCCTTTGGGCTACTGGCGCTCCAGCTGCTGGGCCCGCTTGTTGATTGGTGCAGTTCCAGGGATGAAAACAGGGCTGCTGAAGACTGATTAAGATGATGAGGCAACTGGTTACTCCTCACAGACACCTGCAGGACCCTGCTTCGGCAAGGGCTGCCTCCCCATCCTCTGCCAGTCCCATATGGGGTGGGGACAGCAGGAGGAGGTCAGCACTAACAGGTCCCTCTAACACCTAGAGTCCACCTGTGCTCTGTAAGCCTCGAATAGGTGGTATCAGACTGCTGCTGGATTTTAACACCGTCCCACCCCACCCGTGGTGTGTCTGTTCTGTCCAGATATGTGAATATGTGGTGCGGAGTTTTGTGTTCCTAACTTCCCCAGGCAAACTGCTGGTCTAGAAATTGTGCTTTGAGAACCACTGGTATAGGAACCTAAGAGTCCTTTCCCTATACAGATTCTCTCTTCCATATCTCTGCATCGTCAGCTGACTCAAAATTGCTCCCAAATATTTATGAAAACAATTTCAACCTCTGTGAGTAGCAGCGATAAGTCAAAAGTGTCCCCAAGTGTCACAAACACTTATTTGGTTCAAACCAAAGAATAATTTCCCCTGAATTACAAAAGTTAAATATTCACTTAGAAGCTTTAGAAATTCAGGAACGTGTAAAAGGAAAACAAACCTCCATGGGAGCTGTTAACACATCCGCCTCCCTGCAATTTTTGCCCAGTGAGCCTGGGACAAAATGTATGCAGGTCTTTGCACAAGTCTTCTGCAGTTTTCCTCAAAAGTGGGAGCTCTTGAGGTGTTGAGTAATGTTATGTCCCAAAATAGCAAAAACAGAAACAACACAGGAGGTGTGTGTTGGGGTTGATCCCAGGTCCAAATTTCTGGAAAAGTCTGTGGCATCCAAAATAAAAAAAACTCAACACTTATCAACGAAAGGCACTTGAGGTGGGGGCATCTTCCATGTAGGCTTCGGTGGAATCCCTCCTCTGCTCCTGACCTCCTCTACCTTTACTCTGAGCTTTTCAAGGAACTGGACTTTTTTTTTTTTTTTTTAAAGATTTATTTATTTATTTATACAAGCACTGGGTATAGTCAGAAGTGTGGGAGGGTGAGAGAATTCACCAGAGCCAGAGTGGGGAGCAGAGCAGGCAGAAGGACCGAAGTACACTGCTGAGGGGAGCAGCGGGCGGCAGGAGAGGTCTGCGCGCCATGTGGGACCCTCCTCCAGTGGCCGGGGAGAAGCCGAGGATCGAACCGGTGCTGCAGAGGCTGCGGGCAGCTTCGCAACCCAGCACTCAACCGCTGCGCCACCGGGGAGGCCCAGGAACTGGACTTCTTAGTGCTCTCAGAAGGAATGCCTGGAAAGTTGTAAGAAATTCACCTCGGAATAAAATACATAGTGCAAATGCCTGATCACATCATTCTCTATCATCAGTCATCTTGGGTTTTCCAAAAAGGACCATCATTTTTTGTTGTTGACAATTCAATAAAGAAGCACTTGTTACCACTTTCTCCATAGTCAAAAGTCAGGACTCAAAGCCCAGACTTTCCCTGGCTGTGACCTGAGCTTGACGTGAGCCCTCTTCCTGTTCTGTGTAGCTTAACTACATCCTGAAGTCCCTGCCTAAAAGCTGCAGCACATTGAAGGCTCAGCATATGAATCTGGGGGTCCCAAATATTTAGTCCATAGTGGCATTTTTGCTTCTGAGCAAGTCAATCAAGCTCACCAAGACCGTTCACATTTCTCCTGTGCCTGCATATTCTGCATTGTTCCAGCCTCCATGCACTGGGAGAACCCACGAGACACCTTATTGTTGCCTCCTCTCTGCTCTAGCACATTCTTCCCTCTACCTGGAATAGCCTCTCCTCTACCTACTGTCCATGTTCAGATCTAATTTCTACTGGCATGTCAAGACTCACTATCTTTCTGGCAGCCCACCTCCACCAAAGCCACCAAAGTCTGGTCCCTCTCTCTATGCTGGTCCCTCTCTCTCTCCCACTGGTCTGTGAGGAGGTTCAAGAGGACAGAGACTGTCTCCCCCCGTTCCCCTTTATTCTTCAGTGCCTGTCAGTCTGTCTGGCATACCATTGGGGCTCAATAGTGTGTGGTCAATGGATATAACAATGAACACTACACAGGAGGAAAGAGACTATGTGGATGAGAAAGATAGCAGCGCCCTAGCAGCTAGCAGCAAGATAGGGATGCAGTCAACATGGTGATAGGATTGCCACAGATGTTTAAATCAGAATTTCTACACAATGGCTCTATAGGGGTCAAACCAGGGGTAAAGCTCCCCAACAGGATGAACAGCACCAGGAGCAGCTCAGAAGCCAGCCAGGCTTCTGATGAGGATCTTGTGCCTACTTGCACATTCCACAGACACGGGTGGATCCCAGCGGAGCAAGTGTGTCTGATAGAGACACCGTCTCTACCTACAAATCATGAAGCCAAGAGTGAGCCCGGGCAGCAAATGATCATCTTAATTAACCCACAAAACTTAATGCATCGTCTGTGTTCAGCCAGCCTTTTGATCCCAGACAGAAATCTATTAAAGCTGGTTGAGAGAATGAAAATGCAAAATCTGATGAGCGTTTTTTACCTTGGTGGATATAAATGTTGGTGGGTTCAATGACTCTAAGAGTGATCTATTTGCCAATAGCAATATTATATTAAGTTGGGGAAACACCATTCCCTTAAAGGCAAGCTGAGTGAGCACCTGGCAGAATGGTTTAAAATTACGCATGTCCAGGGCCTGTTGAGGCTGGGAAGGACAGAAGTAACATTCCTGCTTTTGGAGGAACACGTTTTCTCTAAAGTAGTATTTTCTAAGCTTGTTTGGAGTCAGGAAGAATTAGAAGCTGGTGAAAATTATGAGCTCTCTGCTAGGATAATGCATATGGTGAATGCACAGAGCACTTCATATTTCTCAGGCGTCTTGTGGATGTCTGAGATGCCCATCTGTGCATGCTGGTCATTAGTCCCTGCTCCTAGGAGGTTGTGTGTTCTGGCGTGCAGGTTTCCAATTGCAAAAATGAGAAGTCTTACCAAAATCATCTTTGGAACTTATTTTAAACACACATTTCCCATGTGATAATGTATCACTGCAACCTTCTAGGAAGGGAGACGTGAGGAGGCTACACATGGGTATTGTGAAAGCTGCTGGTTCTCTTGCTCCCCATCCCTCCCCCCACACCTGCCCCCAGCCTTGAACAGATGTGAACAGGCCAAGAAGAGAGGGAGTAATGGATTTGAATCTAAGACCTCGGCTTCAGTCCTGGTCTTAGGGTCTTCAATCCCTAATCTCACAACCTTGCTGAGGAACATTTCCTGTCTTAACCTGTTTCCTCACCCATAAATGGTTGTTGGAAAATTGAGCTAAAGGGCATGGAGTTTATGACATTCCATCGTAATTACCTTTCTTTATGTGAAGGAAATAGAGGTAATTATTAAGGTATTATTAAAGTATTATAAAAATAAGAGTGCATGCTAGGAGACTCATTTCAGGTCTGCTTAAGAAGAAGATCCCAGGGCCTCCCTGGTGGCTCAAGGTGTTAAGATGCAGCACTATGAAGCTCTCCACAGCCACTGCAGCACGAGTTCAATCCCCAGCCAGGGAGCTACCTACATGGCACAAAAGACCTCTCCAGCCTCGCCCGCTGCTCCCCTCAGCAGCGATTTCCCCACTCTGTCACTAGTGCATCCTCTCACCCCTACATCTCTGGTCTGCACCCCAGCTCTTGTATGCATGCATAAATCTTTTCTTTTTTTTTTTTTTTAAAGAGATCCCAGACACTGGAATCAAGTGGTTGTGGTTCCATTTGATGCCTGGTGCTAAATGGATTGATGGAAAGAATTCTCCATGTCATTCCAAAGGGTCTGAGGTGTTGGGAAAGTGTTGCATTTCTTGAAATCTGCTCTGAGGGAATCCATCTCATATAAAGGCTTCAAGAATTTTTCATAGTGAAGGTCAAGGGCCAGTGACTATTGTCAGTGTAGATGGGATTATTTCCCCATATGCTGGCTTCCCTGGTTTAATTTCCAGTCCTGCCCAAGGGCTGTGGGGTGATTCCTATCACCCTCCATTCCATCCTCTTCTGGATCTCACCACCATCTCTGGGTAGTTAGGCTGACAGGGCATCAGCTTTAATGTCAACTTCATACTTGGATTGTTGCTGAGAATGTAATGGATATATGTTACCCCATCAACAGCCTGCAAGGAAATTCCAGCTCATAGTAAGATGTTTGTGGACTATATTGGATGGTTGAATAGAGATCAGGCCCAGAGCTTCAATTTGCTTGGTTAGAGCCCTGAGGTACCTCTTGGATAGGACTAGCTTCACCTTCACAAAAGCAAATCGTACTCAACCTGTGGCTTCCCTGACACTCCTTGACACTTCCCTGACACACAGGGACAATGTTCCATGTCCCACTGCCATGTTTTCCATATTTCCTACAGTTGTCCCACGTACCTTTACTCTTGGAGGGATGGCCCCATATGTAGGTGCCGAACCACCATCTCCCACCCTGACTCATACTCGTGCCTGTTGGTGGCACTTCCCTTCTTCATTAGGCTTATTCTTTGGAATACAGGGTCACCAGGGTTCTATGCAGTTTCAGAAGTGTCGGCAAAGGGCAAGACAACAGTCCCTTTGCTTCTGTTTTCTATTTTTAGAGCAATCTCTTACACCAACGGTTTGCCCATTAAGACACAAACTCTCAGGGTGTCAGAAGAGGAAGGAAGGTGGGTGTGCTCAGTCTCCAGCCAGTCATGAATGACAGGCTGGCCGGCACTCCATCCCAGTCTACAGAGGCTGTCATCGTGCTATCTGGTTAAGTTTTGACTCGTGCATACCCGAGGTTAGCTCTCTGCCATACGGTTGATGACATCTGTGCTTCCATTGTTTTATTATCATCCTCGTGGCCGTCATCCTCCCAGCCTGTGCAACTCAAAGGGAGCTGTTGCCAGTTTACTAAGACAGCTCTTCATTGAATAATGGAGGGTGGTTCACATTCTGGCCCTTCCCATAAAGTCCACTTGTGTCTCCCAATCAGGGCTGAGCCAAGTGCTGTGCTTATGATTCCAAACACTCTGCTGATGCGTCCTCCCCAGCGGAGCCTCCTGCAGGTAATTCAGAGAAGAAGGGCCATGGAGAGGAGAGAGGCCACAGTGACTTGAGAATTCTGAGCTCTGGGGATTAAGAATAGAAAAGAGAGCAGTCAAGAAGTGATTTCACTCATCCTCTTTCAGGAACAAATACGCTCACACGGATGTTTAGAACAACCTCACAGCTCATTGGTTCATGTCTAAGCTGCTTATGGACTCAATCTGGTCTCCTCACCCTCCCTCAGGGCCCAAACTGTCTGTTTTTGATATGTGGGGACAGTTGTCGAGTATTTGTCTCTACATGGAAATGTGCTATTTCCCTCTCAGTCCCTCCATATCAAGTCCTCAGTCAAGGTCCTGTTCCGTGTTCACTGTGTGCCCGTCAGGATATTTGTCAACTCTCGGTAACATATTTGCCGGTGGAGACCTGCGTCCCCCTCTCTGGCCTTCTTCAGCATGGAACCTCCAGCCATTACAGTCCTGCTCCTTGACACATCTCTGCTGGTTGCAGGCAGAAAGTTCCACACCCCCCGTGCAATATGTCTTGCCTTTCTACACGGCTTTGTTGAAATTTCCAACACACTTCAGATGCTGAGAAAAGGTACTTGTTTTAACACAGCTGCTGGGCAGAGGTCATTGCTTTAGATGAGCTTTCTTTTCTTTCTTTTTTAATGAACTTAATCATATTTAATATCTTTTCCAGAACAGAATACGTTAAATGACCCTGACTTGGCTGAAAGCCTTCTCTTGAGTGCTTTGGGAAGATTAGCGGAAGTTCTTTTACAGCCTCTTTGCATGACTGGCTGCCTTTTCCTTTCTTTGGGTTATCAGAGAGTGAGATTTGATCCTAATTAACAAAGGGGAGCCCTGATCCTTGCGTTTTCTGTTCACTGGGAGAGAGGCAGGGGCTGGATTCTTTGGAGAAGTGAGGCTGGTACTTGCAATGATTTCAACTCTTGGGTCGGAATTTGGAGCCAATACAGACACTGATAACCAGCTTTAGGAAAGCACAGCAAAGCCCAGAGTAAGGGAGAGAGCATGAAGGGCAGCAGAGAAAGCGAGCAAGCGCAGTCAATCATCATAAGAGAGTGGACCGGCAGACTGGACCATCTCCAGCACAGATAGTCAGGATTCATGCCACATGGCGTGTGGCTTATGTTTTTTTTTTTTTTTGCACAAAGATCATAAAAAGAAAAAAATAGGACAAATTAATCAGCAGTGCAATAAGGATGGAAAATAGTACAAAATCAAGTTGTTCTCTATGTGGTATTCAAGCCCTGGCTCGTTAGCTTTTGGCAACAGGAAGAATTGATTCACTTTGGAAGAGGGTGATGTAAGGGTCGGCGGCCATTTCAGAGGGTCTCCACTGGATCCTGCAGGGATTCCCTTTGGCCTATATTTGTTGCCTTGTTATTTCTTTTCAAGGTCTGTGATCTATCTAATCTCTCTCAAGAGATCAAGGATAAGGGGGTTGGGCGCACTCTTGCTTTCCTCCTTTCTCTCCCTAGCACCTCACAAAGTGTTTCTGTGTAGTACTGGTTTAGAACTTCAGAGACACAAACATCCATTGGGGGCACTCCCCGTTAGTGTCAGAGTTGCTTGATACAGTGGCTGAGGACGATTGAATCTTGCTTGGCACTGGGCAGTTGATAAATCCTTTTAATCATGCTGTGCCGACTCAGAAGCAAAAAGTCAACCCCTAATACTCTCCCCTTGGTCTCAGGCAGGGCTGGGATGCCTCTCAGTGATTTCAAAGAAGTCAGCAGAGGGAGAATCGGTTCACATTTCACAGGCAACTGTATTCTCAAGGCTTGCCAATTGCATCACTAGTTCAAGCCCGCATCTTTCTCAGAACAAGGCATTAAAATATTCTGCTCAGCTGCTCTGTGTCCCAGAAATACAGTAAATAGCAGTACTATTTTTAAAGGATCATTGGGTTTCATTAAGTAAAGAGAGGTTTCTCTGAAATCTGGTTTTGAGGATTCACTGTCTCAACAGAGGGATGGGGTGTTGATATTATCCTGGCAGAAGTTTCTCAAGTGCGTATTAATAGGCCTGGCTGTTTTGGGCGCCTCCCTGGGCACTTTTGAGCCAGTCATTTCAACCTTCAGGTCCTTGTGGTCTCATCTGTAAAGTGACAATGTGACACTGTTTCCTAGTTTATTGTGAGGTTGAAATGCAAAGCGACACCTTGATGGCCATAGCAAAGTGCCATCAGCTCTTTCAGTCACTAATTCACCCAGTCCCTGCTGAGTGCTGCCCAGGGATGCTGTGGCTGGCCATTGTCTTTTGAATCTCTCTCTTGATTTCTTTACAACATTAGGAAGTAACAGGAGGTGTCATAATTAAAAACCAATTATACGGAGGTTAAAGCACTCTCTTTCTTGATGACCCACCTGCCATTATTAGTGTCTAACTCTGGCCCAGGATGAAGTAGGTAGAATTCTCTATTCATGGAGAGGAACCAGCTGCTCTCCGTGGGCAGTTCTTGCAATGGGACAGGCTACTCAGACTCCTGATCTGCTGCTCACTGGCTGCATCAAGGCAGTGACTTATTCACTCGTAGCCTAATTTCCACCATTTGTAAGGAGGGTTGATTAAAGCTCAGAAGGCTCTTGTGAAACCAAACAAAATGATGCTTAGACTGTGCCACACGCACACAGCTCCCACAGCAAGAGCAGATGCTGTTGAGCTGGTTGTGAGCCTGGCTTAGGTTCTCCATTCCTGGCACTCCCCATCTGTGCTCCTACCTCCCCAAGACTGGCTTCTTACTTGTCTGCCACCAAATCTCTCTCCCTCATCCTTTTTAACGGGTTGGAATGGGTGGGCTCCTCTTCCTCAGAGGTGTGTGTTGGTACCTCTTGGCTTTGTGGGAACAGACTTTGTTCTTTGTGGGAGGAGTTCTCAACTGCTGGAGCCCTACAAAATGTGCTGGGATATATAGAAAAGTACATATATTGTCAGTGTATATAGTCTATTGTGCTTTTGTGAAATGAATAAATTGATGTTATTAGATTTATTGCTAACAGCATTATCAGCTGCCGAGAAGCCCTCTTCCTCCTGTCCCTTGCCCCCCACAGGGTAACTTATAGGCTACTTTTGCTTGCTTTTGTCCTTTTAAGTCAATGGAATCATACACCATGTCCTCTTCTGTCTGGCTTTCTACTCTTTTTTTTTTTTTCTTGAAGATTTATGTATTTATTTATACAAGCACTGGGTACAGTCAGAAGCGCAGGAGGGTGAGAGAATTCACCAGAGCCAGAGCGGGTAGGAGAGCAGGCAGAAGGACCGAAGTACACTGCTGAGGGGAGCAGCGGGCGGCCGGAGAGGTCTGCGCGCCTTGTGGGACACTCGCTGGTGGCCGGGGATTGAACCGGTGCTGCAGAGGCGGCGGCAGCTTCGCAGCCCAGAGCTCAACCGCTGCGCCACCAGGGGAGGCCCTGACTTTCTACTCTTGACATTAGACTTGTGAGAATATCATGACTGCTGGGTGCCATTGTGGGTCATGTTTCACCGCTGTATAGTATTCTGCTGGTGAACATATAACATCCTAATTTAATGTCCAGTCTCCTGTGGATATGGGCATTTGTGTTGTTTTTCTCACAATCCAGTGGGATCAACTGTTGGTGATAGTCTTGGAGCCTCTTGCCACACCTTCGCAGAAGCTCAGTGCGACCATTGGGTGAAACGGCAGGGCAACTTCTGGAAAAGTGAGATTTTTTTTTGGTGTGAACTTTAATTTAGGACCCAGTGAACACCCCATTGGTTAGGTGAGCATCTCCCAGTTGTTCACATGATCAAAGCATGGCTGAGAACGTGCGACATTTGCCCGAGGCCTTGGATCTAACAAATGTCAAAACTGAGATTCTACCCAGCTTTTCCCTTCTTTAAAGATTCTGTGCCTTTCACAAAATGACACCACATGTTTGCAAGATTTGATGAAAACTCACATTAACAGGGAGTTAAGGAAAACTCGTTTACCCAGGACATCTCTCCCTTGTTCTCTTCACCATCTCTTTGCCTTTAAGAATAAAGCAGTAGAGGGCCTCACTGGTGACTCAAGGGGTTAAGCACAGCACTGTGAAGCAATCCATAACGTCTGCAGCATGAATTTGATTCCCAGCCGGCCAGGGAGTTACCTACATGGGACAGCAGACCTCTCCTGTCTCGCCCACGATTCCCCTCAGCAGTGTATTTCAGTCAGTCCACCTGTTCTGCTCCCCACTCTGTCTTTGGTGAATCCTCTCATCCCCTGCACCTCTGGCCTGTACACTGGCTCTTGTATGCATAAAGAAATCTTAAAAAAAAAAAAAAAAAGAATAAAGGAGTAGATTTTGTTGTCTGTAGCTGAGTACAAGGCAGTGGGTGACACTCCAAATGTAAGGCTAAAATTGTGACTCCCCCACTCACTAGTTATGTGGCCTTGGGCAAGTGACTTGCACTATCTGTGCCTCAGTTTACCCAGCCATAAGATGAAGATGATAAAATTCACTCCGTCAGGAAGCTACTGGGAGGATAAATGAAAAATGTATGGAGAGCCTCTGCTTAATTCCCGGCACTGGATTGATATTTCTTGGGCACTTACTGTTATAATAAAATTCAAACCCTTTGGCAGGTCTGACATTCTAAGAGCCGGGTACTGTCATTCCAGCCAGCACTTTGAATCAAAGATCTTCACCAGCTCCTAAATAAACGTTACATGGCTGCTACCACTGCTTCTCTTTTTGGAGATGTCTATTAAAATTATGATTCAATTGTCAGAAACAAAATATTCTTAAGATGTCTTCAACCATACCCTCAAATTATATGACAGTGTCTGGCTTTAATACCCATCTAAATAGTTATACTGTTGACAGGTTTCGGGAGCAGCGTTAGCTCCTCCATTCTTCTCATTAACTTATGTAGCAACATCATAACTCTCTGGAAGGTTTTAAAAAAAAAAAAGGATGCTGGCATATTCCATCTGAATTCATTTCAGATCGTGTCTGTGTCAGAGCATTTGCATATGAATGAGAAGCCTTGACGTTTGCTCATTAACTTGGGAGCAAGGTGGTGACTGGCTTTAGAGTTCAGGTTCAAGAGTTTGAGGCAGGAGAGGGAAGAAAGGTTGGCGTTACAGTCCATCTGAGATTTCAGTGTGGTAGCCTGGGGTATAATCTCCATCCCAATCAAGCCGTGGTCTGGAATCCAGATCCTTTCTCCTCTTTAGGGCTGCAAGCCCGACATCTGCCTCCCCTACCCCCCGCCTATCCCTGTCGTCTTCCTGTACCCTATGTTCTAGCCACACTGACATGGCTTTCCACTGGTATTTTCAAGTCTCTGTTTATATATCACTCTTTCTACCTGACAGGGCTGCCACCTTCCCTGCTTGACAAGTCTTAGCAAATGCATTCAACATCAGCCCCTGCCTTCACTCTTCTCTGTTCCTCCAGGATAGTTAACCACTTTTCCGTACTCCTAAGTGCCAGCAGCAGGCTGCCAGGAGCGCTTCACCAGAAAATGTCTTGTCCCAATGGTCAAGACTCAGACTCTGAGTGGGCCCTGGGGTTTCATCTGAACTATGTTTCCCTCAAACCACAAGCTTTGGAAAGGGACAGACCATGTCCTCACAGTCACATGGCTGCCGGTGTCATGTTAGGTGATCTCATTTTGAGCCTACTAACTTGGAGGCAACCAGCATCGGTGCTGAGCTGTGGCTTCCATTAGTGTCTCCTAACAAGAGGGCCTGGGTGTGAGCAGCTAAGGCCTGAAAGTAACCTAGTACCAGATGAGGGCACACCGGAGAGAGGTGATGGGAAGCATGCTCAGGTTCCAAGGGACTAAAGTAACCCTGTAGTGACCCTACACAGTCACTGCAGGGTTATGAGGTAGCCCAGGGGACTGACTCTAAAACCAGATTACAAAGTCCCAGCCCCACTGCTGACCAGCTGCACAGACTTACACAGGTTCCCGATGTTTTCTCAAACTCAGTTTCTGCATCTGTAAAATGGGTACAATAAGAATAGCTTATATAGGCTACAAAGGGCTGTTGTGGGTGCCTTTGTGAGGAGCCCTGCTAGGGTGAGCGTCTGACACAGCAAAACTGATTCCATGTTGAATGTATCTAGTTACTAATACAGATCATTCACATGCCTCTCTGTTTTTGTCTCATCACAATCCTGTGACGTTCCTGCTAACTTTATTTAGAAAATGTAAAAAAAAATCCTGCAGTTAAAAATGAGAATATACATTAAAAGCTCTTTTGGATCTTATAGTCTGGACCCCAGTGATTAAATGTCATGGCCAAAGCTGTAGACCTCTTGTCTGCTATGCCTGCCACTTCTGGAGAACCAGCACCCCGCCACCTGGTCTTTGGTGTCTGTGAGTAGTTGGTTGTCCAAGCCTGTGAGGGTGCCCAAGACTATTAGAGTCTCGGTGTCCAAGTCTATAATCCCCCATTTTTGGCCACCTACACCCCACTTCTTACCCCAATTCCAGAATTGCACTAAGTTCCTCAATCCTGAATCTTCTGACACTTAAGCTCTTTGTTTGAATATGGCTTCTCCTAGATTGATTGACTTGTCCTGTCACCTCTGGTTCTCTCTGGTCTATACCCTGTGCATTTTCCTTAAGGACACTCTCTTCAACCCACAGCCTTTTGGGAAGGCAACGGTCATGGGCTGTGAATTCCAACAGACGTGAACTGGAATTCTGAAACTTCCCTTCTATATCTGGCTGTGTACAGAGGAGCCAGGGCCTCCAGTGCCCCCGAGAAACTTGACCCTCCCATGGGGACTCCTGCAGGTGCCAGGAGCAGGTGCCCATGTGCCTGGCCCACCCAGGCCCTGGGGAGAGAGCATGAGAGAAAACAGACCAAAATCCCTGCAGTTGGGGAATTTAGCTTCTAGTGGTGAAGGGGATGGATAATACATGAGATCAATGAGTGAATTAAGTAGGATGTTAGAAGTGGTACATGTTTTTTTTTTAGATTTATTTATTTATGCATATAAGAACAGGGGTGTAGGCCAGAAGTGTGGGGGTGAGACAGAGTGGGGAACAGAACAAGTGGATCTACTGAAATACATGGCTGAGGGGAGCAGTGGGTGAGACAGGAGAGGTCTGCTGTGTATATGGGTTGCTCCCTGGCTGGCCGGGGATTAAACTTGTGCTGCAGAGGCTGGTGGTAGCCTGATATCACTGTGTCTTTAACCCCTGCACCACCAGGGAAGCCCGAAGTGGTACATGTTATAAGGAAAAATAAAGCCCATCAAGGGATGTTGTCCTTGTATCATTCTCATGGAGACTAAACATCATTCAATTCTCCATGAGAATTGTGGTCACTGCCTCCATCAGCAGTATGAGCCCCCCCCCCCCCATGATTGCTGGAACCATCACAGATTAAACAACGGACATGTGACCTCTCACCTTTCGGAAAGTCCGAAGTCTGGAATCAGTTTCACTGGGCCCAAATCAAAGGGTCAGCAGGTCACCCTCCTGGGGGCTCTGCCTTTTCCACAGTCTGGATCCCCATTTCTTGGCCACCTGCCCCTTCCTCCACCTCCAAGCCACGGCATGGCATCTTGTCTCACCTGTCACATCCTTCCTGTCTCAGGTCGAATCTCTCTCTGCCTCCCTTTTATAAGGACACTTGTAGTCACATTTAGGCTCCACCCGGATGATCCAAGACAATCTCCTGAGAAGACCTTTCATTCAATTGCATCTGCTAAAGCCCTTTGTCATTTAAGGTGACATTACAGTTTCCAGGGATAAGGACCATCTTTGGGGGCCATTCTTGGTGTGTTGTACCTGCCCAGCAGCGGCAGCCAAAGCCTGGCTCTGACCCACCATTGTACTTCAATCTCTGTGTTGACCTTCCCCTCTGTGGACCCTTAGCTGGGCCCCTGCTCTCGCTCAAGGCTCATCCAGGGACCTTGTGCATACATAGTATGTGGGGGACAGGACCTGTAGATACAGGCCACGTGGTGGGAAGCACTGGCTCATGTGACAATGGTCCCTCTGGAGGGAAACGAGTAGAATGACACTGTGAGATTTGACCCTGAAATTTGGGGTTCTAGTTCAGAGAGATAAGCCTCTCCTTCCAGACCCTTGCAAAACGACTTTGCCCCAAATCCCAAAGCTGTGGACCAAGCTCAGGCAGGACCACTTGCTCAGCTCCATGGCTTCTGGAGAAGCACCTGGAAGCTGCCGTTCAAGACCAGAGCAGGCCTGGTGCTTGTCTGGGTGGCGGCTCGGGAGCGAACTGGGCAGAGTTGAGGCTCTCCAAGGTAGGTGGCTGCACAGCAGCATGTGGGACCCTGTGAGGAATGCAGTCCTCATGCTCTTCCCCGACTCATTGAATTGGAAACACTGAGCCTGGGGCCCAGCCATCTATATTTGAACAAGCCCTCAAAGTGGTTCAATTCATGCTAAAGAGTTCTCCTTCCAGAGTTGGTGCTTTGTCACTCCCAGGAAACCCTTTCTTGCAGTTACTGGCACAGATGGAGAGTAGATAGCAGCTCCTAGAGAGAGAGAGAGAGAGAGAGAGAGAACAGGACCCCGCCTGAAACCTCAGACTCAGAACCCACAGGGCAGGGAGGGCACCCTTCCTAGATGAGACTCTCCCTGGCAGTGCTCTGCATTCCAGAGGCAAACCCAGAGTGCTCTTGGCTCTAGGTTCCTGGCTGCCTTTCTCTTCACATGGAGCCTCCCCCAGGAAGCCTCTGATTCCAAACACTGTCCAGACCAGGCAGCATGTGATTCTGATCATTAGCACCTTGTAGTTGGGATCCTTGCCTTGTAAATCTCTTTGTTCTCTCAAAGTTCAGGCGAGGGAGGGGCAGGAAGTCTGGAGGAGTTCTCCTTTCAGCCTGTCCCTCTGCTCAGGAGAACAAAGCCAGTGTGTGGGGAAGGTGCTTTGATCCTAGACAATGAGAGCCGCTGGATTAAGTGTTTGGAGAGACCAGACAGCTCTGGCACGAAACAGATCAGTTACTTTTCTTTTTTCTTCAGTGTTTTTTCTTTTTTTTTTTTTAAAGACCTAATTCAAGTGCTGGAAACAAAGAAGTGAAATGTTTGTAAGGCTGGTATTTCCATCCCTCCTAAGTCTCCAGCACCCGACCTCCAGCACCTGTGTCCTGGGTGCCCCTGAAGATGTGGAGGAGGTACTGCCCCTGGGCTGGTGGGCCCCATGTGTGATCTTCTCCCGGGGGTGCTCTCTTCCCCAAGGCCTGCCAGTGGCAACGGGGACCCCAGGAAACTTGGGCGGATCTGCTCCTGTGACGGACACATTTGCCAGACAATTTCGAGTTTAAAAATAAACGCAATAGTCACTCCTGTAAAGAACAACTCTCTGGGCCAGGTTCTAAGTACGTCCTGTGGCAACTCACTGTATCTGCACCTCCACCTCTGGGCCCTATGGCCATTTTAATATTTCTATTTTATTTATCTATATTAAATATTAAAATGTTTACATCCAATAACCCCATGCATTGTGAAACACAGTTTTAATATTACTTACGAGTGGGTGTTATTGTTGCCCCATATTTCAGAGGTTGGTAACTTCCCACACAGCTCGGGGCAAAGGCGGCTCCACCCTTGGCCAGCTCCAGTGTCTATGCTGTGCACTCTGGGAGAAGGTCTCTGCCCATAATGAATTCCATCACTGTGGTTATTTACACGCTACTCCACGCAGCACGACGGCTAAATGGAGGGCCCGAGCTGGAGTCATGGGAATGCGGAAGGAAGGGGGCACCCTTGATTCACGGAAGAGGTGATGTTTGAGCCAAGTCTCTAGAACCACTGGGGAGAGAGAGAAGAAGGGCCTGTCAGGCCAGGGAGAGGTGGAGTCTGGAGGGGCTGGAATTAGAAATCAGTGACACAAGTTGGATTTAAGGGTGCTTGTGCTTGCCGGCCTTGCAGCTCCTGCCTCTCAGTGTCCCCCTCAAATTTATAGAAACCCCGAAGTTTCTGCTGTTTCAAATGATGGAATTTGTGTTAGGACTGATGGGTACTGGCAGCGCTGGGTCAAGGAGTTGTAAGAGAGCAAAAATTTGCTCTTAAAACATGATTTTTGGCAAGAGATTATTTTTCAGGGAGGGGATCTGATTTTTTTCAGCATAGGGGCTGCTTTTAATGTTTATATCCAAACTCTGTCTGTAGCAATCTGCTCCCTGGTCTCTTTTCTGTAGAGAAGAGAAGGCAGAAGTACCTTTATTTCTCCCCCAAATGCCCTAACTGACTTCTCCCGACCTCCCTTGTCCTAGCTAAGCTATTTAAACGGTGTCTACAGCCGTGTGGGTGAGTTACTCAGGCCCGCTGGGTCTCTCCCAGGTAGGCAGGAGATATATACTCTTTATTCAACTTCTGTAAGGCTTTTTCTCTTATCAAGCTGTCTGATGACTCTTTGGTTATTTGCCACCTGGGAAGAACCCAGAGGGGTAGGGGATGATTTCCTTTGTCCCCCAACAAAGTGAACAGATGGACACAGATAGCAGAAGCCCCTTACTGAGGTTTGACCATTTGTGCACACACCTCTGCCTGGCAGCCTGAACTGGGCAGTTATCCCTGTAAGCTGCTGGGGCACCCACCACTCTGACCCTGCAGCTGATCACCCTTAACTTAGGCTGATCACCCTTCCCAGCATCTTCTCCCTTCTTTGATGCCCAGGTCTCAACCACAGTCAAAGCCCAGTTGAAATTTTTAGATGCCACTTCCCCAGGAAGAATCCTATCCCCCTCCCAGCAGGGAATAATTCCTTGCTCCTTTCTGTTCCTGGAAGAGTCCATAATAGCTTCCTCTCATGCCTGGTGTCTTCCCTTCCTCACTTTTACCCTGCATCTCTCTAATTCAGGGTTCCCGGCAACTAGCAGACCCCTTTGCTGGTGAGATGCACTAAGTGGTTGTAAGTATAGTAACATTTAGTTTGTTTATTATTACATAGCAGGAGGTAACGCTTTCAGGGCTATGCTCTGGGTTTTTTGTTGATTGGCAGTTGTGTTCAGGAAAATGAAACCCTGGTGTAGTGGCAGGTTGTTCACAGAGCAGGTTTTCTTTTCTTTTTTTTTTTAAAGATTTATTTATTTATTTATTTGTTTGTTTGTTTGTTTTGTTTATACAAGCACTGGGTACAGTCAGAAGCGCGGGAGGGTGAGAGAATTCACCAGAGCCAGAGCGGGGAGCAGAGCAGGCAGACTGACGAAGTACACTGCTGAGGGGAGCAGCGGGCGGCAGGAGAGGTCTGCGCGCCATGTGGGACCCTCCTCCGGTGGCCGGGGAGCAGCCGGGGATCGAACCGGTGCCGCAAGGCCGCGGGCAGCTTCGCAACCCAGCGCTCAATCGCTGCACCACTGGGGAGGCCCAGAGCAGGTTTTCTGATGCGGCAGACGGGGTAAGGGAGTCCTGGAGCCCTCGGTGGCTTTCTCAGGCTTTTATTGAGCTGTTACATGTAGAGCAGCGACCAGGTACACGGCAGGCAGGGGTGCCAGGCAAGTCTTCACTTGGGCTTCTCTGGCTTCTTTCGCCCTTTCTCTCTCTTCTGCCTCTCTCTCTTTCTTCTCTCCTCTTGGTGACTATCTCTGTACTCCTCCCATGGCCCACAGAAGTAAATAAGTCAGCTTACAACAACGTGCAATTGCAAGTGCCCTTCAGGTAGGGCAATCCTAATGGTGGGAGGGCAGAAAAGCCTGAGAAACCATTTACCCTACACCTGGCACCCCCCTCACCCCCAGCCCTGCCCCGCCCAGGAGAGGTCACAGAAGCTTTTAACTCATGGGCAGAAAGAGTCTCTCACCACCATTTCAGGTTTCTCTGGTTTTCGCATGATGGATACAGAAAAGATCTTCAAAACTTTTCTATTCTTGGCAGTTCAACAGGGTTTGGGCTAGTACATTCCTCAGTATCTGATGAAGCAAGAATTGGAATATGGTCCTAAGACAACTACAAAAGGCCTGGGTTCAGCTGTGCTCTCAAATTCCTAAGGCCTGATATGCTTATAACTTTTTTTCTCTGCGGTACCAAATCAGCCCTGCTTATCGACTGCTCTTTTAATGAAACCTCCTGGTACCAGCTCAGGAAGGATTTTTTTATTAGATATGACTGGGTGGGTTCTCCTGTTAAAAGCATTTTGTGTAAAACATGAACGCATCCAGTGCTCAGATATCCTTCCAAATATTTCTTTTGAAAGGGTAAATTTTGAAAGGGTAAATTACCAAGGAACTTCTGATAAGATGAAAAAAGAAATGAAAAAAGCAAGTGCTTTCCCTCCCCTCCCCATCCTGTCTGGGTGGGGCTTTTGGAATTTGTAAACCACTGCAATTAGGAGATGAGATGGGGCTGGGCCTGGAGTTGGGCAGGCCAGGACCTGGCTCAGCCCCAGTGAGGCTCAGTCAGAGGCTCAGTGGTCTTGTTCTCTGTCCCCTCTGACTCCCCTTGAGAGCTGGCTTCATGCAGAGAAGATAAGGACAAGGCCGGCTTACCTGCAGTCCCCACTGCTCATTTATGATGCCCTCACAGCAGCCAGGAGAACATGGTGACCCATGTTTGTGGAAATCGCCCCTTGCCACTGCCACTGAAAATCTCTTCCATGATGGTTCAGCTACCTGAGCTCTGACTGCAACACATCCAGTCTTCAAGCATGGCTTTGGGGGCCACCATTGGAGTTTCAGATGCTGGCTTTACCATTTTACTGTTATTTTATTTAAAAAAATCTTTATTTTTTAATTATGTGTGTTGAGGTCACCTTGACTTGCAACCCAGGGTTTTAGGGTAGATGTGCACACCATCCCCTCCACCAACTACCCAATAATTCTCCACCGTAGTCCACACAGCTTTATACCTGGGTGACCTTGGGTAAGTTATTTTACACCCTTCTCACCTTACACAGTCACTCAATTACCTTCTCATTAAAATGAGGGTAAGCAATTGGTCTCATTTCGTAGGGTAGTTCTAAGGAGATAAGTATCAAATATACTTAAACACAACTGCCAAATCCTCAGGGTTTGTTAGATACTACCATGAAGATCACCTTTCTGGACAAATAGAGGAAAGGAAAATCAGATAAGAGGTTTTCCTCAATAATTATATCTTTTAATATAATATCTTCTGAGGACTTACTGTAATCACCTTTTGTAACTTACTGAGGATTATCTATCTGGGCCCTAACCTTGGCCCCTGACACAGAGTTATTAAGTTACTTGCAATTTCCTGAGTGACAGCATTGTTGGGAGCTTCTTTTATTCTAATATTTGGACTCTGACCCCAGTTCCTGACACAGAGCACCTAAAGCACTTGACCTTTCCTGGATAATAGAAAGGTCTTTTGTGTTAACAAGGTAACTTCTTGGCAGGGAGGGAGGGCCTGGATAGTTTCAGCATGGGGGCTGGTCACTAGAAAGACTGATCCATGATGAAAAGCTTGGAACTTTCAGTCCCACCCAGCCCACTTCCATCCTTCAGAGTAGAGGTGTTAGGTGGAAAGGATGTCCTGAGCTAATTCCATACAGGCTTTGTGGACTCCACCCCCAACTCCAGACCAAAGCCATCAAGACATTGGGAATAACAAATCCCATCATTACCAAAGAGAGGGTTGCTGGGACCTGAGGGTGGAGTTAAGCAGCCAGGTTTGGTATAAAACCAGAAACACGTGGGCCTTGGGGGTGTCTCTTGGCTTCACAGCTCTTGGCTCCCTGCCAGCTCTCAGCATGCCACGGGGATTCCAGGTTGGCGGAGACTGGTAGGATGCATTTAAGACTTTATCTCCCTCTTTTCTCCCTGAGTTGTACATTTCTGCATTTCCCCCTCCCTCATAAATAGACCTTTTATTAACCTTTGTGTGTGCCTGCAGTTGAGCATTAATAAGTCCCTTTTAAGCATGCAGGTGAGGACCCACAGTCAGGCAACCCATTTTATATTGGGGCTGCCCTGTAACAGAGCGGGCTGGAAATTGAGTTAAAAATAAATTGTGCCTATATGATGAAATAGCCATGAAAATGCCTGAAGTGTGGGATTTGGAAAGCTTCTGGAAGGTGAACACATCCATGTGCTGGAGAGTGGCAAAGCCCAACTCCATGGGGATAGAAGCTTTTGTTTTTGGGGACTGTCCCAGACCTCACCCTATGTGACTCTTTGTCTGGCTGTTCATCTGTGTCCTTGATAACAAGTAAACATAAGTGTTTCCCTGTGAACTGTCAAAGCAATATTATTGAACCCAGGGGAGGGACAGTGGGAACCTCCAGCTTTTAGCCACATTAGCAGCAATGTGGGTGGGGACTTTGGCACCTAAGGCTTATGTTGGGTGTCTGAACACAGGGTAGGGGAATAGGTGTTGGGAGACTGATCTCTCAACCTTTGGGGTCTCTACTCAAGGTAAGTTTTAAATCAAGGTGACCTCAAAACATAATAAAAAAGTTAAGAATTTTTAATTAAAATTGACAGTAAAGTGGTAAAGTCAGTATTTGAAACCTTGATGGTGACCCCAGAAGCCAAGCTTCAAGCCTGTGAGTGTGTTGTATTAAGAGGCTCAGGGAGCTGAGCCATTATGGGAGAGATTTTCTCAAGGTAGTTGGTATCTCCACTTGTGTTTGGAGAAGCGGTTGCTGTGGGGGAAACCCCCACACATTCAGTGTCAGAAGTATTGTGAGTATGATTTACATGTGAATCTTAAATAATTCCACTTGCATTTGGGTTTTTCTGAACTCCTGATACTACTGATGTCATGTGGGTCTTTTCCCAAGTTAGTCATTGTGCTGCTAATGTCAAACAAAATTGCAGAAACACTACTTCTCTGAAGGCCAAAGATGGAGGCAAAGGATTCTAACCAAGAGTGATCAGCTCTTCCGTGGGTGACCTTGCTTTCTACCAATACATAGGGCTGATTCAGAGTTAATTTCAGAGAACATTAAACAAGAGCTGACATAGTGAGACAGATTTAACTCCAGAATCCAGAGTTGCTTAACTATCAGAATCAGGTTGGCTTCCCTAATTTCTACTGAAATTCTGTCTTCAAGACTTGCCACCATCGAAATATTATTCTTACGATTTGATAGTTGATTTGACTGATGCTCAGAAAAATAAATTTCAGAGGGACAACCTCAGGGGCATTTAAGGGAAGAAATGTTGGTGTATTTTATTTATTTATTTTATTATTATTTCCAGTATGCCACATTCTTCAACGACATTTTCTTTTTTTTTTTAAAGATTTATTTATGTATACAAGAACTGGGGTACCGGCCAGAGGTGTGGGGCGTGAGAGGATTCACCAGAGACAGAGTGGGGAACAGAACAGGGGGATACACTGAAATATACTGCTGAGGGAAGTAGTGGGCAAGACAGGAGAGGTCTGCTGTGCCATGTGGGTCACCTCCCTGCCTGGGGATTGAACTTGTGCTGCAGTGGCTGCGGATTGCTTCATAGTGTTGCATCTTAACCACTTGTGCCACCAGGGAGGCCCCTGTCCTTGGGATTTTCCTGGGTATTACTGTAGGATCTAAGGTACTCTTTGGAGATGAAATTTTTTTTGGAGTGATTGCTATACCATGGGTCCCCCAGGTCTTTGTCCCTGGATCTATTTTTTCAGCAGTGGCAGATCATGCCTGTGGCTCCTTTGTAATTTTCTAAACTCACACCGCCCCTTTATTGCTCCTACTCTGGGTATATTCATTTCAACCCTCCTTATGGATAATCTTATAGGGCATCCCCAGATAAAAGGGGTGACATGGATTGTGAGTCCTCACCCACACACTCAAGAACTTGGGACAAGACCCAAGGAAAGTCACATCAAACTTTTTGAAGGGGAGGGAGCTCCCTGGTGGCACAAGGGGTTAAGCACAGCACTGTGAAGCTCTTCGGAGCCTCTTCACCATAAGTTTGATCCCCCACGGCCAGGGAACTAACCCACATGGTGCAGCAGACCTCCTGACTCTCCCACTGCTCCCCTCAGCAGTGAATTTCAGTCAATCTGCCTGTTCTGTTCTCTACTCTGTCTCTGGTGAATCCTTTCACCCCCCATACCTCTGGCCTGTACCCCAACTCTTGTACACATAAATAAATCTTTAAAAAGGGGGATAGGGAGAAAAGGAAGAAAAGAAAGAATATTAATTGGCCAAATTGTGGCCAAATGCTGTCTGTTCTTCCAGCATCACCATCTGAGTGGAGAACAGGATGGTAGCTGAAGCCCAAGAAGCAACAGAGTGAGGCCTGCCAGTCTTTAGTCTTTTGAATGTCAACATGGCCAGCCCTTCAACTCTTCCCCTTTCCAGGAAGTCAGGTTCATGGCATTCTGGGAGTTGTAGTCCTTGACACCTGAGATCTCTTTGGTGTGGGGATGGGTGTGGAGTCTGGAAAGACATCCTTCACTGGCTGGGAGTTTGCTCCTTGCTGTTTCTGTAATAGTTTGTCCTTTAAGACATGGGAAATGTTGGGAAACCCAATATTCTGGCCTGCTGTCCTTGCCAGACACTTTCTGGGCTCAGTGCCCTGTTTCAACTCTGTCAATATGCTGTGGGTTCTTTTTTGAACTGGCCCATTACTTTGTTCTGTTGTGGGCATGCCTTGCTCTAAAATTTTTTCTGGGACATCAGCTCAGTGTCCTTATCTCACCTAACTCCAGGCTAAAATTGTCTTCTGTGGTCTGGACAGGTCTGTGTGGTGTAAGTCTCTAACTTAGTGACACTCAATATTTTCCTCTCCTCACTGGCAGGGACATCCAGATTGGTGCCCTGGGCCAAGAAACCAGACAGTTCCCCTTTTCCTGGAATACATGGATAATGAGAAGTTT
Source organism: Talpa europaea (assembly GCF_964194135.1). NCBI lineage: Eukaryota > Metazoa > Chordata > Mammalia > Eulipotyphla > Talpidae > Talpa > Talpa europaea. The sequence continues at coordinate 31,229,099 of NC_140084.1, forward strand.
GTTTAATCTCTCATGCCAAATTTCCTTAACCACTTCGAGCTCTGGAGCCCTGGGCAGCTCTGTCATGGAGTTGCAATGCCTTTTCTGGCCATAGGGTAGACTTCCTTTTTGGGTACACTCTTCCTCCTAGACTTCCAGACACTTATCCACAGCCCACCATCCTCTGTAGAGTAAAAAGTTTATTCTTTTAGCTTTGGGGTTCCTGTGAGAAGATAGGAAACTCTGTTTCTTCTACTAGAAAACTGGGATATTGTAGCAGAGAAACAGTTCCTCTAGTGAGAGAGAAATACATGCTTCTTGAGCACCTACTACATCCCAAGCTCTGAGATAGTTTCTTTACTATGTAATCTCAAGTCTTTCTTGAGTTCTGAGATCTGGATAAGCCAAGTTTGATCACCATTCATGTCTTGTGGAAGTCTTAAGCCTTCCTAAATTTTTGTTTTGGAGATTTTCAAGAATCTTGGTCTCAGAACTAAAGTATTCTCTTATTAGGAGCAAATGTACAAAAGGAAGCTGCGCTGTTTTTCTCCAACCCAAATACATCTTGACTCTAATTCTCATTTAAAGGGAACAAATAACCCTGAGGGTGGATATTTTTAATCCCACTTTTAGATGAAAAAAATTCAGTACGTATTAAGGATTTTAACTGCAATTTCTTCTCTCACGTAGCAAATAACTCACAGATTCATTATTCAAATCCAGATCTGTTTGACTACAAACCTGTGTTCTTTCCACTGGGCTTTCAAATTCAAAGATGAGTTTGATCATGTAACTGATGTAGGTTTTGACCTGTAATCTTTATGAAAGGTGAAAACTATCTTGGACGCGATAGATGACATCTAGTATGCTGGGTGGTATTTTAATTTGTGTAAGTCAACTAGAATTTCCACCTATTTAGTTTAAATTTTGACCTATCTCATCTGAAAATGTTATATTGCAGGAGGAATAGCATAAAAGAGTCACTACATTAAAGCTCTTTACAAACCTGGAATGAATCCTACTTCAACTTATGGGTCTGTGAGAAGATTCACCTCCTGAAATAGATGGTCTGTTACCTTAGTTAAAAATCATTGGATTCCAGATCTTATTAGGAATCTGCTTGAAATTCTGTACTGTCCCAATTTTATCGTCAGAATTGAATTAATTAGCCAGAAAAACATTTGCATGTGTAATTTGTTTTTTTCTTCAGATGCACCGTGATAACAAGCTATTCTTTTACATCATTAAGATGGAAACATATTATATTTTCATGCAAAGCAGAATCTGTTATTTTTGAAGTGCCTCATCCCCTTGTCTTTGAAATATTCAAAAAGTAAGTCTATGTCAGACAGTGAATGCCCTGGGCCTTTTGAAGCCAAACCTTCAGCTCATATAGCTCTGGATGATTTTAGCAATAACACAAGTTGTTTCAGAAAAAGAATATGCAGGAGTTACAACTTCCTTTACGTCCTCAGAGAAGGCCATTTCCTAATGTGAAATGGTGTTTGGCATAGAATTGAAGGAAGAAGAGCTAGAAATTGTATCAGGCATTAGCCTTTACGGCGACATTTAAAACCAAAATTTTATATAGTCGATTTCTGTCTTTTGACCTTGGAGTCTTCAAAACTCAAAGCCATTTTTGAAAACGTATCCACCTTGATTAACCTCATTGTCTATAAAGTTATAGTCCATGAAACTGCCTCTTCTGACACTTTTTATTAGAGGAGATTATCATGAAAATACATTTTAAAGATGTTATTGATTTTAAAATGACAAAGAAAAATAGTTTATCTAGTTACAGACAATACAGTCTCACTGCTTGATAAATGTAAGGAAATATGATTTTATTGACTATCCCTGAGAAACTAGTGAATTTCTTACCTGAATTTACAGAGACATGCACTACTGACTTTTATTTTAAACCTCAGATACAACCTTAAGAAGGTATTTTACAGGAAGACATTCTTCTGGTCAATTGTCTGTCTTGCAGAGCTCAGACTCAACTCCATGTCCACAGGATAGTAATTAAAAATAGAAATAAAAACTTGTCCACTTATTTTGCTCTACTTTTTAACTTCCAGAGTAAAATTACCATCATGGCGAGGGAACTCAAAATCCTGGTGTTAGGAATGGTACAGATTCAGAGAAGGACGTTTGTTAAAATCTGTTCCTTGCACTCACTTGTGATGTCACCACGGGACACTCATGTTTACTAAATGTCTGTTTCTTTCCTGTAAAGTGCAGGTGGTGATACAGAACCCTTAGGGATAAAACACAGCTTCTAGTGAGCCGATCATACAGAAGTGGTGATTTTATGTTCAATAGGGGAAAGAAGTTGTGATGGTAGCCATGAACTGTCTGTATATTTTAAGAACTTTAATATGAAAGAATAGGTAGGGTTGTCAGTATCCTCCTTGAGCAGGGGAGAGCTACTGTGTCAGTACAGGGACATCCCAAGTCTTACTTGAGCTGCCTGCTGCTGTGGGCCCACAGCTGGTCACTAGATTATCAGGGAGGGCCTGGGCATCACCAGTGGTGGGCGTTGTGGAGAGGAGAGGGGTCAGGTGGAAATCTCACCGGAAGACCCTTAACTCCCTCCTGTGCTGATGTTCTGGAATTCTCTGATTCATCACATCCCTAACTGAGTAGAGGTTGCATCCCACATCAGATTCCCAGTGTCGGCCGTGTCTCTCTTCTGAGTCCTGGAGGCTTGGCCTCCATGGTGGGCCTCTTGCCCACCTTCCCATTTGTGTCTGCAACGTTTCTTACTCCTTTGGTCTTGCTGGGATATTCACCAGCGCTGAATGGTCCCACAAGTCTCCCGGCTCAGGAAGCCTCCCCTATTGTTTTGCTATCATTTCAGTTCCCCAGCGCTCTCTCCCCTCACCCTCTGATGCTGCATCTTCATGTAGCATCATCTTCTACCTCATCTTCAGACCCCTATATTCTACGGGACCAGGAAAACCTGCCTTTGTTTGCTCGAGTTTAGGAGAAGCTGAGAATCCTGAAAACATGAACTCTTCCTTTGGGGCCAGCTCTGAAAGTTGCTCAACTCCGGCTTCATTTAAGAATTGGCACATGGGGGGACCTCCCTGGTAGCACAAGGGGTTAAGACGCAACCTATTAAGCTATCCGCAGCCACTGCAGCACGAGTTCTATCCCTGGCCAGGGAGCTACCCACATGGCAAAGTAGATCTCTCCTGACTTGCCCGCTGTTCCCCTCAGTGTATTTCAGTCAGTCCACCTGTTCTGTTTCCCACTCTGTCTCTGGTGAATCCTCGCAGCTTGAGAACCAGGCAGCTCAAGTAAGACGTGGGATGTCCCTGTACTGACAATAGCAGCAATCCCCCACACCTCTGGTCTGTACCCCAGTTCTTGTATGCATAAATAAATACATCTTTAAAAAAAATTAAAGAAGCAGCACATGGGGACGAGAGAGGGCTGCACTTGGAGACCCAAGTTCTTGTCTGTCTCTAACTCTTGCCAGCTGTGAAATCTTGGGAAAGTCCCTTTATATCTTAGGGTCTCATCTACTTAACTCACGAAATCATCTACCTTCTGCAGATTGGAAAGTCTTGGTGTAAATCCACAGCAGACATCCAGCTTCTCTGCCCCTGCCACCTCTGCCTGTCCTCCTTAACTCCCCTTTCTAAACAGTTTACAGGCTTCATATTTCACCTCTTCTTGTTTCCTTCAGAAGCTTTTTGAGAAACTTATATGACCTGCAACATGTAAACTTGTATCAAATCTTACCTCCCCCACGTCGACTTCTCTATTTATTTTTTATTTTTTTTTAATTAATAAATTTTATTTTTATATTCCTCACTTGACTTCTCTATTAAGGGAAGTTATGAAGGATGTAATATCCTTATTGAATGATACTGAACTAATAGTCACTCTGGTTTCCTTTCTGAAAACAGAAAAGGACACCCACTAGGTGGTGGTGGGACAGGGAAAAACCTAAATGTTTCCCGAATGCCTTCCAAGCACCTGTGTTCCTGCCGCCTGTGAGGTGCTACAGGAAGGCTTCGTGGCTTGTAAGGGGATAGGGGCTACCCTATTTTGGGTCAGAACTCAGTGTGGGGCCCCCTGAATTGGTTTGTCCTCCATGAGGTGGACATTGAGAACAGGTATAGTGCAGACATGGAGGAAAGACAGAGAATTTGTAGTCAAACATAAGACAGTCTTTTTTTTTTTTAAATGTTTTTTATAAGATTTATTTTCATTTATCTATGCATATAAGACTTGGGATACAGGGGCATCCCTGGTGACGCAAGGGGTTAAGATGCAACCTATGAAGCTATGGGCAGCCACTGCTGCATGAGTGCGATCCCTGGCAAGGGAGCTACACACATGGCACAGCAGACCTCTCCAGACTTGCCCACTGCTCCTCTCAGCAGTGTATTTCAATAGATCTGCCTGTCTGCCCCCACTCTGTCTCTGGTGAATCCTCTCACCCCCTGCACCTCTGGCCTATACCCCAGCTCTTGTATGCATAAATAAATAAATCTTTAAAAAAAATACTGGGATACAGGCCAGAGGTGTGGGTGTGTGTGTGAGAGGAAAGAGTGGGGCACAGAGCGTGTAGATCTACTGAAATCCATTGCTGGGGGGAACAGTGGGCGAGACAGGAGAGGTCTGCTGCACCATGTGGGTCAGCAAACTGGCTGGGGATCAAACTTATACTGCAGTGGCTGGCGATAGCTTGATAGTGCTGAGACTTAACCCCTTAACACCAGGGAGGCCCAAATACAAGACAGTCTTTACTGTGTCTCATCCCATTACTATCTGTGAGTACAGTACTTTCTCTATACCAGGGACAGCGAGCTTCTCCTATGAAGGGCCAGGCAATAAGTATTTTAGGCATTGTGGGCCACACACTCTGGATTCTAACCCCTCAACTCTGCCACTGTGGCTTATGCTATGGACAATATGGAATGAATGAGTGAACGTGGTTGAGTTGAGGAAGACTGTATTTACAAAAACAGAAGGCGGGCAGTAGTTCATCAAGCACAGCATTAATTTTCCAAGCCTTAATTTATTAATCTGCCCTCTTCAACATGGGGGTTTCACGAAGATTAAATGAGCCAGTATAAGTGAAACATCAGGGCACACAGCCTGATCCATGTAAGATCTCAAAAAAGTTAATTTTCCTGTCCCGTTTTTTCTCCCAAGTGCTTCTGTGCAGTGAGGAGTCAGGAAGAAATGCACACAGAGGTCTTTCCCAGCCCTGTGATTTTATGAAATTGCCCGTCAGAGAAAGAACAGGAAGAGAGAGCTTGCCAGAGAGAGAAATTGTATGTGTGTTCTTTTTCCCTGCAAAATCTGACCACAAGAAGCATTAAATCAATCAGATGACAAAGCAAAATATGAAAAATGGAGTTGGTTTGGTCCCAAGTATGAAAGAAGCCTGTGCCATTGGGATCTGAAGTGGGGAAGGACCAAAAAAGGGAAATGTTTTCTACACATAATGCACATCGGCTATTCTGTGACTTCCACATAATTCATCACAGAAAAACTTTGAGCGCAATAAACATTTCCCTAGTTTAGTAGCCATTCTGATCAAGAACAAAGCCATTAACATAAATGCAGATAAATACAAGGCAAATAATGATACTCCCAATTGCTTCTGTGTCAACGTGCTCAGCCCATCAATCTTGCCTGACTGGTTAAGAAGGAGCTGAGAGAATTTATAGCCAGGGATGATTTCTTTGTAAAGCATTTCCACCTCACAGAGGAGGGGAAGGATGACTCACCAAGAAAGTAGCAGAAATGAGTCCGTCTGAGTCTTCCATTGCAGCACGAGTGCTACCCCTTTCCTTCCCGGTACCCTGCCTGCCTGGGGCTGGGACTTCTCCAGGGTGGCCTTTCTTCAGACAAAGCTTGTAGCTGCTTTGGGATTCACAAAGCCCTCCTCTGAGCTCCTCAACAGGGGGACACCAGGGAATTCCAGGTGAGCCCAGCCTGCCTGTTCGGGGTAGAGGAGACTTGGCCTGACTTTACCATCCTTGGCCCTGGTGCCAGTACTTATTTGCTGGAATGGTTTAGTCCCAGACTTTCTCAGCCTCAGCTCTGTTTGCTTCTTCCGTATTCGCTTCTTGGACTTCACCTCCTTGTTCACTTTTTTTTTTTAAAGATTTGTTTGTTTATGCATAGAAGCACTGAGGTGTAGGCCAGATGTGAGGGAGTGAGAGGATTCACCAGAGACAGAGTGGGGAGCAGAACAGGCAGATCTACTGAAATACACTGCTGAGGGGAGCAGCGGGCAAGGCAAGGAAAGGTCTGCTGCGTCATGTGGGTTAACTCCCTGCCTGGAGATGGAACTTTTGCTGCAGTGGCTGCGGTAGCTTCATAGTCTGCATCTTAACCCCTTGTGCCACCAGGGAGGCCCCTCCTCGTCCACTTTCAAGCAGAGCATCTTACTCCAACCCCTTCCTCTCACTCCTTTAACTCTCTTCCAATCATTTCATTTACTCTCATGCTGACAAAGATTAGTTACATCCCAGGGACTCCTGATCGGGCTTCTTCAATATAGCACGGAGTCTTGCATGAGCTCCCGGTGGCTCTTGTGCATGCTCACTGTCCATCATACACATCAGATTTCACGCATTGCAGCCACAGTGCTGCCTTGCTCCTGCATGTCTTCATGGGCAGCGCCATTCAGCAGCACAGATCAGAAACCAGGCAATGCTGGTGGCTCCCTTCCTCTCAGTCCTATGTCTCGTCAGCAGGCATGGCCTAGACAGCAGGGCCCTGAGTAAGTCATTCATTGCACATCATGTCATCATAATGGTGTTGAGGAAAGAATCCCAGCTGATGAGCCAAAGATGGACTTGCTTTCATATGTACCTTTCCCTTAAAGTCGCAATTTCTTTTTAAATTTTTTTAAGATTTATTTATTTATGCAAGAACCAGGGTACAGGCCAGATGCATGGGAGGGTGAGAAGATTCACCAGAGACAGAGTGGGGAGCAGAACAGGCAAAGTGACTGAAACACACTGCTGAGGGGAGCAGTGGGCGAGACAGGAAAGGTCTGCCCTGCCATGTGGGATTCTTGCTGGTGGGCCGGGATCCAACCCGCTCTGCAGAGACTGCGGACAGCTTCACAGCGCTGCGCTCAACCGCCTGCACCACCAGGGAGGCCCCACAATTTCTTTTTTATTTAAAGATTTATTTATTTATGCATACAAGAACTGGGGTACAGGCCAGAGGTGCGGGGGTTGAGAGGACTCACCAGAGACAGAGTGGAGAGCAGAACAGGCAGACAGACTGAAATACACTGCTGAGGACAGCAGTGGGCGAGACAGGAGAGGTCTGTTGCACCATGTGGGTAGCTCCCTGGCCAGATATCGAACTCGTGCTGCAGTGGCTGCTGATAATTTCATAGTGCTGAGACTTAAGCTCTTGCCACCAGGGAGACCCTTAAAATCTCAATTTCTATGAATCTACCTGCAAAGTTAAGTGAGGACCTATTGTAGTATCTCCTAAAATTCCCTCAAAAGTCTCCTGGTCTCCTAGATTGTGTCCTGGGGAAGGGCCTTAGTTCCTGAGAAGATAAAAGCCTTATTTGGTCTCCTGCCTCTGTTCCCCCTCCCTCCCTCCTCCTCCTCCTTCTGTCTCTTCAGGTGCTGGCCTGGGGTTTTCTATGTACTGTGGTGTGATCGCATCTGTATTGAGTCCAGATGCTCACCTTACATGTATATGCCGTATACAGGAGCTGCTCTGGGCCCAAATTAGAGCTCAAGACAGCGATACATGATTTACAAATGGATTCAGTAACCGGGGTCTGGGGGGAGAGAGGTATCAACTAAAGAAGGATACTGGTATTTTCAGTGTCTGTTAGTCAGGACAGATGACTTAGCATACTCAAATGAACTTTTCCAAAGCCCCTTCAAGAAAAAGATTTTTTGTCCCTGTAGTACAAGTGAGAAGCACCCTCGCCACTTGGTGGTTTTGGATGATATCTTAGTTTGGATGTTACTCAAGTGATAAGCCTTTGGTTTATACAAACCTTGCCCTCCATCCCACTGCCTGCTTCACTGGGTGGGGACAACAGGACTTTTCTGGCAGACACGTGGAGAAGAAACGCGCCTGGACGGGACAGAGACAACACTTGGGTTGTGTGCCACAATCCAAGCACAAGAAGATCACAGATTTTACTCTTTCCTTTGTTCACTGATCTAACCCTCAAGCCTCCAGTAGTCTATGTCAGGGGAGCCGCTCAATTGATGTTTATTAGTGAATGAATGAAATCACAAATCCTCCCATCATGGTCTTGATGCTATATTCCCCCAAATTGAGCATCATCTTTGACCTTGCTGATAATCACCCCCATGTCTTGTCTTTCTCGTTTCTGTATATTATACACATAGGACTACTTCCCATGGACTTTTGAAGCTGTGGGGTGAAGGCAGTAGATGAAATGTTTGTTGAATGAATCCTGGACCACAGAATCTCTAGCCAGTTTTGATTCACTTGGCACAGTGAATTTCACGTGCCCCTGTAGGTAACCGACTTTACCTTCCCATTGATCTGTTAGACTCAGCCCTGGTTCCCCAGGTCTGCCAAAATCTATGCTCAACCTTCAGCCTCTGTGGGATATTGAGCAAACTATGAATTCAACTCAGAAATCTTGCTGCCTGCACCTGCCATCTTATTCTCCATCTGTCTCGGGCATTATTTCTCTCTCAGTTGTAAAAGAACAACAATCACTCTTTCAAAGAAGCGCTTCAGATTCCTCCACCTCTGCTTCTTTTTCTTGGAAAATATCCCACCTTGCGTATCTCGGTAATCTCTCGTTGTTCTGGAAAGGAGAAGACATCTACAGCTCAGGAAATCAGCATTTGATCCTGGTTTCATCTTTTATCACCTGGCTGAATTTTCAAAGACCATTTACTTTATCTGACACCAAGGTTCTTTATCTGTAAATCAGAACTAAAAACCCCAAAGTAGGTTCTCCTGAGGATTTGACAGGCTGGCATTTCACCCTTCCTAGAGAGCCTGGGCCTAAGTCAGTGATCCCCCTCTACTAGTTTCCTTTTGGGGGGTTCCCACACCTTAATAAACCACAGTATTCCAGTGAAGATCAGCTCCTGATTGAATGAACTGGCCACTGGCAGTGAATTTCAAACCACCCCTTGGGGTGATCAACTGGTCTGATGGTCACCTCGTCCGTCTGAGTGGCCTGGCCAGGCTGCGAAGTGCTATGGCCTTTTGCCAGTGACATTTGGACCTGTCCGCCTGAGTGTCAGTCTTCTGCCAGGTACTGGACTCGCAGATGCCAATCACTGTGGTCGCGGCTGATCGGCATGCTACAACGTGTGCCTGCAGAGTTTCTCCAGACAGGAAAGGAAGGATTGCGTTGACCCAACATCATCTGTCTGGCTGGACGTTCATTTTTCTTCTCCTGCCTGTCTTGCTCCTGCTCACTGCTTAAGATGTGTCTCAGGGCACCTTCTCCGGCCTGCTCTTTCCACTCAGTCTGCTTCCTCAAGGCAACTCTAAATGTCCGTCCTGGCCTTAACTTGTCTCAATGATGCATCCACTCGTTCTTTCCATCTGTTCCTCCATTCATTCCTTGTTTTCCCCTATGAACAATTGTTGAGCATTTACCATAATGCTCCATAATCAGGAGACCTTTCTGCGATCAGAGGTTTCTAGGATGGTCACTGGGTGTTTGTACTGAAAGTGGATGAGGGCTTCCGGCAGGCTGTAAATCAGAGGGCTGTCTATTGCTATGTTTATCTAGATCCGCCTCCCGGTTTTGTTTCCAGGTTTTTGCCAACCCTGCCTCCTTCCCTCCTCTGCAGCAACTCAGATGCATTCTATTTTCTGCAGCCTTGCTGCTTCTGCAGCCAGCCAGGCCAGAGCAGTGCTCCGTCAGCTGGTGATTCACAGCTTTGTTGCTTAACTCTTCGAATCAGAGCTGCTTTTTGGCTAGTAGGGAGGTTCTAACCATCAAAGAGCACTCCAGAGGTCTCTTTCTCTGAGTTCATGGTTTTCTCCCCTGAGTTCTTCCATGCCGGCTGGCAGCAATGCTTTCCTAAGTCAAATTCAGCAGCCTTATAGCCTTCCGGTGTTTTATCACTGGTACCATGCTTGCCTTCTACCTCGAGGGACTGTGGCTTTATGGCTGTGCCATAAAGAAAGAGTCAACCTTTGTCTCTCTTCTGTGCCTGGTAGCTGTGATTCCCCTGGCTTACTTGGGATTTTCCCTGTGAGTCATCTGGACCCTTTTGCACAGGGACTGCTGCAGCCCTTGGGCCCCCCAGGAACCCAGAGATGCTTATGCAAATGGTCTCCTCTGTGCCGCCTCCTCTGTGCTATGGGGAACTTTTCTTCACAGTTATCAGCATCTTATCTTAATTGCTTTTGTTTATGGTTCAATAAGTGCATCATTTTTGGCAACACCAGCTCACAGCAATATCTTAAATTACCCAAGCCTGCCCACTTTCATTTATGAACCCTGACTTGGGTCTGATGAGCACTTAGATTTTTAACCATTTATTTCCTCCCCATGACGGGGAATGAGGATCATAAAGCTGATGGGAACAGTAAAGCAGGGGGAACGCTGGAGACGAGGGAACCATAAAAGTAGTGTACAGTGTGCGAGGCCAATATAAAAGCGATGAGTTTTTAATATACAGTGTATGTAATACATTCATATTCCTAATAAAGTCAATTATTGTTGAATCCGTTATTTCTCAATTTTCCACCTCAGCTCAGACAAAAACAAATCTGGAGCTATTCAGAAGGAAAAAAAAAATCATACTACAGTAATTGCAAAGGCAGCAGCTGTCAAAAAATTGTCTAATAAGTGCCTGTTTAACACGGCTACCCTCCCAGGATCTGGGGGTAGTGCTGGGAACAGCACTCGCTGGGAAGATAAGCCAAGACCAGACTGAATCTTTGCCCTTGATTTCAGCAATTACCTTGCTCTTTGCTAGTTTTATTTTTAAAAATCCAGTTGTCATCTTGCAAGCGGCAAAGGAGGGATGGTGGGGAGGCAGAGTGCCCATGGGCGAGGGTGCCTTCCTTGAAATTTCAGTTTATTACTGATCTTTGCGAGCCTGTCCCTGTTGTCTGACCTCTCTGAACTTGTCCCTGTGGCTTCATTTCCCTGTGCTTTGGTGTCCTTATTTGTTGGATGAGAGAGCTGTCCCCAACTTGGACTGATTAGCAGAATAATTTGCTCTGTTAAATTTATTTTTAGTTGTAGCTAACTGTTAGTAATTGAGCAAAAGTATTATTATCATTACAATTGCTATTATTCAAGTATCATGATTACTACTATTTTTAATTAGAGGAGAACATTCTAATATGCGTAACTGTTGTCACAAGTCAGCACACCTTCATTTCCTGTTATATTTTGGTTTCTGTGGGTCAGGGGTTTTGTGCTTAGCTGAGTTCTTCATGCCAGGGTCACACAGGCAACAGTCAAGCTGCCGTGGGGGCAGAGGTCTCATCCGAGGCTGGACTGAAGAAGCCTCTGCTTCCTGCGGGGCTGAGAGTCTCATTTTCTTGCTGGCTTGGAGGCTGCCTTCCGTTCGTAGGGAATTGCTGCCTGGAAATGTGCCTCCATTCCTTGCCATGTGGGTGTCCCCATGTGATCACTAGCTTCATCCAAAGCCAACAAGGGAGAGACTCTAGCAAGATAGGTACTGCTGTCTGATGTGGCAACAGATCCAGCTTATCCTGGAAAGTTGGATCAGATAGACCTAGCAGTTTGAAAGACTTAAGTAGAAGACTCACACTCACATTTCTTGAAACCTCTGTGGGATGCTTTGGAGCTCAGTACACATTCCAATTCCCCTCCACTGCTCAGGAATGATGGTGACTTTGCACAGGTTATTTAATTTCTCAGTGGCCCCTTTTCCTGTCTATAAAATGGGGGCTTGAAGTCAATCTCACAGGGTTGCTGTTAGCATCTCCCAACTTCTAGCCTATAGGATTAGCCTCCTAGAATGGAAAGTTGTTGTTTGTGCCATTGTATGTAATGCAGATGATATCCTGTCACCTTTGCTGTGTTCTGTTGGTTACAATCAAGGCGCAAGTCCCACTCACACTCAAGGAGGGGATTTCATAGCTGTGTGAATACCAGGGGGAGGGCTCCAGGGTCCACCTTTAAAGTATCCCCACTACAAAGAGTAACACCTGATAGGTTTTTAAAAACAGACGTTACAGAGTGCTGTAGAATTAAGGTCTGTTTTCCTGTCTTCCACTCATTTTGACCATTTCTAATTTTAAGTTTTTGTTTAGTCGCTGTCTCTGTCTCCTAAGACTGCTGTAACAAATTACCATAAGGGGCCTCCCAGGTGGTGCAGGGGTTAAAGACAGCACTATCAAGCTATCACCATGTACTGCAGCAAGAGTCTGATTCCCCTGCAGGCCAGGAAGTTGACCTACATGGCGCAGACCACTCCTGTCTCACCCACTGCTTCCCTCAGCAGCATATTTCAGTAGAACTGCCTGTTCTGCTCCCCACTCTGTCTCTGGTAAATCCTCTAACCCCCTTGCACCTCTGACCTTTACCCCAGTTCTTGTATGCATAAATAAATAAATTTTTAAAACATTACCACAAACCGCTTGGCATGAAACAACAGAAACATATTCTTTATAGTTCTGGAAACTAAAGTAGGAAATCAAAGTGTTGACACTAAAGCTGTCTGTAAAGCCCTAGGGCAGGATTTTTTCCAGCTTCCTCCTGGCTCCTGGTGGCCTCCAGCAACCCCTGGTCCCTGGTGTGTAGCCCTCTTAGTTCACTCTCTGCCTCTGTTATCACAACTGCTTCTTCTCTGTTTGTTCCTTTTTCCCCTCTTCTAAGAACACTAGTCATTGGATATAAAATCTACCCTTGTTCAGTATGTCCTGACTTAACTAATTATATCTGCAAAGACCAAAATTCCTAATAAAATCACATTCTGAGGTTCTGGGGAGACTTGACATTTTTGTGAGACACCGCTTTCCCCACTACAGTTGTTATTTTTTGCCTTTGGCATTTGCCACCCTATCACTAATTTCATCTGTGATCACTGTTTCTGCCTCCCCACTGTGGTATGCTAGATGAAGAAGGTGGGGGCCAAGGATCCCCCTTCATTGACTAGTCAAATGACCTGGGGGAGACACATAGTCTCATCTGCCTCAAATACCTCATCTATAAAATGACAATAATAATAATAATGATAATAATAATAGTATTAACTTTTAGGAAGGTTAGAGCATTAGATGACATATTTGAACAGTGCCTGACACAGAGTAGGCCCTTTGCAATGCTCACGGGTCATTACTGCCCCTCACTTTCTCATATCTATAAATAGCACATTCAATGTTTATTATTTTAAATTACATTGAGTTTAATAAATGCATTGTGTACTATATTAATATTATATATTTATATATCATATTTCTAACATAATATGTATTTAATTATAATGAATGAGTTTGAATCATTTATTACATTAATTTATTAATTTATTTGAAATGATATATTTATGCTCAAAATTCTTTTTTGTTTACTCTATTTATTTTGCTACTGTATAGATATTTTCTTCCTGCATGAAGGACTTAATAACTTTCCACTGTAACCTCTACTTCCAACCTCCCATTTTTATCAGCTACACCTTCATTTTTCCCTTCTTGATTTTTATTTTACTTAATTCTAACTTAGTCTTCAACCTTTTAAGTGACTTATTTTAATAATAGCTTTTGCATCAAATGTCAACTTTCTATATTTTAATATGGTAGTAATGTTAGTAAAAATACCTTCTATTGGAATGCTTATTAAACCTCAACTACCTTGGGCCTACCCAGTGTTGCAAGGGGTTAAGTCTCAGCATTAAGAAGCACTTATGAAGCCACTGCAGCATGAGTTCCATCCCTGGCCAGGGAGCTGACCCACATGGCACAGCAGACCTCTCCTGTCTCACCAGCTGCTCCCCTCAGCAGTGTATTTCAGTGGATCTGGCTGTTCTGTTCCCTACTCTGTCTCTGGTGAATCCTCCCATCCCCCTCCCCCCTCCCCCCTCTGGTCTGTACCCCAGTTTTTGTATGCATAAATAAATAAACCCTAAAAAAATAAAAGTCAATTGCCACTCTAAATGCATTACATATATTAGCTCACTTAATCTCTATGATAGTTCAGTGAGGTAGATGTCATTTTACAGAGGGGAGACCTGAGCCACAGAGAGGTTAGGTAACTTCTCCAAGGTCACGGAGCCAGCAGGGGCAGAGGTAGAGTTTGAGCCCATGACCCAGAGCTCATGCTCACACCCACGTGTTATGTGGTCTCTGTCCATGTTCCTCACTGTGGTCGTGTGCTCTGGTTGGACTCACAGGGAAGGGAACACAAACCTGAGACTGTAGATTCATACCCCATGAAGGAATATGGGAAAACATAACAACTTTCTTTATTTAATTATACCCACTGTATTCCTCAAAAATAGGCTGGTTTGTTTTCTCCTGTGGTTAGTTTCTGCCTTCATGTAAGTGCTTTTGTTTTTCCAGGGAGTTCCTTCTTATTAACAAAGGAAAACCCATGCTCTCATTATCCTCTTAAGAAGTTGGACTTCATCGTACACACAGAACAGAGTCTACTTCCCTTCTGAGGATGTTATTTCCGGCACATTTCCAGGCACTTACACTTCCTGTTTCTGTTTAGTGTCATTACTTTTTGCAGTTGTCACCCTGAGATTTCATTTTAATTCATTCCCTTGGACTTTGTTCTCATTTTTCCTTAGATTTCCTGCACTCCTTTTTGTTTTTCTTGAATTTCCTTTTCATTTGGTTGAAGTATATCCTTCATTTTATTGTTGTTTAGTAAAAGAATATTCTTTGCAAAAATGTTAGTGTTCCTTATATATATATATGTTGGCTGGCTCTGTAATTGAAAGACATTTTAGTGTAACTGAAACATCGCAATGGGTGAGAACTGATGTGAGTTTGATTACTGTCCCATTGAAAATATCACCTCATTTCTCTTGAAGCATCTAGAATTTTCTCTTCATCTTTGCTATTTGGTTGCTCACAAGGAAACTAGGGGAGACTTTTCAGTTTATTCTTTCTCTGCCTGCAAAGTTCCAAGAGTCTCTTATTCTGAAGTTCTTTTAATTCTATGATTATTTCCTTGGGAAGTTTTATTTATTTTTAATTTATTTTTATTTTGCATAGAAGAACTAGGGTGTAGGTCAGAGGTGGGGGGTCGGGGTGGTGAGAGGATTCACCAGAGACAGAGTGAGGAGAAGAGCAGGTGGATCTACTGAAATGCATTGCTGAGGGGAGCAGTGGGCGAGATAGGAGAGGTCAGCTGCAGAATGGGGGTTAGCTTCCTGGTGGGGGATCGAACTTAGGTGGTAGGTGTTAGCACTGGGACTTAACCCCTAGGCTACCAGGGAGACCTGGGAAGTTTTACTTATTAAACATGAGTTCCTGGGTCTCCCCCTACCTTTTTAGGGGCTTCAGACATTCGGATCCTTAACAAGGTGGTGGAATTGCTTTATTAGTCAGTGATGAGTTGGTGAGCTGCCTGATAAGATGGTTCTGAGATCTCATGTTTGAGTGGTGGGGGAGCTCTTGGCTTTCTTGTCAATGCTCCTGTGTTCCTGTAGGTTTCTACCCCTTCACTAACGAGATAGGCATGGAGGTGTGATGCGCAGACACCCCTCTCCAACTCACGACATTCTTGGAAAAGGTCATGTGCAATATTGTTTGTAAAAGTGTTTGAAGTCTCTCCTGGGATATCTACATGTCGGAAGTAATTCTCCCAGGGGTCCAGCCTTTTGCCAGGCTCAGCGAGTTTCAGCACACAACATGTCTTGCAATGACAGGGTGGAGGAAATGTTTGTCCTTGGGTTCTGTTTTTGCTGAATCTTTCCTTCATATTACCTACTTCTTGGTCCCTGAAGACAGATGTCTACCCAAGATAGAGTCATCTGTTTTAATTTCTCCCCTTGCCTTCCCTTGTTCCTATTGCTTTTGAGAACTTAAGTATCAGGTCAGGTTTGGTGTTCCTAGTCTCTAAATAGCAGTGCCTCCTCAAACAGCTATATAAATCATTATTATTAATAACAAGGATAATAATGATTATACTAAATAGCACTCAGGTAAAATCTTCCATGACAAAATGCTTTCAGAAATAGTACCTCTGGGCTGCTGGTTTATATAGGAAACACAAAAACTGATTTAAAAAGATGACTTCTATCCAAAATGTGTTTGCTTTTCTGGGTTGAATTCATTTGTTTGATTGAAAATTTCATAAGGAAGGTGTCTGCTGGAGAGGCCCGGGATTGTGAAAATAAGCATCGTGTTGAGGCCTGAAATAGTTCATTGACAACCCAAATGTTTGGAAGTATGTGGGTGACAGATCCAGTTTATTCTAGAAAAGTTGGGTCATATAGACTTAACAGATTCACTGCCTAAAGTAGAAGAATCACAGTCATGTTTCTTGAAACCTTCTTATGGGATCCTGAGAGATTCCTCTCTGTTCCTAAAAAATGATGGTGTCTTTGTGCATGTTATTTAATTTCTCAGGGCCCCCCATTTCCTATCTGCAAATGGGAATTTAAAATCAACCTCACAGGGCTGCTGTCAGCACCTCCAGCTTCTAGATGGAGTATTACCATCCCAGAATGGAAGGTGTGGTCATCCCAGTCATTGTTATTGAACTTGCTTTCATGTTGTAGAATAGATACTACAGACAAGGGTCATTTTGAAAATAAATTTGAATTTAAGCATATATGCCTAAAAGTATACACAGGTACTATGCATATGGCGGGATGGATGGATTTTCACAAGTTGAACACACCTGACTAATCAGACCTTGGAACTAGCTCACCAGCGCTCATGCCAGGGTATGCATGCTCACGTGTCACTGCCTGCTACCCACCACCACCAACATGAACCCTGAATTGTTAAATTCTAACAGCATCAGTTCATTTTGCCTGGTTTTAAACATTCTATACATGGAATAGTACAGTGCACACCCTGGATTTTTGGTTTGCTTTTGGTCAATATGAGGGGGCCTGATTTGTGCATGGCAACCACACTGGACAGTGTGTTGGAGAGCTTTCCTCCTGGCAGCCAGCTGGTATTCTGTGGTGCCATGGCGCTAGGTAGTTTCATGATGGAGAGTGCTGCTGTGAGTGTTCCACATGGCCCTGTCAGGAACACAAAGGGGACAGTCTTCATTCCTATAATTTGCAAGCCAGCATGTTTCTCCTACCCTTTTCCTCTTTGTCCAGTTCATCTTGAAGGTCCATCCATTCATCTTCTCAGCATCTGAGGTCTAACCCTGCTATCCATGGGCTTGAATCAGTACAGTAATATTTTTCATTCCCTGGTTTCTCTTTTCTCCACGCTGAACTTTAGCATCACCCGAACTGTCTTTCTGAACCACATATTTGATTATATCACATTCTTGCTTAAAACTTTATCCTCAATGCCAAATGAAACAAGACAAAGCAAAGTGATATAATTGTGAGCTCCTGTTATAATCAGGATCTACCTAGAGTGAACTCCTCCAACAACCCCGCTTTTTCACCCATGATCTCTGCATACTGGTGCCATGTTGTAATAACCCCTTTGCTGCTCTAGAATTCTATCACTCTTCTTCCCTTTCTGCAAATATTGCATTTCTCCTTGTGGTTGAAGACCACCCCAGGGCCACCATATCCCAATAGCACATCCTGTCTCAGTGTCTGTGAAATTTTGTTCTACATCCTGGATGACCTCATGTTGTTCAGCCCTGGTAGTCCAGCTGGGTCCGAGAACTGGACTTAGGGACTTTTATCATCACTAGGTTCTTCTTGTCTTCTTCTAATGACAAGCCTTCTTCCTGGCTCTCTAGTGAATCCTCCTTGTTAAAAGAGCATGCTTTAGAGCAGGCTCTTGTCAAACAGATACATCATGATTGAGGTAAGAAGACCCAGTTTTTTGTTTATGCTAATCATTTGAGAAATAGTATTTCATGATATGTTAAAAGAAACTTTCATTTGTCTGATTACCTCCCTCCAGCCTTTGCAAGACAACTGAATGGGTAAAATTTGTTTTCCTCTCAATAAGAAGAATTTTCACTTTCAATAAGACCTGAGGGCATCCATTGGAGTCTGACAGGTCTCCTGGCCTGGAACTTGCTTCATGCTGCAGAACTTCTATTTTTTTTAATATTTTTTTAAAGATTTATTTATTTATGTATACAAGAACTGGGGTACAGGCCAGAGGTGTGGGGGTTGAGAAGATTCACCAGAATATTCCCCACCAGAGTGGGTAACAGAACAGGCAGACTGAAACACACTGCTGAAGAGAGCAGCAGGCTAGTCAGGAGAGGTCTGCTGCACCATGTGGGTGGCTCCCTGGCAGGGAATCAAACTTGTGCTGCTGAGGCTGTGGATAGCTTCACAGTGTTGTGCTTAACCCCTTGCACCACCAGGGAGGCCCTATGCTGCAGAACTTCTGAAAGGGCCACAGAGATGAGTATTGAGAGCTTCCCCACCACCACTTGCTAGAATTCTCTGTGAAATCATTCCTGCTTCTTACCTTGGCACATCAAAGCCCTGTGCCGATGCCTCTTCCTACCCAAATGGAGTAATTTTCTGTATATATGGAGTCTCCTTCATTTGTCTTCCAGTCCTCCAAACTGTCCTAGACTGCTTCTTAAGTTCAGGACTTAGAGCACACCTGACACATAGTAGGCCCTCAATAAATACTTACTTATTAACTGGATAAATGTCTTGACTTCTGAATAGGCAACTAAAATCCATTTGCATAAGAGAGTTTACTTCAGTGTTTATTTTTCTTGTTTACAAGTGAAAGGTAGAAATTTTAGTTGAGTATAAATAGATATATTTATTAATGTCAAATGCATATTTCTACATCCTAAGGACATTTAACTGGCAGCATATTTAAGTCAATGAGGATCAAAGCCCCTACCTTTGCTTTGTGTTCAACTTCAAGTGTGATTGGCGACTGCCTCCTCTGTGTCAGGAGCTATGGTGGATGCTCTGCATTTGATGTCTGTTTTCATACTTGTTCCTTGCATGTAAAGTTCAAGGAAAACTGTGATCCTCAACAAGTATACAAATAAATAAAGCCCTTCCCCAAGGCTGGAAAGGAACAAAGTTGGAGTTAGGAGGATGTGAAGGAAAGATCCATGTATGAACCAATGGCAATATTAGTGGCATTTTAATCAGTAAGATGACAATGAACTTTCCTAGTCTCCTGTGCTCAGCAGTAGGAGCATGGTGCTGAAAAACCATCTACTTCTTTATTCTCATGGAACTTCTATGAGGTGGAAAGCCAGAACAAACAAGAAAACAGCAAGTAAACAAGCAAATGGAACTTAAAATGGCTCCACAGTATAACAATAATAAGACCCTATTATATTGATTCTTAAGACACATTTCTTTTTACCTTTTAATACTGTTGAGATTGTGATGTCTTAAAATGGGAACGTGTGTTTAATACATTGTTTCCCCCCATGAGAAGTTATTGAATTGATGCTTTGACTTCCAATCGATGGTGGCTCAGAATGGAGGAAATATGGTAATAATAAAAGCTCCCATTTATTGAACACTAACTGTGAGTCAGATGCTGAGTGTTCATGTTGGGGCATCATCTCTGTCTTGGTCTCATTCATTCTAGCTGACACTGGGTAGCAGACACAAAAGCCTTTCTATTATGCAGGGAAATACATTTCAGGGAGGAGAGGCACCGGGGTTAATGTTGAAGAGCTAAAGTGTCAGTATCTGAACCCTGGCCTATGTCACTCTGCTTTCTTAGCCACATGTGTTTGCCTTTCCTCTCCCCTGTCTCCTGTCCCTGATGCCCTCTTGAGGTAGCTGCTGCAAAGCAATCAATGCTATTAGGATTTGCCCAGGTACTCCTGGGATGCTTTTGTAGTTTTCATATGAGAAGGAGTTTATCATCTGTCTAGGAGAGCTAATTGACCCATAAGTGAGCTGTATAGAAACCCAACACAGATACAATAGCCACTGAGCCTTGTCTCCCAGTAACCATGAAGCAAGGATTGGGGCCCTAATTTAGTATTTAGAAAAGAGGTGCAAGCAACCTCTGTAGTATCTGGGGTCCTTTAGGAAGGATGTTCTGGTAATGAAGAGAGAAAACTCTTGATCTTATTTAGGATAGAGTTTGCCAGCAAGAAGATGCTGGAGTTCTCTTCTAAACCAAGCCACCCCTACAGAGGGTTGCTCAGGGCTCCCAGGGCCAGTTGGAGAAGTAGGTCCCCAGCCCTCCAGTCCCCACAGGAGTTTTCTTCCCTTTGCCTGTCTCTTAGCCTCCTCCCTCCTCTTTCTCTCCCCCACATATCTCTTTCCCTCTCTCTTTTTCTCTCTCTTTCTTTCTCCTCCCCCAACTCCAGCATGCTCCATCTGCCCCTTTCATATAGAAAAAGACCTAGTAGACTGAAATGGTCTTAAACAACTTTTCTGGTGAATGCAGAGAAGAGTGGCAGCTAAAATAGAAAGTTCTAGAACTGGTGAAAGGATGATGAGCCACTGAGATTAGTTTAGGATTGATTTATGTGACTCAATAGTTCATATGCTCAAAGGGGTTTTTAAATATCAGGCTCATAATTAATATTTATAGATCTAAGTGATGAGAAATGACCGAAAAATGAAGTCTGTTGGGCTGGCTTAAAGAGCCAAACGTCTCCTGAGATAATACTGGCGTGGAGGAGGGAGTCTATGGCGTGAGCGTGTTCAGAGAGGTTGGCATTAGCTGCAAATGCAAAAGGAATCCAGAATGGAAGCTCTAGGAGCAACTGTGTTTGTGTTGGAGGCGGGAGAACTTAGAGGCAATATGCACATTCATTGAATTCATCACACACAGGTTGGGCTGATTTGGGTTACACTGAGTGGATGAATCTGTGAGAGTGCACAGATCTAGCACATGAACTAGTAACCTATTTAGAACATTTGTGAAAGAATGGGAGGCACAAGGCCTTTGAATCCAGCAAGTTAGGCAGCTGGAAGAGAGGCAGAGGCTGAAAAGGAACCTGGGTGCTTTATTCCTGGACAGAGCCCTGGAGGCTGTGGTCATTCAAAGTCATTTGTTGCCCCAGGAGAAGAAATGTTTGTGGCTACAAATCTGCATTTGGTAGTTCACTGTTCTGGGAGACCTCATCTCCTTTTGCTGTGTGAGCAATTTATATATATTTGGTTAAACTGAATTTTTCTAACCAGAATATAGCACACTGTCTTAGAACTTTCTCATCACTAAATGAGTGTTTACGAGCCTGTCATTCGTTTATAAACATAGATATCAAGTGAGAAAACTCATTTTAAGAAACATGAGTGTTCTGCTGTTAAATATATATATATATATATATATATGATTACTCACATCACAAAATGATTTCTTCCCTTAAAACAAAGGCTTACATGAGTATCTTTAAAAATGACACCAACAAAAACCAACCACAAAAGAAAACAAATGCAGGAATTGTCTACCTTATATTTTTACAAATATGCTTAGTATAAACTGAGGATACTCTGCCTTCAAATACATACAAACTTTGTACTACTTTTAGCTCATTTTATTCATTCATCTGCTCATTCATTCAATGATACAAGAGACATTCAGGTGGATCCTGTAAGGAAGACAGAAATAAAATAGCATTTCAGTGCTAAAGTAGAAGAAATTGTCACCTCCTGCTTTTTTATGATCTTTACTGCAGTTTATGAAAATAAGTATTTGCTGTAGAAGATTTAGAAAATATAAAAAAAATCACATGAAAGGAAGCAAATATGTCTATAACCTCCCTACTCAGAACAAACTCATTGTGGAAATATTTATCCATTTCCTTCCTGTCATTCTAGGAGTATGTGTGCCTGTGGGGAGACAGGTACAGCTAAGAGCAGGATTTTGAGAGGAGGTGAGCTGAAGATGATGCTCAGAACATATGCAGGGGTAAGAGCTTTGCAAATCATAGTGAATTGGGGTTTGTTCTCTTTGGTGAGGGGGTGCATGGATGAATAAATGGCAAGTGAGTGGGGCAATTTGAATGCCTAGGGTCTTTTTTCTCCTGACTCATCTAGGAGGACCTCTACTCAGCTGGAAGGGTATATCAAACAGAATACAGACAACATTAGCTAGAGACTGCTTGATCATTTGGCATTACTAGCCAGGCACTGTGCTAAGCACTCCGTATGAATTTTGTCAATTCCTCTAACGCTTTTTTGGTTAGGAGACCCACTCTACTCACCTCTTTTGCAGATGATCTGGCAATTGATGCCAAAGGAGCATAAATCAACCTGTGGGAGGTTAGCCAAGTAACCAAAGAGTAATGGAAACAGGATTTGAATCCAAGCCACCTGGCTAGAGAGCCCCATCACAGTTACCTGTTGTTATGTGACCCACACTCTGACACATAGTAGCTTAAAGGTGCCTCCATTTATTCCATGGCAAAATATGATGGGTCAGGAATTCAGGCAGGGCTCAGCAGGGTGTTTATTCTGCTCCATGTGCTATTGACTGATGTCACTCAGGAGTATTTAGCTGTTGGTGGACTTGTTGTAAGGGGTGGAGATCGTTCACTTTCTTAGTGCCTTGTGGAGGATGCTGGGAATGCGGGCCTTGCCGAGACCATTGCTTGGGGCACCTTCATGGGCCTCTCTGTGATGGTGGTATAGGGTAAGGTAAAAAAGTGTCAGCTTTTCTGCCCTCCCACCATTAGGACAGATGACGAAACCCTGCGATCCCGAATGCATGCCTGATGGCGGGCACCTGGAGTAGGGTGTGGGCATAGGTAGATGGGATTCATCTGGGCTAAGACTGGGCTTTTAAGAGCGGTGTCACGGGGATGCCAGCAGAAGCCAAGAGAAGCAGAAAGGAGCAGAGAAGCTGAGAGAGAAGCAGAACTATGAAAAGAGCAGAGAGAATGTGAGAGAAGGCCGGAGAGCCCAGAGTGAAGACTTGCTGGGGGCTGGGAGGCCTGCAAGCCTCCCGGCCCCCCAGCGCCCCTGATTACCATGTACATGGTAATCCCAATAAAAGCCTGAAAAGCCACTGAGGGCTCCAGGACTCCTCCTTTACCTGGCCTGCTGGATTAGAAAACCTACCCTGTGCCCCTTCCTGCCCTCTACAGGTGGCCACCTCAGGGTAGGTGGATACTTACATGGTAGCTTGGGGCTCCAGAGACAGGCAAATGGAATTTGCCAGTCTCTCAAAACTTGGAAAGTCACACAGGCCACTTCTGACATTTTTCTATTAACTAAATAGTTACTCAGTCCACCCAGATTCAAGGGGAGGCATCTAGACCTCCCTGCTTGAATATTTTGTGGTCATGTTTACCACATGTCCAATGCTTAGCCACTAGGAGACAATAAGAGATTCTTTCAATTCATTGATTATCTAGCTGATTAATTGATGATTGATACAGTGCATCTAGAACAGTTGGCATGTGTTAGACATAATAACAAAACAGGTATGGTATCCACCCTCAAGTCTTATACTCTGATGGGAAGGGGCAACAGTACCTGAGTAACAAACGGAAGGCCTCTGGTAGGTGGCTTATAGGAAGGACATGAGCCAACTGATGACACTGTGGGCTGCTGGGGAGGAGACTGCTCATCTGAAGAAGTGGTCTTTTACCTACCAGTTAAGTGAGGAACAGAGAGGGCAACACATCTTCTAGGTAGGAGAAATAGCGCATGCTCAAATGCAGAGGTGGGAAGGGACTTCATGAGTCTATGGAAAAAGAAGAGGCCAGCCTGCCAGGAGGAAGGTGGAAAAGGTGGAAGAGCAGTGAAATTTCATTTCATTATGACAAACATAAACCACTGGATTGGGGGTGGGTGGAGCATAATCTAATGTGTGTATCCCTCCAGTGTATTTGCTCCTAAATGCTGTGTGACTTCGCACCTGTCACTAACCTTTCGGGGCCCATTTCCATACTTGAAATGAAGGGGATCGGGTGAGATTTGTAGCTTCAGTTTTCTGACTCTGCATGTCCCTTGTCTATATTTTCATCTGGAGGTAGCCCCTATTGTATTTTCCCAAGAAATAAGCTATTCCTCTGCACCCCTCCTTCTTGAGTGTACCTTCCTGGGCCTATTGTAAAGCTCAGTGCTGACCAAGACTGTCCCTCCACGAGGAACATGGTGCAGATTGGAGGAAGCAACAGAGATTAGAAACATCGGGGCTTGCACATTCCAATGGTTCTTAACTTGATTTCAACTCTTGACCTGTAATGCTTCCCAGCTGTTCTAAGTCACACATCCCATCTCGGTCAGACTCACCCCCAAAAGTGATCCAAACAAAGGGGGTTGCTTCAGGCAGCCGTCACTCTGCCTGACTCTGGGGCTGATGGGTCCTGGCAGCTGATGGTCAGGCCTCCCAGCCCTTTGCAGGCCGGTGCCCAGCAGAAAGGACCCATGCGGTGCTCTTTCTCTCTGCAGACAAGGGCCACCTTTTAGCAATCTGTTTTTACAACATGGAGGAAGAAGTGGACACATGGGAAGAGCCAGTGTCCCTGCCTCCCTCAGAATAACAAACCCCAGGTGGCAGGAGTTCACTGGAAAAACGCAGGACTCCGATTCCAAAGTACACATGAAATAAATGAAAACCAACTGCAGAGGAGTTAAGCAGAGACCAGAGCAGAAATGTCAGCCTTCAGGGCTTTTATTTGGTATGAAATGCTAATCATGGGGTGAACTCAGAAGGAATGTGCTTTCTCAAGATGAATTTCCTAACGGGGTGGAAAATGGACAGACTCCAGGAAGTGGCTCTGCCTGTTGCCGGGACAAATGTCTGCACGCAGGCCAGGGACAGCGACCTGCCCATCTATCACCAGGCCTGGCCGGGGCACCCACAGCCCATGGGAGCCAGGAAGAGGGCTCAGCTCCCAAGCTTCCCAGAGGCCTCTACAACCCACAAACTCAGACCCCTGGATTCCACCTTTGGAGTCTCTGTAATGAAGTGTTCAAGAAATGTTTTCTTGTATCTCAGGAGAAAATGTCCCAAGATATCAAACTCTTTTTTTTTTTTGCATGTTTCTTAGCTTCTGTTCAGCTAAAACACACATGCATATTTAGGTCAGATTATATGACTCAGATTTCCTGTTACGCGGCAGACTCATGCATTTGACCATGGAATGTAATTCAAACCAAACCTTTAATCACAACCCACCACCTCCTCTGCCTGGAGGCATGGGAATGCCCCAGGTCCCCTGGATTCTCCTGAGGACTTCATTCACCCCTAAAACAGTGGCCTTTCCTGTCTTGTCTCCTGTAGACTCTTCCCCGTGTCAATCCCGGCTCTTCCCCAAGAGGAGTGTTACAGGGCAGGAGGAGGGGTACCCCAGGATCATCAAACCTGCATGCTCTAAATAGGTACCACCATCCACTGCATCAAGAGAAAACATATCCCAGTGTGTAAGACTTTCAGTGGAATGGAACTTTAATACAATTAATGTGTGATAGGAGAGAAAGAATGTAGTTAGTTTCCCATGCAGCACCCAAAGTTACCCATCCACTCACAGACAAATGCCCAACCAAACAAGGTTGGCCCAAAGCAGGGCCACTGGGGCCCAAAAGCTTGCTCTAAATTTAAGGCACCTTCTGGTGGAGAACCTTGGGGAAAGGGGCAGAAGGGGCCAGGCAAGTCCGGAAGGAAAGGAGCAAAATCAAAATACAAGTCAAGATAAAGTCTGCCATTGTCAGCCTCCCCAGAGGTCTCTGACACACATCTCTCTTTCCAAGTGTCTCCTTCCACATCCCCCAATCCCCTGGTACAAGTCCAAGCTGAGAAGCAAGTATGGCTTCCTCGCATGTCTCTCTGCTCCCCATGCCTCCTCCAGGTCTCCTTGCTTTCCTACTTTCCTTCTCCCAGTCTCTCTGGCTTCTCCTCCCTGCTCAGCTTCACCCTTCCTTGGGTGGGGCAGGGAATCTGATCCTCCCCTTTCCCTGGGCATTACCCTATTACAGGGAGAGAACATTCCAGCCTCCCTTTCTTTGCATACTCTGTTCCCTCTGGCTGGAAGATTTCCCATTTCTGCCAGACCTTCACTCCCTCAATCCACTCATCTCAAAGGGCACACTTGCTAAAAATTTGATTGTTCCAAGCACAATTATTTCTGCCTCTGTTCTGTTCTCCTTTATAAGATTATAATATAATCAGAAGTAATTGTAATGGGACCTTTTTTTTATTGTAAAAGTAAACACACACAAAACCAAAATAAAATCCCCATCACCATCCCTCCTACTACCTGAGTCCTTCCTCCCTCCACCCCCCTCTTCACTCCTTGTGACCTCAGTTTGGTTATCAGTGTCCACTAGTTTATTTTTATTTTGCCTTGTCAGTTTATCTGCTTTGTTTCCTTATTTTCTCCATGCATGCGAAATCATTAAATATTTGTCTTTATCTTTCTGTCTACTTTGTTTCACATTATCCACTTGAGTCCCTTCCCTTTTGCTGCAAATAGCAAAATTTCTCTTTTCCTTGGAACTCAGTATATTCCACTGTGTAGAGAGACCAATCTTCCCTGTCCAATCCTATACCAGTGGGCACTTAGGTGGCTTCCATATCCTAGCTGTTGTAATTAATACTGCAACAATCCTTGCAAGGCATGTCATTTTTCAAATTGATGGTTTCATATTCTTCAGACAGATGCCCAGAAGTAGGATTGCTGGATTGTTATGGTGTCTCTATTTTAAGCTTTTTAAGGAAAGGTCCAGACTGCTTTCTAAAATGGCTGTGCCAATTTACATTCCTGCTAACAGCGTCTCAGGGCCCTCCTTTCTCTACAAGGACTTAGTTTCACTGTCATGTCCCCCCACTAGACTGTGAGCATTCTGAGGGCAGGGTCCTGCCTGATTCTCTTTCTCAGAGTCGCCGCCCCATACCTGCATGAGCTATGCAAAATAAATGTTTCTTGGATAGAACGGGAGCACTTGGTAAATTAATAAAACTCTCTACCAAGATCAAATTTACCAGTAATAGTTATTTAAAATATATAATGTGGGCCTCCCTGGTGGCGCAGCAGTTGAGCGCTGGGCTGCGAAGCTGCCTGCAGTCTCTGCAGCGCCGGTTCGATCCCCGGCCACCTGTGAGGGTCCCACTTGGCGCGCAGAACTCTCCTGCCGTGCCCGCTGCTCCCCTCATCAGTGTACTTCGTCAGTCTGCCTGCTCTGCTCTCTGCTCTGATTCTGGTGAATTCTCTTACCCTCCCACTCTTCTGACTGTACCCAGGGCTTGGCTTGTATAAGTAAATAAATAAATCTAAAAAAAAAATTAAAAAAATAAAATACCTAATGTATATTTCTATTATTATATTTATATCATATTTATATTATATATAGTATAATATAATATGTATTTATTATATATGATATACTATATAGTATACACAATATGATATATTAATATATACTGTATAAATATCTACTTATATATAATAACTATATATTATATGTATATTATTTACAAATAATTTCTAATGACTTCTGTAAGTGCCTATTGAGCTTTCTGCAGTACCAGGCATGCTGTGACACCTTTGGGGGTCAGAGCCATGTTCAGGAAGGATTTAATGGGGTGACATTGTTCAGCCCCAGGAACAAAGAGACCAACAATTTATGATGAGGTTAGCTTGATCCAGTCCCCCTCCCTCAGTTCTCTCTCTCTCTCTCTCTCTCTCTCTCTCTCTCTCTCTCTCTATATATATATATATATATATATATATATATATATATATCTCAATGCCTCATGCTATTCCAGAAAGAATCAAGAGGCTAAGGATATTTCATCTTCACAACCACTTTGAAGTACATGTTGTAAGTTCTATTATATAGAAGGATTGAGGCCTAGAGAAGTTTCCATTGACCCAAAGTCATTCAACTACTACTAATATATTTAGAAATCACTAGAAACCAACCCAGAACTCCGCCTTGAAGCCTGTACTTTCCCATAGGTCACTGATACCTTTATTCAGCCCTCTTCCTCTGCCTCCAACAGAGTACCTGATCATAGACATATTTTTCATTGAACAAACAGATGCTTGGCCAAGCACTAATTTCCTTACTGAAATGACCTCAGCAGGCTTCATTACTTTTTTTATGCCATTCTTCCTTTTTGTCATCATGCCCTCTGGGATTTCGATCCATCTAAAACTGCTGTGGGTGGGCCTCTCCGGTGGCAGAGTGGTTGAGCACCGGGTTGCGGAGCTGCCTGCAGCCTCTGCAGCATCGGTTCGATCCCCGGCTGCTCCCCGGCCACCGGAGGGGGTTCCACACATGGTGCACAGACCTCTCCTGCTGCCCGCTGCTCCCCTCAGCAGTGTACTTTGGTCCTTCTGCCTGCTCTGCTCCCCCACTCTGTCTCAGTGAATTCTCTCACCCTCCTGCACTTCTGACTGTACCCAGTGCTTGTATAAATAAATAAATAAATCTTTAAATAAATAAATCTTTAAATAAATAAATAAATCTGCTGTGGGTGTTCACTGGTAAACTGGAAAAGTCTACTTATAGAGGAGGGCCTGGGTCTACAGAAATGTGGGGGCCAGGCCCTGGTCCTCCATGGAAAACTCCCTCAAGAGAAGGGGAAGTTGCTTCAGGCTGTGGGTCCGAGACACATCCTCATGTGGGAAGCCAAGGATTCAGCCAAACTGAGCAGGACTTTTGGAAATCACACTCATCACCCTCCTCTTACCCCCATTTCATCTACCATGTCCCAATGAGGGAAAGGAGTTTTTGTGGCTTGCCTGCCTGCCTTCTCTCCCTCCCTTCTTCCTTCTTTTTTTTTTTTAACTTCCTCTTGGATGGAGCCCATCTTGTCAGCCCAGTCTTCGGTGCCAATGCATACAAATTAATTCCGTGGGTAATTTCAACAGAAAATTTGATGAGTTGCTCATAGACTCTTCAGTAGGGAAATTAAAAGTAGTAATTTTAAGAGAGGAGAAAATAAGATGACAGTCTTGATCATTGCAGGCCCAAAGCATTGGATAGAGATGACATTATAATATTCTCATTCATGTCCTCATTTCTGTTTTTTTATTTTATATATTTTTTACATCATTTCTCATTTTTGTACAATGTATGCATTTTCCTCTTGGTTATAGTCACCGTAAAATTCCCACCACCCTTGTTCTCCAAGTTGCCGTTATATCTGGAAGGAGGATTTGTGGCACATCTTAGAACGTATACAGCTCGCTGCCTGGTTCGTTCACCACATGGCATGCTCAGACCAGCTGAGATGCAGGGATCCAGTTTTGTTAAGGAGTTTTTGTGTGAAATACCAGCTTTCTTGTTAACTTCACTTGGGACAAATGGTGGGCCCCTAAGAGAATGAGAAACAGCGGATTCTTGGATTTGAAGCAGGAGTTAGTGTGGACATAAAGTGTCTACGACTGGGCCAGGCAGTGCCCTGTGGATCATCTTGTGGTTTGCCACTTGTTTGTAGAGTAAAACCCTTTCCTCAACAAAATGCTACGAAGAGCCGACTATGTAACTCAGAAAATAGCAGAGCTTGTGTGGTTAATTTCTGAAATGCGTGGTATTGGAGAAAGAGTGATCTCCTCCTTTTCTTTCCTTCCTCTTTTCTTCTTCTCCTCTTTCTCTCCTTTTCTCTCATTATCCAGAGTTGGGAACTGAGGCCTAGAGAGGACCAGTTGTTGGTGGCAGATCTTAGTCCTAAGCCAGCCCCTGTGTGATCTTACTGTGAATTCGCTGCCTTGTTTGTCTAAATCCCAAACGTTCCATTAACAAGGTCTCCACAGCAAATGGTGTTAAACTCCCTGGGAAAACGACACCGTTGGTGGATGGCTTACACACATTTGCCGGATTCACGGAATGTTTGATCTAGTATGTTGACTCTGGTCATAAATTCAAAACAGGACAAGAGTGACAACGATGAGTGTGTGAATCTGGGGCCAGACGCTGGATAAACATGTTCATGCATTATTTCATTTCTCTTCGCAAGAAAAATGTAAGGTTTGTTTTTCTATCCCCACTTTACAGATGAGAAAAATTACATTCAGAAGTTAGACAGTTGGTACCAACTAATATAATAGGATACACAGGAAGAGCTCTTTTATTTATTTATTTTTTTTTTTTTTATAAATTTTATTGTTATATTCCCCATACAATTGCAGCCCCCCATTCTGACCCCAATCCCTCCCCTCCCGCCCCCGCCCCCCTAAAAGTGTCTCTGGTTCATAGTTTTTTGTTGATTTTGATTTTCACTTTCTTATAGTTATTCATTTTCCTGGTCCCTTATTTAAGTTTTCTAGATTCCTGCTATGAGTGAGACCATCCGGTATTTTTCTTTTTCTTTTTGGCTTATTTCGCTGAGCATGATCCTTTCCAGCGCCATCCATGTTGCAGCAAATTGCATGTGTTTATCTTTTTTGAATGCTGAGTAATATTCCATGGTATATATGTACCACATCTTCTTGATCCAGTCATCTATTTTTGGGCATTTGGGTTGTTTCCAAAGCTTAGCTATTGTAAACAGTGCTGCTATAAACATAGGGGTGCAGGTGTTCTTTGGAATTGATGTTTCTGTGTCCTTTGGGTAAATACCTAGGAGTGGAATTGCTGGGTCATATGGAAGCTCTATGTTTAGTAGGTCCAGAAATCTCCACACAGATTTCCACAGTGGTTGGACCAGTTTGCACTCCCACCAACAGTGCAGAAGAGTTCCTTTTTCTCCACACCCTCGCCAACATTTGTTGTTGCTAGTTTTTTTAATATGTGCCATTCTCACTGGTGTAAGATGGTATCTCATGGTAGTTTTGATTTGCATTTCCCTGATGACAAGTGATGTTGAACATTTTTTCATATGCCTGTTGGCCATTTGCATTTCCTCTTCAGATAAGTTTCTTTTAAGCTCTTCTGCCCATTTTTTGACTGGATTATTTTCTTTGTTGTTGTTGAGACTCATCAGCTCTTTGCAGATTTTTGTGATCAGTCCTTTATCATTAGTGTTGGGTGCAAAAATGTTCTCCCAGTTGGTGGGGTTTCTCTTTGTTTTTGTTATTGTCTCTTTTGCTGTGCAAAAGCTCTTTAATTTGATATAGTCCCAGCTGTTTATCTTTGCCTTCACTATCACAGCTTTGGGTGATGTGTCTGTAAAGATGTCTTTGATGTGCAAATCACGTAGTGTTTCGCCTATATTTCCTTCTATATATTTTATGGTTTCAGGTCTTATGTCTAGTTCTTTAATCCATTTTGAGTTGATTTTTGTGTATGGTGTGAGGTGGTGGTCAAGCTTCATTCTTTTGCATGTAGCGACCCAGTTTTCCCAGCACCATTTATTGAACAAACTTTCTTTGCTCCAATGCATAGTCTTTGCTCCTTTGTCAAAGATTAGTTGACCATAAACCTGTGGGTTTATTTCTGGATTTTCTATTCGATTCCATTGGTCTGTATGTCTGTTCTTGTTCCAATACCATGCGGTTTTGATGATTATGGCTTTGTAGTATAGTTTGAAGTCTGGGAGTCTGATGCCTCCATTCCCTTCTTTTTTTTTCAGGAGAGCTTTGGCTATTCGGGGTTTTTTGTGATTCCATATGAATTTCATCAATAATTGTTCTATTTCTTTGAAGAATGACATTGAAATTTTGATTGGAATAGCATTGAATCTGTATATTGCTTTTGGAAGGATGGCCATTTTAATAATGTTTATTCTTCCAATCCATGAGCAGGGGATGTCTCTCCATTTCTTTGTGTCTTCTTCTATTTCTTTTAACAGTGTTTTATAGTTTTCTTTGTATAGGTCCTTTACCTCTTTTGTTAGATTTATTCCCAAATATTTGATTTTTTTTGTTTCAATAACAAAAGGGATGGTCTTTTTGATTTCTTCTTCTTCAGATTTATTGTTTGTGTATAGGAAGGCTACTGACTTTTGCGTGTTGATTTTGTATCCTGCCACTTTACTGAACTGATTGATGAGTTGAATTAGCTTTTCTGTGGAGTTTTTGGGGTTCTCTATGTATAATATCATATCGTCTGCAAATAGTGATAGTTTGACTTCTTCTTTTCCTATTTGGATTCCTTGGATGTCTTTCTCTTGTCTTATTGCCCTGGCTAGGACTTCCAGTATTATATTGAAAAGCAATGGTGAGAGTGGACATCCTTGTCTTGTTCCAGATCTTAATGGAATTGCTTTCAGCTTTTCACCATTGAGAATGATACTGGCTGTTGGCTAGTCATAGATGGCCTTTATGATGTTGAGGTATGTTCCTTGTATCCCCAGAATTTCAAGGGCTATTATCATGAATGGGTGTTGCACTTTGTCGAAAGCTTTCTCAGCATCTATTGATATTATCATATGGTTTTTATATTTCTTTTTGTTGATGTGTTGGATAACGTTGATTGATTTTCGGATGTTAAACCATCCTTGTGCCCCTGGAATGAATCCAACTTGGTCGTGGTGAATTATCTTATGGATACATTGTTGGATTCTGATAGCTAAAATTTTATTGAGGATTTTTGCATCAGTGTTCATTAGGGAGATTGGCCTGTAGTTTTCCTTTTTTGTGTTGTCCTTGTTCGGTTTTGGTATTAGTGTAATGTTGGCTTCATAGAACGTGTTTGGTATTGTCCCTTCCTTCTCAATTTTTTGGAAGAGTTTGTGAAGGATAGGCACTAATTCGTCTCTGAATGTTTGGTAGAATTCATTTGTAAATCCATCAGGTCCTGGGCTTTTGTTTTTGGGGAGGTTTTTGATTACCATTTCAATTTCGCTAATTGTAATTGGTCTGTTTAGGTGTTCTATTTCTTCTTTATCTAGCTTTGGGTGATGGTAGAGTTGTAGGAATTTGTCCATCTCCTCTAGATTGTTAAACTTGTTTCCATATAACTGTTCATAGTAGTTACTGATTATTCTTTTGATTTCTGCTGTGTCCGTTGTGATTTCTCCTCTTTCATTGATGATCCTGTTTATTTGTGCTTTCTCCCTTTTTTCCTTTGTGAGCCTGGCTAGGGGTTTGTCTATTTTATTGATTTTTTCAAAGAACCAGCTCTTGGTTTCATTGATCTTTTGGATTGTTTTTTTAGTTTCAATTTCATTTATTTCTGCTTTGGTTTTTATTATTTCTTTTCTTCTACTGGTTTTGGGGTTTTTTTGTTGTTCTTTTTCTAGATCTTTGAGCTTCGAGATTAGGTTGTTTCTTTGCGTTCTTTCTTGTTTCTTGATGTGAGCTTCTATTGCTATATATTTTCCTCTTATTACTGCTTTTGCTGCATCCCATACATTTAGGATATTGGTGTCCTCCTTGTCGTTCAATTCAAAAAATTTTTTAATTTCTTCTTTGATCTCCTCATTAGTCCAATGGTCTTCCAGTAGTGTGGTTTTTAATCTCCATGAGGTAGGAAAGTTCCTTGCCTTCTTTTTATGGTTTATTTCTAGTTTGATGCCTTCATGGTCAGAAAAGATGGTTGATATGATTTCAATCTTGGTGTATCTGTTGATGTTTGTCTTGTGCCCCAGTATGTGATCGATCCTGGAGAATGATCCGTGTGCGCTTGAGAAAAATGTGTACTCCATTTTTTTGGGGTTTAGTGTTCTATAGATGTCTGTTAAGCCCAATTGCTCTAGGTCTTTATTTAGAGCTTTGGTTTCTTTACTTATTTTTTGTCTTGTTGATCTATCCATTGTTGATAGTGGTGTGTTGAAGTCTCCCACTACGTATGTGTTTTCTCTGATGTCTGTTTTCAGAGAGGACAACAGTTGTCTGATATATTTTGGTGCTCCTTCGTTTGGTGAGTATATGTTAATGAGTGTTATTTCTTCTTGAAGTATTGTCCCCTTGATCATAATGTAGTGACCATTGGGGTCTCTTTTTATCTTTTTGAGTTTGAAATCTGTTTTATCTGATATAAGTATAGCTGTTCCTGCTTTCTTTTTTGGTCCATTTGCTTGTAGGATTGTTTTCCATCCTTTAACTTTGAGCCTATTTTTATCTTTTGTAGCTAAATGTGTTTCCTGGAGACAGCAAAAGGTTGGGTTTTGTTTCTTAATCCAGGCTGCAACTCTGTGTCTTTTTATTGAAGAGTTTAGTCCATTTACATTTAGAGTTAATATTGATATGTTAACATCTGTATTTGCCATTGTGTTTGTCTTTCCTTTGATTTTATTTATTTATTCTTTTAATAACTTTTTTTTTTTTTTTGGCCTTCTTTCATTGTTATTCGTCGCTCTGAGGTTCTGGCTTTAGGACTCCTTGTAGTATTTTTTGGAGTGGGGGTTTAGTTGCAATGAAATTCCGGAGTTTCTGTTTGTCTGGGAAGGTCCATATTCTTTCTTCAAAGAGGAAGGAGAGCTTTGCGGGATAGAGTATTCTTGGTTGGCATCTGTTTTCTTGGAGTCTGTTGACTATGTCCCTCCACTCTCTCCTTGCCCGTAGTGTTTCTTCGGAGAAGTCTGATGTCAGCCTGATTGGTTTTCCTTTGAATGTTATCTGTTTCTTCCCTCTTGCCAGCTTCATTATTTTTTCCTTGTCCTGGATTCTTGGGAGCTTTACTATTATGTGTCTTGCTGTATTTTTCCTTTCGTCGTGGAAGTTTGGTGTTCTTCTTGCTTCTTGTATATCAATTTTCAGCTCCTTCTTCACATTTGGGAAGTTCTCTTCAATTATCTCTTTGAATATTTTCTCTGTTCCTACATCTCTCTCCTCTCCTTCTGGTATTCCTATAACTCTTATATTTCCTTTCCTCATGGAGTCAGATAGTTCCCGAAGTCTTTCTTCGTTCTTTTTCCTTCGTACTTCTCTTTCCTTTTCTGTTTTGGTTCTTTTTATTTCTGTGTCTTCAAGATTACTTATTCGTTCTTCCATTTCATCTATTCTGCTTTCATTGCTTTTCCCAGAATTCTTTAGTTCTTCCATTAATTCTTTGATCTCCTGCATTTCTTTTACTTCCCTCTTTAGGGACTCAATTTCTTTCTTCTGACCATTGTTTTCCCTCTCTAGGGACTCAATTGCATTCTTCTGATCGTTGATTATTTTTCCTTTATCATTGTTTTCCTTAATGACTTCTGTCAGTTTTTTAATCACGGCAATTTTAAATTCTCTTTCTGGAAGGCTCAGAAATTCTTCCAAGTTATTGTCGTTGCAATCTGGGGGCTGGCTTTCTTTTTGTGGTGTGCTTTTTCTCTGGAGAGTTGCTAGGTTGCGTGTGGTTCTTCTCCTCCCTACTGTCTGTTTTCTGATTTGCCGTATGCGTTGGGACACTGTGTTGTTGGGACTTGCCGGCATCTTGGGTGGGCTTCTCTGTTCCCCTCTGGTTCTTCCAGGAGTCATCTGTCAGTTTCAAGCAGCCTTTACTGGAGAAAGGTCCCTGTTCTAAAATGCCGATGTGGGGACACACTCCCCTGTGCGCCTGGTCTGCCCCGGCGGTGGGTTCCTGCTTCCCTCTGGGCTTGGACTGCAGGCCAGAGGGGGTCTGGCGTGGGCGAACTTCCCCCGCTCACCTCTGGCTCCTGAGGAAGCCTTCTGCAGGTAGTCTTTACTGAAGAAATGTTCCTGTTCTAAAATGGTGATGTGGGACACACTCCCTGCGCTTCTGGTCTCAGGCACACTCTTCTGCGCGCCTGGTCTGCCCCGGCTGTGGGTGCTCGCTCTCCCTGTGGGCTCAGACTACTTGTTCAGAAGGGGCCCGGTGTGGGCTAACTCCCCAGCTGGCCACTAGCTCCTTCAGTAGCCTGTGCTGGGGTCAAGTCGCTAGGTGGCACCAGAGATCTCTCCTAGAGCCCTTGGGGAGCTGATTTTCCACCCCGTGGGACAGGGAGCAGAGCGGGGATGGTAGGGTACACCTCAACAGCTTTGGGGTGCTGTGTCTGCCTTGTGCCCCACCGTCGTGGGGAACCCACGCCCCTAATTTCGTGCCCCGGGTCTCAGTTCCAAAGCCCTCAGTTCCAGGACGCGGGCTGTAGCCCAGATCAGTGGCGCGGGAATGGCGCCTTTTGAATCCCGCTCCCCTGCCTGGGCGCCTGGTTCCTGCTCACTCAGGGAGGGCCTCGCCCGGGTCTCAGTTCCAAAGCCCTCAGTTCCAGGACGCGGGCTGTAGCCCAGATCAGTGGCGCGGGAATGGCGCCTTTTGAATCCCGCTCCCCTGCCTGGGCGCCTTGTTCCTGCTCACTCAGGGAGGGCCTCCGCCGTCTCCCCGCAAGCCTAGGTCGCAGGCGCGGGGACCTGGGCAGCTGCGATCCGGTCCGGATCCGCGCCGCTTTCCGCACGCAACCTTACCGGGCGGCCGGGGCTGTGTGCTGGTGCTGGTCTCCTCCTGGGGGGCGTGGCTCTCTTTAATGGCGCCTGGAGCTCACCTCCGCGGCGGATCCTGCAGGGTTCGCCTCTCCCGTTCACGGGGTGTGGTGGCTGAAATAGTTCCTTTCCACTCACAGTCCCGCTTGCTGCATCCGTTTTTCTTGTTGGGCGTTTTGGTTTGTTGTTTCCCTGGTCTCTGCCGGTCGGAGAGTGCCGCCTCTGTGGGCGGAGGAGGGGAGCAGGGTTCTGCGCTTCCCTCCCTTCTCGTCCTCTTTTATGGCAACTTTCTTCTTCGGGCAGTTTGCTGGAGTCGTCCGTTTATCTTCCGTGTCCCAGTTCTCACTGGGACCTGCCGCTTTTCCTCCCTATTAACTTTTTTTAATGGGAGATCTTACTCGCAGCGTCTCCTCGCCGCCATGTTGCTCCGCCCCTCTCTTCTTTTATTTATTTATTTTTTTTTATTTTAATTTTTATTATTTTTGTTTAGTGGGGTGATATGTCTGAATAGCTTTTATTTTTATTTTTTAATTATATCTTTTTTATATATTTTTACATTGTTCTTCATTTTTGTACAATGTATGTTTTCTCATCTCAGTTATAGTCCCTTGTGAAATTCCCACCAGCCATTCACCCGTGTGAATCACCACAGTCCAGTCCTTTGTGCTCTGCCCTCCCCTGTTTGGATCCTACTCCCTTCTCTCCCCCTGCAGAATGTCTCTGGCTTATAGTTGCCTGTTAATTTTTATTTTCACTTTATTATAATTCCTTTCTTTTTCTTCCCTGATGGGAAGATCTCTTCGCCGGTCGCCAAGGATCAAACTGGCTCTGCAGAGGCTGTGGGCAGCCTCGCAACCCAGCGCTCAACCGCTGTGCCACCA
Organism: Talpa europaea; assembly: GCF_964194135.1. Lineage (NCBI taxonomy): Eukaryota > Metazoa > Chordata > Mammalia > Eulipotyphla > Talpidae > Talpa > Talpa europaea. Next base: position 31,266,164 of record NC_140084.1, read on the forward strand.
GGGGAGGCCTGGGAAGATCTCTTTTAAAAAAGAATTGTCTTATGTATGGGGGCAGTTCATTTGTTTATTTCTACCTCAAGAAGTTGTTCACAGAAAGGTGGCCCAGGACTGCTGGGCATGACCAAACTTGTTTGAACCTGTGGATAGAAGCCACATCGCATCTGATGTGACCTTTCCAGTTCTCATTCCCTTCCAACCAGCAGCGAAGCCAAATAGCCAGTAAAGGTGGGGCTGGATTTGAATCAAACCTTCATGATTAAAAAGTCTGATGCTTACTAACTATTGAACAACCCTCTCCTATGACTCTACCCTCAAATGTAATAGCAAGCTGTCACTATCTTAGGCATCATCATTAGTTGTGGACACCAGCCTCCAAGATGGCTCCCAGAGCCTCAACTCCTGGTATTCATGCCCTCCCATGCTGAATAAAGTTGACCTGTGTGGCCAACAGGTTATGTTGGATATGGTAAGGAATGACTTTCAAGGAGGCTAAGTCCCAAGAGACATTTCAGTTTCTGTTTAGCTCTTTCTTGGATCACTTGCTCTGGGAGGGCCAGCCACCATGTCATAAGGAGATTTCTGGTGAGATCCACACAGGAAAGAACCAAGGGTTCCACCAGTATCAACTAGCCAGTCCCAGGAGTCCTGTAGAAGAAGACCCTCTGCTCCCAGGGGAAGCTGCTGCAAGGTGTAGCCCTGGCTCATTCTCGAATGCAACTTTATGGGAGCCCCTAATGTGAAATCAACGGGAAAAGCTGCCCCCAAATCCCTACCTTACAGAAACTGAGATAGTAAATTTTTATTTTTATTTTTACACCACTACTACATTACTTTTACACCACTACATTATTATTAGACCAGCCACATTTGTAATGCAGCTGTAGATTCCTACTACATTAATGTAGTTGCAAGGTCAAGAAGTTATACTTTTTCTATGGGCCTCCCGATGGCGCAGCGGTTGAACAGTGGGCTGTGAAGCAGCCCATAGCCTCCCCAGTGCCGGTTTGATCCCTGGCCGCCGGGCGAGGGTCCCACACGGCGCGAAAGACCTCTCCTGCCATGCCCGCTGCTCCCCTCAGCAATGTACTTTGTCAGTCTGCCTGCTCTGCTCCCCTCTCTGGCTCTGGTGAATTCTCTCACCCTCCCATGCTTCTGACTGTACCCAGTGCTTGTATAAATAAATAATAAATAAATCTCTAAAAAAAAAAAGTTATACTTTTTCTAGACCAAACTCGAGGCACCTCCTCGGGAAGCTCCTCTTTCCTGCCTGTGCTGGTGCTTCGCTCTCCCTTGGGTCAATCAAGGATGACACAGGTATTTCCACAAATCCACTTCTTCTCCAGACTGTTCACTGCACTATGACAGCACCTTATATTGAACTTCCTCTCCCCCATATCTAACAACGCTGAATGAAATGCATCCTTAAGTGAATGACAGAAACTTTCTACTTATCCTTAAACTTACTTGTCCTGGAAGCATATGGACACATGTACTTTAAATTCAGGCTATGAAAACACCGTGCTGTCTGTTTCTTGAAGCCCCTCAGTTACTTGTTGTTATAGTAACAGGCTTTTAAAGTATTCTGTATAAATATCAGATAAACCTCCTCAGGGCAGAGGTCATGCTGCCTTAGGAGCTTTTGCAAACACTTGGCACCTCCTTTTTCTTGAAAATCAGGCTTGAAATCATCCAAACAAACATCCCCCAGAAACCCCCAGAGCTGAGAATTTTCTTTAATCACATTCTCTTTTGTCCCATTTAGGAGAAGAGAGAAGACCTGCAGGAGCCTGCTCAGCTCAGGTGCCCTGTGCTCCTCTGCCAGGGGTGACCTCACTTTCCAGTGAGCCCGTGTGTTTCTGAAGCTTAGCACATCCAGCCTGGTAAGTAAACTCTTGCACACACACCAAGGAGTCTCCTCTCAATGTCCTTCTGTTGGACATAATTTAGAGCCACTTCTGAGGGTGATGACAGTGCTTGCCACATCCTTTTTAAAAACCTGCTCTCAATCTTCAGACTCTTGGAGTTTTAGGGAATTTATGGAAGTGACATGAACTTGAGTTTTGCTTCAACAAATGAAGAAGTTGAAATGTTTTAGTTATGATGGTGGCTTAACGACGCTGTGCTGCTGTGCTGCACCCTTGTTGCAAGTGCCCCCTCACAGCCCCTCCGGAGCACCCGTGTCCTTGTCTCCACTGAGGCATTGGCCAGAGGCTCGAGTCTGGACGAATCCCTGCCCTTCCTTCTCCAAGAGCTGCAATTTCATATTAAGAAACATTAAGGAGCAGATTTCCTTTTTTGCTTGTTTTTCTTGGTGACATTAATTGATTCACGCGGGACAGTGGCTGAGATGGTGTTTATGAAATGGTCATGCATCAACGCATCATCAGAGAGAGGGAATGTAAATTTTATCCCCCATTACCTCCCCTCCAAACTCTATGTACTGCCTCCCAAATGGGAGGTACTCATATTTGATTATAAACACTTTCCACGCTCACTCAGCTTAAAACTCCATTGGTCCAGGGCCTCCCCGGTGGCTCAGCGGTTGAGCGCTGGGTTGTGAAGCTGCCCGCGGCCTCTGCGGCGCCGGTTCGATCCCCGGCTGCTCCCCGGCCACCGGAGGAGGATCCCACATGGTGCGCAGACCTCTCCTGCCACCCGCTGCTCCCCTCAGCAGTGTATTTCAGTCCTTCTGCCTGCTCTGCTCCCCGCTCTGGCTCTGGTGAATTCTCTCACCCTCCCGCGCTTCTGACTGTACCTAGTGCTTGTATAAACAAACAAACAAAAAAAAACAAACAAAAACTCCATTGGTCCATTCCATTGGTGGAAGAATGTTGTATCTTTTTCTTTTTAAATGTTTGACATTAAATTTTGGTTTCAATTGTGAGATGCCCCCAGATTTTCAAAACATATTGAAATGAAAAGAAAAGGGTTGTCATTTATTGAGGGGCCTTTAGTAAATTTCTTGGGAGCTAAAAGCTCTTGCTGCCAGGAGACTGGGCAGAAATGGGGATGGAGGTGTAAGCGCTGGAAAGAGACTCTTGGGTCTGTCAACCTGTCTGTTCTAACACAAGACCGGAAGAGGAAGGGGCGATGTGATGTCTGCACTGTGTCCCCAGAGCTGGGTTGGTGTCTAGCACCTGGAGTCACATAAGAATTATTTACTGGATGAATCAAGTATGAGAGGTCAGAGGGCCTGCCCCCACCCTGACCCTTTCCCTGTTCTACTCACACCCTAGTAATCTCCCCTCCTCAGGAGACTGTTGCAAACCTTGAAGGAGATCATGCATCCAAAATCCTGGTGCCAGGTCAGTTCTCAGCAAGTGGGTGGCAGCTCCTCCTTTTCCTCCTCATTCTCCCCTCCGTCCACATTCTTTGCCTACTCAGGATCCGTCAGCAGAAATTAAACTTTGCAGACCACCCCCTGAGGGCCTTCCTGAAGATATACTCTTGCATGAGAAAATGAGTTTATTGACTTTTCCACCTCAGAGGAGCATGGGTAGCAGCTTTGGGTGCAGGGGTGTAGACAGAGCCCAGGGCGGGGCCAGCAGAGGTCCTGGGCAGGGCAGGGGGCAGCAGCCAACCCACTGCAGCCTTTCCTTCTGGCTTGTCCAGGTCCTATTTGACAGTGAGGTGCCAGTGGCTTTCTGCCACCCCCAGCACAGGTTGCTGTTGCCTGAGCTTTGTCTTCACACTGGGCCTTCACATGCCTGGGATAGGGTGGTGCTGGATGCATTTACAAGGGAGGCATGGACAAAGAATTTCCCCTGCCCAAGACCCAGCTCATCTGTTTCTCATCTGTGGGCTTTGGGACAACACCCCCCACTCCTTTCTGCCCCTGATCATCTCCCACAGCTGGTGTGGCCCCACCTCCCATCCTTCAGCCCTGGCCGGCCTGATGTAGCTCAAAAGTGCCATTGGCCTTTTCTGAGTTAGATCTTGCTCACTTTGGTCTGGCATAATTAAGGCATCCATGTGGAGGTGAAGCTTGTGTGTTGTGCTGGAGGTGAACATCATTTCCCAGAATGCAATAGAAGTCAAAGGAGAACTTAAAGCAGGGATGACAATATCGGAATTGCTATCAGCTCACCCGGTCAGTGTGGTTGGTGGATCAATTCTGCAGAGAGAGACAAGGATAGAAACATGACTTAGGGTCTGTTGGCATTGAGACCCATCCCTTCCCTTTCTTCTCACCTCTGTTTCTTAGCTTCGGGGGAAAGCCAGAAAACCCTTCCTTCCCTTCCTTGGATATCTCCCTGTCTCCTCTCTTCCCTCTCCATCCCTTTCTCTCTCTCTCTCTCTTGACTTCCCAATTCTCCCTACCTGTTTGCTAAATAGTCCAGCTGTGTTTCCCCCCCCACATTATTACAGATGCTGGATTCAAGTAATGTCACCATGCCCCTTTGCCCTTGAAATCTAAGTAGGCAACAGCTTTCTAATGCGATGAATCTCTCTTTCTTACCTAGTTGAGCTCTCAGCTCTTCCCACATGGATATACCCTAATCGCTATATGCAGATCCTCCTCTTTAAATACCTAGGGTGATGTCTGCTCTCTGTTTGGATTCTGACTGATACTGTAGTCACATATGCAAAATATGTGCAGGTCCAAATATGGGTGTGGCCGCAGGCCTGGAGGAAAGTTTGGCACTGGGCCTCTCTGGCGGCACAAGGGGTTATGCTTCAGCACTATGAAGCAATCTGTAGCTACTGCAGCATGAGTTTGATCCCTGGCCAGGGAAGTGACCCACATGGAGCAGCAGACCTCTCCTGTCTCACCCACTGCTCCACTCAGCAGTGTATTTCAGTAGATCTGACTGTTCTGCTCCCCACTCTGTCTCTGATGAATCCTCTCACTCCCTGTACCTCTGACCTACACCATAGCTCTTGTATGGATAAATAAATAAATCTTTAAAAAAGAATACTACCTAGAGTTCTAATTCCTTGCCTTCTTGTCCCAAATCATATCCCCTGCCACTGTGACATTCTACCATTAGGAATACTGTCTGCTGATCTCATATATCACTGGTCTTTTCAGGCCCTTGTAGCCTGTCACTCAGCCGCTAAAGGAAGGTGCTTAGTCACGCAGGATATTCTAGTTTATCACCAATGCTCATGTTTCCATGAAATGAAACACACAGTAGACAAAAGACCAAAACAAAATTGGGAAGAGAGACATAGCTTTAGCCTGCAAGTTAGTAGACCAGATATTCTAAATTATGCTCCTGCTATGGCTAGGTTCTAACCAGCTGTGTGATCTTAGGTAAGTCATTTTCCTTCTGTGGGGCTTACTTTTTCTATCTTAAAGAGTATAATCCTAATATGCCTTCATATTGGCCCCAGTCACCACACTGTACTGTTCTGAGTGCTTATTACAGGATCCAGTCCATTGACTTGATGAGCTCTTATGCTCCCCGTGCCTGATCCATGATATTAAAACCTGCACAAGTGTTAATAACCTTGTTTCCCTTTGAAAAGCTGTGAGAGTACAGATGGATTTTCCAGGCCACATCTGAGCTTTGCACCCAGCAAATCAAATATCACACATTTAAATGTCTTTGGCATTCAGTGTAGACACAAGCCCTAGCCAGACATAGCAGAGAAGGTTGGTTCATTCACCATCAAGCAGTTCAAAGTCAGACCCTCTGCTTTGGAAATGAACCAACTCGCCTCTCTCCTTCTGTTTTCTAAGACCTGGAATGATCCACACTTTTCTTTCCATTTGCAGACTAATCTGTTCCCAGAAATATGCACTGGAAACCAGGAAAGAAATGTCATCCTTTGGCTGGTTACCCTCAGATACCACAAGTTACCTTCTTTTTATTTTCTTATTTTTTCTATATTTTTAAATTATCATCCTCTTCTAAGAAATAATTCATTTAAACATATGCTCCCTGGGAGAATGGAAAAGTACATTTATTCTCAGGTTGACATTAAGGTTAACATTGGAGATGGGTTCCTTTTTTGATTTAGCAAAATATCCTTGGGGCCTTACTAGGTACATTTTATTGAAGCTTTTGCTTAGATGTTGATAGTGACTTACCAACTCATTGAATAAATTTGTACTCTTTGGCAGATGCTTTGCATGACTTTAAGTTTTCTTAAATCAGAGATATGTGACCCTTCCCTTGAAGATGTCAACTCTGTTGAGAGAAATAGAGTCGTGAAGAAGCATTTATCACAAAGGCACAATAAATGCTATAGTATTAGTAGATTTACCATACCAGATATCTCTGTGATTCTTATGTCTTGCCCTCATTCTCCAAAGCCAAAAAGTGACCACTAGTGATTAGTTACTGAATTGCAGGTGTAGAATCTTGGAGGCGTTTTAAGTTTTTTGGGCTAGAATTACTTTTTAACTTCCCAAATGTTGGCAAAAACCATTGTTCCACTCATTTTTCCAATGTGGGTGTTTATATATCTGCATGGTTTGAAATAGAGTTTACCAATATTTTCAAAGCTTTGATCTGTCAATTTGAAGATATTTCTCAGAGGTCATTAAATATGGTACAAGGACTTTCTCCCAGCAATTTTTATTGAAGGCATTCACCCTGGATAACTACAGATGCAGTCAAAGATGTTTTGTAAGCACTTTCATTATAATGTTATTTATAATAGCAAAAGGAGACTTTCTAATTATAAGATATAAATTTATTGCCTAATGGTAATTTGTTATCATAAGATACCATGCACTGCTATTGTAGAAAAGGACTTAATGACAGGGAAAGAAAATTTTCATATAATATTTTATAAAACACTAATGAAATTATGTAGGCAATGAAAGTACATTTAAATGTTTATGGTGTTTGTATAAGCTATATAGTGGTCCATATGTTGGGCATCATGCAAGTACATACAATTACACACATGAAAATGGGCAGAAGAACATCCATGGCTACTCAACACTGTGGGGGTTTTTGGTGATATTTATTTTCTTTAGTGCATGTATTTTGCAATGTATGTGGATTGCTTTTTTTTTTAATATTTATGCATACAAGAACTGGGGTACAGGCCAGAGGTGTGGGGGGTGAGAGGATTCACCAGAGGCAGAGTAGAAAACAGAACAAGCGGATTGATTGAAATACACTGCTGAGAGGAGCAGCAGGCAAGTCAGGAGAGGTCTGCTGCGCCATGTGGGTCACCTCCCTGGCCGGGCATTGAACTAGTGCTGCAGTGGCTGCAGATAGTTTCATAGGTGGTGTCTTAACCTCTTGTGCCACCAGGAAGGCCCTGGATTGCTTTTAATATCAAAAGTATTTATTCAAGCAATGGGACTGGTTTCTGCATGTGTTGTAGGAATGACAACAGTGAGCGCTAGTTACAGAACCTTGACAGGAGTGATGCTCAACTATAGAGGCTCAGAAAGTTCCTTTAGAATGAGTTCTGACACTGAATCACTTTGGAACATTTGAAAATGGACATTTCAGGTGCATCTGTGTTTGTGAGGCTGAGGGTGGATCTCCTTGGATGCTATGGCACTGTTGTTTGGTTTGAACAGACTGACTACGGGTAGTCTTAACTGAATGGAGATCATCTCCATCAGGGGCAGAGGGTCTTGTTTTATAAAACACTTAAGTAATGGGATTTTGTAGGCAATGATACTAGGTCTAAATATTTATGGTGTTTGTATAAGCTATATAGTGGTCCATATAGATGCAAGTACACACATGGAAATGGGCATTGCCTCCATCTACTTCATCTACTTGAAAGGTATTGCTGTCCGACAGGTGGGTAGTTAGAATAAACTTGAAGAGCACAAAGGCAGTAGCTCTGACCCAGTCTTTAGCCTTCAGGATCACAGTATCAGCCAGCTCTCCAGTCTCATCTGCATTTTTCTTAAAGCAGACGGTGATAGCTGCATGCATATCAAAAGTGTCTAAGGAGGGCCTTCCTGATGGCACAAGGGGTTAAGCACAGCACTGTGAAGCTATCTGAAGCCTCTGCAGCACAAGTTTGATCCCCGGCTGGCCAGGGAGCTACCCAAATGGTGCAGTAGACCTCTCCTGTCTTGCCTGCTGCCCTCCTCAGCAGTGTATTTCAGTCAGTCTACCTGTTTTGTTCCCTGCTCTGTCTCTGGTGAATCCTCTCACACCCTGCACCTCTGGCCTGTACCTCAGTTCTTGTATGCACAAATAAATAAATCTTTTTTAAAAAGTGTCTCAGGAACCACTTTCTAGAAGAAAAATCGTTGATAGTTCTTCTGTAAAAAGTTTTTTAAAATACGTGTTTTTTAGTTTTTTTTTTTTTTTTTTTGTGGGACCCTCGCTGGCAGCCGGGGAACGAACTGGCACTGCAGAGACTGCGGGCAGCCTCGCAGCCCAGCGCTCAAATGCTGCACCACCAGGGGAAGCCCAGTTTTTTTTTTTTTTTTTAAGGCTTCTTTGTAGATCATTTTTAATTCTAGGTAGATAGCAGTCTCCTCAGCTTCATCCCTCCAGGCTTGTCCCTTCTCCTCACTATTTTTTTTATTACCAATAAAGAGTTGCTGATGAGGGCGGTCAATAAAGTGGGAACCCAGCTGAGCTAGTGAAGCATGTTTTGCTCCTGGGTGTGGTGATGTATCTTTAAACTCATCCTAAACACATCCCATTCTCCATCTTCTGCTGCTTCCTTCGATTCTGCACCTGGCCTATTCTCAGGGCCAATCTTCTTCTTCCCTTGCCTCTCCCCTGAGTATGCAGCTGGGTGGGTGCTGCGCCTAAAGCAACCTGGGTTAGGCTGGTAGTCCCATGGAGCAAGTCTTTTCCTCCGTGGACAGCGGAGTTCTAATCTGTGAACCCAGGGGTAGGCATGGTCACCCCCAAGCATTTTTACACCGAGATTCCTCAGCCTGCTGACATGGGGGCTAGAGAGTTCTTTGTAGTGGGGGGGATGTTGTGTAGCATCCCTGGCTATGAGCTCTCCCCCTTCACTTGTGACCATGAAAAGACATTTCCAAATGCCCCAGAGGGCAATGCCTTTCACTTACGACTTTCTCAGGGCACTTTCATCTTCATCTTCCAGTCTGAGTAGTGGCATGTAGTGTCTGGATACCTGTAGACAGGTATCTCTAGAAAGGCCACATCCCTGGCAGTTCAGTTGGGGATTTGTCTTCCCAATCCACAGTCGTGTTTAGAGTTTGGTTTGGTGCCCGCAGACTTCACAAACCCTCCTAGGCACCTTTAGACAGCCTCCGAGACCCCAAGCTGGCAGCTAGACTTTACCAGGGAATTTGGGGTGTGGTGGCAGGAAGACATGGAGCAGGTTCTCTGTGGATCCGGGCAGATGAGTAAAGGAGAGTCCTGGAGCCCACAGTTGTTTTTTCAGGCTTTTACTGATCTTTCTACACCATTTGTAGTGAGGCAATTGGTGCAGGGCAGGCCGGGGGGCCGGTGAACTTGGAGGCCTGCCAACCTCTGGCAAATCTTTACTCTCTTTGGGCTCTCTCTGGCATCATCTCATGGTCTCTCCCTTGAGATGCATAGCTGTTCCGCCGCTGCGCGCTGCTCTCTGCCACACTCCCCTGCACCGTCCTCTGTGATGCCACCCTTACATGCTCAGTCTCCAAATGCAGGCATGCCCATTTACACATGCACACACCACACTCCAGGTGTGCACCATCAGGCTTGCATGCCCCAAGCCCACGCTCCCAAGTGCCTCCTGCATTCGAGGCTGCAGGTAACAGCCACAGAGGCCAGCAGTGCAAAAGCCTGAGCAATCTTCATTTACTCTACACGGTCCAGGACTTGTCCAGTTTCCTGGCCCCTGGGAGCGCCTGGGGACTCTTCACTTGGCTCAGAGACTACAGAGGGGAGAGGCTGGGGTGCAGGCAGGAACATGGCGGCATTGGGAGAATGTGGGAGTGGAGTCAGTAATTTCCATAGCTTCATTGGAAACAGATGCCCAGCAGAGGTAGCAGGCTGGGATTCTGCTTCAGGCCAGCGTGCTTGGCAGCTCCTCCTCCCCTCCCTCTACTCCTCTCTCTACCCCAAAATCACCAGCAGACGGTTATTTAAGAGGAAGGCTGATTTAAGGGAAGCTGAGTGTGCTGTGACATGGGAACAAAATCTGCTTTCCTGAGAACATGAGCACATGCGAGATGGCTTTATATGCTTGTGGGTGTAGCTTGGAATCAGCAGGCATCAGGGAAGTAGTGTCCTTTTTCATCAGTGAACAACCTCTTCATCTGAGATCTCAAGCTAGGAATGGATTCCAGGAATCCAAGTTGGTTAATTCTCAGGGTTTTCACCTATAGGCCCTTGCATCCCAGTCCCCCCTTAATATGTAAACTCATTAAGATACACTGTGGTTCTCAGTGCCAAGCTGTGGCAGACATCACTAATGGGTCACGGAACTCATTCCTCCTGAGTCTTGGATAAAGGAATCCTTTATTCACACGCACCCCAGGTACATAGCACCAGTCAATCAGAGATGGCATGTATTTGTCATACCTGCCTGCAACTTGACTTGTCAGAGTCTTTGTAGAGGTGTATGGAAGCAAGGACCTGGAGAAGTGTGTTAATTTGAGATTGTCTTTTGAGAAGGGTCAAAGGAAGTGCATTAGAAATGTATGCTATCCTGGAGCTTCTGAAGCTTTTATGTGTACCTGAATCACCTGGGAGAGCTTTCTAAAAATGCAGTAAGTCAGGGAGAGACACTTGAGATGCTGCAATTCTCACAAGTCCCCAGGTGAGGCGGATGCAGTTGGGCTGTGGGCTGCACAGGGAGGAGCAAGACGCCCATTGAGCTGGGGATTTTTAAGCATTTAGGAAACCATGGTTCCAAGAGGATGAGGAATCCAGTCAGGGTCTCTTTCCTGTCGACTTCACAAGTTGCTGGATGCAAGGATTCCATTAACCTTGAGCTAACCTCCTGTGTCTCTTTCCACTGATGTCTGCCTCTCTCTTGACCCCAAGACAGTCTTGTATCTACCAACATGATTAACCTGAGGCGTCTCAGAATGGATGACCACTTCAAATCTGTTGTGTTCAGACCCTGACCACAAGAAAGGACTCTTCAATGCCTTCACACTTCTGGTCCTTCTGGGGCATTCTTAAAGTTCCCACAGGGGGTCACACCCTAAGAGTTTGAACCTTAACCAAGGACAACAGAGTGGGTGGACAGTCACTGTGAGGTCCATTTTCTTGGGGCTAACCTCATTTATTTATGGGAATCCTACTAAAACTTCACATGGCCTGTCATGATTCAAGAGAGAAGGATGAGGCCTCATTTTTTAAATAAGCTCTGAGTTGAGAGAACATTTTAGAAACCAGCCCATATAACAGAAAAGGAAAGGATGCTAGGGAGGGGGCTTTTTCTATCTTTTTCTCAATAATTGAGACATCTCACCTGACTCTGGAACAATTATATTGTCAAATGGAAGCTGCTTCAAGTAATTAGTAACATAATTAGTCAAGCTTTTCTGCTCCCCATGTCCTCGACTAAAACACAATCCTTGTATCCATTGCCCTTTGCTGCACAGGACAATCTTTTACCAAGATCACTTTCTTCTTTTTCTGTTAATGAACAAAGAGAAAACACATCATGGACTTTCAGGGCCCCTCTGAAAGGCCATTTGTTTGGTGTTGGTAAACAAACAACTGGATTTGAGGATCTTTGGGAGGCATAGAAAGTGGCTTTTGGTCAAGGTGGTGGTTGTTCCAGCTGCTGCTGTTGCTGTGGTCATCGGGAGTAGTGTAAATTTCTTAGAACCTGTCTGTTTTTTCTCAGAGTTCATGAACTTGCTCTTTGACCATCTTCTCAGCAGACACAGGCAAACCTTGGAAGTTTCAACTGATTTTACAGAACTTGTAAAAAAGTCTCTTGGTGAATTAAGTCAGCCCTTCCTGTGGAGAGATGCAGAGATGCAGTCAGGTAGGCTTTGGTCTCCCGCAGGGGAGGGCGCTGGGTCTTGTCCATTAATCACCCTTGATATATGGTGGGCACCAGTCAAGGAGACGCCATGAGAGGAGTGGTGAGCCCATTTAGGTGGCCATATTTGCTCGGGATAAAACAAGGCAAAGTACCAGTTACTAAGGTCTTGGCCATGCGCTGCCTTAAGGACTTTAGACAAAGCATCTCCCTGGTGGCGCAAGAGGTTAAGCACTGCACTATGAAGCTATCCGCAAACTCTGCAGCACGAGTTTGATCCCTGGCCTGCCAGGGAGCTACCCACACAGCATGGCAGACCTCTCCTGTCATGCCCACTGCTCCCCTCAGCAGTGTATTTTCAGTCAGTCTCTCTGTTCTGCTCCCCACTCTATCTCAGGTGGATCCTCTCACCCCCCACACTTCTGGCCTGTAACCCAGTTCTTTCATGCACAAATAAATAAATCTTTTTTTTTTTTTTTAAATAAAGGACTTTAGACACAGTAGCTCATTGATTCTTGTAGCTTTCCATCAAGACAGGTACGATGATCACCACTTATCGGAAAGAAAACAGAGGCTCAGAGCAGGCATGTGGCTACTGAGTGCTGGATCATGAATTCAAACTTAAAAGTCATTGACCATCCCCCTCCCCAGTCTAGGGTCTAACGATGACCCCAGCACATGTGAGCCATGCATTTCTCAGGGTTCACTCTCACCCAGGGAGTTGAGGGCACCAATCTTCCCTTTCCTCACCAGATTTCTCCCTTTCTAGTCCTCCAGGATTCAGGTATTCATTGGTGTCAGTCTTGATGTGGCTTCTCCACTTCCCCTGCTTCTGTGTTTGACTTCTTGACTATGAGGTGGTCATAATGGGACAATGTGGTCTGTGATACAAGGAAAAGTCAGCAGACCTTGGAAGCAGAAACATCTAGATTTGAAGCAAAGCTTTACTTATCCTGAGTCAACTTAATTCCTCTTCCTGATTTTCAGGTTTGGAATCTGTTAAAATGGGAATGAAAATGTAATGGACACAGACTGATGTGTGGTTGAAGGAATTAATACATAAATGAATTCAAGAATTTGGGACAAATAACAGGAAGGGGGTGGGTGATAGGGAAATACATGTTGGCATTAATGTGCATAAAAGGGTATGTGCCATTTATTTCCTTTAAGGGAATGAGATTCTACAGCTTTGGATCAGCATGAAAGGACTCAGGAGTAAAAGGAAGGGAATAAGGTCAGATACCAGCTGGGCCTGTGCACTTAGTCTCAGGCCAGCATTTACCATGTTTGTGCCAAAAAAGCACAAGCCAGATGCTCCCAAAAAGCAGGGTTCCGTGATCAAAGATCTTTGAGAAACTTAACCTGCTCTTGAAGATTCACACAGAGAGAGCTATTAAAGTCTTTGAAAAGCCTCACAGACACTTGTTTGATTATTACAATAATTATTATTGTTTAAAATCCAGTGATTCTTAAAAAATGGTTCCAGCACCTACAACTAATGTGTGGTTTGTTAACTTCCAGAGGAGCTACATTTCTGTAGGCCTTCCTTTTATGGACAGCAGCCAATCACACTTATTACTCTTCATGTTTGAGCCCCTTGCATGCGGATTTGGTCACCGGGGGTCACACACATGCCTTGGGGGTTTCCTCCCATGATTGCAGGGTAGAGTGAGGCTGGTGTCCCCATCACCAATCCACAGATGAGTGGTGTAGGGTAAAGAAAATATCAGGTTTTTCTGCCCTTCCGCCATCAGGATAGATGATGGATCCTTGTCCTGAATGCATGCCTGATGGTGGGCACCTGGAATAGGGTGTGGGCATAGGTAGATGGGATTCAGCTGAGCTAAGACTGTGCTTTTAAGGGCGGCGTCACGGGGATGCCAGCAGCAGCAGTAGAAGCCGAAGCCGAAAGAGAAGCCGAGAAGCAGCAGAACCAATGCCAGAGAGCCCAGATAGAGTAAAGACTTGCTGGGGGCTGGGAGGCCTGGCAGCCTCCCAGCCCTGGCAGCCTCCCAGCCCCCCAGCCAGCACCCCTGCCTGCCATATGCCTGGTGAACCCCAATAAAAGACCTGCAAAAAACCACTGAGGACTCTGACTCCTCCTTTACCCGGTCTGCATGGGATCAGAAAACCTGCACTGTGGTCTTCCTGCCTTTACAAGTGGGCAGGCCAGACAAGTGGGCTCAGCTGTCTCTGTAATCCCAACTTGCGATGGACGAGTTAGGCTTGTCCAATGCCAAGATGGTTCTCTGGGAACCACACATGCCCCCACCTTGTAGCAACCAAGGTCTCTGCTGTCTGCTTGGTGATTTCCTTCTTTTTTTTAAAGATTTATTTATTTATGCATACAAGAGCTGGGGTGTAAGTTGGAGGTGTGGGGGGTGAGAGGATTCACCAGAGAGTGGGGAGCAAACAGGCAGATTGACTGGAATACACTGCTGAGGGGAAGCAGCTAGTGAGACAGGAGAGGTCTGCTGAGCCATATAGGACAGCTCCCTGGCCAGCCAGGAATCGAACTCGTGTTGCAGTGGCTGGCAGTAGATTGACAGCACTCTTTTAACTCTTGCGCCTCCAGGGAGGCCCCTGCTTGGTGATCTCTTGATGGCAGATCTGTTGAAACAGTTCTGGGCAGCCTCATGCACTTCACTCTGTATGTGGAGATACTGAGTGCACTTCACAGGCTGACAAGCAGCTCTCCAGCCAAGGATAATGGAGCAAGAGCGAGTGATCACACTAATGAAGGCAATAATTACACTCTCCAGTGCTCCCAGGGCACTTGGCAGCTTTATGGGCGCTTTCACACATGGCATCCCTTTGGATCAGGACGGAAACCTGACGCTGAGGCCGGCTGGCGGTGTGTGTCTTCCAACAAGGGAGAACACGGGGCAGAGAAGTTAGGGCTGATGCAAATGCTCACGCAGTATTTTGGGGGCAAGCCAGTCACCCTATTCCTTCTCCTCTTTTCTCTTACAATATTTAGATTAGCCTCCAGGAGAGAGCATACTGGAGTGTGGGGTAAGTAAAGTATCAGGCTTTTCTGTCCTCCCGCCATTAGAATTGATGATGGATCCCTGTGGTCCTGCATGCATGCCTGATGGCGGGCACCTGGAGTAGGGTGTGGGCATATGTAAGTGGGTACATCTGGGCTGAGACTGGGCTTATAAGGGCGGTGTCATGGGGATGCCAGCAGAGCGAAAGAGCGAGAGAGAGGAGCAGAGAAGCAAAGGCCACAAGAGAACGTCGGAGGGCCCAGAGAGAGTGAAGATTTGCTGGGGGCTGGGAGGCCTGTCAGCCCCTGGGCACCTGTAGGGTAAAGAAAATATCAGGCTTTTCTGCCCTTCCGCCATCAGGATAGATGATGGATCCTTGTCCTGAATGCATGCCTGATGGCGGGCACCTGGAATAGGGTGTGGGCATAGGTAGATGGGATTCAGCTGAGCTAAGACTGTGCTTTTAAGGGCGGCGTCACGGGGGGACGCCAGCAGCACCAGTAGCAGCAGTAAAAGCCAAAGCCGAAGCTGAAAGAAAAGCCGAGAAGCAGCAGAACCAACGCCAGAGAGCCCAAATAGAGTGAAGACTTGCTGGGGGCTGGGAGGCCTGCCAGCCTCCCAGCCCCCCAGCCAGCACCCCTGCCTGCCATATGCCTGGTGAACCCCAAATAAAAGACCTGCAAAACTACTGAGGACTCTGACTCCTCCTTTACCCGGTCTGCATGGGATCAGAAAACCTGCACTGTGCCCATGTCCTGCCCCTTACAGCACCCCTGCCTGTTGTGTGCCTGGTAAATCCCAATAAAAGCCTGTAAAAGCCACCAAGGGCTCCAGGACTCCTCCTTTACCCGTCTGCATAGGGTCATAGAGATCCTGCTCTGGCCCTTCCTAGCTCTATGTAGAGACAAGCTTTCTTTTGCCCCACTGTCTGGTCTTCTTTTCCTCCTTCCTGCTTTTCAAAATACAGAAATGCTCATAGAGAGCAATCACCCTTAATCACTCCATTCACTGATCACCATTCGGCTTCTAGCGATTTGCTTGTAGTAATTGTTTTATGCACAATTGTTTGTTATATTTTCTCAGAAGCAGGATTTTAATGTCTGCAAAGGGCCTCTCTGGTGGTGCAAGGTGTTAAGCTGTAAGGGCAGGAATGGACACGGTGCAGGTTTTCTATGATCCAGCAGACCGGGTAAAGGAGGAGTCAGAGTTCTCAGTGGCTTCTGCAGGTCTTTTATTGCGATTTACCAGGCATCCAGGCATATGGCAGGCAGGGGTGCTGAGGGGCCGGGAGGCTGGCAGGCCTCGTAGCCCCCAGCAAGTCTTCACTCTATCTGGGCTCACGGTGTTCTCTGCTTCTCTCTCGGCTTCTGCTACTTCTTTTTCGGCTTCTGCTGGCATCCCCGTGACGCCGCCCTTTAAAGCCCAGTCTCAGCCCAGGTGAATCCCATCTACCTATGCCCACACCCTACTCCAGGTGCCCGCCATCAGGCATGCATTCAGGACCGCAAGGATCCATCATCTGTCCTGATGGCGGGAGGGCAGAAAAGCCTGACATTTTTCCTTACCCTACGTAAGCACAGCACTGTGAAGCTCTCCGCAGCCTCTGCAGCGTGGGTTTGATCCTGGCTCCATCGAGACACCCACATGGCATGGCAGACCTCTCCTGTCTCGCCCGCTGTTCCCCTCAGCAGTGTATTTCATCAGTCTGCCTGTTCTGCTCCCCGTTCTGTCTCTGGTGAATCCTCTCACACCCTCCTCCCACACCTCTGGCCTACATCCCAGTTCTTGTATGCATAAATAAATAAATCTTTTTTTTAAAAAAGTCTGGAAAGAAGTCCACTTCTTACTTGACATTACCTGCAGTTGGACACTTGGAATGTTCTCTCCTTTTCTGTAATTTAAACAAGATAAACATCATTACATGGACATTTTTATGCACTTAAAAAAAATCTTTCAGATTAATTTGTTGAATGAAATTTTAGAGTCAAAGGGTTTATTGAAGACCTAGGATTGATATTCTGAACTGCCACTAGAAAATTTCACCTGTTTTACAGCTCCACAGGCACCTGATTTTCAACCCTTGGTGTTCTCATTGCTTTTGACCTGTTAAAACTTCACAGGCATTGTTTTAGTTTCCTTTAGTTATCAGTTTGGATGATTTTCTTTTTTTTGCATATACATTTGGTTGATCGTTTTTATTCCACTTCTTGTCAATATCCCCCTCATTTCTTTTTCCTATTTTTTTTAACTTTGGCTCTATTTTTCTTACTAATTTCTCAGAAAGCTTTATCTGTTAAGAAAGTAACATTTATGTTGTGAATAATGTTTTTTCCCCTAGGTTTAAATATTTAAATTATTTTTCTCATTATTTTGTGTAGAAGAACTGGGGTGTAGGCTAGAGGTGCAGGGGATGAGAGGATTCACCAGAGACAGTGGGAAACAGAAAAGGCAGATCTAATGAAATACACTGCTGAGGGGAGCAGCAGGGTGAGACAGGAGAGGTCTGCTGTGCCATATGTGGGCTAGCTCTCTGGCTGGGGATTGAACTCAGGCCATACCAGTGTTAGTGCTGAGACTTAACTGCTAGGCCACCAGGGAGGTCCTCCCCAGTTTAAATTCTAATAAGGCGAACACTGAGCCATGTTTTAATTGATAAGGGGACCTACAGGGAGTGATGCTCTGGCCCTGGGTTGTGAAGAAATTTCTAGGGATAAGTGATGTGAAGCAGGGATGGGTGGCTTTGTGATAACCCTATTTTATAGAAATGTAAGCCATGACTCAGAGATGTTCAGTAACTTGCCAGAAGTCACACAGCAAAATATAAGACATGATATTTGATGCCAGGTCTGTCTCCAACTTCTGTTTCCTTTCTTCTTGGTGACATCTTGACATCTCAGAGGAATGTGATGATCAAAACAATGATCCAGGCCACAGGGACATCACACAAGGGAGGAAACAGGAAAATGGAGGGAAAAAAGAGGAGATCGGGAAACAGAGTGCTTAAATAAACACATTAAATAAAGACATTCAAATTTATGAAGGTGAATGTCTTCATCAAAGGGAGCTGCAACTCAGGGCCACACCACCTTCTTCATCCCCACTTTCCACCCCCCCTTCAGGACCTGATCATAGTTGTTTGAAAGCTACTCTTGGGCTTCTTTGGGCTAAGTTCTCTCAAAGATTCATTCTTCTAAGAAGGTGAACATAGTGTAGCCTTTGAGTAAGATCATTTCCAGTATTTCAGGTTCTCACTCTTTCTATCCCTCTCTTATTCTTATTTCCTTTTTATTTTTCTTAAACTTCTGATTCTTATAGATTGGGGCTATTGAGGGACTGTTTGTTATTCTGTCCTGGAGCACTATTTTAAGGGCTAAAACACTCATAAATATATAGGTTCTCCAACTGTAAATGGATTTGTTTTACCCAGTGAAAAATTCATTTTCCCTAACGCACGTCTTTAAAGTATCCTGCTGAAATTCGGCACAATATCTCACCATGATCTTTCACTGCACTTCCATTTGTTTGGTATAAAAGCAGATCCATCATCTATGCAGTTCCTTTTCTCTGCACCATCAGTTTACAGCTGGGGGAGGGGTGCACCTCCCACAACACAGTGATGTTAGGTTTTAACCAATTTGGGATGTGTAAAGGCTTTCTGGAATAGGAGCCAAAAGTACCTGTTGGCCCATCAGTTATCTCGTGGCCTTCCTAGTTTGGGATGAAGTTACTGCAAGTCCAAGTATGGAGAAATTTGTGTTTGATTTCAGGTGTTCCTGATGGATGGAGGGTGGGATGTGGTGGGTTGTTAGACATCTGGCTGGTCACCCTGAGGAGTCAGTCCTGGTTCATGCTCTGGCCCCAGTGAAATGACCAGAGTGGCCTGTTGTACTCTCAAAAGTGCCCTGGAGTAGATGATAAATTATATGGCCACTTAGGTTTATTTTATTTTTTAAAGATTTATTTTATTATTTATGCATACAAGAACTAGGGTACAGGCCAGAGGTGGGGGGTGAGAGGAGTCACCAGAGACGGAGTGGGGAGCAGAACAGGCAGATTGACTGAAATACACTGCTGAGGGGAGCAGTGGGCAAGATAGGAGAGGTCTGCTGCGCCATGTGGGTCAGCTCTCTGGCCAGGGATCGAACTTGTGCTACAGTAGCTGCGGATAGCTTCATAGTGCTGATGCTTAACCCCTTGTGCCACCAGGGAGGCCCCTAGACTAGGTTTAGAGACATGTTCTTGACTGCCTCTTGGTTTCTCTGTTCTCCATCAGATACTCATCTGAAGGAGGAAGGCAAGAGCCTTTCAGTCAGAGGGAACATCTTCAGGGTGGGAAAACAAAGGGAAATTATCCACCATGTGCAGAGTACTATCTAGAATTTTTTTCAAAAAGTCCTGTTTTCATTCCAACAAGAAGATCGTGAAGTACTATGACCCATTAGTACCAAGATGCGTATTTTTCATTCATTCGTATCTCGAGGTTGGGCTGGGCCTTGTGATGGCTGCCATGGCGTAATTGCTGTTGCTCACATGGCTTCGGGGATGACTCATCCTTGTCTTTGCTGCATCAGCATCAGGACACACAGAACGGGTGTCAGTGGCTAAGGAGAAACTCCTGGAAGCAGAGTGTTCCCCAACGGTGATGGGGAAAGGATGGCAGAAATCGCAAATCCGGGGTGTTCAGCAACATTCTGAAAGCAGATGGCCCCACATCATCACTGCAAAGCCAGATGACACACTCCACAAACAGGACAGTTGGGTTTTTGCTGTGGATTCTTTTATGAAATGTTGCACCACCAAGCGCCTTGATAACACAGAGGGCAGTATTGTTTGAAAAATCTGATGATTTTGAATCACAAAGTGACACTGATTATGAGGAAGGTTTATGGCTTCTTCAACTGATCTACTGCTAATATTGCCTCTCTATATGTGCCTGAGAGTAACATGGGATAAAATCCATGCAAATTAGGCCTAAAGGAGCTTTTTCAAGTGAACTGTAAAAAAATCAGGAGATCGAAACCACCAGGTCAAGGTTATTTAGACATGCCCTTTCCTTCTCTCTGCCATGAGACAGCAGATGTCCTACAATTGATGGTGTCTGTGCTGGTTATGTTTCAGGGCAGGGTAAGGGATACCATGAAACCCCCAAACCTGCCTGCTGTAAGTGGGTTCTGCCATCAGCCACATCAAGATAAAACATACTCTAGTGAGTAAGACCATCCGTGGAAAGGGACTTTAATACCATTAGTATGCAATACAGAGAAGGGAAAGAATAGTTTCCAAATCAAACATCCAAGTTACCCATCCTCTCATGGGTAAATGTCCAGACAAACAGGGTTGGCCCAAAGCAGGGCCACTGTGGCCAGGCAAGCCTGGCAGGAAAAGAGTAATAACAAAATACAAATCAAGATGACAGCGACCATTGTCAACTTCCCCAAGTGTCTCACCCACATCTTTTCCAAGTGTCTCCTTGTCCCCCAAGGCCCTGATACAAGTCTAAGGCTGAGACGCAACCGCAGCTGCTTCACATGTCTATCTGCTCCATGTGCTCCTCAAGCGTCCTCTAGCTACTCCTCCCTGCTCAGCTCTACCATTCCTTGGGTGGAGAAGGGAACCAGGAACCTCCCCTTTCTTTGGGGAATACCCTGTTACAATTAAAGATTGTAGATGCTGGGGAACCTACTTCTCAGGGGAGACTGGTGAATTAGGTGGTTTTCTTTGCCCAAGCTCATACAGTTAACCAGTGGGGATGCGGAAGCAGGCCAGGAGTAACTTAAAAATGGATTTACACAGCAGCCACGGAATTGCCTCAGAGCACCAGACACCATCTGGGAGTCCAGCAGGAAGGCAGCACCATGGACCCAGCCCTCAGAGGAGTTGCTGTCTTGGGAGTAGAGTAAGCATGGGGACACAGGCAGGTGACTGTGACATTCCTGAAGGATCTGAGGGTAGGAACAGAACCCACCCTGATTGCAGGAGTGTGGGGCGGCACCCAGGCAGCAGGCGCTCCCAGGCAAAAGAGTGAAAAGGGATTATTAGCTAAGCCAGAGGAGCACGGAGAGGAATGGTGCTCCATGCAGCAGGAAAGCGAGGCCGGAGCTGCCGCACACAGCCCTGCCTTCCTGGCCCTCTCACCACTTCGAGAGGGTGGCGGCAGCTCTCCTGTGGAGAGACAAGATTAGCTGTCCTGTGCACCAATGCTTTTGACCTTGTTTTCCCTAATTCTCACAGAAGTTGGAGAGAGGCATTAAAAACTCCAATTTATAGGTGAGAAAAAACAAGGTTCAAAGCGGTAACCTGCTGTGGTCGAGGTCACGCAGCTAGAAAGGTTGCGATGGTGGCGGTGCAGCGGTTTGGACTCAAAGTTAAGGTCTGAGCCAAAAATCAGATCAGGTCCAGAGCACTAGTGGAGACTACCATGCCCTGGAGTTTTGGGGTGGGGGGGGAAATAGAGGCCCCAGAGGTGGGTGGGGCGCTGCAGAGGTCGCCCACAAGCAGGGGGAACTGGGTGACCCAGGAGCCCCATACTCCACTAGTGCGTCAACTCATTACTTTTATCAACATGTATTTAAGGCTCGTCCAAGCAAAGCAAACCACGGCTTTAAAGCAATGATGATGATCATGCAGGTCTGGGGGATTCTGCTTATTTGTGTGAACCTAAAATGCCTGTTTTCTTAATTAAGCCTTAACTCTGGGTTTTGCCTCTAGCTCTTCATTTTTTTCCCCTCTTTAACAGGTCTCAGCCTTCCTCCATCACTGCAGGCCTCAGGCTCTGCCTGCGCACCTTCTCTCTTCTGAGAAACATCTGTCCCACCCTACCACGGAGGAGACCTTCCTTTTTTAGCCCCAGTTCCCAGCTGCTTTTAATATCATAATTATCAACCACGAACAATTGAATCCTTAGTGACTCGGAGGCAAGGGAGGCAGTGGATTCTCTACCGACCCCCGGCTCCCTTGGGAGCATTCTGTCTCAGGTGCCCCACTTGGAGGGAGCCTTCCTTGGTTGGTACCCAGGCTTTTTTTTTTTTTGCTCCTGGCCAGACTATGGGGACCCTCCTGTGACTGTGTGCTTTTTTGGCTTCCTTCCTGCTACCAGCAACTGGAAAAGCATCCAGTACACAGAAGATGCCTGATAAGGCTTCTAGAACAAATGAAGGCATGAACAAAAACTTGGCTAGGTGTTCAGGTGAGTGCAAGTGTGGGCTATCTGGGCTGGGGTATTGTCTGCTGTCTTAGTGTAACAGGGTGGTCCCCAGGAAAGGGGGAGGTTCCAGGTTTCCTGCCCCACCCAAAAAGGAGGGTAAAGCTGAGCAAAGAAAGAAAAAAAAAACTGCAGAGAAGATTTAAAAAAAAAAAAAAGGATGGAGAGCCAGAAGGACACCTGGAGGAGGCACATGAGCCAAAAGACAAGTGACACTGGTCGTGGACTGGGTGACACAGGTGTGGGTGAGAGACCCATGGGGAGGTGACAATGGCAGGTTTTGTCCTGATGTTGAGTTTGCTCCTTTCCCTCCAGACTTGCCTGCTGGGTTCTGATCCTTTGCTGTGGGTCCCCAGTGGAAGGTGCTTTAGACTTATGGCAGGCTTTGGGGCCTTGCTCTGGGCCAATCCTGCTCGGGTGGACTTTTACCCACGAGGGGACGGGTAACTTTGGGTGCTTGATTTAGAAACTAGATTCTTTGCCTTTCCTGTATTGTTTCCTAATTGTGTTAAAGTTCCTTCCCATTAAAGTCTCGTATGTTTTCTGTTGATTTGGTGTATGGCGGAACCCATTTAGAGTAGGCAGGTTTGCGGGGTCTGGGCTGCCCCTCTCCCTGCCCTGTAACATTAGCACATTTTGTGAAGAGTTGTTTTCACATTTGGAGATGCTGAGTGATGTGTGACGGTCTCATTGTAACATGTTTTCATAGGGATGTTGATGGAGTCGGCCCCTTTGGGCTGGACTAATTTATGCCTCCCTTCCTTCACAGTCTTGATAAAGAGTCATTTAACTGCGCTGGCTGGGGCTATTTTAGAAATTTGGATTTGTGCCCTTTGCTTACCTGTCTCCACTAATTAGGTATTGCTTGGCTGTCCTGGGTGATTTTATTTCTTTGTTGATTCACTCACTCCTGGAATGGAATATTTATTGAGCAACTCCACTCTTCCCTGCTGGAGACGCAGTGCTCAAGCAGGCAGACATGGGCTCCTCTCCTCTGGAGACTTTGGGAGGTAGTGGAGAGAGCTTGCAGCTAGCGATTTCAGATGGGAGAAGAGTGGGCTCCTGGGGGCATGCAGTAGAGACACCTAAAATAGACTTGTGTCATCAACAGAGGGTCTCGGCCAAAGGGTGCCTAGGAGCCAGTTCACAGGAGAGGGAGAGAAAATGTTCGGGTTATCTGTTCCTGATAGCTACGCCAAAACATAAAAACAGCGGCCATTTGGTTTGATGCTGTAGCTCGGGGGCTCGAGTGGATGAGGCTCATGGTGCGTGTCTCTGCCCCATGTGGTGGGAGTTGAGGTGTTTGCCAATACTCAGCTGGAAGCTGCTCTGGGCAACTGGGCTCCCTCGCGGGCCTGCGTGGGGACAGTCGAGAGCAAGTCTCTCTCTAGTCTCAAGGACTCTTCATGTTTCCTCTGCTCTTGTGTCTCTAGCAAGGGGGTCAGGCTTCTTACAAGGCAACTTTGAGCCCCCCAGAGTGGAGGGGGCAGTGGTAGGTCCATGGTAGTGACACCCATGATTTGGCTCCTAACAGCCCCAGAAGGGAGCATGTGTGAACTCAGGTTAAAGGGTGACTTTCTTGTAAATGCTGTAACAGTGTCCTTGGGTCTGGGGCCTCCAGCTGGTGGAACGGGACTTCCCCCGATATTGCTGGTCAGTGCCGTCGTGGGGCTGCCCAGATACAAGCGGGGGAGGACAAAGGCTGTCACTCTGAATGGAGATGGGTCAAAGCATGCATGGCCATTTTTGGTCTGCCATCTTGGAGAGCTGGAGAGAGGGTTCCCAGGCTTCAGGGCTGGATCCCACATGTGGGGGCCATGGTAATGGATGGGGCTTAGAGGGGGCAGAAGTCTAGCTGAGCAGACCTTTCTGGGCTGTGGATTGAGTCTGGGATTTATCCTGGTACTGCAGGAGGGCACTGAGGGATTCTGTGCAGGGACATGACATGATTAGATTTGTGGTTTTGAAAAATCACCCTGGTGTGTGAGGGGAAAGGTCTGCAGAAAGTCTGGTGGGAGCCACCAACACTGGCATGGGGGGAGGGACTGAATAACTGGTGAGAAGTTGACACTTTCGAGGAAGGGAAGGAGGGAGGAAGAGAGGGTCAAAGAGGAGGACCATTCTTTAGAGTCTCGGCAAGCTCCTGGGTCTCAGCCTTACTCTTGCCTGTCCTACTCCTGTGCCTGAGGATTAGAAGGTGTGTCCCAGGAACCCACCAAGATCCACACTTGGGCAGCAGTGCGGACACTGGCCCTGCACACACGGGTGCACCAGCAAGCGTCAGTCAGCTTCCCGCATGTGAAAAATGGGGACAATAATAGTAAATGTGACAAACATTTAACCATTGCTGGAGCTGCAGTCTCGATAGTAGCTGGGAGGAAATGATAAAGTGACAACAAGGATGGAAATCAGATTTCCTGTTGGAGAAGTTGATAAACCATTTCATTTTTCTAAACAAGGAGTTTTGGATTAACTGGATTTATTTCAAGTCTTCAGGGGCCCATTTTGGAATCCTCATGTTCAGAGCAGGGAGGCCTGAGGGTTTCCTAACTCTGGAATTGGTCCCTTCCTGCCCCAGAGGGGTAAACAATGGGACCCACAGAGCCACGAGATTACATCAGGCTGCCTGGGTTTGAAACCATGCCCTCCCCTTCTGAAATGAGCTCCTGCCCTTATGAGCAGGTTTCCTTGTGTTAAAACAGGGTAATGATACAGAATAACTGGTTTCTGTCTCATGTGGGTCGTGTAGACATAATGTGAGATGCTGTGGATGAAAATTCCACAGGCCCAGCCTGTTGCTTCCCACAGACACTTTGCAAGTCTAGTGAGGTGCTTCCTGATTAAATTTGAGGGAACCAGGCTCCAAGGGGCAAAGCAACATGGCCAACACCTCCTCTGAGAAGGCCTGATGTTCTTTGGCAGTGACGCCAGTGAGAGGTCTTCTCTTTGCCCCCTAACAGCCTCCAGACGGCAAATGGACCCCAGAAGGAAGCAGGTGTGAACTCAGGTCAAAGGGTGACTTTCTTGTAAATGCTGTGTGTGTGGTAGTGAACTCCCCATTGTCAGAAGTGACCAAGAACAGGCTGGTGTCCCTGGTGAGACCTGTGGTTGGGTGAACTTGTGACTCATGGGTGGGAGTTGAGAGTGTGACCTCTTAGGTACAGGTTTGCTATGAGTGTTGGCAGAGCCATGAAATGTGTTTCAGGAACAAATAATGAAATAACCCCAAAGAGGTCCAGTGTTTGATGCCCAACCTCTTTATAATAGATCCTTTCCTTGGTAGCCAAGTGCCAATTGGCCCTCAGAAGGGGGGTGGTTGGTCATGTCCTTGGATTCAGCCAGGGCCAACTGGGCTTTCTAGAAGCACCCTGGGCCACAAATGGAATCCTATGATATCACCTGCAGATTTGCTACCTTCTACCAATCAAGCAAGGCCTCTGTGATGGAGGCCAAGGTGGGCTCTCTGTGGCTCCTGGTCGTATCTGGTTATCTGGTTTCTCTTCCCGATAGGTAAATCTGGGGAGACCTTGTCTCCCATCAGACTGGGGAGAAGGACAGACAATAAATGGCTGTCTTCTTAAAGAAGCTGGCAGCCCCGGGGCTGGCAACACAGCATTGTGAGTGTGTTTGATTTTTATTCAGTGTATTTCTCTCTTCTGTCACTCTGTCCCCTGCCCCACACTGCACAAGTGTCTCATTTAACTGCATGGTCATCTCCCTCAAGGATCAGAAGGCTTTTTCTTAAAGGACCAGATCATAAATATTTTCAGCTGTGCAGACCAGACAGTCTCTATCACAGCTACTCAATTCCTTGCAGCTCCTGCTGCGACATGGCCTGAAAGCAGCTGTGGACGGCATGTAAATAACAGTGCATGGCCGAGTGATAAATAGCCACAGGCAGGTAATAAATACATAAGTAAATACAGGCATAGGTGATATGTAAATAAATAGGCGTGGGTAAATCTTTTTTACAAAAAGAGGCAGTCGGCAAGATCTGCCTTGTGGACCTAAGTGTGTCAACCTCTCATTTCCAGCTCGTCTTCAACCAACCAGGGAGAAGGCCACCTCTACATGGGTGCTGGTGCTGTGGTGTTTCTGTATTTGCTTCTCATAGTGTGGCCCTTGAAACAGCAGCCTCAGCCTCACCAGGTCCATGGGGAGGGTCAGAAATGCAGACCGTCATAGTTTCCTTTTTATCTCCCCTGAACTCCCCCCGTGTGAATCTTCATTTTAACAAAATTTTCCAAATGCTTCAAGTTTGAAAAATACTGGCTTATAAAAGAGAAAGCTGTTTCAGGGGCCGTAGTTAACACCTGTGTTTAAACACTGTGTGTCACTGTTGCTAATTGTACAGTTGAAAGGAAGTAAGTACGAGAGTTTAGACCCTGCAAAGTGAACTGATATAGGAGAGGAATTGTGAGACTTTTTGATGACTGTTGTGATGATGCTTCATCCACAGAGTCTTGCATTTTCCAGATCCAACAAGCTTGCAGAAAATTCTCGTAGCACCCTTATGTATGAAAGATCATAGTTCTGCCCAGCCCCAGGTCTGCCTCTAACATGTAGCATGCCCTGGAACTGGCTGGGCAGCTGTCCACAGTGGCCCTGCCTCTAAGATGACTGTCATTAACACCTCAGATTTTGTAATGTGGCAACTGAGGCCTGACACTTTTGAGAAGTGGGGAGTATTGAAATCTGTAAGAAATCCTATTCTTGTATATAGGAGGGAAAGAGGAAAACATCTTTGTAACATTTGTCCCATCTGAAGCATGATTGCATTTTGATCCTCAAAATCTGGGGAATTAGCTTAGTGTTAGGCCTGCTGTTACCCCCATCTTTAGCTTGAGGAAAGTGAAGCTAGAGGCAGTGGCCAAGATTCTGAGTTTCTTATCTGCTGTGGCCATTTGGCCCTCCTTAGTGCTGCATTTCATTTCATCTTTATAAGGGATGCTCCTCAGGTCATACAGTGTTGTTTCCAATGCAGGGCCCACTGCCCTTCTGGAAGAAGTCAGCACAGATCTGGGGAAAGCCACCCACCTGGACTGAGGCTGTTCCTTTGCAACAAGCCCAGTGGCCCCCACAGCCGAGATGAGGAGCAGCTAGAAGTGTCCTCACTGGCTAAGTGCTGGCTGAGCCTGCTGAGCACCGTGACATAGGTTCTTCCTCTTCACCAATATCACAGCTGAGTTTCAGGGTCTCCATCATGTGCACAAGCTCACACCTTGTGCTCGCCTTCAAGCAGAGCTCGGTGGGCCTTTCTCACGCCAAACCTGTCTTTTCCAGTCCGAGAGGTCCTGCAACTTTGTGATTTGAGATGTAGGGGGCTGTCTTTGAGGAGGCGCAGTGACCCCTCCCCACCCCACCTTGACTGTTTGCATAGGGTTTTGGTATAGCTCTTGTTCAAGATGAGGCCATACAACCTTGGTGACAATATCATTACTCAGGGTATCCGGTGCCCTTCATGTTCCTTCCAAAGCTCACTGCTGTTTGATATCATTAAAATATATTGTTGATTAATATTTGAGCAGCCACGTGCCGCCTGCGTCTCGCCAGATCCCACCTTTCTCATCCATTTCTGCTCCCCACAAATCTCAAGTCTCCCTCTGGGCTTGCGTTCTTTTACTCTTTATTTATATCTATATATTTTACATCATTGTTCATTTTTGTACAATGTTTACTTTCTCCTCTCAGGTACAAAAATTCCGAAAAATTCCCACCATCAGTTCACCCATGCACCAACACCATAGTCCCTTGTGTTCTTTTTTTTTTTTTTTTAAGATTTATTTACTTATGCATATAAGAACTGGGGTACAGGCCAGAGGTGTGGGGTGGGGTGAGAGGATTCACCAGAGACAGAGAGGGGAGCAGAACAGACAGACTGACTGAAATACACTGCTGAGGGGAGCAGCGGGCGAGACAGGAGAGGTCTGCTGTGCCATGTGGGTCACCTCCCTGCTGGGGATCAAACTCTTGCTGCAGTAGCTGTGGATTCCTCATTGTGCTGAAGCAACCCCTTGCACCACCAGGGAGGCCCCACCCCTCCCCAGTTTTAATCCCTCCCCTCCCCCTACAGAATGTCTCTGATTTATAGTTGCCTGTTAATTTTTTTTTATTCATTTTTTTTTCCTGATCCCTTATCTGGTTCCCCTATAATCCTCCTATAAGTGAAACCATCTGGTATTTTTCTTTTTCCTTCTGACTTACTTCACCGAGCACAACCCCTTTTAGCTCCATCTATGTTGCTGTTCATGGCATGAATTTATCTTTTTTGATTGCTGAATGGTAATCCATTGTGTATATAGACCACTGTTTTGGGCATTTGGGTTGTTTCCATATCTTACCTATTGTAACTAGTGCTGCAATAAACATAGGAGTACAGGTGTTCTTTTGAATCAGTGTTTTTGTCTCCTTTGAAGTGGAAATGCAGGATCATATGGTAGCTCCATTCTCCATTTTCAGTAGACTGAGGAACCTCCAGACAGCTTTCCATAGTGGTTGGACCAATTTGCACTCCCACCAGCATTGTAGGAGAGTTCCTTTCTCACTACATCCTCACCAACATTTGTTGTTGCTAGTTTTTTTGATATGTGCCATTCTTACTGGTGTAAGGTGGTATCTCAATGTGGTTTGATTTGCATTTCCCTGATGATAAGGGATGTTGAACATTTTCTTAAAGATTATTTATGCATACAAGAACTGGGGTACAGGTCAGAGGTGCGGGAGTGAGAGGATTCAGCAGAAACAGAGTGGGGAGAACAGTCAGCTCTGCTGAAATATACTGCTGAGGGGAGCAGTGGGTGAGACAGGAGAGGTCTGCTGTGTGATGTGGGTCACCTCCCTAGCCAGGGATTGAATTCGTGCTGCAGTGGCTGCAGGTTGAATCTTAACCCCTTGTGCCACCAGGGAGGCTGATGTTGAACATTTTTTCACATACCTATTGGCCACTTGCATTTCCACCTCGGAGAAGAGATTTATTCATGCATACAAGAAATGAGGTACAGGCCAGAGGTGTGGGGGTGAGAGGATTCACCAGAGATAGAGTAGGGAACAGATCAGGCAGATTGACTGAAATACACTGCTGAGGGGAGCAGTGGGCAAGTCAGGAGAGGTCTGCTGCACCATGTGAGTCACCTTCCTGGCCAGTGAATGGACTTGTGCTGCAGTGGCAGCCAATAGCTTCATAGTGCTGTGTCTTAACCCTTTGTGCCACCAGGGAGGCCCCTCTTCTGCCCATTTTTTGACTGAACTATTTATGTTTGTTGAGTTGTGTGAGTTCTTTGTATATCTTTGTGATCAGTTCCTTATCAATAGTATGAGTGCAAAAATTTCCTCCCAATCAGTAGGTTATCTCTTTATTTTGGTTAATGTCTCTTTTGCTGTACAGAAGCTTTTTAGTTGGATGTAATCCCAGCTGTTTATCTTTTCTTTCCCTTTCTTTGCTTCTACCCTCTGCCTGTCCTTCCCCCAGTTCAAATGGACTCAGGCTCCACCAGTCTATTTAAACTTGGTGGCCAATGATGATGCAGATTAACACTGGCTGGTCTCCTCCAGGCCTTCCTGGCTCATCATGATCATGTTACACCCTGGGTGCTCCACAGGGGAGAAGCCTCTGGCTGCTGCTCTTTGGTTTATATTCTGTCCACAATACAGTCTGTGGACACCTTGCATGGCATGTCCCCAGAGAGGCGAGGTGGTGTGAGCTGGGGCATCCTTCCCAAACTATCCTTAGGTTCAGTCTCATCTTGCTCCCAAGAGATTGTAGCCTCAGCTCCAGTCACCCCAGAAAAGTCTCTTGACCCCACTGACCTCATTTTTTTTCTCTGTAAAATGGGAGAAATAATACCACCTGCCTTTGGGGGATTTTGGTGAGAGCTGGGTAAGAGGGTGTTTAAGTACAAAGTGTCCGCAAAGTTTTAATGCAATTTTAAGCTTTAATAACTTCAGAAGCATAAATGCTATAAACTTACCAAGCACATTTTTTGAAAGGTATTTAGTTTTGTGAATCTATGCATTTTTTTAATTTTATTTTTATATTCCCCATACAATTGCAACCCCCTTATTTTGACCCCAATCCCTCCTTTCCCCGCCCCCATCACCCCCCATAGTGTGTCCCTGGTTCATAGTTGTTTGTTGATTTTGATTTTTTCATTCTTATAGTTATTCTTTTTCCTGGTCCCTTATTTAGGTTTTCTAGATTCCTGCTATGAGTGACACCATCCGGTAGTTTTCTTTTTCTTTCTGGCTTATTTCGCTGAGCATGATCCCTTCCAGCTCCATCCATGTTGCTGCAAATTGCATGTGTTCATCTTTTTTGAATGCTGAGTAATATTCCATGGTGTATATGGACCACATCTTCTTGATCCAGTCATCTATTTTTGGGCATTTGGGTTGTTTCCAAAGCTTACCTATTGTAAATAGTGCTGCTATAAATATAGGGGTGCAGGTGCTCTTTGGAATTGATGTTTCTGTGTCCTTTGGGTAAAAACCTAGGAGTGGAATTGCTGGATCACATGGGAGCTCTATCTTTAGTAGGTTGAGGAAGAAACTTCTCTGAAGAGGAAATACAAATGGCCAACAGGCATATGAAAAAATGTTCAAAATCACTTGCAATCAGGGAAATGCAAATCAAAACTACAATGAGCTACCATCTCACACCAGTGAGAACGGCACGTATTAAAAAAACTAGCAACAACAAATGTTGGCAAGGATGTGGAGAAAAAGGAACTCTCCTGCATTGCTGGTGGGAGTGCAAACTGGTCCAACCACTATGGAAAGCTGTGTGGAGAATCTATGCATTTTTAATTTTAATTTTCATTTCAGTCAGTATTTGCCAGGTTCAGCCAGAGGGCCTGGGAAAAAAGAAATTTAAAAATTTAAAAACTTAAAAATTCACAAGAGTGAATATATGCAAGAGAAATTTAGGAAGACTTTCAAGTGATATTTTTGTGTCTTTCTGTCATTTGGACCTCTGAGATTATTAAAGCTTAAAACTACTAAGCATTAGTAAGTGCTGTGCAAAGAGAAGGGCTGCTCATTACTTCTATCATTACTGTCATTAGCTCATCACTGTTTGGTTGAAACAGCTGTAAAGGAAATCATTACTGAACATCAAGAAACCATGACCTGCTTCTGACACCTTTGTGGTGGTCTTGGCCTGGGGTCACCCATGTCCTTGCGCTCTGCCTACACACAACAAATTTGACCATTGTGCCATTACTGGTTTGCATCCTTTGACAACTTCCTTCTCCCTCACTAGCTCACTAACTGCACTTTATTTTATTTTTAAAGATTGATTCATTTATGCATACAAGAGCTGGGGTGCAGGCCAGAGATGTGGGGGGTGAGAGGATTCACCAGAGACAGAGTGGGAAACAGAATAGGCAGACTGACTGAAATGCACTGCTGAGGGGAGCAGCAGGTAAGACAGGAGAGGTCTGCTGTGCAATGTGGGTCACCTCCCTGGCCAGGGATCAAACTCCTGCTGCAGTGGCTGCGAATAACTTCATTGTGCTGACGCTTAATCCCTTCGCCACCAGGGAGGCCCCACCAACTGCATTTTAGTACAAGATGGTGGACCTCAGACTCAAGCAGGACATTGGAATGTGGGGAAGCACATCCAGTGCTACACTAAGGAGAACTTGCACCCACAGTCCATCTTAGATGAAGAAGTCAGTTCAACCCATCCAAATACTTCCCACAAATCCTACTCCGCCTTTGTCCCCACTTATCACCATCTCCATTTAAATGACACATCTTGTACTGAGTGTTCTCCCCTCCTACCTTACAGCCTCCACACCCCCAACTCCCCAACTCAGGCTCTTCCCATCCTCTCCAACCTGTCATTTTCTACTGTGCATTCTGGAACCTCCATCCATTGTAGCATCTCTTCCTTAGTGTCCACCTCTCTGTGGCGATCTTGACCCTCCCAGTCCCCTGCTGGGCTATTTCTCCTCCGTGGACCTCCACTCAGAAGGAAATCTTGCAGGTCCCAGAATTTGGTGTCCAATGGAATATCAGGGATGAAAGATATGAGTAGTTTAGGAGAAAAATGTTCTATTTGCAGCCACTGAGTTTGTAGTTACTTTGGCTATATGGAATGGGTATGAAATTAATGAATTCATTTTGGCTGTTGACGCTCAGGGAACTGTTGACTCTCAGCTGCAGAGATGGGTCTGAATATCCAAGGAAGAGTCAAGGCAGCTGTTAACCCTACATGTTTAGCTTGGAGGGACTGACTGGGGAAGATGACACAGCAGGAGTGGAGAAGAAAAGAGGGTAGAGCCTTGGAGAAATACAAGACGTAATTGCAATTTATCTTAGATATCTAGTAATGGAAATATGCTATGACCCAGAGACCCCTCTATTGGCCACATACCAGAGATGAACCCTTCCATGTAAAACATGATCTGCTGGGGCCTCCCCAGTGGCGCAGCGGTTGAGCTCTGGGTTGCGAAGCTGCCCACAGTCTCTGCAGCTCTGGTTCAATCCCCGGCTGCCGGGCAAGGGTCCCACATGGCGCACAGACCTCTCCTGCTGCCCACTGCTCCCCTCAGCAGTGTTTTCCATCAGTCTGCCTGTTCTGTTCCCCACTCTGGCTCTGGTGAATTCTCTTACCCTCCCTTGCTTCTGACTGTACCCAGTGCTTGTATAAATAAAGAAATTTAAAAAAAAAGATTTAAAAAAAAATGATCTGCTGGACTGTGTTTACTGCAGCAGCATTTATAGTAATGAGAACATGGAAATACCTAAGTGTCCGCCAGTGGAGGATTACGTCCAGAAGACATGGTCTACCCACACCTTTCAGACATAAGGGCCAGAAAATGTCACCATGATAGTGACATGGAAGGAGTTCAAGGGGATTGTGTATAATAAAGCAAGTCAGAATAATGAAGGAAAATACTGAACGTTTACAAAGCAGATGCTTTGACAAAGCAAAATACCCACAAAAATTAGTGGATACTAATGACCAAAGAGGTTTCTGAGGTTAAAACAGAGTGGGGAGGGAAAAAGGACAAAGGGGTATGAAGGGCAAGCAAAGCAGAACAAAACAGGATGTGCCTGCTTGGCAGGGATTCTAGAAGAACTGTGTTTGGAGTCATAGGTACTGAAAGGGATTCAGTGATGTGATAGTGGCGAGTGGTGGAGAGACATCTCGGGGTCTAGGGCTGATGGAGATGGCTCTTTAAAGACCCGTGGTGACCCTGCAGGGGGAGTGATGGCAGGACACTGAGGCGTGAGGGAGTGGGGTGAGGGCTGTTGCCACCATCTTGGCAAGATGGCTTCCAGCAAGGAGCAGCCACATGCCTGGAAGGGAAAGGAGGGCATTGGTTAGTAAGGGGGAGATTTTAGTCATCAATGCTGAGGGCAAGGAATGAGAGGAGTGGTGGATGGCGATGTTTTGAGTTCTGCTCACCTTCTGAAGATCTGACGAAAGCTGTGAGAGAGACCCAGCTGCTCTGCAAACTTGACCCTCAGACCTCTGAGGTCTCCCCAGAACACCAGCAGAACAGACAGTCCAGGTAGAGAGTAGATATCTAGGGTCTGAACGGGAGGTTCTCAGGTGAGCCCTAGTTTCCTTCTCTGTCTCATTCAAGGCCATTCCTTCCTCTCCTTATCACAAGGACCTCCCCCACTCACAGGTGGGAAACTAAGGCACTGGGGCTGTGGGCTGTTCTGCTTAACTCCCCTTCAGCAAAGGCAGGAAGGCAACTCAGGCCTGGTGAACCTCTGGGGCTAATTAACCTCTAATTGAGTTCCCTCTCCTTCCTTTCAGGCATCGCAGTGACATTGAATTACAGGATTCAAACATATAATTTCCTCAACTTAAATGTGATTTATCTTAATAGGACTTGGTGCCGGTCACTTTATCATGCACAGTGTCAGAGACCAGATCTATTACTCACAGGGAGTGTTACTGAATCAGAGGATCTGGAGATGGGGAGACCTGTAGAGGTCAGCTGCTACTCAACTCACTGCCCCCTTGCTCTGGGAGCCCCTCACCCGTGCTGGCTGCTGTGGGCACACAGCTGGGCTTGCATGTGAGAGGTGTCTTCAAACCATACTGTTTTGAGTCTAGGCAGAGGTCAACTGCTTTGGTCACCAGCTCAGTTACAGAGTGATGAAGAGCATAAGACCAACTTCAGTACG